>NC_140996.1:43757305-44357305 GCF_052327205.1 Somniosus microcephalus | reverse complement strand
TGGGTTTGTACACTAGATTTTTTTTTGCCCAGACTCAGTGTCACTGACCAGTCCTGTAAGCAGACATTAGTCATATTTCTACACCCTGGCCTCTGAATCCACCCAACCTCAACTCATTTTGCTGGGTCTGGGGTCATTTCCAATGCATGGCAAGCTTCCAGCCGGATTCCTGCTGCCAGGAGGGAGCCTGCCATTGGCCCCAAGAGAGATGCCAATGGTGCTGTAGCAGGACTGGCACTGCAGCACCACAAGGGGTAAAGATGGATCTAAAGGGGCAGAAGAATCCCGATTGTGGTGTATGTAACTTGTTCCACCTGAAGAGAACTTAAACCTGTTCCACCTTAAGAGATGTACTACTTTCTCTGGCTGCTGTATACGGTAATACCGGTGGTGACCACACCGGTATATAAGTGCTGTGTAGTAATTTGCTGGGTAGTTCAGCCCTGACCATCGACTAGTAAAGACCTGTTAAAGTTATTCTTGTGGTCTGTGTGCAGTGATTCATATTAACCATAACTGGAACACACAGACTTAACAGTGGCGATGAGTACGATCTTACCCTGCGGCAGAGATACATCCAAGGCAGTTTAACGGGCGTCGAGAAGAGGCATCCGCCCTCATCATCCTGCTGAGAAAAGACTCGGGTCTGAAGAGCAAAGGAAGAATCCTGACATGAAGCCTTCCATCAGCGACAGGCAGTGATCATCCCTTCTACCACGGTGGTGGGTAAGCCGATCAGCGACGAGCAGCAAGTCGGCCACGTTGGCTGTGGAGTAGGGGAGGGAAAACGGAGGATATAAGGGCGGAGAACTCAACCACGGCCGGGGAAAAGAGCCAGACAGAAGTCGGGGCCAGAGGCGCTGAGACTGGGGCAGCGTAAGGCACGGGAGCCGCGGTGAATGCAAACGCAGCCGGTGTAAAAGACCGGGCTGCAAGCGGGCTGGGAGACGCAACAGCGTCGAGAGAGAGCTCGACCGCGACCGGTGAAAAAGGCCGGGCAGCTACCGAGGCCGCAAGGTGCAGCGACCGGGACAGCGTAAGGCGCGGGAGAATTTTTTTTTTTAAAAACCGCGGAGAACTCAGCCGCAGCCGGTGGAAAGGACCAGACTGCAAGAGGGGCTGGGAGGCACGAATTGAGAACCGCTGGGGAGGCGCGAATGGCAGCAATACGGCAATCGCCATTACAGCCAGCGGGGCAGAAAGGCAAATGCGGGAAGCTGCCATTTTCGTAGGCGGGGGAAGAAGACAAGCTGATGTTAGCGGAACGATTTAAATTTTAAGCTAGAACGCAACTGAAAGAGGAAAGCAACGCGGAGTATTTAATTGAACTGCGTAAGCTAGCGAAGTACTGTCAGTTTGGGGAAAGACTAACAGAGGCGCTGAGAGACAAATTCGTGTGTGGATTGTCGAAAGAAGGAACACAAAAGCGGCTGCTTGAAGAGAATGATCTTACACTTGATAAGGCTGTCACTATTGCAGCATCACACGAAGCCGCAGCGAGAGGCACTGCGGAAATGCAGCTGAAGTCATCGGTACTCAGCGCAGACCAAATGGCTTTGGGTACAGTGAAATGTTATCGTTGTGGAAAGACAACACACGATCAGAACCAATGCTGGTTTAAAAATCAGGAATGCAGAAAATGTGGCAAGCTTGGTCACATAGCTAAAGTATGCAGGTCAGGAAAGAAGACCAGCAACAAAAAGTCACTGCAGGAAAAGTGCAGAAAGGTACATAAGGTGGCTGAGAAGAGTTCGGATGAACAGAATTCGGATTCAGACTCCAACAGCAAGAAACTGGGTAGTCTGAGAATTCACAATGTGAGTAATGAAGCTGACCTACAAATTATCTGGGTCACACTTCAGATAGCAGGAGTCCAAGTGAAGATTGAATTGGACACTGGATCGGCATTGACGGTCATGAATAAGAAAGATTACAAAAGGTTATTCCAACATATTCCCCTACGGGACACGGAGATTGTATTGAAAACATACACGGGGCAAAGAGTATACCCCATCGGAAAGATAGAGGTAAAGGTGGTCCACAAGGGCAAAGAAAGCCGAGGAATGGACTTATATGTGCTACCTGAAGGAGGTCCACCACTACTGGGACGGGAGTGGATTAGAAAAATGAATATGGACTGGCATTCCTTAAAAGCACTAATGGTAGATGCCAGGGAAACAGCTGTCAAACCTAAACGATTGTCCAGAATATTGGACGATGCTAAAGAGGTGTTCCAGCAGGGACTGGGAACACTGAGAGGAATTACGGCAAACATCAAGGTTGAAGAACATGCACAACCAAAATTTTTCAAAGCCAGACCGGTACCCTATGCGACACGACCTGCTGTGGAAGCGGAGCTGGAAGCGCTAGAACGTTCAGGAGTACTGTCTAAGGTAGACTGGAGTGAGTGGGCTACGCCCATTGTTCCCGTGATGAAACGTCCTTCGAGCAACAAGCCGGGAGAACCAGGGAAGGTTCGCATCTGTGGAGATTTCAAGATCACTGTTAATCCGGTGCTTCACACGGTGCAGTATCCGCTTCCGCGGATTGAGGATATCTTCGCTTCATTGTCGGGCGGGAAACACGTCACCAAGATAGACCTGGCGCAGGCGTACTTACAGATGGAAGTTGAGGAAGAGTCACGCCAGTACCTCACGATCAACACGCATAGAGGCTTGTACCGGTATAATAGACTGGTTTTTGGAGTGGCATCGGCTCCAGCAATTTGGCAGAGGGCCATGGAGCAGGTATTACAGGGAATTCCAGGCACACAATGTTACCTGGACAATATTCTGATTACAGGAGATGGTGACGAGGAACACCTCGCAAATTTGGAACTGGTGCTCATCAGATTGAAAGAATATGGACTTCGAGTTAATCGGCAGAAATGTGAGTTCTTTCAGAAGCGGATCTCGTACTGTGGCCATGTCATTGACCAGGAGGGACTTCATAAGTCTCCTGACAAGATCAAAGCGGTTGTGAAGGCTCCCACTCCGGTTAATGTATCTCAGTTGAGGTCGTTCCTAGGATTGATTAACTATTACCATAAGTTTCTGCCAAATTTATCCACGGTACTGCACCCGCTGAACTCTCTTTTGCAGAAGGGAGTACCATGGGAGTGGAGCGAGGACTGTAAGAAGGCCTTTCGCAAAAGCAAGGAATTGATAACCTCAGAGGAAGTGTTGGCTCACTTCAACCCAACACTGCCTATTCGTTTGGCTTGTGATGCTTCTCCATATGGTATTGGGGCAGTACTCTCACACAAGTTGCCAAATGGCACGGAGAGGCCAGTCGCGTTCGCATCCAGATCATTGACCTCCGCTGAACGCAACTATGCTCAGATAGATAGGGAGGCTCTCAGCCTTGTGTGGGGAGTAAAGAAGTTTAATCATTACCTGCAGGGCCAAAAGTTTACGCTTCTGACAGACCATCAGCCGTTGGTATCCATTTTTAACCCTAAGAAGGGTGTGTCGGTGATGACAGCACAGAGACTCCAGAGTTGGTCCCTTTTCCTAGGGGCACATCAATATCAGATAGAATTCAAAGGTACAAAGCAGCATGGTAATGCTGATGGGCTGTTGCGCCTGCCACTACCTGAAGAAGAGGAGACAACGAAGGTTGACCCTGTTGAGTTATTTCACTCGACCATCATCGAGTGCTTACCAGTCACCAATGCAAGTATTGAAAGAGAAACCAGGAATGACCCGACACTGTCCCGAGTCTACGAGGTGACAGTGAAGGGATGGCCAGCACATGGTGATTCTCTGTTACCGGCATTCTCGGCAAGACGAGACCAGCTGTCCGTCTGTCAAGGAACATTGATGTATGGAACGAGAGTGATTATTCCTCCTAAGTTAAGGGAAAGAGTTCTAAAGGAACTGCATGAAGGTCATCTGGGGGGAGTCAAGATGAAAAGCCTTGCTAGGGCTTATGTGTGGTGGCCGGGTATCGACCAACAGATAGAGGAGCTGACGAAAAGCTGCTCAGGGTGCCAAAAAGTGCAAAATGCACCTCCGATTGCACCGCTGCATCCATGGGAATGGCCTTCAGCCCCATGGCAACGCGTACATATTGACTTTGCTGGTCCATTCATGGACTCCATGTTTCTAATTGCGGTGGACGCACATTCTAAATGGCCAGAAGTGATCAAGGTGACTACCACTACTTCAGAAAAGACAATTGCGGTGTTAAGAACGATATTCGCAAGGAACGGGTTGCCAGAACAAATATGTTCCGACAACGGACCACAGTTCGTGTCAGAAGAATTCCAAAAGTTCTTAAAGAAGAATGGGGTGAAGCATTATACCTCTGCCCCATATCATCCGGCGACAAATGGGTTGGCCGAGAGATTTGTACAAACATTCAAAAAGGCAATAAAGGCCATGAGCGAAGATCAGATTCCACTACAACATAAGGTGGGCAAGTTTCTACTGGCATATCGAAACGCCGCTCATGCAGTGACAAACCAAAGTCCTGCCATGATGTTTTATAACAGAAGGTTGCAGTCCAGGTTGGACTTGTTAAAACCAAATGTGCGGAGGGAAGTTGAAAACAAACAGTTCCAGCATATAAATAACAAGACGACTCGGAGTTTGGAGGTAGGACAACCAGTGTTGGCCAGGGACTATGGAAACGAGAAATGGCAATCCGGAACAATTCGGGCCAGACAAGGACCCCTGATGTACACGGTAGATGTTGGTAAAAATGTAATACGGCGTCATGCTGACCAACTGGTAGAATCGAGAACAAGGGTCGAACCCATGGTTACGACAGAGACAACCGTGGAAGAAGTTAGTGAACCTGAAGCATCTACCTCGGCAGTAAATGTAGCGGTTGGGGAAGGAGAGGCTAGTGGTGGGTCATCGTGGGGTGAGGCACTGGTGAACCTGACCATCTACATTTTCCTTCAGTCTCTGCTGTGATCCCACCTGATTTCAGACAGGTTCACAGAGAAGGATCGCTACCCGCATATCCCTTACAATCAAAAGCATTCCTTTTTCTGCTCAATATCCAGGTAAAGGAGAGTAGGATCCAGGGATTATAACAAAGAATCTTTACATTAGCTACTGGAGTGTATCACATGCTGTTAAATGGATTGGATGTGCACTGTAACTGGAATAACAGCATGTTTAATTGACATACAACAGATGGATAAACTGTGTAACAATGTGAAATATATATTTATCTACCCTCATCAATACATAAAATAATAATTATGACACTCACATTTTTCCTAAACAATGGGGACGAAACTGGGCTCGGTGCCGACGAGTGACCTGAGTGTTCCAAAATGCTGTCCGAGCGCTCGCGCACACTTCTGATGTGAAGTGCGCCAGACGCCACCTTAGTAAAGGGATTGGTGCACGTGCACTTAACGTACACTGGACGTATGCAGAGCAGACGTGCAATGCGGCTTTGACACCAGTACAGCCATTTTGAGTTGCACTCTCCGGCCGATGCCCTCTCTTAAGCTTGCAATGCTGAACACGCATTAAGCAGCATAAAGGACCTCCCACCAGTGCTAGTTAAAGGGATTATCAGCTACTTACAGGTTAGTTGCTGGTTTATTTCTTTTGGCAGTTGTTACAATTCTACCTGTTTTTGGTACTTTCCATAGTTGTTTCAAGTTTCAATAGTGTACAGAGAGTGGGGTGGCAGGTGCTGAAGTATTTTTGCTGACTTAAAGGCTTCTGCACAAACCAGTTTAGGCCATCCTCTTGGAATGAGCGTGACTGGGAGAATGAGCAGAGACCACAAAGAGCAGGTCAAGCTGCTAGAAGAGGGAGGAGGAGGAGGGAGAGAAGGGCCTCAACCAGGGTGTTCAGGGAGCAATTCTCCTTCCTGAACCTCAGTGATGACCAATGTTTGAGAAGTCTGCGCTTCACTAAGGAGGTCGGCACTGAAATCTGCCAACAGCTGCAGCCAAAACTTCAACCTCAGAGTAGGGCAAGGACATCATTACCAGTGGCTGTGATGGTAACCGTGGCGATGAACTTTTATGCGTCTGGCTCCTTCCAGGCTGGTGCTGGAGATATTAGCAACATCATGCAGTAGAATAATGGAGGTCACTGAGGCCCTCAATTCAAAGAGAGATAACTTCATTTCACTTCTTCTTGCCAGAGAGAAGCAGATGGAGCAAGCACGAGAGTTTGCAAGGTTTGCAGGCTTCTCCATGGTGCAGGGTGGCATTGACTGTACGCACATTGCTTTGCCTGTGCCTCATGTCAACTCTGCAGTGTACCGGAACCGAAAGGGATTCCACTCCCTCAATGTGCAGCTGGTGAGTGACCACAGGCAGTGCATCATGCAGGTCAATGCCCGGCAGCAGACATGATCAGTTAATTCTGTGGCAGTCTGTTGTGCCAATTGTATTTCAGCCACCGTGCCAAACCAAAGCGTGGCTACTGGGTGACAAAGGCTATCCTCTTGGAATGAGTATGACTGGGAGAATGAGCAGAGACCATGAAGAGCAGGTCAAACTGCTAGAAGAGGGAGGAGGAGGAGGGAGAGAAGGGCCTCAACCAGGTTGTTCAGGGAGTAATTCTCCTTCCTGATTTGGTTCATGACTCCGGTTCGCACACCACGCACAACGTGCGCAGCAGGCATACAATGAGAGCCATGATGCCAGAAGAAATCTGATAGAGCAGACCATTGGCATCCTGAAGCAATGATTCCACTGCCTGCACTCGACAGAGCAGGTCTCAAGGTTTGCGGTGGTATGCTGCGTGCTGCAGAACCTTACCATCATGAGGGAACAGCCCTTGCCAGCGAGAAGCTGAGCAGCAGGAGCATGAGGAGGAGGAAAAGGAGGATGAGGAAGAGGAGGACGAGGAGGTGGAAGAGGATGGGTGGCTGAAACCTAGGCTGCCCAATTCTGCTCAGGCTGTAGGTGAAGAACTAATTCAAGTGCGGTACCAGTAACCTCAACCCCAATTCCCCATTCACCAACAGTCCCACATTCCTTACGTTCTTTCTGTCACTGACCATCAGATCATCCTCTTGGCCACAATGCAAAATTAAAAGCCAACACAGTCCAAACCAAATTGATCAATTAAATCATGCCATATTCCATACAAAATGAAACTAATCACAATTGTGCACTCCCTCGGTGCCCATCTTGCATGTGCCTGTCCTAGTCCTAGTGCTCTTACAAAGTGCTACCACAGTGGCTGTGGCATGGCTGGTGGAAGGCTGCTGACTTTCAGTGGGGGAGACTGCAGAAGGCCTTGGTGGACGACTTCAAGCAGCTCTGGGCCTAGAAGGCCGGATTCAGACTGCACCACCTTGGCATGGGCAGCAGCTGTCTGGGCTGAATGGCTGACAGGCAAAAGCAAGGGCACTGATGGATTGGCAGTGGTGGGAGCACGAATGCTGTCATCCTGAGAGAGATGTAAGAAGTCACACAACACCAGGTTATAGTCCAACAGCTTTATTTGAAATCACAAGCTTTCGGAGCGCTGCTCCTTCTTCAGGTGAAGTGGAGAAATGCATAAAGACACAGCTTTTATAGTCAGAGAATCATGTCAGATGTTTACAGGTAATCTTTCCAACTGCCATTTATCACACCTCGGCAGAGAGATAATCACAGCATGCACACCAAGAACAGGAAGCTTGAGAAACTTGGCATCACCAGCAGCAGCAACCAAGCCTCCCCCGGTACCACGGTTGAAACCACAGGGAAATCCATCGTCAACCTGTCCGACCACACCCTTCAACCAGACGAAATTGAAGTTCTCAGCCGAGGGCTCAATTTCTGCCCCACCACCAAAATGGACCCCATCGGTCTCGCGGCAGACACAGAGGAATTCATCAGGAGAATGAGGCTCCGGGAATTC
Organism: Somniosus microcephalus; assembly: GCF_052327205.1. Classification (NCBI taxonomy): domain Eukaryota; kingdom Metazoa; phylum Chordata; class Chondrichthyes; order Squaliformes; family Somniosidae; genus Somniosus; species Somniosus microcephalus. The sequence goes on along the minus strand of NC_140996.1, from coordinate 44,349,470 downwards.
TTCCACAAATCCCAAGATGTCAGCAGCGAACCCAATGAGACAATCAATGATCCGGAACAGCAGACAGAGGGATCCGCAGTGCAGCAACCGAAGAAGAAAGAGTCAAATTGGGCCCCTCTGGAGGGTCGCTCTCCTAAGCTTGACATGTATGCTCAAGCTGTCAGGAGATGCATCAACGCCAGATTCATCAGCCGCACTCACAAGACAGTCCAGAATGTCACCCGAGCACAACGCAACGCCATCCACGCTCTCAAGACCAACCGCAACATCGTCATCAAACCAGTAGACAAAGGAGGTGCCATCGTCATACAGAACAGAACGGACTATTGCAAAGAGGTATACCGACAACTGGACAACCAGGAACACTACAGACAGTTACCCGCAGATCCGACCAAAGAACACACCCGCCAACTCAACAGACTGATCAAAACCTTCGATCCAGACCTTCAAAGCATCCTACATGCTCTCATCCCACGTACTCCCCGCGTGGGAGACTTCTACTGCCTCCCAAAGATACACAAAGCCAACACACCTGGACGTCCTATCGCATCAGGCAATGGAACCCTGTGTGAGAACCTCTCTGGATATGTCGAGGGCATCCTGAAACCCATCGTACAGGGAACCCCCAGCTTCTGTCGCGACACTACAGACTTCTTACAGAAGCTCAGCACCCACGGACCAGTTGAACCAGGAACACTCCTCGCCACGATGGACGTCTCGGCACTCTACACCAGTAGCCCCCACGATGACGGCATCGCTGCGACAGCCTCAGTACTCAACACCAACAACAGCCAATCTCCAGACGCCATCCTACAACTCATCCGCTTCATCCTTGACCACAATGTCTTCACCTTCGACAACCAGTTCTTTACCCAAACACACGGAACAGCCATGGGGACCAAATTCGCACCCCAATACGCAAACATCTTCATGCACAAGTTCGAGCAAGACTTCTTCGCTGCACAGGATCTCCAACCAACGCTATACACCAGATACATCGACAACATTTTCTTCCTATGGACCCACGGCGAAGAATCACTGAAAAGACTACACGATAACATCAACAAGTTCCATCCCACCATCAAACTCACCATGGACTACTCCTCAGAATCAGTCTCATTCCTGGACACACGAATCTCCATCAAAGACGGACACCTCAGCACTTCACTCTATCGCAAGCCCACGGACAACCTCACGATGCTTCACTTCTCCAGCTTCCACCCTAACCACGTTAAAGAAGCCATCCCCTATGGACAAGCCCTGCGAATACACAGGATCTGCTCAGACAAGGAGGAACGCGATGGACACCTACAGACACTGAAAGACGCCCTTGTAAGAACGGGATATGACGCTCGACTCGTCGATTGACAGTTCCGACGGGCCACAGCGAAAAATCGCATAGACCTCCTCAGAAGACAAACACGGGACACAACCAACAGAGTACCCTTCGTCGTCCAGTACTTCCCCGGAGCGGAGAAACTACGCCATGTTCTTCGCAGCCTTCAACATGTCATCGATGACGACGAACACCTCGCTAAGGCCATCCCCATGCCTCCACTACTCGCTTTCAAACAGCCGCCTAACCTCAAACAGACCATCGTTCGCAGCAAATTACCCAGCTTTCAGGAGAACAGCGACCACGACACCACACAACCCTGCCACAGCAACCTCTGCAAGACATGCCAGATCATCAACACAGATACCATCATCACACGTGAGGACACCACCCACCAGGTACATGGTACCTACTCATGTGACTTGGCCAACGTTGTCTACCTCATATGTTGCAGGAAAGGATGCCCCGGAGCATGGTACATCGGCGAGACCATGCAGACACTGCGACAATGGATGAACGGACACCGCGCAACAATCACCAGGCAGGAGTGTTCCCTCCCAGTCGGGGAACACTTCAGCAGTCAAGGACATTCAGCCTCTGATCATCGGGTAAGCATTCTCCAAGGCGGCCTTCGAGACACACGACAACGCAAAATCGTTGAGCAGAAACTGATAGCCAAGTTCCGCACCCATGAGGACGGCCTCAACCGAGATCTTGGGTTCATGTCACGCTACATGTAACCCCACCTGATGCAGGGTCATCCAGACTCGAGTCGCATTGGCTTGTTCTCTCTACACAGATGCGGCCGGACCTGCTGTGATTTCCAGCCAAAAAAAATGTTTTTTGTCTGTTTTTTTGTTTTTCATACAGACCCCAGCATCTGCAATATTTGACCCCTTGTGACCTCACCTCATTGTTCTTTGATGTAATGTTTCCCTGACTGACCTGTTTGGACACCATTCACACCTTTGACTGCTGTGCTTATCTCTCTGCCGAGGTGTGATAAATGGCAGTTGGAAAGATTACCTGTAAACATCTGACATTATTCTCTGACTATATAAGCCGTGTCTTTATGCATTTCTCCACTTCACCTGAAGAAGGAGCAGCGCTCCGAAAGCTTGTGATTTCAAATAAAGCTGTTGGACTATAACCTGGTGTTGTGTGACTTCTTACATTTGTCCACCCCAGTCCAACTCCGGCATCTCCACACCATCCTGAGAGAGGACAGCAGGTTCATGCCCCTTGGAGCCACTGCCACTCCCCCGGGGTGGCACCTCAGCAATCCTAGTAATCTGTTGGAGGACAGATTGCTGGACAGCTGTGACACCCTGCAAGCCCCTTTCCACACTGGTATCCACAGCCATGATGGTAGCAGTCTTAACTTGCAAGACAGCAGTCTGAGCTTCAAATGCAGATTTCAGACTTTTGGTGGATGCTGCTTGTGATGCAACGAAAGCCGAGACATCAGCCATCTGTCACTGCACCATAGTTGGTTCCACAATTGTGTTGATGGAGTTGGCCACCAGTTCCATCCTGGAAAGGATGGGCTCCAAGCTTTGCACAAAGCCCTGTGCCAAGTTTGAGCCTGCCTCCTACATACTCCTTGACATTGAATGCAGGTTTTCTGGCAGGCTTCCCAAAGCACCAAGCATTTTGTTGTGTATACCCATCAACCTTCTTCTGTAGCCTGGGCAATCGAAACCCTCATCTATGTCCTGTGCAGCAGAATTCATTTGCCACCTCGCCCTCCGGCAAGTTGGCACCTGCGCTATCCTTGCCCCCTGCCCCTGGCTGCAGTGCACTTGTGCCCGGTGCCTCAGCATGTGCAGATCCCACCTCTAAGATACCTGATGTGCCTGTATCTGAGCTGGTGGCTGCGAGTGTGAAATCAAATGACGGTGTCTCTTCACCATCACTGTCTTCTTGGTCTTTCTCCACTGCCTGGGCAGGTTGCAGTTCTTGGCTATCTGAAAGGAAAAAGGGACAAGGGTAAGGTTGGCGAGGGGGGAGAGGAGAAAATAAGAGGTGAATGCTTCCACTATCTGCAGCTTGTAAATCAGAAGAGATTGTGGGTTGAGGGGGAAGTGTGATGTGAGAAGGAGGATTAGGTATGAAGATACCATCATCTCCAATGGAAATCAGCCCCGCTGCTGGCCACGGTCTCAGCAATGGCCCTCCCCATAATAATCAGCACTGTCTCCTCCATGGGCGTTAGAACATACAGGCCTGCAACTCCCCCTCCAATTAGATCCAGCTGCCTCCAGTTGTGTGCCAACTGTTCCTGCAAGAGAGAGGGAAATGTGTCAGTGAGTGTTGTGCAATCTGTTTGGGTAATGTAACTGCCATGGATGAATAGCTGGCAGTGTGTGCAAGCTGTGAGATGTGAGTGTGAGGCTTGCAACAGTGCTAAGTGTGTGCGAATGAGATGAAGCATCTGAATGTTAGGTATGAGTCCTGATTGATAAAGAATGTTGGTAGGTGAGTGATGGGAGTGTGGTAAATTGAGCAGTGGCTGAAACAGGTGGTACAGTTGTTAGAATATGACATTTGAAGATGCATTCACTGACCTTGACCTCTCACATGAGGTCATTAAACTTCTTGCTGCACTGCCTACATGTCCTTGCAGCTAAACTCCTGGCATTGACCTCCACGGCTATCTGTTCCCACTGCCTTCTCATTGTGTGTCTGGAGGACCACCTACCTCCCTGCAGATGCCGGACATTGCTCCTCCTTTACACCTTCTCCACCAAGACCTCTAGTTCAGCATTGGCAAACCTTTGGTGCACACTCTCTTCCATGGTCAGCCATTGTTGTTTGTTGCACAGCTCTATTCCGAATGATCTCAGCACCTCCAGCAGCCACAATGCACCTTCCCTTTAAGAGATGCAGGCTAGCTTGAAGCAGTGCAGGCTAGCTTTAAGTAGTGCTAGCAAGTAACAATATTGGGCCCCTGCTGATGCTTGCAGCCAATGATTAGTATGGTTAACACTGGCTGCACACAGCAATCATTATAATGAGCAGGCAGCATAAAGTTGGAAATAACAACAGAAAATGCTGGAAAAACTCAGCAGGCCAGGCAACATCCGTGGTGAGAAAATAGAGTCAACGTTTTGAGTCAAACCCTTTGTCAAGACTGGAAAGGCACAGGAAATGAAATAGATTGAAAGGCCAGGCTGGGAGAGAACAAAAGAGAAGTGGAGAGACATTAAGAGGTATTCAAAACGAGGAAAGATGTTGATAGGACTAGTGGAGACAAAAGACGACTCTAGATTAGGTGTGAAATGTGCTGGCAGAATGAGAGACAGCTGCCATGTGGGAGAGAGAGACAAAAAGGGGGGGGGGGGGAAAGGGCCAAAACAAAGTTGGGGATAAAAAATAAGTAAAAATGTAATAGGGGCCGAGGTTATGATCTGAAATTGTTGAACTCGATATTGAGTCCAGAAGTCTGTAAAGTGCCTAATCGGAAGATGAGTTGCTGTTCCTCGAATTTACGTGGAACAATGCAAGAGCCCAAGTACAGTGAGGCCTGAGTGGGAATGGGGCGGTGAATTAAAATGACAGGCGACCGGAAGCTCGGGGTTATCCTTACGGACTGAACGGAGGTGTTCCGCAAAGCGGTCACCCAATCTGCGTTTGGTCTCCCCAATGTAGAGGAGACCACATCGTGAGCAGCGAATACAGTATACTAGATTGCAAGCAGTACAAGTAAATCGCTGTTTCACCTGGAAGTGGTGTTTGGGGCCCTGGACAGTGGGAAGGGGGGAGGTATAAGGGCAGGTGTTGCATCTCCTGCGCTTGCACAGGAAGGTGCCGGGTGAAGGGGAAGGTGTGCTGGGGGTGATAGAAGAGTGGACTAGGGTGTCTCAGAGGGAGTGGTCCCTACGGAATGCTGGAATGCTGAAAGGGGAGCAGAGGGGAAGATGCTTTTGGTGGTGGGATCACTTTGGAGGTGGCAGAAATGGCGGAGGATGATCCGTTGAATGTGGAGGCTGGTGGGGTGAAAGCTGAGGACAAGGGGAACCCTATCGTGGTTCTGGGAAGGGGGGGCAGGGGTGAGGGCAGAAGTGCGGGAGATAGAACGGACACGGTCGAGGGCCGTGTCAACCATGGCAGAGTAATTGCAGATAGCGATCCCGCGCCCGTTTTCTTAGGCTATCCAATTTAGCCCCCAATGACTTTAAACAGAAGATTATTTACTGTGGCCTCTATTTGCCCTAACTTTCTTGTCAGGCCAGCATAAAACATTAAAAACATGCAGCTTTGCAGTGTTTGGCTGAAAGACACACAATGCCGATGGCCTCCTAGGTAAACAGTCTACTCACAGAAATATAATTTGACCTCCTTTGAAGTATACAGAAGCAAAATGAAATGGATGGCTGCATCTCTCGATTACATTAGATCAAACAGACCTTCATTAATATTGAATGGATAGCCAATCTCTGACAATGGTAAAGATATTTGTGATTAAATGTAATGGCTCAGGTCAATGAAACAGTTCACATTTTACTCGCCCCCCCACTTCCCTCCACTCTTCTCTCATTGCTTTGGTCATAGAAATGTGCACTTTGTGGGAACTTTGTAGCCAAACTGTCCAGTCTGAGCTGACGGCTTTCTGTTGAAAATTCCCTTGTGTGACCTCGAGAGTTAATCACTTAAATGCTGTAAATGCTGTTTGTAGCAATACAAATACATTCAGCACAGACTAAATGTACATTTTTGTCACAACAGAAAACTAGATTCACTTATAAGATAGTTATCGATTTTCCGAAATTAAATTAAAAATTGCTTCTTTGTATCAAGTCAATCCCAGTTACCTTGCCAAAGCTGTTTGCAATAATATATGTTGCCTTCATGCGATTTTGAGTAGGAGTGTTCTCTTTTTGTAGGAACCAAAGTAACTGCATAATAACTCAGCTAAAGTATCAAATCACGCTACTGGAGAAAGTAGGAGACGATATTTTGTATAACATTACATTCTGAGAGGAAAGTTCACAGGGGGTGGTAAAACTTATTTTTTCAATTGATTTTCAAATGGATCTGCAATTTGCTTCAGATAATCCCAGCCAGAAAGAAAGAAAATAAAAATATATGTTTAAGTAAAACAGTCAGTTTCAAAAAATGAAAGTTTCCCCCTGTGCACTATCAGTAAAACCATTTATAAAGAACTGCTTTATGATTCTGTTACACATAGCACACAGAGGAAATCTTGGCCAAGTCACTTAAGAGACTTGCTATCAAAATTTTCTTCAAGGCCTTTCACCAGTGAATTCTGCATTCTTTCGTGAAAGGGTACCATATGTAGTTACTTGTTACATCTATTTTGATTGTTCAATCCCTTTGTAGGTGCTTTGTGGTTCAAGCTATCAATATATTTTTATATAATTTCAGAATGTCGATTTATCTGCACCCTTTTGGGAAGACATCAGAAACATCATACGCCTTCAAAAAGCTTGAAGACTTTTCTCAGCTTAAAGAGTTGATCCTTTATATAGAAAACTTGTAGCACAGTTTCAAATTGTATCTGGTCTTGGTGAAGTCCAAGCTGGGGTATTGCATTCAGTTTTAATCTCTGAGTTGCAGGAAAGGAGTGCAGAAGATGCTATGAAGCTAATTAGTGGGCAGAGTTATGAGGGAAGATTGTGTACTCTGGGACTTTACTCTCTGGGGAAGAGGACAATGAGAGAGGGATTTGAGAAACATCTTTATGATTTTCACGGGTATAGAGGATTTAGATACAGGAAAGTTCTTCCATTCAGCGCAGGATTCGTGGACTATGAGATAGAGATTAATATTAAAGATGTCAGAGGAAAATAGGAAATTTAGGAATCATTTTTATTAAGAGAGTGATAGAATTACAGAACAGATTATCAGGAGAGTTAGTAGAATAGAAAACCATGACTATTAAATAAAAGACTAGAGGGATTCCTACCAGGAAAGGGAAACAGGGCAATTAGTTCCAGAATCACAGTAAGGAATCTGTTTGGAGGTTTGGAAGAGAAAGCTGTAAGAAGCAATTTTTTTTTCTGTCCAAAACATTACTATAGCAATTATATGACTTTCCAAAATAGACCTCTTACACTTGTTTGATCTTTAGCTACCTGATTCTCAAGCAAACGTGGAAGTTTATTTTCCTTTTGTATAGCATAGTACAATGCATACATACAAAAGAAAAGCTGCACTACTTAAATTAGAGATTAAAGAAAGACTTGCATTCATATAGCGCCTTTCATGACAACCAAACATCTCAAGGTGCTTTTTCAAGTGGAGTGTTGTAATGTGGGAAATGCAGCAGCACACAGCAAGGTCCCACAAACATCAATGTGATAATGACCAGGTAATCTGTTTTTGTTATGTTGGTTGAGGAATAAATATTGGCTAGGATATCAGGGATAACTCCCCAGCTCTTCTTTGAAATACTGCCGGGGGATCTTTTATATCCACCTGAGAGAGCAGACAGTGCCTTGGTTTAACATCTCATCCAAATGACAGCACCTCCAACAGTGCAGCACTCCCTCAGCACTGCACTGGAGTATCAGCCTAACTTTATATATTAGAAGTCCCTGGAGCGGGACTTGAACCCCCAACCTTCTAACTCAAAGGCAATTATGCTACCAACTTTTTTTAAATTTTTTTTATTATACTTTATTGAACATTAAGAACATTTACAACATCGTGATCATTACATTGTATGATACAAATCAATTCCAACACCCTGCACAGCCATTCCGCCACCACATTTTAACATCAAAACCTGAAGTTTAATTTATCACCTGTAACATATATTAATCGATTGTACTTTAAAAATTGGTTGTAAAATACTGTCCTTAAATTCCTTTCTGAATAAAACATCCACAGAGCCTTATAATGGTCTTTTAGCTTATATTTAAAATACTCTTTTAGATTGATTCTCCTCCCCTTAAAAAACAGAGCATTCCTTCTTTGCACAATCACGAATCTAGCCAAACTGAACATTAAATTAATTGCCGCTCCACTAGACTCTGGCAGACTCTCCTGCAATCCCCATCTCAAAATTGAGTCCCACGGGATTCCCATTCTCACTGTTCGGTCCCCACCCAGCAAAAAAGCTTCACACAACTGTCAAACATAGTAATTAAAGTCATTTAACTGCGGACATAACACCAGTAAATGGGACAGAGTCTCATCCTGTGTCCCACACATTGGGCAAGTTGCCGCCTCCACTCATCCAATCTTGCACAAGACCGTCATGGTAAAAATCCGGTTATGAGCCAATTTGAAATCCAGTTCAATCCATTCTGGGCATTTAAAATTGGCCCACACTCCCTTCCAAATCCTGTTGAAGTCCAGCTGTGGGTATATACTCTGCCAAAACTTCTGACCAGCAGGTGTCTTGAATCTCCATTCTCTGAATACCTCATAGAAATCTCGCGTATTACAGATGTCAAATTGGACTAACTCTCCCCCTTTCTCCAGTACAAAGCTTGGAAAAGCAGGACGCATTTTACTTCCTTTGGAGATTTCTGCATTTATTTCTCCCATCCAATCCTGTGGCATTGCCCTCACAATCTTCTCATACATGATTTCTATTGCTTTTCCTTCTACCTCTTGATCCTCCTCCCACACCATGTCCCTCACTATTGCTTCCGGCAACCAACCTGGAATCACCTCATATAATACATCTTTCACCGATATAATCCCAGCTTTTATAAAAGCTTGCTTAAATAAAACCTCTCCTTCGATGTTGACCCACCTATTCAAAAATAAGGGCTGTTCTAAAAATTCCTCAGCCCCCTTGGGCGTAAACTGCACACTTTTTAAAAATTGAACCCACGTCTCTACAACCTCCTTATAAAACCTAGGGAGAAGCTTAATCGATTTCAAAAACATATTATTGTATTCCATATACAATATCCCCTGCCCTCCTATCCCACTTCGTTTTAAAAAATGCTCAAAACAACTCTTCCAAAAACTTGAATTTGACTTCTGAAGAAATCTCTTCACCCATTTGATTCTAAAGGATTTTTTCTTCAAATCAATATCTGGGAAATTGAGTCCTCCCTGATTTCTCCGTCTAATGATGGTATTGTAAGCCACCAAGGCTGGTTTCCCTTCCCATAAAAACCTCACACAAGCCTCTCGGATGGACTTTTCTGCCCACTCAGGAATATCCTCCACCGTCAATAAGTACCATAGCTTAGATAGCAGGAGAGCAGACACCACGGTTGCTCTTCCTTGCACTTTTAACCACCTTCTTTCCCATCTTCCCAAAATATTTTAAATTTTCATAACCTTCGGTTCCCAATTTAATCGATCCACTTCTTCCCTGTCTTTCTTGCACCCCATATGCACCTGCAGAACTTCCAAAACCTCCACCACCTTAAAGGGACATACCCCCAACCATTCCCCACTACCCCTCCCTGCAACCAGGCATTGGGACTTACTATAATTCACCCTGGCACCTGAAGCTCTACAATATTCCTCCACTACCTCCATAGCTTTCCTCACTGACTCCCCATTTCTCAATGTTAAGGTTGTGTCATCTGCATATTGGTGTATCACCGACACCAGCCCAGAACTGGGTACCACAATCCCAACTACACCTTGTTTCTTTCGCATCATGTAACCTAATGGTTCTGCTACCAATGTGTACAGCAGTGGGGACAGGGGACAACTCTGTCTCACTGATCTCTGTATCGGAAAATACTTAGATAAAAAACCATTACATTTAACACAGCTAAATATGTTTGAATAAAAAATCCTTATCCACTGAATTAAATTTTCCTTGAAACCAAATGCTTCCAAAACCTTCAACAAAAACTCATGAGAGACCCTATCAAAGGCTTTCTCTTGATCTATCTTTAATACATAAGCCTCCCTCCCACTCTCTTCCATGAGCTCTATCGCATCTCAGATTGAGAACACAGAGTCTGCGATGTCCCGGCCTATGACTCCATAGGACTGAGAGGGCCAAACTATCTCCGGTAACACCTCCTTCAAACGATTTGCCATAACCCTCGCCAAGATCTTATAATCCACATTTAATAGTGTGATGGGCCTCCAATTCTTCAGATCCTGTCTAGCCCCTTTATTTTTATAAGCTAAGCTTATGATACCTCTCCTCATAGATGGGGCCAGGCTTCCTCAATTTTAATTTCCTTAAAAACTTCTAAGAGCAATGGACTTAAAATCTCAAAAAATTCCTTATAAAATTCTGCACTTAGTCCATCGGACCCTGGGCTTTTCCCCCCCTTCATTCCACTTATTGCTATTTTTATTTCCGCTAATCCTACTTCTTTATCACACATGCTTCTCTCATCCTCCTTTAAACACTTTTCAATAAAAGCAGTAACCTTCTCCATCTCCAAATTGGAAATATCTTCTTTTGTATATAGCTCTTGATAAAAGCTGCTAGCCGCCTCCAAAATCTCCTCACTTTCATGAATGATCTTCTCCCCAACCTTCAACTCCTCAATTAACGATAATCTCTGTCGCAGCTTCTCTTGCTCTAGAAAATATCGAGTGCATCTTTCGCCCTCCAATGCATCTCTAGCCTTTGCACGGAGAATGGCCCCCTTGCATTTTTCAGCTTGTATTAATTCCCACTCTTCTTTTAGCACCCGGAACTTAGTCTCAGCTCCCTTATCCCGTCCGTCAACTGCTTTACAGTCATCCATAAACCTTTTGTTTATATTCTCATTCTCGATGCCGGTTAGCTGTCCCCCTCTTTTACCCATAACGTACCGAAAAAACTTTTACCTCATATTTGAAATTGTCCCACCAAACTCTTCTTTCTTTCAAGAACAAAAGTTCCTTCCGAGCATTCTTTATTATTTTTATAATCCCTTCTTTATAAGCACTTTCCTTCAGGTGTTGATTGTTTAAAATCCACACTCCTGAACCGATCTTAACTCTGCTGTTCCTAATTCTAAGAACAAAAGCCGAGTGATCACTAAAAAATACTTTTTTGTAATAAATCTCCATCACCTCCGAACTTAACCCTTCCCGCATTAACACAAAATCTATTCGGCTCTGTTTTAAAACATCACCCACCCAACCTGCTCTGGAGAACTCCCTTTTTATGGGGTTCTGATCCCTCCATAAGTCTCTCAAATTTAAATTTGCCATTATTTTTATAATCATCCCTCTGGAGTTATCCTCTTTAAAGGTCATCTGGGCTGAAATGTCCATCGAAGATAAAAAATACATTAAAATCCCCCACTATACAAGGATTTTCCACGTCTGCCACTTCAGTGAATAACCCCCGAAAAAACTCGCGACGCTTGCAATGGTCGTTCGGTGCATAGATATTAAAAAGATCACAATTAAATCCCTCCAATTTTACTCTTAGCCATAAGAATCTCCCCTCAGTGTCCTTGTCCACCAAGGCAACGTTCTCTTCTATGGATGGACTCACCAAAACAGCCACCCCTCTACGGTTATTGTTTGCACAACTTGCAAACACCTTTCCCTTCCAAACCTTCTGAACTATTTCTAGAATATCCTCATCCCAAAAAGTTTCTTGCAGACACAACAAGTCCGTGCCTTTAAAACCCTGCAACAACTGCTGCAATTTCTTCTCACCCCTCAGTCCGTTCACATTGATCGGGACCAATATAATCATGGCTCCAAAGAAGGGAAGTATGCCCAATAATCTCCCCATCATTTAATCTCAGGCTCTTCCCTCCTCTCATGCTCCTTCTCAACTTTTCGGGCAGCTGTTGCTTTTTCCTGCAGCCTCCGGCTCTTTTTCCCCTCCTGTTTGACCCCTCCCTGCTGTTTCAGCCTCTTCCTTGCCTTAAGTTTGGACCCAGGAGCTGCCCTTTCTCCCTCCTTCTGCCCCTCACTAACCTTTCCCTTTCCACATGATGCCACCCCATCCCCGACTTCCATGTCTCTGTCCCCCTCTAACTCCTCACACTCAAGCTCTTCTGCAACCCCCTGTGCCTGCTCCCCATCAGATACATAATCCTGCTCCCCGTCAGATACTTCATCTCCCATAGAGAGTCTTCCTGCTATCGCAGTTTCTCCCACTGTGCCGCCCCGTTCGACCACGTCTCTACCTCTGACCCTTGCACCTTGTTCCCTCACTCCATGGGACAATGGCGCACCTAAATTGTTCCCTTCTGACGTCTCTATCTCGCCAATCCCATTCTGCTGTCCGTTTAAGGCTCCTGCCTCTTGCACCCTCTCCCCGCCCTGCCCCCTCCCGCTCACCAAAACATCTGACTCCCCGCCTCTCCCCGGAGCACTCACTTCCACCACACACCCCGCTCCTGCCTCCTCTCCCCCCACAGACACCAGACACCCCAGGGGGAGCCAAACTGCACTAAGGCTCAAGTCTGCACTTGACCCTTGCTGCCCGCTGCTGTCTTTGTTCCCCTCCATAGCACTCGCCGTGTTTTCCGCCATCTCCATCTCGATCTCTGCTCCGCCAACCTCTGCCTCTTACTGTGCACCTTTTTCCTTCATTTTACCGGCTGTGTCCTCCGACTGCACCGCGCCGCCAGCCGTTCCACACTCCTCTCCTGCTCTTTCTCCCATCTCCTCATCACTCATTTCGCTCCCTTCTGCCACACACTCACAGCAGGTGGGGCCTTTACGACACACCCCACAGCTCTCCACCTTGCAGCTCCACGCTATATGTCCTGACTTACCACAATTGTAACAATACAAATCAGGACAGTTTCTTACAAGATGGTCATGTCCCAGATAATAGTAACACACCTTTACTTGGTTATCGTGCAGCACACGAAAGTACTGTACTCCTTCCAGTGTCTCGAACTTCATACTGTAAGGCAAAGACCTCACCCCCTCTGGGAACCACACCTTTACATACCGGGTTCCGTCTGCTACCCGTGTTCCCGGATAGTACCTCCTCTTTATTTCAGAACAGATTTTAATGTCCCACGACTCCAAATTTTTGCTCAGCACTTCGTCCTCGATGTACACAGGCAAGTTCAAAAATGAAACCACCACCTCCTCTGAATATAGCAGAGTCACCTCCAAAAATTTCTCCCCAACTTTCAGGCTGAGCAGCAGTTTTTCCACCTCCTCACGGCCACTGACCATCACCTCAAATCCCACATTTGGTTTTGGTCGGCAGGCAAAACAGCTTCCCTCACCACAGTCCTCATGAACTGCCTGGATTGTATCCCAGGCTCGAATCTTCTTATCTTCACATTGCACCACCACTGTATATTCTTTACCAAACCTCCTGAGGTCCCGGCCCAAATCTTTGGGCCTTTTTTTCCCCCTTCCCACCACAGTTTCTTCCCTAATAAAATTCCTCTCGGGAATATTGTCCTCTGAGTGGCCCGGCACTCCGGACCCCTCAGCAGCCATCTGGCTGTTTTTTGCGGGCCAAAAAGGCCCTAAAACCGGAAAACAAAACCCCAAAACCCACCACCAACTTTTTACAAAACTTCCTCCAACACCCAGCTGCAATTAGGCAACCAGTCACACCTGGCTCACCCTTGCCCCTCCCACCCCTAGAGTGCTACCAACGGAGCCACACCTGACCCTTTATTTCAATACTGTAAGCAGTATGTTACTTGTGCAAATTGAAACCCTTAGTGTTCTGATAGAATATAAATCATAAAACAATGGACATAGGCCTGTAAATAGATGATGTGCAAGAGGCCAGAATTGGAGGAGCGCAGAGATCTCAGAGGGTTATAGGACTGGAGGAGACACAGGAGCCCAACATGGGAAAGAGTGGCAGCCATTTTTCTCAGCATTAGTAGATACATCGGGGGGATTTTAACTGAGAGCATGTTTTAGTTGGGCTGGCTGAGTGTCAAACAACCTGACCGTATCAATTTACGGCTCCTAGGCCTCATTTACATCTCGCCGACCAGCTGTCTGCCCAAATTGGGCCAAAAGAGGTGGCTGGCCAGCATCCAGCTGGTTAAAATAGCATTGCCTGGAGGCTGCCTGCCGCCTGCCGCCTGCAAGGTAAGTGGCAGGAAGGACATTTCAGGGGGGATGCGGGGAGCCTGAGGCGGCAGAGGCTGAGATTTTCCTTGTGGGACCCAGAAGAGCAGTTCTGCTACTCCTGGCCTGACAAAGGAAAGTTTAACACTTAACCTTTTGTGCAGCTTTCACTGAGCGGTGCGACTGGGACAAGCGACGCACTCACATTGCAGTTATAAGGCCATTGAGGTCCTTTTGACGTAATAGACCCTGATTTACATATATATGTGAGGACCCCAACTGATTCAGATGGACGTCTCATCTGCTTCCAAAAACAGCAGCATAAAAATCCCCATGGAGCGAGAGTGGAGCAGGTAATTAACCCGCTCATTTTAACTGCCCCGGGCAGAGGGCATTGCAATTCACCCTTAGATCCTGCTACTGGTATCAGGTGCTGTAGTAACTGGTCTTTTTAAGGGCAAGCTTCCATTTTGGCCATTTATAACTATATCTTTTACAGCATAGATGGATATTCATGTTTACGGGCCAATGGGTGAATGACTTCAAGTTTTTATTTTGCTAAAGCTGCCGTTATTTATTCAATGGCACCATTTTGTAGGTGTATTTATTCAGTTATTTATGTAGGTATACTTAGAAAACTAATTATGGTCATTAGCTATTATGTATATATACTCTGTATTGCAAATATTACTCTTTTTGCACAACTAAGTGCGGCATGTAAGTGCTAGGGAATGGAATACTTTCACATTTTGGCGATTCTATGCAAGTATCAAGGTCTCCCATCTAATACATTGCATGGTCAGCTCAAATAATGCAGAATTTCCAGAAGATTAATATAACAGAGCAGTGACATTGAAAGGACTTCCAGGCTTTGTTCGCTCCCATTCCATCGGGAGAATTATATTTTCGTGGCTCGGAGACTGAATGGCCTTACAGCAGTATAGTACTGCAATATCTGCAAAAGTGGTCTCTATTTCACAAGGATTTGAACCAATGGAAATTATTTTTACTTCCCCCAACAATGTGCCATAATCTGGGAAAATTACATACTACTGAATCAGTTTTTTAAATTTTATTTTCAATTCCCCTTAGCAGCCATCCAAAATCTCTGGCCGGGATTTTACTAACCTCAACAGGTCCAGGGCGGGTGGTGTTTGTGGTGGATCCTGACCCCGCTGCTGGCTCCATCCAGCTCTGTGAAATGACTTTCCCTTGATTGGGCTTGCTAAGCCCACCCAGCATGTTTCCTGGCCAATTAGATGAAGTGGGTCTGGTGACGTCATTTGATGACGCATTATCAGCCGGTTTCCTTAAAGGGACCATGGCCAACTTTATTTTGACATTTATGCTGTCAGTGTTCTACAGCACTGAGGTGTTGCAAACACTGACAATGACTGCACAAAGGCACAGGGCTGCATCCAGGCTCTCCCATGACTCCCTCCATATACTTATGGAGGGAGTCACAGCACACAGGGAGGTCCTCTTCCCTTCCCATGGGCGGAAGAGACCTCCCCAGGAGAGCAACACAGTCTGGTTGCACATTGCAGAGGAGGGCACAAGCAGGGATGTCATCAGGAGTGTAGTGTATGTGCTTTAAGTCAGAACTACTTTTTACAGCTCCTGTATACTGTAGTACCGGCAGTAACCACACTGGTATATAAGCTGTGCGCATGCCTCTGTACCCCAGTCTAGAAATTACCCTCCTCCAGTAAAGACCTGTTATTTATTTATGTACAGCATCCATGTAATTATTTATCCACTGAACCACGGATCTAACAGTGGCGACGAGTGTTGATGCGAATCTACCTGCAACATAAAAAAAAGAAATAGTCGAGTCCAGGAACACGGGCGTCGACCGCGAGCAACCGCCCAGCAGTCAGGCAGAGATCCAACTTCGCTGGGGAGGCTGTGGAGAGCCGGGCTTGGTTCCCCAGCCACAACGAACAGTAAGAGACCGACGACAGGTCCAAAGCAGACCCTTCCCGAGCAGCGGCGGCTGGAGCCGACCGACGGCAGAGAGAGAGAGCCGGGCAGCGTCGACAGGGTAAGAAAGAGGGTGAAGAGAGCAGGGCGCAGCCGGGGGTTGATCACCGAGCGGCGTCGAGGGAAAATACTGCAAACCGGAGAGAGAGAGAGAGGGTAAGAAACAGCCGGGTTCTAGACTGAGCGGCGTCGACAAATATCAAGAGAAGAACGCGCAGAGCACAGCCAGGGATCACGGGCTGATCAGGGTCCACGGGGCGAAGCAAGGGGAGACGCCATTGAGCCGCAGAGAAGCAGGGAGAGCGCGGGAGGCGCCATTGAGCCACGGAGAAGAAGGAAGAGCGCGGGAGACGCCATTTTGCGAAGCTGCAGCGGAGAAGACGGGCGAGCGCGGGAAGGAAGGAAAGCACGGGAGACGCCATTTTGTGCCAGCGGAGAAGAAGGGGAAGCGCGGGAGGTGCCATTGGGGATAGTTAACGCACAACGAAGGATGCCGAAGAGTGGCAGTATCTGTACGTTCGACAATGAAGTCGAAGATTGGGCGACATATGTGGAACGTATTGAGGTGTACTGCAGGGCGAATGAAGTGCCAGATGCTAATAAAGCACTGGTTCTGTTAAATTCCATGGGTGCAAAAACTTATGGGTTACTGCGAAATCTAATAACCCCAGAGAAGCCGGTAAACAAGAATTTTGAAAGCATAGTAGAAATCCTACAGGACCACTTAAACCCCACACCGCTGCTGATAGCAGAATGATTTAAGTTCCATAAAAGGAACCAACACAAAGACGAAAGCAATGCTGAGTACCTAACGGAACTGTGCAAGCTATCGAAATACTACCAGTTTGGAGCGGGACTAGCAGACACATTAAGGGACAAGTTTGTGTGTGGGCTACAAAGTGAAGGAACCCAGAAACGGCTTCTATCAGAAAAGGACCTTAGGCTGGACAAAGCTTTCAATATGGCAGTATCACACGAAGCAGCCGCAAGGGGTGCTGCAGAGATACAACAGACACCGCAAGAATACGGCACCAACGAAATGACCTATGGAACAGGGAAGTGCTATCGCTGCAGCAGAACAACACATGACCAGAAAGATTGTTGGTTCAAGGACCAAGTGTGCAGACAGTGTGGGAAAGCAGGACACATAGCAAGAGCCTGCAGGTCTGGGAAGAAAACCAACAGTAAGAAATCTCCACAGGAGAAGTACAAAAAGATACACCAGGTGATGGACAGTGGTTCAGACGAACAGAAAAGTGACACAGACTCCGGAAGCAAGGAGCTGGGTTGTCTGAAACTACATAATGTAACCGAAATGGAGGATCACCAGACTATCTGGGTTACACTCAAGATAGACGGAGTCCAAGTGGAAATGAAATTGGACGCAGGGTCAGCTCTAACAGTCATAAATCAAAGAGACTACAAGCGGCTATTTTCACACATACCCTTGAAAGCTACAGAGATTGTCTTGAAGACGTATACGGGGCAAAAAGTCTACCCCAAAGGAAAAATAAGGGTGAAAGTGACATATAAATGTCAGGAAATACCTAAAATGGATATATATGTATTGCCTAATGGAGGACCACCACTGCTAGGATGTGAATGGATCCGGAAGATACAATTAGATTGGCATTCCATACAGGCACTGAAGGTTGAGGCCAAAAAGGATGACGACGTCACACCTGGACGACTGTCAAAAATGCTAACTGACGCAAAAGAAGTGTTCCAGGAGGGACTAGGAACACTAAAAGGAATAACAGCAACAATTTAAATAGAGGATAATGCAAGCCCAAAGTTTCTGAAGGCCAGACCAGTGCCTTATGTGATCAGACCAGCGGTTGAAGTAGAGCTGGAAGGGTTGGAACGTTCAGGAGTACTGTCCAAAGTGGACTGGAGCGAGTGGGCTTCACCAATCGTTCCTGTAATGAAGAGGTTGTTGAGTAATACGCCTGGGGAACCAAAGAGGGTCCGCATCTGTGGGGATTTTAAGGTGACAGTGAACCCAGTCCTTCACACGGTGTAATATCCGCTTACACGAATTGAGGATATTTTCGCCTCGCTATCTGGTGGTAAACGCTTCACCAAAATTGATCTAGCCCAGGCGTACTTGCAAATGGAGGTAGAAGAAGCTTCGAAACATTACCTTACGATCAACACCCATAAAGGTCTCTATCAATACAACCGGCTGGTGTTTGGAGTAGCCTCGGCTCCGGCTATCTGGCAAAGGGCGATGGATCAGGTCCTGCAAGGGATTCCAGGGACCCAGTGTTATTTGGACGACATCTTGGTCATGGGCGAAAATGACGGTGATCACCTCGCTAACTTGGAGAAGGTGCTCGCCAGATTAAAGGAATATGGGCTATGGGCTAATCGCCACAAGTGCGAGTTTTTCCAGAAACAGATCTCGTATTGCGGCCACGTCATCGATGAAGAGGGGTTACATAAGTCCCCTGACAAGATTGAGGCAGTAGTCAAGGCTCCAGCACCGGAAAATGTGTCACAACTGAGGTCGTTCCTTGGGCTGGTAAACTATTACCACAAGTTTTTACCAAATTTGTCTATGGTATTACACCCGCTGAACACCCAACTGCAAACAGGGGTACCATGGAAGTGGGATGACGAACGTAGACGAGCTTTCCAGAAGTGTAAAGTATTGATCACATCAAAAGAGGTGTTGGCCCATTTCAACCCAGCACTACCAATTCGTTTGGCATGTGATGCATCACCCTACGGCATTGGAGCGGTGCTGTCGCACAAATTCCCAGACGGGTTGGAGAGGCCAGTAGCCTTTGCATCTCGGTCACTAACCTCAGCCGAGCGCAACTACGCCCAGATTGACAGGGAGGCCCTCAGCCTAGTATGGGGAGTAAAAAAATTCAACCATTATCTGCATGGGCAGAAGTTCACCTTGCTGACTGACCACCAACCTATTGTCTCCATCTTTAATCCTAAGAAGGGCGTGCCAGTAATGACTGCACAGCGGTTACAAAGATGGTCCCTGTTTCTAGGGACGAATCAATATGAAATAGAATATAAAGGCACGAAGCAGCATGGGAACGCTGATGGGCTATCGCGCCTGCCACTACCTACGGTGGAGGAAGCACCAGCAGTGGACCCTATCGAGACATTTTATTCGTCGATAATTGAATGATTGCCAGTAACAAACGCGGATATAGGGAAGGAGACCCGCAATGATCCGACGCTGTCATGGGTATATGAATTGATGGTGAGGGGATGGCCAACACATGGTGACTCACTGTTGCCAGCATTCTCATCCAGAAGAGAACAGCTGTCAGTATGCCAGGGGACAGTGATGTGTGGATCCAGAGTGGTGATTCCACCCAAGTTAAGGGAGAGAGTGCTAAAGGAGCTACATGGAGGTCATCTGGGGGGAGTGAAAATGAAAAGCCTTGCTAGGGCTTATGTGTGGTGGCCGGGAATCGATCGACAAATCGAAGACCTAACTAAGAGCTGCTTAGGATGCCAGAAGGTCCAAAATGCACCACCACATGCTCCTCTACACCCATGGGAGTGGCCCTCCTCTCCATGGCAACGGGTGCACATTGATTTCGCTGGTCCATTCATGGACTCAATGTTCTTAATAGCAGTGGATGCTCATTCAAAGTGGCCTGAGGTGATAAAGATGGCTTCAACCACTACAGAGAAAACGCTTGCAGTCCTACGGACCGTATTTGCCAGAAACGGTTTGCCAGAGCAGATCTGCTCTGATAATGGACCACAGTTTGTGTCCGACGAGTTCCAAAAATTCATGAAAAGAAATGGGGTAAGGCATTACTCATCCGCCCCGTATCATCCAGCCACCAATGGATTGGCTGAGAGGTTCGTACAAACCTTTAAGAAGGCGATAAAGGCCATGTGCGACGAGGAAATTCCACTACAGCATAAGATGGACAATTTCTTATTAGCCTACTGAAACGCGACACATGCAGTTACCAACCAGACCCCGGCCATGATGTTCTTTAACCGAAGGTTGAGATCTCGTCTGGACTTGCTCAGACCAAATGTGCGAAGAAATGTTGAGGACAAACAATTCCAGCACATCAACGAGAAGCCGACAAGGAGCTTCAATGTAGGGCAACCAGTCTTGGCCCGTGACTATCGAACAGAGAAGTGGCAACCCGGAACGATATGTACAAGGCAGGGGCCATTAATGTACACAGTGGATGTCGGGGAGAACATTGTGAGACGCCACATCGATCAGATCTTAGCGTCACAGGAATGCGTCAACCCCATGTCTCGAGTACCTGGGGATGAACCCGACCTAACGGTAGCATCTACTTCAGACCCAGTAGCAGTGGAACCTGATGAACAACCCGATGAAAAGGGGTCAGAATCGCCTCTGCACCAAGAACAAGAACATCCGGAAAGGCGCTATCCCGAAAGGGTCAGGAAGCCGCCCCAAAGACTGAATCTATAAATGGACTTTTTTTATTGAATGTACATGTAAAAATGTAATTGTTATTTGAATATTAAGGGGGTATTATTAATCTAAAAAGGGAGGAATTGTAGTGTATGTGCTTTAAGTCAGAACTACTTTTTACAGCTCCTGTATACTGTAGTACCGGCAGTAACCACACCGTAATATAAGCTGTGCGCATGCCTCTGTACCCCAGTCTAGAAATTACCCTCCTCCAGTAAAGACCTGTTATTTGTTTATGCACAGCATCCGTGTAATTAATTATCCACTGAACCACGGATCTAACAAGGAGGACCAGGCTGCAGTGGCACAAACATTTCAATGATCTCAGTAGATCATGAAACGTTAGTACAAAGCCACACTCAACCTCATCCTGCTGTGCCTCTCATCACATCCCCATCACTCTGCCTTCCCTACCCTATGCCTGCACATCCTTCTCACACCAATTTACCTTGCACCTTCACCCATCAATCTCTATCTATATTATCACATCCCAATCTCACTAGCCACCCCTCACACTCATCCTCATCCTCGTCCAATCAGACCAACTAACAACACACAAGGGCACACTTGGGTGTTTTAGCCAATGTTCATGTGAAGTTTCTGATAATGTAGTGTCAAATACTGAAACCTTTATTTTCAACACTTTGCTTTCTTGGACAGATTTGTGTGCACCTTTGGAAGTGGCTTAGTTAGTTGCAGTAAATGGCAAGATATAACGGTACTCTCCGCCCCCCCCGCCCCCCCTGCAATGGTGATGAATGTGAAAGGAATGGCTTGGACATTGTAGGGATGCTTTATGGTGTTGGTAAGAGGTGGTGCCAACCTGGCGCATCATGTGGCATCCAGGGTGTACAGCATCAAGTGAAGTAAATCTGGCCATGCTAAGGCCATCCCTGGCCTCCCGGACAGCAATGTGCTCGGGTACTGATGCCCTCTGTCCTGTGCAGCATCAGGTGATTGTGGAGAAGGTTGGTGGTAGTGTTGTTGTTGGTGCTGCTGGTGTGCCTGGTGCTGCTGCTGTTGGGGCTGATCATGTTGGGATTCTGAGGACCAAAGTGAGAGAGTACAAATGGCACCCATGCTGATGGAATAGATGGCAGGTGAAGTAGAGATGACAGAAGTGATCTGTCAATGGTGAGAGAGGTAATGAGGTCAAGCTGGATGGAGACTTGTGTAAACGTTTGCAGCATGGTGAATCTGTTGTGGAAATGCAGTGAGGAAGAGCTTGTGGCTGAGAGAAGATATCTCTGTAAGGTGGGTGCTTTTACTGTACATTTGAAGCTGTCAACTCAACAGCTGATTCAATGGCCACTGACCTCCTGCCTCAGCTTGACAGATGTAGTCCACGACCATTTTGGACTCCGCGGGTGAGCATTAAAATCAAAAGTTGAGCTCAAATGTATTTTCAATGATCTCTAAACAAAGTCATAATTACCTGAATTGGGTCCCCTGCCGCTGCGTGTCAGGGCTGCTCAGCCCGACAGACCCGACATTGGGAAAGGTGCGTGATGGCGGGTTCACAGTGGGGTCCCGACCCGCTGGGGAAAAAAAACTCTTTCCCACTAGATCCGCCACTGATCATGCCCGCTGACACCCCAGAAAATCTCTGAAATTGTGACTTTAATATGTGCCTGCTCCCACTAAAAACTGAAGGTCTGAAATTGTTAGCAATGTGCGACAAGATGGAATGGAAGCCTGGCGGACCCAAGTTCAGCCCCAATTTGCGGCCTGCTGGGAATGCTCTGCTTATCTCCCCTCCCACCCCAGGAATTTTGGGCCCTGTGTCTTACTGTCTAAGTTAACATGGGCACAAGACCCTAATCACTAGCAGACAGAGAAGACTTTAATGCCAATAGTCTGGATGACAGTTAAATCCATGGTCTAGAAGGGTAAATATACATTCTGGGCTAATGTTATGTGTTGCACGGTAGAGTGTATTTGTGTTCACCAGTTTAAAATACAACATGTGCCCAAATTTATGACATGCCAGTGGTTGAGGCTTCCTGTCTGACACAGTGCATTCATAAAATTATCCCTCCAATCAACTTATTTGTGCATTATAGATGCCATCATACTCAGCATACTTGTACATTATAAGATGTACTTTGAAACATGACCCTTTAGCTCTTTAACATAAAGATGTTGAATTGCAACAATTCATATGTATAATTGAAATAGTACTAATTTGCAACCTTATTGAAGCATGATTGTAAGTGTTGATGTTACTGTAGATCCCTCAAAATTATTGACCCAGAAATTTGGGTCCCCACGGGCGAGTACGCACGGGGTACTCACCCGTAGGCCGAATGGAAGTGCCGGTTTTCTGCATGCACTGCACATGCGCGGGAAACCGGCACTTCCGATCCTCTGAACGAAGGGGTTCAGAGGTCGAACGTGCGCGCAGGAGAGGCTGCGCGTGTGCTTTGAACTTAGGTTCTTTTTTGCAGGTTATCCTGGGATCGTAAGCCTGCAGTATTTAGAAATGTAAAAAGCAGGCGTAAGGCCTGCTTTTTACAAGGTAAGTGGTCAATTAATTAAAATTAAAACATTTTTTCCACAGGTTTATTATTTTTAAATACTTTAAAGCAAGGTAAGTTTATTTTTAGCCCCGTTAGAATATAAAATTACTTTTTTCAAAAATTTAAATTATTGTTTAAAATAGTTATTTAATGTAATTTATAGTTTATTTAAAAAGTGTGATTTAAAAAAAATTATTTGAAGGTTTACTGCTATTTTGGGGCCGTAGTATTCATAAGTTTTGACAGGTCTTCCTGTCAATCGTATGAATGGGCTTTTCTCTCCTCTGATCGGCTGCCCATGGCTCACGTGATCCCAGGGGACGCATCGCACTAACTGCGCCCCTGGGACACGCAAGCACAGCGCGCCGGCAGCTAGACCAGGCCCCGGAGTGGAATTCCACGGGACCCTACAGCTCAACTGCTGGCGCGCAAGGTAAGTGCACGTCGGGGGCTTACATCCGCGGGAAGCCCCCGACCCGAATTTCTGGGCCATTATGTTAGGTAGCTCCATGACATAGTACACATCAACCAAACAAAATTATTTACAATAAATAGAAAATGCAGGAAACAAACTATATTACGGTTTTTATGACTAATTTTAAATGTTTCGTTTTAAAAGAGGTGTGAATTCTGATCCGTGACATGAAAATAGGATATAGCCTGAGATAACTGTAATCAGGATGGATGTTGCACAACTTTGACGCTGGCACCTGGAGTACAGAAAGGCTTGCATATTTGTACTACAATATTAACAGGCACGTTACAGATTTACCATAGACTTATATATGTTCCAATAACTCCAGCTAACATCCAGTTAATTCTCCAGACAAAGATAGAATTCTCCATACAGGAGGATATAGACAGACTGGTAAAATGGGCAGATATGTGTCAGATAGAATTTAATGCAGAGAAGTGTGAAGTGATGCATTTTGGTAGGAAGAATGAGGAGAGGCAATATACACTAAATGGCACAATTTTAAAGGGGGTTCAGGAATGGAGAAACCTGGGGGTTCATATACACAAATCTTTGAAGGTGATAAGGCTGTTAAAAAAACATACTGGTTCATTGACTTTATAAATAGATGCACAGAATACAAAAGCAAGGAAGTTATGCTAAACCTTTATACATCAACTGGAGTTTTGGGGGGTATTTTAACCCCAGAAAAGGCATAGGTTGGGGTCGGGTGGGAGGCTGAAGAGTTAAAAAAGTGAACCCTGACCCCAAGCCACATCCAACCTGCCCACTTCTGGTTTTAATGGAGGTGGGATGGGCAGCGGCCAGCCAACCCATTCCCAGGAGGTGGGTCATCCATTTAAATATTATAATGTTTTCTCCCCCGCCCCATCATGGCTCTGATTCCCCTCTCAACGAGATCTTTGATCTCCCCCCCCCACGACCTTCCCCTCCCACGAGGCCTCTGATCCCCAACCACAAGGCCTCCGTCCACCTTTCCGGTCTCCCCCAACCTCCCCCCGATGCTCCTCCGGCCTCACCCCTCCGGCTCCTGTTCACCATCCCCAGATGCTGCTCCAGCCCCCAATCATTCTCCTGCTCTCGACCCCCCGCTCAACCTCAATGCTGCTCTGGCCCCCGATTGTCCTCTGACTCCTGACCACCTCCCCCCACCTGACCCGATGCTCCTCCAGTCCCCTATCATCCTCTGGCTCCTGACCTCTCCCCCTCCGCCCCCTCCACCCGATGCTCCTCTGGCCCCGACCACCGCACCCCACCATCGCGATCCCCCCCTCCCTACTATCAGTAGCCTATTGCCACAGGCCCATCAGATGGAGAGGCTGACTGGCTGAGTGCGGGTAACAGAGCTTTCAAACGTTAATTGGGCCCTGCCGTTAAATTTGGCAGGGCCTTCGGGAAAGCTGTTTTCCCTTGTTTTCCGAACGCTTTCTAACACACCACTTGCCATCCCCCCAACCGCCCAGCTCCTGACCAGCCTCCAGATTAAAATTCCAGCCATTGTCTCCAATTCTCGGCATCTCTTTAGGAAGGATGTCAAGGAGAGGGTGCAGAGGAGATACCAGGAATGAGGAAAGGCTAGAGAAGCTGAGATTGTTCTCCTTTGAAAGAGAAGTTTATGGGGCGATTTAACAGAGCTGCTCAAAGTTAAGAGGGGTTTTGATACATTAAATAAGGAGAAACTGTTTCCATTGGCAGGAGGGCCAGTAACCAGAGGACACAGATTTAAGATAATTGGCAAAAGAACCAGAGGGGGGATGAGGACATTTTTTTCTTATGCAGCGAGTTGTTATGATCTGGAATGCACTGCCTGAAAGGGTGGAGGAAGCAGATTCAATAGTAACTTTCAAAAGGAAATTGGATATCTACTTGAAAAGGAAAGATCTGCGGGGCCTATTGGGAAAGAACAGGGGAGTGGGACTAATTGGACAGCTCTTTCAAAGAGCCGGCACAGGCATGAAGGGCTGAATAACCTCCTTCTGTGCTGCATGATTCTGTGAATTACAAGTAATGACCCAAACAGAAGGAAGAATGGGAAACATTACTGTGTGATTGGCATAGTGAAATTGTAAATGCGTTCTTTATAAATGGTTTTACAATGTCATTATGTATAGCAACAGAGGAAATCTTCCCCACCGTGTAAGATTGCATGAATTCTGAGTGGAACGTTTGGATTAATATTGCAAGTTGAGCCCCAGTTGCAGCTTCTCTGCTAACAATAGAAGCCAGCTACAGCTTTAACTAGCAACTCTCATGTTGCTACTCCCACTGTTTATATACAAAGGGTAAACTAACTATTGGATTAGAGCAGACAGGCACATAGTGGTCACTATTGCCAGCAGATTTAATTTTCTGGACATACTAGGAGTAATTTTCAAATCAATGGGATGGAAATCAGACAGGTGCTACAATGGGTGGGCTATCTGCTCCACCAGGTTACCACTTAGCAGTGAAGTTCAAAATTACCCCAATCCTTAACAAACACAATTACTGATCATCTGTTAATGTTGCTTTCTGTTTTGCATTATTTGTTTTGACAGGCTGAAAAAAGGAATAAAAGGTGAATGAACTACTGACCTATGAAATTGTCTGCACAGCATCCGTTTTTTGGGTGTTAACTGGCCTACTAAGCCCCCAGTATGGTGGGAATGAAGCAAATCAGGGGCCTAAAGTCTCTTTTAGGCCCCCAATGCAAGCCTGGTTTGCCCGGCGGCACTCAAATAAACGGCCTTGGGACTGCTTGTTACCAACAGTTAAGTTTTTGAAGTATACTGACCTGAACGTGGAGCCGAGAGGAGCAGGAGTGCGCCCCATGACCCCACACTGAACTAACGTGAGCCGCCTCCACTCCCCTCTCCCCGATGCCCACTTCCCCCGACCTCTCCAGCCTTCGATTGTCCCATCCTCCAATCTCCCTCCATGATATCCAATTTCCCTCCCCAGTCTCCGTTTCGCCACCCCGGCTTCCGTTTCTCACCCCCCTGACCTTCACTTACCTGAGGGCCATTGCGACACTAGTAGCGGCCCAATTTTCATTGACTCTTCACCAGCTAGCTGTTATCACCATGCCGGTTTGATGAAAAGCCCAAGGCTCACTATCCGGGGCTCCTCAGGCCTCACCATTCAAGTGAACGAATTATCCCCTGCACCTCCTGTGTGCCCAAACAGGGGCACGCTCACATTTCTACACTATGTAACTTGGATAATTTACAATAAATGCACGATTTACCTTTTGTAAATCCATGTTGACTTTGTCCGATCCTGTCACTGTTTTCCAAGTGCTCAGCTATTACATCCTTTATAATGGACTCTAGTATTTTCCGTTATTTGATGGAAGGCTGTACATTATTTAGAGTACAACATTATTTATTTTGATATAATATAGTTGTACTTTCATGTTAACATATTATGGGACACTAATTTAGGGCTCGATTTTCATTGGGCCGTTGAGGCGGGATTGGAGGGGTGTGGGGGTTTAAAATTGCAAAATCGGGGGGCACGAACCCGTCCCGCCCCCAACCCACCTCCATGTCAGTTTCAAAGGAGGCGGATACCCGACCTGTGCTGGGAGCCGCCTCCTCGAGGCGGGAAGGGGATTAGTGCCAATTAACTGCCTGTTAACAGATTTTCTCTGTTGCTATACATAATGACATGGTCAGGAAGTCAACTCCTTCATATATTTGCAAATCTTTTGCAGTCTCCAGAAGAAGCAAGGCTGCTTGCAGGCCTTAAATCCAGCAGCATTGATGACGTCATTGGAGGTGACTTTCTGTATGAAAAGAGTCATTGGGCCAGTGGTTCCCACATGCAGGAAATCAATTGCCCAATTAGGGGAAAATTCCACTTTTTCAACACTTCACTTAGGAGTCGGGGTCCTGACACGATTTCCATCTGACACGCTCCAGCCCGCCCACACTAACAAAATCCAGCCCTTTATCTTCCCTGCCTCCTACCTTAGCACAGAACGTTCCTGCAGTTCCTTCCTCACCTCCCACCTCTCCCCCCTCTCCCTGCTTCTGTACCTGCTTAAAATCTGTTACATCTCCAGCTTTTTCCAGTTCTGATGAAGGGTCCCAGACCTGAAACGTTAACTCTGCTTCTCTCTCCATGGATGCTGCCTGGCCTGCTGAGTGTTTCCAGCATTTTCTGTTGTTATTTCAGATTTCCAGCATCCATGTATTTTGCTATTAGAAACTCTATCTGGATTTGGATTCAGCTGCTCCAATATTCACATACTCCAAATTTAAATAATAAGCTTGAATTTAACAAGACCAGAACTCAGCTGGGGCAAAACCTCCATTAGGTCAGCAAGAACTCAACATGTGGGCCTCGATTTTAACTGACCCGTGGGGTCAGGATTGGAGGCGTGCATTGTAGAGGGTTTCTCTTGCTTGTTCTGGTCTCCTACCAGGCTTCGTGCAATAATTACCCTTGAGTGGTTCGACCCACTCTCCCCTACGGTTCTAGACCTTGGACTTAGGTGCAGGGAACTGTAGTGCAGAGAAAGACTCAATAGACCAGGTTGAATAGCACGAAATGGATGCTTTTATTAAACAGTTTGCAGCATTATAAAATACATGTCATAAGCATAAATTAAAGCGACTACAAGCATGCACATATCTATAAACTTAATTCCATGGAAATGGGAAACACACGGCACATCGAAAAAGGGGAAACACATTACGATTACCCTTACCCCCTCCCCTAGACCTAGGCTAAGTTTCGACCTGAGGAACTCGGAATCATGCTCACCACTTTCAGATTCGCAAAAGAGGGGGTTCGCAGCCTTTTGGTACAGCTTTCCGTTGTCACGTGGATTTGGAAACTTCTGGCGCAGCTTGTTTTTCTCTCTCTCTCAGGCGATGAGGCAGTGGACACAGCCTTGATGAGCGCTCGTCATGGTTGAATCTGTTAACAAGCCATTGAAGAACTGGATACACATGGGAGAATCCGAGAGTTTCTGGCCGAATGGTATGTCGAGGCCCTGACTGGCTAGGCCTGGAATGTCTTTTTATTTATTTCTCGCTCCCGCCTGGCTCGGCGGTTTTCCAGAGGGTGTCTTCTCCTTCGGCCTGGGTCGTCGATGATCTCCCGACAAAAGTACCCGGGCCACCCTCCTTCGTCTTCCCGTCGTAGTCGAGCCTTGCCTGGCCGAGCTGGCTTCCCAGCCAAAGTCTTCTCGTCGTCACCGAAGTTACGAATTGTACCGAAGAAGTGAATCGTCCTACGAATGAAGCGTAGCCGTCGAGGTGAAGCGTTGCCTCCAGTGTGTGTGTTCCTTTTTTGATGGACTTTCAAATCCATAACTATACTCTTTTGGGACAGTCTTATCTCCCGCCAGATCATAGTCCAGTCTTTGTAATATTTTTGGCGGGCAGAAATCTCTGCAGGGGCGCTTTGTCTTGTAACGGGAGCCGGTGATAGCTTAACTGGCCTTCCTGGCCGATAATGTCTTTTACTTTGTCACCGTAACTCGGTTCGCATATTGATCGGTCTGGAGATTGCCCTTGATGGCTGTTAAATGGTTCTTCCTTTGTACAGTAAATGGGTTTAAGTGTTCATTCAATTGTCCGCCCATATCTTGATGGGCCCCATCCTGTTACCTGAAACTGTCTTGTACTTAGAATCCAATTGAATATGTATGCCCATTTCCCTGAGTTTCGGTTTCCCGATACTGGCTTCGCGGGCTTACTGTCCTCAATCCACAAGCCTGTCTGGCTTGCAGTAACAGAAATCAAATGGTCCCAGAAACTGATCACGAGGTCCGGTGGCCATTTTGTATGCCCCTTTTTATCAAAAGGGTTTTCTGTATAAGCTTCTTTTGGTCAATAAAGCTGTATTATTAATCCTGTTTTCTTACGTGATTAGTTAATGAAAATTTTCGAATCTTACAGTCCCCCCTGTGATACTGATAGCTTGCTTACAGTATCAATAATCCTTGGTGAGCAAATTTTCCCAATTCCTCACGTCCAAATATTCCCAGTAATTAACTATCTATGACCCCCATGACAAATGCAGCTCCCATTTCAGAAAATTACCTTGTGTACAGTTGGACAATCGCAGGCAGTATTACCTTAAACTATAACAGTTTGCATCTTTCAGATGTGAAGGGGCCAATGCTCCTTGCACCACCTGCATACACCTTTTATTAATCAAAAAATAAAACTTCACCAACGGCTATAACATTACAGTATTCACACACTTAAATCACGCAGTGGCTGAAATCAAAAAATGCAGGGACGCTGTAACTTTTAATACTAGCCGCTTACACTGGGGTGTCCTCTTCCCCCACTCGTACATAGCGTTCTCTCCATTTCCCTGTGTTCTCGTGCCTCTGGAGGCGTTTGCCTCTCTTGCAATGCACGAAAAATAAAAATATTACAATTAGAACTTGACACACTACTAGGATGTGGGATGCTATTCTAATCCAGGCCGGGATCTCTATATTGGTGAACAGGTCCCACCATGGTGAGGTGACTATGTCCAATATGTCTTTTCCTATCTCTATTGTCTTCTGCTCCAGTGTGTAAAAATGTTTCTGTGAAACTATAACAGCTTTTAAAATCTTGGTGAGGTGTTCGGGAAGAGGGGGAATGACATAACCAAAATGCGCGATGAATCGCTGTAAGTCCATGAAATTTTCTCTTACAGTGAGGTGAACAGTGGAGGGTGCAGGAATGGGGACAATCCGTTGTTGTGCCACTTGAACTTCAGCCCTGGGTTTAAAACAAAAACTGCTGTCACTGACCGGACACCACTCGTGCTGTCCATGGCGGTAGTGAGGTGCTGCAGTGATGACACAGTATGTCCCACCTCCGATATATGCCACCTGCGGGGGCACATGGTCCTTTGCCATTGCCTCCATGGTGCAATTTATCGGCTTCGCGCTAGCGGCTCTGAACCCGCACTGTGGTTTCAAAAAGGCATTCAAATGCTGGGGGCACAGGATGATGTGTGCTCCCCGGCTACGACACCCCGAGAGGTCGGTGCCTGTCATCGTACGCTCCCATCTGATGACATAAGGCGGGACCACTGCGTAACGAATGTGCGCACCCCCCTGAATGACTCCAATGTTCGCCACCCTGTATACCGGGGCGGGCTTTGCTGCGGGACCCAACACCGGCATCCTTACAACTATTCCCATGATAGTGTGTTTTGAGCGTCCGCAGTCCACTGGGACTGGGTACGCTTCTGCAGCTAGTCTGAGCTGGCACGGACTTAATGCGTTCTCGAAAGGGTGGAGCGCTTGCAAGTGCTTGTTACTGATCCAGGACGGGACCAAACCTTGTTTTAAATCCTCCAGATTACTGCGGCCCTCGCCCAGTAACTACGCCCCGTATAGCACACAAGCCTCGTTCTGCGCAGCCTGATCGGACGCATTCCAATCCTCCTTAATGAGCGCATTTACCGTCCTAGCGTGCTTCTCCAGCTCAGCAATTATTTCCTTTAAGTGTAGTGTCATGGCTTGGTCTTCATGCAGCTCAGAACCCACTACCTTATTTTTCGCTTGTCAGTATGTTCCTAAACTGTGTTTTTAAACCATTGATCTGTGTCTGCAGCTCCACGCTGTCTAGAGCATTGACAACAGACGTTCTGGTGTTAAAGCAGTGAAAATGTAATTTACAGTACCCCTTCTTTGCCTTCCTACCCGATCCAAAACTTCCTGTGGTGTGGTGTATAATTTGGCCTTGTCGATGTCGGCAAAGTCAAACTCGTAAAATTGTCTGAACATTCGGGTTAACAGTACCTGGTACAACTGTTCCGTTTCCCTGGGACACCACTCAGGCAATTGTACCTCAGTGAGGTTTAAAATCACTGAGGCCACCGCGTAGTGTACCCCTTGGTACAGCACCTGTCCGGTGGGTACCAATACTAGACCGTTCCCGGGTCCCTTTGTGGTGGTGGGGCACCCTTCCTTCTGGGCTAGCGCTACCGGGATCGTGGGCAGGGGCTTGCGTGGGCGGGTGATGAGTTCAGTGGCGTTTACTGGAATCGGGTAGTATGGGGCTCCGCACGCCCGAGTGCTGACATCCCATCTCATCCCCTTTCCTTCGTCTTGCCACTGCCTCTGGAAAAAGATGGATACGCCCTTGGGGCAGACACGTTTTGAACCCCACATACAGACATATATCCCTTCATCTGGTTCCCATCATTTGTCCCAACACACACGTACTTGTCCGTGAGTCCCCGTAATTGTCCGATGGGTTTTATTACCCAGTCGTTCCCACTCGATAGTAGAGTTCTTCATGTCCTTTCCCAGCTTTCGTAGCCACCACCATCTATTTAATGGTACGTTCCCATTACACACCAAACAGATCCTCTTTCCCATGGTAACGCTGACTCTGGGTGCAAGGATCCTCACCCGAGGGCACATTAACGAAGTCTCTTGGTAGGCGAAACCGAAATTGCTGGAGTATTCCGTAGAATTCGTCCCCAGCCATCCTGGCCATCTCCCTTGGTGGAAATAGGTGGCGGTTTCCTCAACCTCTCGCTTCCCCGTCCCATCCGTCGCAATGGGGGCTGTGTCTCCGGAACACCCGAACACGATGACATCCTTGGTGTGGCCCCGGTAGGCCAGCCCGCACCCGATCGCCGCGAGCCTCTCCATTGTATCCCTGGTTTCTGCAATCGATAAGATGATGTAGCCAGGCTCCCAACAGGTGCTGGCTTAATTAAACGAACGCATGGATCCCTTGACCCCGCGTCCAAACAACCACACATACTGGGCAGACTTTGAAAACTATCCTTTAAACATCCCGTCATCTCAAACTTTACCCATCTTAAACGAACATTAAAATTACTTACACTTAACATCATTACCTAAACCTATACACAGCGCCGCCCTCCTTCGGGCAGCCTACCTAATTCCTGTGAGTGCTGCAGCGCGCCGCTTCCTGTGGCGGGGCTGCACTGACCTTCGGCTTTGATCCCCCGCAGCCTGTCGCTGCTGAACGGGAATCATGCCTTTCTCGGGCTGCTCTGTACCGAGGTTGGGGAAGATAGGGAGAGTTGGGCCATTGCTTTCTGGGCTGGGGCGTTTGAGTCGACCTACGAGGGGCTGCCTTGGGTAAGGCTCCCAGGGCTGACGGACCGGGGGTTGGGGCTTTCACCGTCACAGCCTGTGGTCCCACCACAGCTGCCGGCTCCGGCTCCCTTCCCTCAGGCTCCGCCCCCCCCGGGGCCGGGATTTGTGGCATCCGACTCCACCTCACCTGTCCCTACAGGTAGTGAGTCTCCGCCCCCAATCCCTACCTCCCCTAAGCTTGAGTCGAGGGCGGGATCTTCGTCCTCTGACTCATCCTCCTCCGTGATCGGGTCAAGGGCGGGGTCGAGCTGTTCGGCCTCCTCCCCGTCCGAATCCCAAATCAGAGGGGAGACCTCCCACTCCAATGGGATGACTCCTCCCTTCACGCAGGCCACTGTTCCAGCCTGTGTGGTCTGTGACCCTGTCGCAGGCTGAGAATTTTTGTCCTCAGACCTGGCCCCTGTTGTTGGCACTTGTGCACCCGCCTTAAACAGTTTGCACTGGTTAATGTGAAACCATTTAGTACGTCGGGGCACCTTCACTGCATAAACCATGGGGCTGGCCTTGTCTACAATGCTGTAAGGCCCCATGTACAGTGGTTCAAAACTCCCCACCCGGGCATAGTTCCTAACCATGACCTGGTCTCCGACTTCCCACTCTTGTTGCTTACGAGGTTCCAGCAACAGTCGGTTCCCCTGATGCTGTCTCCCCATGTTCCCAGCCGCCTGCCCATAAATCTGCTTCAGGCACTCCAAAAGGGTCTGGACGAACTTGTCGCGTTTCACCTCTTGGAGCTGGCCCTCAGTGAGCACCGGGGCTAGTACATGGGTGGGTGTTCGCATGATCCTCCCAGTCATTAATTCGTGCGGGGAGTACCCCGTACTTTTGGACTGGCTGGCTCGGATCCCCATGAGGACTAAAGGCAGGACCTCCGCCCATTTCTGGGGCGAGCCCATTGTCTCTTTCCTCAGCTGTTCCTTGAGGGTCCGGTTTCCTTGAGGGTCCGGTTCATGCGCTCAACAATCCCGGATGACTGGGGATTGTATGCTACGTGCCACTTACCTTCAATGCCCAAGAGCATGAGGGTGATCTGCATCACTTGACCGGTGAACTGACTCCCTTGGTCGGACTCAACAAAACGGGGGAGTCCCCACCGTGAGAACACTTCCCGGATCAAGATCTTGGCAGTACCCAGCGCCGTAGCTGTTCTGCACGGGAAAGCTTCTACACATTTGGTGAACACATCCACCAGGACAAGGCAATACTTATAGCCGCCCTGGGCGGCGGGCAGGGGCCCTATGTAGTCGACCTGAATCGATTGCCACGGTCCCTCTACCCTCCTGATGTGTCCCATGGGCACTTTCCTTTTCTGGGGGTCTGGGTTGTTTGCAGCGCACACAAGACAGCTCGCACAGAACTCGCGGACCTTGTCTCTAAGTCCCGGCCACCATCCCGCCTGCTCTACCCGTTGCCAGGTAACCTCAGGCCCGGGGTGTCCTGCCCCTTGACCCTCATGGGCCAGTTGAAGGAATTCCCTCCGGTGCTGTTGCGGCACAACCCACTGTTCCTCTCGGAACAGCATGCCTTCCTTGACTGAGAGGGCTGCCGTACTGTACGGACCCTCTACCTGCTTGTCCTCAGCAATGGCTTTGAGGACCGTTTTTAGGGCGGGATCCAGGGTCTGGACGGTTTTTAGGTCTAGGGGCGGTGTCACCCCTGTGTTCCCTGGAGTCCCCTCCCTGCCTTGGATCGCCGCCACGGGTCCGGGTCCATAGGGGTCCCAGAAAATGCCGTTGCGGGCACCCTCCCTGGCAAGCGCATCCGCCTGCTGGTTGCCCTGACTGCGGGGTTCGGTGGTGGAATGAGCCTTCACCTTGTGGATGAACATCTCCCCTTCCTCCCCCACAGCTGCCAGGATCTTTTCCAGCAAGGGATTAACTGTTAAAGGCCGTCCGTCTGCGGAGGTATATCCGCGGCGGGACCAGATGGCGAGGTACTCCGTACACGAATTGCACGTGAACATGCTGTCCGAGCAAATCGTGTATGGGGTTGGGAAGATCTCGGGGTGGGTAACCACGTACGCCACCGCGGACAGTTCAGCTTGCTGTGCGCTCATAGTGCTGGGGAGCTTAATTGCCAAGGCAATGTTTGCCATAGGGTCATAAACTGCACACCCTATGAGTCGTTCGCCAGCAGATACCGTGCTGGAACCGTCTACATAGATCTCGCGGCCTGTGGGTTGTATCCCGGCCCGTAAACCTATGTTAACCTCCCATACCCCTTCGACGGAACACCGATGGGCTGTTCCGGGATATACCATGTTGGCTGCGAGCTTTGGCTCGCAGAGACCTTTTACTTTGAGATCCATCTGGGAAAGGAGGAGGGTCCAGTGCGCAATCCGGGCGCTGCTTACGGTTCCATCCTTAATCCTTCCATCCAGAAGCATCTTTGTGGGGGTGTGATGGGTGAGGAGAGTGATGGGAGATGTTCCTGTGAAGATCACTGATCTGTTCACAGCCCAATGCGTGGCCAGGAGATGCCGCTCGCAATTGGATAAACTCCTCTCCACATCCGTGAGTACCCTGGAGGAATAGACCACTGGTCTCAGCTTGCCGTGTCGCTCCTGGATCAGCACGGCGCTCAGGCTATCTCCACCAGCGGCTACTTCCAGGAAAAACTCCTCCCCCCCCATCTATGGCCCCTAGGGCTGGCGCGGTCTGCAGATCCCTTTTCAACTTCTCGAATGCTGCCTGACACCCCTCATCCCAAGACCACTCAACTCCCTTGTGTAAGAGTCGGAGTAGCGGGGCTGCTGTGGCTGCATAGTCCTCGATGAAGTCTCTGCAGTACCCAGTCAACCCCAAAAAGGACCTTACACCCGTTACTGTGTTAGGGATCGGTAGATCTTGCACCGATTCCCGTCTAGCCTTATCTATGGCTCTTTCTCCAGCGCGGATTGCCAGACCCAGGAATTTCACCTCCTGCTGGCCGATCTGTGCTTTCTTTGGGTTTACTTTGAAACCCTACCTTTCTAACAGTTCCAATAATTCGGCTAATAGTGGGCCGTGCTCCTCCCTTGAATCCGTGAACAGGAGTAGGTCGTCCACATACTGTACTATCTGATTGGGCTGGCTAAATTCTTTTAAACTTCCCGCCATGCATTGATGGAAAATGCTGGGGCTGTTGTGAATACCCTGTGGCAAGCAGTTCCAGGTGTACTGTTGTCCTTTAAAAGTAAAGGCAAATTTGTACTGATCCTCCCGCCGCAGCGGAATGGACCAGAAACCGTTCGAGATATCCAGCACCGTGAACGTGGTCGCGGATGCTGGAATACTCCCTATTAGGTCGGCAACTGCTGCTACCGTGGGTGCGCAGGCTGGGATGTTACTGTTGAGGACTCTATAGCCCACCGTGGCCCTCCACGAATTGTCCGGCTTCTTTACTGGCCACAATGGGGAGTTCACGTGAGTGGCTATTGGTCTCAACACGCCCTGCTGCACCAAGGAAGATATTGCTGTCTCCATGTCGGGTTCTGCCTCCTTGGGGAAGTTATACTGCTTTTGGGGCCGGATCATGGGGTCCCCGTCTACGCTGACCTCAAACCCGGTGACCCTCCCACAGTCATGCTTGTGGGTGGCAAACGCGGTCAGATTGTCCGACACACACGCTTGCAAGTCCGTTGGGACGTCCGCGACCAGAAGTCCGAGGTCGTAACCCCCTGACGGCTTCATGGTACACAGGGTCCCCTTTTCTCCCTTCCCTGGGATCACGACTACCTTGCCTAACCCATTCTCGGCTCCCCAGAGACAGTGATTTCTAAGGTCCACGAGGATTCTGTGTTCCACCAAGAAATCAGCCCCGAGGATGCCTTTCCCACCCCCCTCATTCCACTTCAATAGGATGCATGTCCATGTGGTGTGGAGTGCTCCCAAATGAATGGAGAGCGGGACGGAGTACGCTCCAGCCTGTTCTCTGCCTGTGAAACCCGCTACTGAGAATGGAGCCTGGGTAGATAGAGGTGAGGCAAAAGGCTTAGCTGTGTGGATCACGGTGCATGATGCTCCCGTACCCAACAGGTAACTACCCTTTTCCTTCTCCACCTCCATCTCCACAACGGGTCTTCTCTACGCGTCATAACGGAGCGGACACAGGTAGACGGGCTGCGCGGGCTTCAGTCATTTGGGCGCTTCGGTTGGGGCTGGGGGAGCAACAGGGCTGTTGACGACTGCCACCTTCCCCTGCGAGGTCATTAGAGACCACATTGCCTCTAAAACCGACTCGATCGTGTCGGGGTGGATCGACGCTTCGGCTCCCCTCTCCCGGACGGGCGCTTGGGCTGGGGCTGCGGGAGGTTTTCCCTTTAAATCCTTCCAGGGGTTTCTACAGTCTCGGCACCAGTGACCCTCCTTTCCACACCCGTAACAACTGCTCTTGGCTTGGGGGGCGCGATACCCCTCCTGACGCCATTCCTTTTTAGCAGGAGCTGCAGGCCTCGCCTCATGCACCTTTCCTTTTGAGGAAGGCACATTCCTACTCTTGTTGTTCCTGTAACTTATCGTAAGCTGATCAAGTACTACTTCCTCCGTGGAGCGGGGGTTAATGGGGTCAAACCATGCTTTGGCCTGCTCCCTCACCGGCGGCAAGCAATTGGCGACCAGACACCGGAGCCAATGAACCCTTTGGTCATCATTTAGCGCGTTCCGGTCCGGTCCTCCCGGGCAGCTGCGCCGGTACACTGGCCACAATCTTCCGGCGAAAACCCGTGGGGGTTCTCCCTCGAGCTGTACCGTCCTTTCCAATCGGAGGAACGGAGTTCCGTCACCCTCCCCTATGATCTCCAGGATCTCATCCCGTAACTCCTCATACGCCTTGTGCCCTCTCTTGCTCTCGTCAGGGAGACACTGGAGGAGTGAGCTGTCCAGGAAGAACAGCAGCATTTTGGACTATTCAACCCCGTCGCAGTCATTAACTGCTGCGGTCTGCTCCACGTCCCTAAAATGCACGGAGGGATCTCCTGACTCGGAGAGTTTTGGGAGGTGACTTATCATTTCCCTTAGCTGTCGTGCGCTATGGGGCATTATGATCTGATTCACGAGGGGTCCGTCATCGCCATTCACTTGGTCCGGACCGAGCCTCCGGTGTCGTGTGGGACACATCGGTGCCGGTCCTGACTCTGCTACCTGGGGTTGCTCTGCCTCAAGAACCCTTGTGTCTGACTTCTCTGTTTCCTTCCCCGGAGTCCAAGACTCGTCATAGGCAGGAGGTGCTGAGGGCTCGGGGGTTGGTACCCTAACTGTCTCTTGTGGAATCGGTCTTTTGGATTCCTTGGCTAACAGTAGCTGGCTCGTTGGCGGGTTTATGAGACACACCAAGCCGGTTGCCTTTGCTAGGGCCATTCTCAGGTCCTCTAGCTCTCTGTGGCAAGCGCTATGATCGGTGTTCTCAGACCTATCCTGCATGGCCATCTTATAAGCTGCCCTGGCCCCCAAGATACTTTCCCCCTGTGTCGCTACCTGTTTAGCTAGGCGGAAACACCTCTCTCTCACTCTACCTTCACTGGCCTTGACCTCAATGACCTGACATTCCAAATACTCTATCCGGGTCTCATGGCGGTGAGTTACGGATTGGCGTTCCTGATTCAGCGCGTTAAGTGATTGAATCAGTTTATGACCTCCCGCAACCTTTTCCTCTACTTCTGCTAATAACCCCTTGATCTGGGCCGTCTGTGCTACAACGACTTGGTCCAAAAGCTGGACTGGCTTCTTGTAGCACATCAGCCAGACCGCCTTTTCTACCGACTTCTTATGCTCTTTGCCTTCTGTCCACTTGATGGCTGCGTCTAGCGGACGCCTATCTCTCAATAGGTCTGATATCCACTGTTTTGTGAGGTTCACCTTCCCAAAAACATCGTCCGCTATCCTTTCATCCATCACATTTCGTTTATTCAAACCTTGATCTAACACGCTGCATTCCTGCTGCCAAGGTTCTGCCGCGGTCGCCATTTCTTTAGGGGGTTTCTCTTGCTCGTTCTGGACTCCTACCAGGCTTCGTGCAATAATTACCCTTGAGTGGTTCGACCCACTCTCCCCTACGGTTCTAGACCTTGGACTTAGGTGCAGGGAACTGTAGTGCAGAGAAAGACTCAATAGACCAGGTTGAATAGCACGAAATGGATGCTTTTATTAAACAGTTTGCAGCATTATAAAATACATGTCATAAGCATAAATTAAAGTGACTACAAGCATGCACATATCTATAAACTTAATTCCATGGAAATGGGAAACACACGGCACATCGAAAAAGGGGAAACACATTACGATTACCCTTACCCCCTCCCCTAGACCTAGGCTAAGTTTTGACCTGAGGAACTCGGAATCATGCTCACCACTTTCAGATTCGCAAAAGAGTGGGTTCGCAGCCTTTTGGTACAGCTTTCCGTCGTCACGTGGATTTGGAAACTTCTGGCGCAGCTTGTTTTTCTCTCTCTCTGAGGCGATGAGGCAGTGGACACAGCCTTGATGAGCGCTCGTCATGGTTGAATCTGTTAACCAGCCGTTGAAGAACTGGATACACATGGGAGAATCCGAGAGTTTCTGGCCGAATGGTATGTCGAGGCCCTGACTGGCTAGGCCTGGAATGTCTTTTTATTTATTTCTCGCTCCCGCCTGGCTCGGCGGTTTTCCAGAGGGTGTCTTCTCCTTCGGCCTGGGTTGTCGATGATCTCCCGACAAAAGTACCCGGGCCACCCTCCTTCGTCTTCCCGTCGTAGTCGAGCCTTGCCTGGCCGAGCTGGCTTCCCAGCCAAAGTCTTCTCGTCGTCACCGAAGTTACGAATTGTACCGAAGAAGTGAATCGTCCTACGAATGAAGCGTAGCCGTCGAGGTGAAGCGTTGCCTCCAGTGTGTGTGTTCCTTTTTTGATGGACTTTCAAATCCATAATTATAGGCCTAGAAATTGAGTTGACGCCGCGCCAGGGCTTTCGCGCCGGAAATTTAGCGCCGGCGCTAATTCCCTTGCGCGCGCCAAAAATTCTGTAGCGCCGCGCCCAGACGGCTGCCGGCGCTACTGGCGGGCGTGAGTGCCTCCCAATGGGCGCTGAGTGCCGAATTGCGGCACTAATCCGGCGCTGCGGCACCCGATGCAGTGCGGCAGGCTGGGGAAGTGCAGGCCTCCTCCTCCCGTTAAGGAGGCGCTGCCTTCACCCGATCGCTGGCTGTTTGATTTTTTCAAAAATGAGCCCGGCACCTCGGACAAGTGCCGGGCTTGCAGGCCAGACGCATCTGTTCCGCGGGGGGGGGGTGGTGGAGGAGTCCGGGGAGGGAGGTGCGGGCAGGCGGCCGGCGGGAAAGCGGCCGGCCGCCGCGCGACCTTAATGCGCCGGCGCTAACTTGAGTAAGACTCGGTTGCCAGAGTCTTAGTTGCGGCTGCCACGGGCGAGGCGGCCGTAATTGAATTTCGGCGCTGGGGCCCGTCGGCATGGCAACCGGGATGCTGCGCACACCAATGACGTCATCGGTGCCGGCGCAGCGCTACCGGTGCAATGCCGCTTTAGGGCCCCAGGGAATTTTTCAACTGGCCATAACTCTGGCGCTAGTCCCTCTAGCGCCTCAAAAGCGGCGCTAAGGCTAGTGAATTTCTAGGCCATACTCTTTTGGGACAGTCTTATCTCCCGCCAGATCATAGTCCAGTCTTTGTAATATTTTTGGCGGGCAGAAATCTCTGCAGGGGCGCTTTGTCTTGTAACGGGAGCCGGTGATAGCTTAACTGGCCTTCCTGGCCGATAATGTCTTTTACTTTGTCACCATAACTCGGTTCGCATATTGATCGGTCTGGAGATTGCCCTTGATGGCTGTTAAACGGTTCTTCCTTTGTACAGTAAATGGGTTTAAGTGTTCATTCAATTGTCCGCCCATATCTTGATGGGCCCCATCCTGTTACCTGAAACTGCCTTGTACTTAGAATCCAATTGAATATGTATGCCCATTTCCCTGAGTTTCGGTTTCCCGATACTGGCTTTCACGGGCTTACTGTCCTCAATCCACAAGCCTGTCTGGCTTGCAGTAACAGAAATCAAATGGTCCCAGAAACTGATCACGAGGTCCGGCGGCCATTTTGTATGCCTTTTTACCAAAAGGGTTTTCTGTATAGCTTCTTTTGGTCAATAAAGCTGTATTATTAATCCTGTTTTCTTGCGTGATTAGTTAATGAAAATTTTCGAACCTTACAGTATGGGGGGTTAAAGTACCGAATTCAGGGGTCCTGACACCATCCCGCCCCCAACCGGCCTCCATGTAAGTTTCAAAGGCGGCGGGTAGCCGCCCTTCACTGGGACCCGCCTACCCGAGGCGGGAAGGGATTAGTGACAATTAACTGCCTGTTAACAGGTAGTTAACAGACAGTTTTTAGCCTAATTCCTATTTTGAAGGTTGCTGTGTGGGATTCCCGATGGCTCCAAACCACACCAAGTTAGAGGAGGCGGGCCGTCGGGTTGAAGGACTTGGAGGGGTCAAAATGTTGGTGTTCAGGTGAGTGATGGGTGCATGAGTGCAAAGGTAAGTGTGTTTGGTGTGTCTAAAGTGTGTAAGGAAGTTTAAATTACCTGTACTTACCTTTTTAGCCTTCCTTCCTCTAGGCTTCGTGAGTCCATCATCTAACCGGCACAGAAAGCAGAATGGCTGCGAACTGTCAGACGTGACAGCCTGCAGCTTTCTGTGCAGGAGAGATTTCTAACTGAGTCTGTGTAGAAGGACTCAGGTTAGAAGTAAGACTGTCAGCGTTTGACAGCTTCAAAGAGCTGTGAAACACTGATATTTCATCTGTCAAAAGCTCTTGACAGATTAAATTTCAGTCTATGACATCACCTGTTGCGGGGTGGCCCTTAATTGGCCTGCTGAGCCCAGTGGGCGGGCTCAACAAGGTCAATCAAGTAAAAATTGCGTGGATTTGCCGCATCTCGATGGAGGCGGGACTACAATCCCGAAAGTTGTAGTTCCACCTCCTTCCCAACTTCTGAGTGAAAATCACCCCCGTGGTGTGAGATGGAAGTCCATGATAGAATAATGACATATTGATTCTGGATGGAGCAGCTTTGATGGGGTGAATGATCGATTCTCTCTCTAGATTTTTTTGTGTCCGGCATCTCAGAAACCTAGGACAGGATTTTCATTGGGCCGTGCAGCCGGGATTGGAGGCATGTGGGGGGTTAAAATCTCTAAATCGGGGGGCACGAACCCATCCCGCATCCAACCCACATCCATGCCAGTTTCAAAGGAGGTGGATACCCGACCTGTGCTGGGACCCACCTCCCCGAGGCAGGAAGGGGAATCGTGCCAATTAACTGCCTGTTAACAGTTAGTTATCAGGCAGTTTTAGCCTAATCCCTATTTTTATTCCTGAAGTGAAGGATTCCTGACAGCTCCAAACCACGCCAATTTAGCGAGGTGGACCGTTGGGCAGAAGGGCTTGGCGGGTTCGAGATGTCCGGTTTTCAGGTGAGTGATGGGTGCATGAGTGCAGAGGTAAGTCTGTTTTGTGTGTGTAAAGTGTTTAAAGAAGTTTTACTTACCTTTACTTACCTTTACAGCCTTCCTTCCTTCAGGTCTCGGGAGTCCCTCATCTCACCGGCACAGAAAGCAGGATGGCCGCGAGCTGTCAAAAGTTGCAGCATTCAGCTTTCTGTTCTGGAGAGATCTCTAAATCAGCCTGAGAGGGAGGAATTAACTTAGTGTACAGATTGGCAGTGTTTGACAGCTTCAAAGAGCTGTCAAACGCTGATATTTCATCTGTCAAAAGCTCTTGACCGATGAAATGTCAATCTTTGATGTCACCTGCTGCCGGGTGGCCCTTAATTGGCCTGCTGAACAAGGTAAATCAAGTGCAAATCGCGTGGGTTGGCCACAACTCGACAGAGGCAGGGCTACAACCCCAAAAGTTGTAGTCCCACCTCCTACACGCCTCCAGTATCAAAATCCAGCCCATACACTTTACATTGTGAAATATTTCACAAATACACATTTATTGTAACTGATAAAGACAGCATTACATAGAATTTACAGCATAGAAATAGGTTATTTGGCCAAACTTGTCCATTTCGGTGTTTATGCTCCACACAAGCCTCCTCCCGCTCCTGTTCATCTAATTCTAGCAACAGATCCTTCTATTACTTTTTCCCTTGTGTTTTTATCTAGCTTTCCCTTAAATGCATCCATGCTACTCAACTCAGCTGCTAGTTATGGTAGTGAGTTTTCCATTCTAACTACTCTCTTGGGTAAAGAAGTTCCTCCTGAATTCCCTATTGGATTTAAAGTTGATTATCTTATATTTATGGCCTCTAGTTTTTGACTCCCCATAAGTGGAAATATTTTCGCTACATTTATCCTATCAAACACTTCCATTATCTTAATCTTAAAGACCACTATCAAGTCACCCCTCAGCCTTCTCTTTACTAGAGAAAGGAGTCTCAGCCTTTAAAAATACAATAATTTTACTAAATAGATATAACCATGAAATATGAATGACTTCTAACTGAATGGTATGAATTGGAATTTTACAGTTTCCTTTTATGAATTACTAGCCATTCTCCTGTATTGCTGAATACCAGGAGTCAAGACTAAGTTCAATATTGAGGTCAAGTGGGTTAGAAAATGGCGTGATTACTCAATCCAGGTGGGAGAGTAGTCAGGGAGGGAGCAGAAGATAGATAGGAGGCATAGGGAGAGAGGGGACAGGAAGAGGATAGGGGGATGGGGGAATTGCATGGGGAGGGGAATTAGGGAAGAAGGATCACAGGGCAGGAGAAAGGGGATGGAGGAGAGGGAGCAACAGAAAGCAATGAAGTGGTATGTCCCTAAACCTCCTGCCTCTCCATCTCTCTCTTCTCCTTTAAGATGCTCCTTAAAACCTACCAAGCTGTTGGTCACCTGTCCTGATATCTCCTTCTGTGGCTTGGTGTCAAAAACGTTTTATTGATATCACCTTGGAATGTTTTGTGTAGGATTTCGCAATAATTTCAAAATTTTCTACAGTTCCGAAGATTGATTTTTGATTAAAGAATACCTGGGTGGAATATACCTTTAAAAATCCAGGGATCAAAATGGCCATCAGACCTCGTGGCAGAAGACAAAGAGGTCTTGCAAGGCAGCCTGTGTGTGTGTGTCTGTGAAAAACAATACTCAAAGATGGCTGTCCGACCTCGTGGCAGAACATAGGCAGTATACATATGAAAAGGGAAAACCAAAGATGGCTGACAAAGGATTTAGAAAAAAAAACAGCCCTGAAGCAATGGAGTAGTTAAACTGCCAATCAAAGGCAGTTCAGGGAGTTTCCCTCCCTGCAGGACAATCGATGTTTGTTTACACTAAACTGCTAAAATGTTGAACCACTTGAGACTGCCAATCAATTGCGGTTCCAGTTTGACCACAGGACAATGGCTTTGTTTACACTAACACCCAAGGCTGTTTACTCAGCAATTAAGGAAATAGACATGCTTTTTTTCAAACCAAGACAGCTCTATTCAAACCCATCGCAATGAATGGGAATACATTCAAACCCATCACGATGAATGGGAATACATTCAAAAACCCATCACTAGGGAAATTGGTAATTCATCCAAAACCCATAACAGTTAATGGGAACATCGGATCCATTTTGTTTAGCCCAGATGCATCCGGGTTTGGGCGGGAAGATTTTGGCTCCGAATGGGGTATAAAATAGCTTCTCAGGAAGTGATCTCTCTCTCTGCAGCCTCGCCTCCGTGCCCTCTACAACTTGGGAGCCCGCCCAAGGGAGTGGGATACCAGCAGTTACTTTTAAACACTGGGGTATCTCTATCTTCAGGGTGGTGAAGAATCTAAGATTGCAAGGGCACGGAGAAGGTGTTTCATTGGTGAGCATACCTTTTCTGGCCCATTACAAGGCAACTTACAATAGGTATTAAGGGGTGGGAATTAATGGGAATCTTGTTAAAACTGTAATTTTAGTCAATTTTCCCTTGTTGTGTCCATTTTCCCCTCCCCTATTGAAGTATCAGTGTTGCACTAAGCAGAAAAGTGCTGTAGTGAACACTAAGAGTTCTGTATTGATTTTCAGCTTCTGTGGGAAATGGTCGGGTTTCCCCGAATGTGGGGTTTCTGACAGACATAAAAATGTGTCAGCCAGCTCCACGCAATTTTCCCTCAAGTGGCCAATTAATTCCTAGCATGTGGGAAGCCTTGA
The DNA here is from genome assembly GCF_052327205.1 of Somniosus microcephalus. Classification (NCBI taxonomy): domain Eukaryota; kingdom Metazoa; phylum Chordata; class Chondrichthyes; order Squaliformes; family Somniosidae; genus Somniosus; species Somniosus microcephalus. The sequence goes on along the minus strand of NC_140996.1, from coordinate 44,304,569 downwards.
TAATTGTCCAATTTGAGTCAGAAATCCACAAAGTATGATGTCATCATTTGTGGTGCTTTCAAAGTGTCCAGCAAGCTTCTCCACCTCTGCAGGCTTCTCAGCCACTCTTGCACAATGGCAGAGGAGCCTGCACCAGCTACTACCAGCGGCAGAGGTCAAGCTGCCTTCAAATTCGACGAGGCTTCACTGCAGGCATTATTGGATGGGGTTAGGGCCCACAGGGAGGTCCTCTTCCCTAGGTCAGGGAGGAAGAGGCCTCCCACTGAGACCAATGCTGCATGGATGCAGGTGTTAGCAGATGCCATCTCGCTGGGAGTCACCAGAAGAACCTTGGCATTACATCTCTAACTCCTTCCTAAATTCCCCACAGTACCATCCAGAGACCCCGTCCTCACTGTGGAGGAGGAAGAGGCTGTGCAGCCAGACTCCTCAGAGGAAGCTCCAACCTCTGAGGGCACAGCGTCAGCAGAAGTAAGCGCACCCAGCACCAGCGCAGACACTCACACCTCGGGGGGACCTACGGGACATAGAGTACTGTTGTCATCTGGTGCTTCACAGCTCACAAGTGAGCCTCAGCAGATTCTGGAGACAGGGACAGCAGTGGAGAGTCCTCATTAGAGGGTGCAGGACTCTGCCAGCTCAGCTCAGCTGCTCTGCATGACGACGCTCTGCCTCTGGGTCCATCCGCAAGAGAAGAGGTGATGGATCTCCATGCACAGATGGAGGAGTCTCTGGCAGGTTTTGTCTCCAGGGTCGCTGCGAGTGTGGAGCGAATGGAACAGTTCTTAGCGACCATGAGCAGAGCCTTTGTGGAGTCATTGGTGCATGAATGCATCACCATGGAAAGTTTGGCAACCTCCATGGAGGAGATAACTCACCAGGGTACGGAAAACATGGTGAGTGCTCATAAGAGAATGACATCTCTTGAGGAGCGTTGGCTACCTGTTGAACAGAGAAGCCAGACCTTCATGGAAGTCCTTCTGAATAGGATTGCCAGTGGAGGTACAGGTCCCCATGGCCCCCTGAAGCGCAGCAAGGTGCTCTCAAGACACTTCCAAGCACTGACCCCTTCTGGCCTATGCAGCTTCAGGTGAGTGAGCAGCAGCCTGGTGCTCCTATTGCTGATCCTGCTGTTCCTTGTTCTGCTGCTGCCGCCTCTGCTGCTGGAGATCCTCCAAAGGCAAGAAGGGAAGGAAAAAAAGGTGTCCCATGCTTCTCGTAGATGCCTCCGCTGAGTAAGCGCTGAGTGAGGGTTGCGAGAGGGGCTTCCCAGGAGATCGCATTGGAGAAGTGTGTGAGGCTGCAAACTTCCACAGCTGTGCCTAAGCCTTGAAGAAGTAGCTCCAAACCTGCAAGAACAAGGTCCTTCAAAATACAAGTGCTGTCCCTTTAAATCGCAGCTTCTCCGATTGACATGCAGCTGACAGCAAGCAAGCCGGCAAGCTTCACGCCAGGTTTCAGCAGCGGGGTTCCCCGCAGGCGGGTTTCATGTTGGGAAAGCCCCAAAGTTGCAACGGCCCCGGAAAATCTACCTCAACAGGCTGATAATTGCTTATTAGTGCTCCGACGACCTGTCCCGCCAGCGGCGGCCGTGATTAAAGCGGATTGCGGGGAAACGACGGTCCGAAAGTCGGACGGGGCGGGGAATCAGGCGGGGGGGGGTCCCGACCCACTTTTTCACCGATTTCCGGCCCCCGGCCGCATGAAAATCCGCCCGACGGCGGCCAAAAAATTGACCCCTAAGAGTTCTGTATTGAAAGTGTGTTAAAAGGGTGTTGCACTAAGCAGAAAAGTGCTGTAGTGAACATTAAGGCCCCGATTTTCGGCTTGTGTGGGGAATGGTTGGATTTCCCCGAAAGTGGGGTTTCTGACACACTTAAAAAAGTGTCAGCCAGCTCCACGCAATTTTCCTTCAAGTGGCCAATTAATTCCCAGCATGTGGGAAGCCTTGCTAATTGTTCAATTCGAGTCAGAAATCCCCACATTATGATGTCATCATTCGTGCTGCTTTCAAGGTCCATAGCAAGCACTGCATCCTCTGAAGGCTTCCAAACGAACCATACAGGATGGCAGAGGAGCCTGCAGCAGCTGTGGCCAGTGCCAGACTCCGAGCTGCCTCCAAATTCGACGAGGCTTCACTGCAGGCATTATTGGATGGGGTTAGGGCCCACAGGGAGGTCCTCTTCACAGGTTAGGGAGGAAGAGGCCTCCCACCGAGACCAATGCTGCATGGATGCAGGTGTCAGTAGATGCCAACTCGCTGGGAGTCACCAGAAGAACCTTGGCATTACATCTCTATCTCCTTCCTTTACTCCCCCACAGTACCATCCAGAGCCCCCGTCCTCACTGTGGAGGAGGAAGAGGCTGTGCAGCCAGACTCCTCAGAGAAAGCTCCAGCCGCTGAGGGTGCAGCGTCAGCAGAAGTAAGTGCACCCAGCACCAGCGCAGACACTTACACCTCGGGGGGACCTTCGGGACATAGAGTAGTGTTGTCACCTGGTGTTTCACAGCTCACAAGCGAGCCTCAGCAGATTCTGGAGACAGGGACAGCAGTGAAGAGTCCTCGTTGGAGGGCGCAGGACTCTGCCAGCTCAGCTCAGCTGCGCTGCATGTCAACCCTCTGCCTCTGGGTTCATCCGCAAAAGAGGTGATGGATCTCCATGCACAGATGCAGGAGTCTCTGGCAGGTTTTGTCTCCAGGGTCGCTGCGAGTATGGAGCAAATGGAGGAGTCCATAGCGACCATGAGCAGAGCCTTTTTGGAGTCATTGGCGCATGAATGCATCACCATGGAAAGGTTGGCAACCTCCATGCAGGAGATAACTCACCAGGGTACGGAAAACATGGTGAGTGCTCATAAGAGAATGACATCTCTTGAGGAGCGTTGGCCATCTGTTGAGCAGAGAAACCAGATCTTCATGGGAGTCCTTCTGAGTAGGACTGCCAGTGCAGAAACGGGTCCCACTGGCCCCCTAAAGCGCAGCAAGGTGCTCTCAAGCCACTTACAAGCGCTGGCCCCTTCTGGCCTGTGCAGCTTCAGGTGAGTGAGCAGCAGCCTGGTGCTCATCCTGCTGTTCCTGGTTCTGCTGTTGCCGCCTCTGCTGTTGGAGATCCTCTAATGCCAGGAAGGGAAGGTACCAAAGGCCTCCCATGCTTCTGGCAGATGCCTCCGTTGAGGGGGCGCTGAGTTAGGGTGGTGAGAGGGGCTTCCCAGGAGCTCACACTGGAGAAGTGTATGAGGCTCCAACTTTCTACAGCTGCTCCTAAGGCTTCAAAAAGTTCCCCCAAGTCTTGATCAACAAGGTCCTGCAGCCTGCAAATGCTGCCTTTTTAAATCTCTTCAGCCCTCGGCGACCTGCTGCTGCAAGCAAGCAAGCCAGCTGTTTTCATGCCAGCTCTCATCGGTGGGGTTCCCCGCAGGCGTCTTTCATGTGGGGAATGCCCCAAAGTCGCAACGGCCCCGGAAAATCTTCCTTAACAAGGCGATCCGACGAGCAGTCCCGCCAGCGGCGGCCGTGTCTGAACCGGGTGATGGAGAAACGGCGGTCCAAAAGTCAGACGGGGCGGGGAATCAGGTGCGGGGGGTCCCGACCCGCTTTTTCCACGATTTTTGGACCCCGGCCACATGAAAAGCCGCCCGACGGCTGCCAGAAAATTGGGGCCTAAGAGTCCTGTACTGAAAGTGCTGTTAAAAGGGTGTTGCACTAAGCAGAAAAGTGCTGTAGTGAACACTAAATAGCTGTATTTAAAACGTGCTGTATCTAAGTAACAGCGTTGTACTAAGAAGTAAAGTGCTGCATTTAAGCAACAGTGGTTCTATTAAGCAAAGGAGTGCTGCAATAAACGATAAGTGAACTGTGTTAAGCAAAAGTACTGTACCAGGCATATGTGTGTTGTATCGATTATTTTTAAGTTGTTTCTTTCTTTTTGTTTCAATAAATACTGGTCTGTTTTGCACCCAACCATGAGTCACGTTTTCTGTCTACATTGCTACCGAATAAGTCCAGCAGTCAGAACCAGGAATAGGGGAGCGCTTCGAAACCGCACAGGGGTCCCTGGAGCAGCTCAGATGCTTCTGACTGGCCAGAGACAATAACCCCAAACCCGCTTGTTTAATTCCTACAAAATGGCGACCGTGGCAGCGACGTCGGCAATGGTGTGCGATGTAGCAGACGGTGGTTTGTGTCTGGAAAGAGCAGCATTTATTGGTTTTCTTTTTATCCCACTGGTTTGTTTGTGGTTAGGTGCCCGCAGGCTTGGGGAAGTCACCTGCAGGCTTAGGAAATCTAGAGCAGAGAGTTGGGATAGGGAAAGGGAGGTTGAAGAATACCAGGCCAAGATGGAGCACCTGGTGGTCCAGTTTAGTGAAGGCAAAAGCCACACGAGGCATGAGTCAGAGTATTTGAAGTGCTTAGTTGCAGAGGCCAAGAACAATGAGATGAGGGTGCGGGAGGAGAACGCTCGCCTCATACAAGAAATAAAAGAGGAGGAGGAAAAGTTTAGGGAGGTAAAGGCAGCATATAAGCTGGCCTACGAGCAAGGGTTTGCGGAAGCAGATCATGGCCCCTGTAGGGCAGAGATAGAAAGCTTGAATATGGCTTTAAAGAGGGCAAAGGGGATGATATGTCTGATCAGCCCGAAGGCAGGTCTGAGCTTTCAGGAGCTCTGGCAGCAAAGTGGGGTGAAGGATGCGGTGGTAGAGACAGGAATTTCCCCCCCCCCGGGTCGAGTCACTATTGGAGGCAGTGCGGTCTCTTCTGACTGGCCAGGGGAGAGTAGCAGCCACCACCGGTGTTTTGACCCCGTCTGCCCAATCCCTCTCCCAGCAATGGCTAGAGCCAGCGCAACCTGTTGAACTGTGTCCCCGCAAAAATCCTGTGGGGAGCAGGCCCTATGTTGAGATGGGGTTGAAGATGGCGCTGGGGAGATATTCGGTGGACACTGGAGCCTTCAGCACGGTGGTCCACTCGGAAGGCCTGACCAATTCCCTCCGGTCTAACCAGGTCCCATTTAACTTAATGGGACCCACAGGGAAACAGGCAGCTGGGAGTGAACCTGAGGTCAGAAATCCCCAGCCCGCAGCGGGTACAAGCTCACAGGCTGCACAGGCAGGCGCTGTGGCTTGTGTCAGGAGAGGAGCCATTCATGACCAGTGTGAGCTGTTTAAGCAGGGGAACAGGAAAGGAGAGTTCTGGGACCCCTGTAGAGCAGGTCCGGTAGCAACAATCTGGGATAAGGGGGGCACACAGGGGATAGCTTTGGCCCCAGACCAAAAGCAGGTCCAAGTCCAAGATTCCCCATTTAAGGCCGCCCTCGTAAGGGAAAAGGATTTTGAACAGGGATTGCCTGTCCCCAGCTCAGGTTTGGGAATGGAGGGTCCTGAAGGAGGAGGTCCCCAGCCAGCAGGTTGTGTGACATGAGCTAATGGTCGGCTTGCCGTGGTAGCCCCACCAGTGACACTCCTTAGGAGGTCTCTTCGGGTACCCCAGCCCAAAAGTGTATGGTCACCCACTTTCCAGTGGAGTAGGGCGGACTCCCGAGTCAGGGAGAAGCCAAAAGGCAGAAGTCCCCAACCAGCAGCCATAAGCTGCGAGGGACCGGAAGTTGAAATCAGTCCAGCCACGCCGCAGGATGCAGCCTGTGGCAGCCCAAACAGGGATTAGGCTGGCCGCCCGGAGACGGGCGGCGCTTGTATATAGCTTTGTTCAAGTAATGTGTATAAAGGATTAAGGTAGTACATGTTAATTTTAATTGTTATATTAGTGTATAAGTTTTAAGTATGGTACCGTTCCAGAATTGTATTGTGAATCGAGGTCGCGGGACCTGATTACACTCCCCCAAGCCAGGGGACCTGGCGAGATGAATTTTTTAGTCTTTTTCAGAGTTCTGGAAGGCACAGAGGACCAGCGTGTTGTTGGATGCTCAAGGAAGGAGCACTCCTAGCCCGCGAAGGAAGGGGACTCCAGGAAGCGGATGCCCACACCATTTAAACTGTTATTGATAATCCCATTAAGATTAAGAATTTACAAAAGCTTGTTAATTATTTAACTGCTTGTTTGGAGTTAAGGGAACAAATTGCTTATGCCTAGGAATTGTTGTGCTGGCAGATGGTGAAAATTCAAAATGCATGTATGGCTGAAGAATAGTGCCATTCAATAAAGTGCCAGGCAACTGCATTGTATAAAAAAAAAAGGAGGAAGCTCGTTGTCTTCCATGTGTATTTTCAACAGATATGTTGGCTTGGTGATAAGCCCATTAAAGATGTTGTATCATGTTCGCAAGTGGTGCAGGGGAATTGGACCCCCTCCATGCTTGAATTATTGTGAATGCAAGTGGTGCAGGGGCATCGGACCCCCTCCATGCTTGAATTTATGTTGTATCAAGTGGTGCAGGGGCATTGGACCCCCTCCATGCTTGAATTATTGTAAATACGAGTGGTGCAGGAGCATTGGACCGCCTCCGTGTATTGATTATTTAATTAATCCTGTTTTTCTGTCGATAGATGCCTACCATGTACTGCGATTCTCTCTGGGCAGGCGGGATGGAGGTGTCAGGGGATCGAAGATAGATTTAGATAAGTATTAAGGGAAGGTTGTTTGTGGGGGGTCAGAAATTATTGCTCACCTTTGGACAGGATACTACAAGCAAGTTTTAGTATCCGATGGGGGACTGTAGGATTTCGCAATAATTTCTAAATTTTCTACAGTTTCGAAGATTGATTTATGATAAAAGACTACCTGGGTAGAATATACCTTTAAAAATCCAGGGATCAAAATGGCCGTCAGACCTCGTGGCAGAAGACAAGAAGGACTTGAAAGGCAGCCTGTGTGTGTGTCTGTGAAAAAGGATGATCAAAGATGGCTGTCCAACCTCATGCCAGAACACAGGCTGTGTATATATGAAAAGGGAAAATCAAAGATGGCTAACAAAGGATTTCGAAAAAAAACAGCCCTGAAGCAATGGAGTAGTTAAACTGCCAATCAAAGGCAGTTCAGGGAGTTTCCCTCCCTGCAGGACAATCAATGTTTGTTTACACTAAACTGCTACAATGTTGAACCACTTGAGACTGCAAATCAATTGCGGATCGAGTTTGACCACAGGACAATGGCTTTGTTTACACTAACATCCAAGGCTATTTACTCAGCAATTAAGGAAATAGACATGCTTTTTTTCAAACCAAGACAGCTCAATTCAAACCCAGCGTGATGAATGGGAATACCTGCAAAACCCATCACGATGAATGGGAATACATTCAAAAACCCATCACAAGGGAAATGGGTAATTCATCAAAAACCCATCACAGTTAATGGGGACATCGGATCCATTTTGTTTAGCCCAGATGCATCCGGATTTGGGCGGGAAGATTTCGGCTCCAAATGGGGTATAAGATAGCTTCTCAGGAAGTGATCTCTCTCTCTGCAGCCTCACCTCCATGCCCTCTACAACTTGGGAGCCTGCCCAAGGGAGTGGAATACCAGCAGTTACTTTTAAACACTGGGGTATCTCTATTTTCAGGGTGGTGAAGAATCTAAGACCGCAAGGGCAGAGAGCAGGTGTTTCATTGGTGAGCATACCTTTTCTGGCCCATTACAAAGCAACTTAGAATAGGTATTAAGGGGTGGGAATTAAGGGGAATCTTGTTAAAACTGTAATTTTAGTCAATTTTCTCTCGTCATGTCCGTTTTCTACTCCCCTATTGAAGTATCAGTGTTGCACTAAGCAGAAAAGTGCTGTAGTGAACACTAAGAGTTCTGTATTGATAGTGCTGTTAAAAGGGTGTTGCACTAAGCAGAAAAGTGCTGTAGTGAACACTAAGTAGCTGTATTTAAAGGTGCTGTATCGAAGTAACAGTGTTGTACTAAGAAGTAAAGTGCTGCATTTAATCAACAGTGTTCTATTAAGCAAAAGAGTGCTGCAGTAAACGATAAGTGAACTGTGTTAAGCAAAAGTGCTGTACCAGGCATAGGTGTGTTGTATCGATTATTTTTAAGTTGTTTCTTTCTTTTTGTTTCAATAAATACTGGTCTGTTTTGCACCCAACCACGAGTCATGTTTTTCTGTCTACATCGCTATCGAATAAGTCCGGCGGTCAGAACCAGGAATAGGGGAGCGCTTCAAAACCGCACGGGGGTCCCTGGAGCAGCTCACAGGCTTCTGGCTGGCCAGACACAATAACCCCAACCCCGCTTGTTCAATTCCTACATTTGCTACGTTAAATGCGCTATATAAATCAAAGTAGTTGTTCTGGTTGTTGTTTGTGGTTTTCCTCTCAGTGGGAGGGTGGTGCTGCACTGGCCTAGGGCTCAATTTCATCTGCGTGGGGACGGGGAGCGACCTTTTCATCCAATTGACTCATGATAGGGGATGGTTCTGAGTTTACGCTAGTCCAGGGGCACGAAGGTGAATGAGCTCTTTCTCAGCGGGTGGGGAGACATTTGCTTATCATTGGGTGGGGGGATGAAATTACTGGCCACAGAGGCAGAAATAAGCCCACATTTTTTCCAAGTGGGGAACCAGGGGTGGCGGGGTGGAACGGGTGGGCAAGCTTCAGCTCAGCAGCGGGGGAGTGGATTAGTTCTTAGTTAGAGAAATGGGAAGGCCCAAATTGCCTTCAGTGTGGGGGTGGGGTGGGAGGTTTGCTCGAGGTTGGGAGGCAGCAGTTGGATATCTTTCTCGGGGGAGAGTGATTTGTGCACTGATTTCTACTTAGTGGTGGGGTGGCTTGATTTCAGCTCAGTTAGGGGCTGGCTATGGGGGAGGAGCAAAGATTTTTGCTCAAAGGTGCGGCTCAATATGGGTGTAGAGAGTCAAAATCTCTGCTCAGTGAATCAGGAAGAAGGTTCAGTTGTTTTGCCATTTGCCTTTTTTGCCCAAGGTCTTCCAGTTTTGTACTTTGGTTTAGAGACAAGGCTACAGTTTACACATCTCTTTCATTATTGGTGATTTGTTATTTTAGTGCATTTTTGGCATCACATTTTTAGCTGTTTTGAGGACGTGGGAATCTGAAATGACTACTTAACGGGGGTGTAATACTATCACTGATGGGTGGAGTTACATAGAAACATAGAAGATAGGAGCAGGAGTAGGCCATTCGGCCCCTCGTGCCTGCTCCGCCATTCAATGAGATCATGGCTGTTGTGTATGTACCTTTAAGAGAGAACTGATTTTATACTGTAGTACCGGCAGTGACCACACCTGTATATAAAGCCATAGCAGGCTTCTGTACTTTCAGTTTAAGTATACCCTCTGTGCAGTAAATACCTGTTATTATTGTTCTCCTGCAGTCCGTGTATTATTGATACGCGGACACTACACTGGCGACGAGCAGGTTCGAACTCACCTGCAGTACTGCATCACCTCACAGGGATCTTTCCCTGCAAAGAAGCTTCTTGGAGGTCGAAGTCAGAGCAACGGGCGTTGACCGCGGGCAACCGCCCAGGGATCCATCGGAGTTCGGAGAATTGCAGGGGAGGCTGTGGAGAGCTGGGCTTGGCTCCCCAGTCAAGGTGTTCCAGCAAATCGTGCTGGTAGCAAGTAGTGCGCTGACCCTTCTGGACTGCGGCGGGCTCGAGCTCGATCAAGCGGCTCTGCAAAGGGGCCGTGCAGCGTCGTCGGGAGGAAAAGAGAGAGAGAGAGGGTGGAGCGCACAGGGCGCGGTCGGTGCTCAAGAACCGGGCAGCGTAGAGAAAATAAAATGAGGGGAAGGAAAAGTGAGATGCGCCGAAGCCGCAGGTCACCGCCATTACCCTGTAGAACACTAGGAGCAGCGTGGCAGCAAGGGGAAGAAGGAAAAGTGCGGGGAGCGCCATTTTATTCCATTGGGGAAGAAGGAAAAGCGCGGGAGGCACCATTTTAATCCATTGGGGAAGAAGAAAAAGCATGGGAGGCGCCATTTTAAACCACCCAAGATGCCGAAGAGTGGCAGTATCACTGCTTTCGACAATGAGGTAGAAGACTGGACCACGTATGTGGAAAGAATTGAAGCATGCTGCAAGGCAAATGAGGTGGCCGATGGAAAGAAGGCGTCGGTATTATTAAATTTGATGGGCGCGAGAACGTACGGCCTATTGCGGAATTTAATTACCCCAGCTGAACCAATGGAGAAAAGTTTTGAAGAGATTGTTAATATCTTACAGGAACACCTAAACCCTACACCGCTGCTGATAGCAGAAAGATTCAAGTTCCATAAAAGAAACCAGCACAAAGATGAGAGCAATGCTGACTATCATACGGAACTACGCAAGTTATTGAAGCACTGCCAGTTCGGAGCAGGACTGGCAGACACCTTAAGGGATAAGTTTGTCTGCGGGCTCCAGAGTGAAGGAACCCAGAAACAACTACTTTCGGAAAAGAACCTGACACTAGAATAGGCTTTCAGCGTAGCAGTATCCTACGAAGCAGCAGCATGGGGAGCTGCGGAAATACAACAGAAACCACAAGAATACAGCACTAACGAAATGGCATATGAGCAGAAAAGTGCTTTCGCTGTGGCAGAACAACCCATGATCAGAAGGACTGCTGGTTTAAGGACAAGGTATGCAGGCAATGTGGGAAAATGGGACACATAGCAAGAGTCTGCAGGTCGGGAAAGAAAACCAACACTAAAAGAACTACTAAGGAAAAGTACAAGAAAGTAAAAAAAATGACAGACAGTAGTCCAGATGATCAGGAGAGTGATAATGACTCCGGGAACAGGAGACTAAGTTGTCTAAAGTTACACAACGTGATCGCAAAGGAGGATCATCGAACCATTTGGGTCACCCTCATGATAGCAGGGTACCAAGTAAAGATGGAATTGGACACAGGATCAGCCCTAACTGTCATGAATCAATGAGACTATGAGCAGCTATTCTCACACATACCCTTGAAGGACACGTCCATTGTATTGAAGACATACACGGGGCAAAAGTCTACCCCAGAGGAAAAATAAGGGTGCCAGTTAAATACAACAGCAAGGAAACACAGAAAATGTATTTATATATACTACAAGATGGAGGACCACCATTATTGGGACGTGAATGGATCAAAAAAATACAATTGGATTGGCATTCCATTCAGGCGCTAACTGTGACTGACAAAAAGGATGACGACGTCACACCTGGACGACTGTCAAAAATTCTAACTGACGCGAAAGAGGTGTTCCAACAAGGACTTGGGACTCTAAAAGGAGTAACGGCAACAATAAAAATCGAAGATAATGCAAACCCAAAATGTTTTAAGGCCAGACCGGTACCGTACGTGATCCGCCCAACCATTGAAGCAGAGCTGGAGAGTCTGGAGCATTCGGGTGTGCTGTCCAAGGTGGACTGGAGCGAGTGCGCCACACCCATCATTCCTGTAATGAAGAAATCATTGAGCAGCACGCCTGGGGAGCCGAAGAAGGTTCGCATCTGTGGGGACTTCAAGGTAACTGTGAACCCAGTCCTGCACACAGTACAATATCCACTGCCACGGATAGAAGATATTTTCGCCTCACTGTCTGGAGCGAAACGCTTTACGAAGATTGATCTGGCCCAAGCGTATCTACAAATGGAGGTGGAAGAAGTATCTAGGAAATACCTCACGATAAACACTCACAAAGGTCTTTACCAGTACAACCGACTGGTATTCGGGGTAGCATCAGCCCCAGCTATTTGGCAGAGGGCGATGGAACAAGTCATGCAAGGGATCCTGGGGACCCAGTGTTATTTGGACGACATCCTGGTTACGGGCGAAAATGACACTGAATACCTTGCCAACCTGGAGCAGGTGCTCACTAGATTACAAGAATATGGGCTACGAGCCAACCGCCACAAATTTGAGTTCTTCAGGAGACAAATCTCGTATTGCGGCCACATGATTGATGAGGAAGGGTTGCATAAGTCCCCAGACAAGATTGAGGCAGTAGTCAAGGCACCAGCACCGGAAAATGTGTCGCAACTGAGGTCGTTCCTCGGGTTGGTGAACTACTACCATAAGTTCTTGCCGAATTTATCTACAATTCTGCACCCACTGAATGCCCTGCTGCAAACTGGAGTAACATGGAAATGGAGTGATGAGTGTAAGCGTGCCTTTCAGAAATGTAAATACCTGATCACTTCAAAAGAAGTATTGGCCCACTACAATCCAAAACTACCGATTCGGTTGGCATGTGATGCGTCTCCCTACGGCATTGGTGCGGTGATGTCACACAAATTCCTTGACGGTTCAGCGAGGCCAATAGCCTTTGCGTCGCGCTCGTTAACCTCAGCCGAGCGTAGCTACGCCCATATTGACAGGGAGGCCCTCAGCCTGGTGTGGGGGGTGAAGAAGTTCAATCACTATCTGCACAGGCAGAAATTCACCCTACTGACTGATCATCAGCCTCTGGTCTTCATTTTTAACCCAAAGAAGGGCGTTCCAGTGATGACGGCGCAACGGCTGCAAAGATGGTCACTTTTTCTAGGGGCACATCAGTACGACATAGAGTACAAGGGTACGAAACAGCATGGAAACGCTGATGGGCTATCGCGCCTACCGTTGCCTACGGTGGAGGAAGCACCTGCAGTGGACCCTGTTGAGATATTCCATTCGACCATAGTCAAATGTCTACCTGTTACAAACTCAAGTATAGAGAAGGAAACCCGAAGTGACCCGACACTCTCTCGGGTCTATGATTTGACGGTGAAGGGCTGGCCAGCACATGGCGACTCACTGTTGCCAGCATTCTCGCCAAGGAGAGAACAGCTGTCAGTGTGCCAGGGGACCTTGATGTGTGGATCCCGAGTGGTAATTCCACCCAAGTTGAGAGATAGAGTGCTCAATGAGCTTCATGAGGGTCATCTGGGAAGGGTAAAAATGAAGAGCCTAGCCAGGGCGTTTGTGTGGTGGCCGGGAATCAATAAAAAAATCGAGGATGTGACCAAGAGATGCACAGGATGCCAGAAGGTCCAAAACGCTCCACCACAGGCCCCGCTACACCCATGGGAGTGGCCTTCATCTCCATGGCAATGGGTATACATTGATTTTGCTGGTCCTTTTATGGACTCAATATTTTTAATCGCTGTGGATACCCATTCGAAATGGCCAGAGGTCATCAAAATGTCTTCCACCACGACGGAGAAAACTATTGCAGTCCTGCGGACCATCTTCGCCAGGAATGGCTTGCCAGAACAGATTTGCTCCGACAATGGACCACAGTTTGTGTCCGAGGATTTCCGGAGGTTCCTGAGGAATAATGGGGTGAAACATTACACATCTGCCCCATATCATCCAGCCACAAATGGATTGGCTGAGAGGTTTGTTCAGACCTTTAAAAAGGCAATAACGGCGATGTATAACGACGACATACCACTACAACACAAGGTGGATAATTTCTTGCTTGCTTACCGGAATGCGACAAATGCAGTCCCCAACCAAGCTCCAGCCATAATGTTCTTCAACCGAAGGCTAAGATGTCGCCTGGATTTGCTCAAACCAAACAAAAGACGAGATGTTGAGGATAAGCAATTCCAGCACATCAATGAGAAGCCAACTGTAGTGTCCGTGTGTAGATAAAGACACTGAAGACAGGAGTTGGTTCATAGGTATTTACTAAGCAAGTCTGGGGGGGGTTCTAAAGGATATACACAATACACAGGCTTATATAGCCCAAGTGGCAATTACCGGCATTACGCACACCTGGGGCTCTTAAAGGCACATACACCACAATTCCTCCCCTTCTAGCTAACTAGTACATCATATTTTAAGTAATTATTAATTACATGTTATATGCAAAATAATATACATTGCTGTATTAATTAATTATAAGTTAGTCTCTCAGGAGGCTTCCTGACTCGGTCCGGATAACGCCTCGGGGGTGTAGTAGTTTCTGGTGGTGTAGTAGGTTCTTCTGGCAAGGCTGATTCAGCTTGAAGGCCAGTGTCGGGTTCATCGGGTTCCAGTATCACCGGATCGGAGGTAGATATGGGTATCTCTACTTCATCGTTAGATGTATAGCGTGGTGGTGTAGGTTGTCCCTTTTCGGATGACTTGATGATTTGGTCAGCATGGCGCCTTATTATGCTTTCTCCGATGTCCACGGTATACATCAGTGGTCCTAGTCGTGTGCAGATAGTTCCAGGCTGCCATTTCTCGGTACGGTAGTCCCGGGCCAAAACCGGTTGGCCTATCTGGAAGGCCCTAGTTGGCCTTTCATTCATGCCCTGAAACTGCCGGTTCTCCACGTCCCTTCGGATGTTGGGCTTGACCAAATCCAGCCGGCATCTTAGGTTTCTATTGTAGAACATCATGGCGGGAGTTTGGTTTGTAACCATATGTGTTGCATTCCTATATGCAAATAAGAAGTTATCCACCTTGTGCTGAAGTTTTATGTCTTCATTACCCATGGCCTTTATGGCCTTCTTAAAGGTCTGGACAAACCTTTCAGCCAATCCATTGGTGGCGGGATGGTATGGGGCGGACGTGTAGTGCTTTACCCCATTGTTCTTTAAGAACTTTCTGAATTCTTCGGACACAAATTGCGGTCCATTATCAGAACATATCTGTTCCGGCAGCCCATTCCTGGCAAATATGGTCCTTAATACTGTGATGGTTTTTTCCGTGGTGGTGGAGGACATCTTTATTACCTCCGGCCACTTGGAGTGTGCATCAACTGCGATTAAGAACATTGAGTCCATAAATGGACCAGCAAAGTCGATGTGCACCCTTTGCCAGGGAGATGAGGGCCACTCCCATGGATGTAGAGGGGCCTGTGGCGGAGCATTTTGGACCTTCTGGCATCCTAGGCAGCTCTTGGTCATGTCTTCGATGTCTCCATCGATACCTGGCCACCATACAAACGCCCTAGCTAGGTTCTTCATTTTCACTCCACCCAGATGCCCCTCGTGAAGCTCCTTTAGCACTTTATCCTGGAGTTTGGGTGGAATCACCACTCTGGATCCACACATCAAGGTTCCTCGGCACACTGACAGCTGTTCTCTTCTTTGCGAGAATGCTGGCAACAGTGTTTCGCCATGTGCTGGCCATCCCTTCATTGTTAAATCGTAGACCCGTGAGAGAGTAGGGTCATTTCTGGTCTCCCTTTCAATGGCAGAATTTGTCACCGGTAGACATTCCACTATGGTAGAGTGGAATATCTCTACTGGGTCTACTGTAGGTGCCTCTTCTATCGTTGGCAACGGCAGGCGCGATAAACCGTCAGCATTCCCATGCTGTTTTGACCCTTTGTATTCAATGTTGTATTGGTGTGCCCCTAGAAAAAGGGACCACCTCTGTAGTCTTTGTGCTGTCATAATGGGGACACCTTTCTTAGGGTTGAATATGGAGATGAGGGGTTGATGGTCAGTCAGCAAGGTAAATTTTTGTCCGTGTAGGTAATGGTTGAATTTCTTCACTCCCCATACCAGGCTGAGTGCTTCCCTGTCTATCTGGGAATAGTTACGCTCAGCTGAGTTCAATGAGCGTGACGCAAAAGCTATCGGCCGTTCCGAGCCATCAGGGAATCTATGGGACAATACCGCTCCTATGCCGTAAGGGGATGCATCGCACGCCAGTCTGATTGGTAGTGATGGGTTGTAATGAGCCAAAACTTTCTCGGATGTGATTAAGTCTTTACATTTATGGAAGGCACGTTTACAGTCTTCGTTCCATTTCCAAATCACTCCTGTGTGTAGAAGATCATTAAGAGGGTGTAGAATAGTTGATAAGTTCGGTAAAAATTTATGATAGTAATTTATTAATCCCAGGAATGACCTCAATTGTGAAACATTTTCAGGTGCTGGGGCTTTTATAACTGCTTCAATTTTTTCAGGTGACTTATGCAACCCTTCCTTATTAATTATGTGGCCACAATATGATATCTGATTTTGGAAAAATTCGCACTTGGGGCGATTTGCTCATAGGCCCCGTTCTTTCAGCCTAGTGAGCACCTGCTCCAAATTGGCAAGGTGCTCATTGTCGTTTTCTCCTGTTATAAGGATGTCGTCTAGGTAACACTGAGTCCCCGGAATCCCTTGCAGGACTTGCTCCATAGCTCTTTGCCAGATAGCTGGAGCTGATGCTACTCCAAAAACCAGTCGATTGTACTGGTACAGGCCTTTGTGTGTGTTTATTGTGAGATACTTTTTAGAGGTCTCCTCAACCTCCATCTGTAGATATGCCTGTGCCAAGTCAATTTTTGTGAAACGTTTTCCTCCGGATAGTGAGGCGAAAATATCTTCTATCCTCGGAAGAGGATACTGTACCGTGTGAAGGACCGGGTTTACAGTCACCTTAAAGTCCCCACAGATGCGAATTTTTCTCTGTTCCTCAGAGTTATTTTTCAATGCTTTTTTCATGACTGGAACGATGGGTGTTGCCCATTCGCTCCAATCTATTTTGGATAATACGCCTGCCTTTTCCAAATTCTCCAGCTCTGCCTCGACTGCCGGACGTATTGCGTATGGCACCGGTCTTGCCTTAAAAATTTTTGGAATTGCTGCATCTTCCACTTTTATTGAGGCGGTGACGCCTTTCAAGGTTCCTAGTTTCTCTTGAAACACTTCTTTGGCGTTGGCCAAGATGTCTTTTAATCGTTCAGGTATGATGTCATCATTGTTTTTTCCCTTACTGGTCACCGTCAGTGCCTGAATGGAGTGCCAGTCTAAACGTATCTTCCTTATCCATTCACGTCCCAACAACAGTGGACCACCATCTTGTAGAATGTATAAATACAACTTTTGTATTTCTTTGCCGTTGTATACCACAGGCACCTTTATTTTTCCTTTGGGGTATACTTTCTGCCCCGTATATGTTTTTAAGATAATGGATGTGTCTTTTAGAGGTATATGCGAAAATAGCCTCTCGTAATCTCGTCGATTTATTACGGTTAGAGCTGATCCTGTATCTAGCTCCATTTTAACTGGGGACCCTGCTATTATGAGGGTAACCCAAATGGTCTGGTAATCTTCATTGGCAATTACATTATGTAATTTGAGAGAGCTTAGTCTCTTGTTCCCGGAGTCGCTATCGCTCTTCTGGTCTTTGGAGCTACTGTCCGTCATCATTTGTACCTTTCTGTGCTTTTCCTTATTGATTCTTTTCCCGTTAGTGGATTTTTTATTTTCAGATCGGCATACACGTGGAATGTGTCCCATCTTTCCACATCGCCTGCATGCTTTTTCTTTGAACCAGCAATCCCTCTGGTCATGGTTGGATCTGCCGCAGCGATAACATCTCTTGAAACCCCGTGTCATTTCATGGGTGCCGAAGTCCTGTGGCCTTTGCTGTATCTTTGCCGCTCCTATTGCACTGAAAGCCTTGTCCAGTGTTAAATCTTTTCCAGAAGATACCTTTTTTTGTGTTTCTACACTTAGGGGATCGCAGATGAATTTGTCTTGCAGAGAATCTGCCAGTCCTGCCTCGAATTGGCAGTATAGGGTATCAACAATCTCCTCAAAATTCTTGTCCATCGGTTCGGCTGGAGTGATTAAGTTGCGTAACAGTTTGTATGTTTCTGCGCCCATTAGATCCAGAAGCACTGAAGCTTTTTTTTCATCTTCTATTCCATTTGCGGTGCAAAACACCTCCACTCTTTCTACATATGTGGTCCAATCCTCTATCTTGTTATCAAGAACATCAATATTGCCAAAGTTAGGCTCTGTTTCGTTATCAAAAGCATCAATATTGCCAGACTTAGGCATTTCAAAAAAGATATGGCGCTTCCCGTGCTTTTTTTCTCTCTCTGTAGCAATGATATGGCGCTTCCTGCGCTTTCCCGCCGCTGCTACCGATAACAACGCTGTTTTACTGTGGTTTCCGTTTATTCACTGTTGGAGACTCGTTCCCGACGGAGGTCTAAACGCTGACCTGCTTGCCGCGCCGGCCGTCTCCCGAGTGCACCCTCCCAGTCCGTTATTGCTTGCCTCCGATTTCGCTGCCTGTCTCAGCTGTAGAGCCTGCCACTGGAGCCCCAGCCTGACGCCCAGGAAGGATTAGCGCAGTACCTGCCACCAGCTTGGCCAGCTGGTGAAACCACAGTTTCTATTACTTCCTTGAGTCTTCTGGACGCTGGAGGAATCGATGTCCTTGAGGTGCTGCCGAATTGCAGGTAAGTCCGTTTCCACTTCGTCGCCACTGTAGTGTCCGTGTGTAGATAAAGACACTGAAGACAGGAGTTGGTTCATAGGTATTTACTAAGCAAGTTTGGGGGGGGGTTCTAAAGGATATACACAATACACAGGCTTATATAGCCCAAGTGGCAATTACCGGCATTACGCACACCTGGGGCTCTTAAAGGCACATACACCACACCAACCAGGAGCTTCAAGATAGGGTAACGAGTCTTGGCCCGCGGCTACCGAACAGAAAAATGGCAGCCAGGAACGATATGCACACAGCAGGGACCACTAATGTACTCAGTGGACATTGGAGAGAGCATTGTGAGACGCCATGCTGACCAGATTCTAGAGTCACAGGAACAAGCCAAACCCATATCACGAGCATGTGCACCTGGTAATGAAACCGAAGTACAGATTGCGTCTACCTCAGAATCAGTGGTATTGGAAGCTGACGAACCAACCAATGACAATGAGCCAGAATCGACTCCACCACAAGAACAGGATACTCGAGAAAGGCGCTATCCAGTCAGGATCAGGAAGCCTCCTCAAAGACTGAACTTATAAATGATTATTTCAGTTGATGTATATAGTACAGAGAAAATTGTAATTGTAATTAGTTATTATTTAATTGTTAAATGAATGTTATGTACTGTTTATCTAAAAGGGGAGGAATTGTTGTGTATGTACCTTTAAGAGAGAACTAATTTTATACTGTAGTACCGGCAGTGACCACACCTGTATATAAAGCCAAAGCAGGCTTCTGTACTTTCAGTTTAAATTTACCCTCTGTGCAGTAAATACCTGTTATTATTGGTCTCCTGCAGTCCGTGTATTATTAATACGCGGACACTACAATGGCTGATCATCCAAATTCAGTACCCTGTTCCTGCCTTCTCTCCATATCCCTTGATCCCTTTAGCCTTAAGAAATATATCCAACTCCTTCTTGAATATATTTAATGAATTGGCCTCTACTGCCTTCATTGGCAGAGAATTCCACAGGTTCACGACTCTCTGGGTGAAGAAATTCCTCCTCATCTCTGTCCTGAATGGCTTACCCCTTATCCTTAGACTGTGCCCCTGGTTCTGGACTCCCCGACCATTGGGACCATCCTTCCAGCATCTAGTCTGTCTAGTCCTGTTAGAATTTTATAAGTTTCGATGAGATCCCCTCTCATTCTTCTAAACTCCAGCGAATACAAGCCCAATCGACCCAATCTCTCCTCATACGTCATTCCTGCCATCCCAGGTATCAGCCTGGTGAATCTTCGCTGCACTCCTTCCATGGCAAGAACACCCTTCCTCAGATAAGCCGACCAAAACTGCACACAATACTCAAGATGTGGCCTCACCAAGGCCCTGTACAACTGCAGCAAGACATCCTTGTTCCTGTACTTAAACCCTCTCGCTACGAAGGCCAACATACCATTTGCCTTCTTAACCGCCTGCTGCACCTGCATGCTTACTTTCAGCGACTGGTGCACAAGGATGCCCAGGTCTCGTTGCACTTCCCCTTCTCCCAATCTATTTCCGTTTAGATAATAATCTGCCTTCCTGTTTTTGACACCAAAGTGGATAACCTCGCATTTATCCACGTTATATTGCATCTGCCATGCTTCTGCCCAATCAAGCAACCTGTCCAAATCATACTGGAGTTTCTCGGCATCCTCCTCACAGCACACACACCCACCCAGCTTTGTGTTGTATGCAAACTTGGAGACATTACATCTAGTTTCCTCATCCAGATCATTAATATATATTGTGAATAGCTGGGCTCCAAGGACCGATCCCTGCGGTACCCCACTAGTCACTGCCTGCCACTCAGAAAAAGAGCCGTTTATTCCAACTCCTTGCTTTCTGTCTGTCAACCAGTTCTCTATCCAAGTCAATACCTTGCCCCCAATCCCATGTGCCTTATTTTTACATGCTAATCTCTTATGCGGGACCTTATCGAAAGCCTTTTGAAAATAAAAATACACCACATCTACTGGTTCTCTCTTTTATCTATTTTACCAGTTACATCCTCAAAAAATTCCAGTAGATTAGTCAAGCACGATTTACCATTTGTAAAGCCATGTTGACTTTGTCTGATCCGGTCACTTTTTTCCAAGTGCTCTGCTATTACATCCTTTATAATGGACTCTAGCATTTTCCCCACTACCGATAACAGGCTTACCGGTCTGTGATTCCCCGCTATCCCTCTACCACCCTTTTTGATCAGTGGGGTAACATTAGCTACCCGCCAATCCATGGTTGGGGATATTTTTAATGTTTATGACCTCTGCATATTTGGGGGGGGGGCGGAATGTGCACTCTGCTTGGTGCGGTGGGTGAGATTATGCACAGAAAATTTGTTTTGGTGTCAGTATAAAACGGGCAATATTGATTCAGCCGCCTGTTATACATCTGTCATGATTTTCATTTGCATTGAAGTCAATCGAGACAGAACCTGGGAGAGGTGCATACCAAGCAGCTGATCCAAAATTGCCGATTTCACACTATAAACCGATTTAAAAATTACCCCCTATGTCGGTTCAGTGGAAAGGGAGGGTGGGTAATCGCTACTCTTTGCTCAGTAAGAGGGCACGTGATTTTTGCTCAGTGTTTGTTGTTCAGCATATCTTACGAATGATAGAGGGGGTGTAAAGGAATAGCCATATTTCAGAAAGATACACCATCCTATGAATGGAATTTTTGACTTTATTAAAACATGAAAACTGGGTTTAAAAGTCTAAAAGCCTCAAAGACACAGGCTGTAAACAGCATACAGGCTTTTGAAATGGGAATTGATTGTTGACACTGAGGCAATAGCCCTATTGAAGCAAATTGTTGGAGTTTCCAAGAAGTCTGCAGTTTGGGAGAAACACAATGCCATATCAAGTTTAAAGTGTTAAAAACTAACACTTCAAACAGAAACTCAGAAAAGTAAAGAACCATATGCATTCATAAATATCACATCAAATGAAACAAGCAGACACAATATCTGTGATATAACCATTGAAGTAGCTAAGGAATGCATAGAACACCCTAGTTGAAGTGTTTTTGATTTACATATTGTAAAAGGTACAAACAGAAGACTTTGTAAATATTACATCAATAGATGAACCAAGCAATCACATCGTGTTTGTGTTGAAAATGGAACAGTTAGGAGACACAATGTCTGCTTATAAACAACTAAGGTGATTTAAAAATTGAATGGAAGTCCTTCGTAAGAATGGCATCAAATAGATACATCAGTTATAACCATTTTTTATGATAAAATGTGAACACCTAAAAGTAGAGACAGGATTCTGCAAGTTAACAGCTGAACTGACAGTATGATTAGAAAGAAGTCAACAGAAAGAATGACTAGAGATAATTAGCTTACATCAGCAGAAAACTTCAAAGGATATACCACTGCAAAAAGGTTATAAAATATGGAACTTTCAGATAGAAAGTCAGAAGTCGCTGAAAGGGGCAAGCGATTCTCTCAACTTCAGAGGCAGGCTCTGTAAGTTTTTGACTCTTTGGCCTAAAAATTCAGTATAGCCATGTTCGGGGTGCTACAGCCGGGCGTTCGCTAAATTTAGCGTCCGGCGCAACTTAGCGCCACCTTCGCCGATATTCAGTTGCATCGCCCCAAGAGGCTGCTGCTGCGCTAAAGCAGGCGATGCACAACTATCATAAGGCACAAAGCCGGCATGCCGAGGCGCTAACACAAAGGGCGGGCGCAGCGCAGGTGCGGCGAGTTGCTGATTGAAGGCAGACATGCTGGCACTGGTCAGCTCTTAAAGGGGGAGGGTGGAGTTGTTTGGCTACCATGCCCTGCACACTGCAGCCCTGAATCAAGGCCTGAACATAGCTGCTTCAACAGTTCAACGCCCACGACTTTGGAGAAGGCTAGGGAGCGAGCGCAGCGCTTCAGTGAGGGTGCCCTGAAGCTACTGGTTGGCACAGTGAAGTGCAGACGACCTGTCCTCTTCCCTGATAGTGGCAGGAGGCCGCTGCCCAGCGAGTACAGAAAAGCCTGGAGGGAGGTGGCAAACAGGGTGACCTCCAACAGCATGGTTGCCAGGACTCCTGTGCAATGCAGAAAAAAGTTCAACGACCTCACTCGGGTTGTCAGGGTGAGTACCCTTTCCAGTATCCTCCCCATCCCTGCATGTGCACCTCACTTTATGGCAAAAGGGACCTGAAAGCCCCAATGCCCAGCCCTCATCCAGCAGCTATGGGACTCTCATGAAAATCACTTGCACATTCAGCACTTTACACACTGTCAGGGCTATTCCACCATGGGAGGCAGTGCAAGCAAGATGAGGGCTTGACACTGTCAGGGCTATTCCACCATGGGAGGCAGTGCAGGCAAGATCAGGGCTTGACACTGTCAGTGCTATTCCACTATGGGAGGCAGTGCAAGCAAGATCAGGGCTTGACACTGTCAGGGCTATTCCACCATGGGAGGCAGTGCAAGCAAGATCAGGGCTTGACACTGTCAGGGCTATTCCACCATGGGAGGCAGTGCAGGCAAGATCAGGGTTTGACACTGTACTTAGAGGCCGTCCTTTCTCTTGCAGGGCAAGCTGGCCCACAATCGCAGGCAGCAGCGACGGACCGGGGGAGGCCATCCTGACCTCAGCACTCAGCGACCTGGAGCAGTGTGTGGAGTGCATTATGGCAGGCCGGCTGATTGGCCCCATCACCAGTGGAGATGCCGACCCTGTTCTGGGCAGCAATGGTAAGGTCATCACCTTTTTGACCTCTCTCTTTCCACTTGTGCCTCACACCAGCATCCTTTGCCACTATCGAACCAATGCAGTGCATAGCAGCACTCATGCCTCCCTCGCTGCCGCCCTGTCCTCACTCTAAAGCAACTCTTGTGCCTCCCTGCTTTCAGATGCTGATTCGCCAGGTGAGGAGGCGGGCCCTCAAGCTGGCACTGTGTCTGATTCTGAAGTCGAGGAGGAGGAAGAGGAAGCCGGCCCATCAGTGCCACCCTCAACCGAGGCAGCCCATGGCCATGATAGGGACACATCTTCCCTGGAGGGGAGCAGGGGGGAAGGGTCTGAGGAGAGTGAAGCTCTGGGGCCCAGCGGGCTGCAGCAATGCGGGAGGGGTGGGGAAGCTCGGTGGCCTTCTCCCCAGAGGGTGAGTGCGGCCTCCAGTCCTGCTACAGTGAGCACAGAGGAGGTGCGGCTCCTTGGTGAAATGGGTGCCCAGGCTGAGCGCAGGCATACTGAGCTCATGGCTGCAGTGGCAAGGGTGCCTGACTCCTTAGCGTCACTGGCAAGGAGTGTTCAGGAATTCGGTGCAGCACAGGCCAGGAGTCTGCAAGAATTCAGTGCAGCACAGGCAAGGAGTCTGCAGGACTTCACGGCAGCACAGGCGGCTTCCAGCCAAGTGCTCAGTCGTGCCATGCATTGACTGGCTGGTCTGATGCAGACACAGATCAGGGCCACACGGGCACTAACTGCTGCCACCCTCGCTGGATCGGCCAGGCATCGCCGGGGACCTCGCCGCGCAGCAGCAGCCCAGCAGTCTGTGCTTCAGCAGATTGCTGCGCATGCTGCAGTGCTGGCCCGTGCGAGTGCCAGTGTATCAGCTGACCAGGGAGTGCCTGTGCTCTGTCAGGTTGGCAGCATTCCTGCAGCCAACAGTGTCACTCCTCCACTGCAGCTGCCACCACCCGTAGGACAGACTACTGCCACCCAAGCAGAGTTGGAGCAGTCAGCAGCCGGGCCCTCCAGGCCCAGAGCTGGTCCAGGCTGTCCCCCAAGGGCATCTGCCATCTCACCATCTGACCCTCAGCAGCCTTCCCCCAGCCTTGCTGCAGCCACTGGGGTCCCATTGAGGAGGAGCTGCATGGCGGGAAGGGGCCACTCGCGGAAGCGAGGCGGATCACCCGCGCAGGGGAAAAAGTACAATGTGTGGCCAAAAGTTTTTTTTATATATGAAGGCCGAGAAGGTTTTTTTATATATGAAGGCCGAGACTGTTGTGTTTGTTTTTTATGAATGCCGAGACTGTTGTGTTTGTTTTTTATGAAGGCCGAGACTGTTGTGTTTGTTTTTTATGAAGGCCGAGACTGTTGTGTTGGTTTTTTATGAAGGCCGAGACTGTTGTGTTGGTTTTTTATATGAAGGCCGAGGATCATGGTCATTTTTGAAGGTTGTGAGAGACAGTTATGTCTCTGACTGTTTTTTGGGGGGTTTATCTGAATTAGTTTGTCATGTGGGAAGGGCACAGAGTTTGCACAGTAAAAAAATTTCTTTAATCACATTGTCCATGTTTGCATTTTGAACTATTTGTTGCCTTGACTGGCTGAGGGCTTGCGGAGCGGCTCTATTCATCTTCTTTCATTGGCACAATCCATTCCCTCAGAGGGGGCCTAGAACCGAGTTGCAATAAGCCGCCGACGGACAGTCCTTGCACTTTGTGCCTCCCTCCCGTCTTGGTGCTCCTCCTCCTCCTCCTCCTCTGGTGGTCCTCCAACGTCTGCTGGCAGTGGCTGAGTTCTGAGGATAGCCAGGTTGTGCAGCATGCAGCACACTACAACAAAATGGGAGACTCGCTCAGGCAAGTAATGTAGGGCTCCTCCGGATCGATCCAGACAGCGGAACCGTTGCTTGAGCACGCCGATTGTGTGCTCAATGATGTTCCTGGTAGTTTGATGGCTGTCATTGTATCGCTCTTCAGCAGGGGTGCTGGGCGCACGGAGCGGGGTCATCAGCCAGGTGCACAAAGGATAGCCTTTGTCCCCGAGAAGCCATCCTCGTGGGTGAGCCTGGGCTTCGAAAATGTCTGCCACAGAAGTCTGGCGCAGGATGAAGGCATCGTGGCTGCTGCCTGGAAAGCGGGCATTGACAGCTAGTATGAGCTGCCTGTGGTCACACACCAACTGGACGTTGAGCGAACGGTAGCCCTTCCGGTTGCGGTAATCCTCGGCATTCTGTAGGGGTGCCCGCAAAGCCACATGCGTGCAGTCAATAGCGCCCTGGACCATGGGGAAGCCCGCTATTCCTCCAAATCACATTGCACGCTCTTGCTGCTTGTCTAGGGTCATGGGGAAGGAGATGTACTGACGTCTCCTTCTGAAAAGGGCATTGGTCACCTGGCGGATGCAGCAATGTACCGCGAACTGGGAGATGTTGGCAATGTCCCCAGTAGCGGATTGGAAGGAGCCAGTGGCATAGAAGTTGAGAGCCACTGTCAGCTTCACTGCCACCGACAGAGACATCCTGCTCCTCAGCTATGGCTGCAGATCTCTGCGAAGCAGGTGGCAGATCTCAGTGACCAACTCCCTTCTGAATCGCAGCCTCCGAACACACTGCTCCTCAGACATGTTCAGATATGAGAACTACTGGCGGTATACCCTGGGTGGGTAAGGCCTCCTGTGCCGACGCCTGTTGGCTCTTCTCCGTCTGGCCATATCTGGCACTCTCTCACGGCGTCTCTGAGCCCTTTGAATGCAATGCAGTAAGCCAATGATTCCACCCATTGCAGCCCCCATTATATGTGGCGACTCAAGGCTATGGCACTGAAAGCGAAATCCAAGTGAAAAGCTCTGGCCTGAAGCCAGAAGTACCTGTGCGAGCGCTGAGTCAAACCAGAAAGCTCTCTCCCTTTGACTCTCTCCAAATATCCATCTCTCACAAAGAAGGATTGCCACAAAATGGCTGCCACTTATAATGCAGGAGGAGTCCCCTTTAAATAGCGCCCCCCACGCCCCACAGCGACTGGGAACCATTCCCCTCTATGAGTCGCTGGGGGTGCCAGGCGCACAGAAGGGCGGCGCCACTGAAGTTCCGGTTCGGGGCGCACCAAGGGCGTTGCACCATGAAATGACGTCAGGAACTGCGCGCGCAGATGAGCGGGCACTGCGGTTTTGCGCCGCCGCTAAATCTTGAATGAAATTCGCGAGAGGCACAGATCGCGCCGTGCCTGGGCGCTAGCCGCTTAGCGCCCCACTTCTCCTCCTCCTAAGACACTAGCGGTTGGCGCTAACAACTGAATTTCTAGGCCTAGATGTATTGATGTGGTACAAAACATGAGGAAGCGCTGCAAATCCAGTCATGGAATTTGTGAGCACTGAAAGCATGCCTTGGAGTGGGTAGCCTGAAAAGGGGGGCTCTTGAGGTCCCGAAGGACTGAGGAGTGGGATTTTGAGCACTGTGGAGGACAGTCTGGCAATTTTGGGGAATTGTTTATTGGGGGAATCGGGATCTAAAAGCATTGTGCAGGAGGTGACTCAAAAGAATTGGCCCCTTTTGAACCATCTCACCCACCCACCTTCTCCCTCATCTTTCCACCCATCAGCCACCTCTTCAGTCCATCAGCAGCAAATATTGTATCAGCAGCTACTCTGCCCACCACTCTCCCCATCATCAGCCAGTTCCTGCCTTTGCGTTCCTGCTTTAAAGCCTTTAAGCACAAATTTTCATCTTCTGAAAATCAATGGACAGAAAATCACATGCTGGGGTTGTGCAATTTCTTGATATGCACTCCTAGCATGTGTCAGGAGCACAGACATGCAAAATTTACTCTAAAATGGATTATTAGTGAGTTTGCTGACTTATATAGTCTTTAATAAACATATATATCCACAAACAAAATTTAGCTCATAAAACATTGAACATATCCTTCAGCCTCCCAATTTGTGCAGAAGAGAGATTCTTAACTGCATTTTCAACAGCAATAAACAGCAATCCATTCTTTATAAACAATTTTTGTTTTCTTTTCTAAATATAAACAAAGAAACTATAAGCGCTAGTGTTAGTGTTCATAGGTGCCAAACTTCAGGTGTTTATTTTCCTTTGTGTTGAGTTCATAACAGAAAAGCACAACTGACGATACTTTTACATAAATGTCATCACTTGCCTGAAATAAAATCTTTGAGAATTCAATCTCCAGTTTCTTTCAAAATCCTTTGTAAAAAGTGAAGTAGCTCAAATTTTCACAGAATGAGGAGATGGACCTTTTTACTCTTCCGCTCCTGTTGATTCACAGATTACGTGCTTGGAAATTCTGAACATTGCAAATTCTCAGGATACAGAGATGCGATTGAAAGCTTTCTCTTAACTATTGTGACCTACTTACAAAGTATTTACAGCACAGAAACAGGCCATTGGCCCAAAAGGTCCATGACAGAGCAATTGAGTGACAAGCAAAACTGACAGGTCAGTACTGTCATTTAACAGTGTAATTCCCATGAGTGTGCCAACTAGTAGTGTTAGAGGTAACAGTTACAAGTAACTGTTGACATTCTAACATTGCAATTCACTTTGCAAATGTTTATGTAGCAAGTTGCAATAGTGTGCATGCGCTACGTAAGATTTTTTATGATATATAGCAAAACAAGTTACAAAAGCCTGGTAGAAAAACAATACGGGAATGGATAGCATTATGTGCAAAGTGGTGTCCTTTTACCTCTGATGCCTGCATTCAAATCTAGCCCAGACTAATAACAAGAAAGGCTGCTTTCAATTTTACTTGTACGCTTTGTTAGAAATATCTGACCAACCACACTGTCGGGAATCTATTTCAATTATTATATGCAAATTAGAAGCAAAAAATGAACCAAGTATAAATGTGAAAAACACTGTGAAAACTAACTAACAAACACCAGTGAGCTTCATTTTATTCATCAAACATTTGATTGGTATGCTGCCACGGTGTAGCCTGCCTTCAGAAATAAAGCTAACAGATGAACCTGGCATACTTTTAGTGCTGAACAATGTTCAAACCTCCCAGCGCCTGCAAACATTCTGCCCATTAACTGTTCAAATCCCATGGATACCCACAAGCTATCAGCATTACTAACAGAACAGTGAGAATGTTTTCCCTAATAGTTTAAAGCACAGGTAAAACAGTGAATTGGAATATATATATATATCAGTATACTTACTGCTTTCATTGTTATTTAAAATATAACATACGTTATATTATTCATATTTTTCTTGCTTTTCTTTCTATGTTTTTTTATATATTTCTCTTATTTTCAGTAAGGAAAAGAGTGGAGTGAGATTGACAAAATCGGTGGCGCATTGCTTATTCGATTTTTTGTTATCTTTAATTTGTTATGAGATTGTTTTTTCTATTTCTCCCCTTCCCGCCTTCCCTGAAATCATCAGCTCCTTGTTGGACTACAGTTCATTGGTGTTAGTCACCCTCCAATACCTTGCCCAGGTGGCAGATAATTCATTTATATGTCATGACAGTGTGTGTCAGCTGGTTATTATTGGGAGTGGTACCAATGCCTTCACCCAAAGGGCTGCCAATGCTGGTTGGATGAATTCCTGAAGGTTTCATTTCATGATGTCCCACCTCCCACTGCCATGCTGCTACCCTCCCACCATTGGCTGCTTAACACGCCCATCCCCATGGCACACCATTTTCCCATGCCAATTGGAAAGTGAACAGACCCTTCATGACTCAATTGGACTATTCTTGACTGTCAAGCAACCTTCTTCCCCAACTCCTATATTTTTATAACTGATAAACAAAAGCATTCAAAGAAAATGGACAAGAAAATCATTTGGGATGCTCACAGCAGTGTCCTGGAGATGATTCTTCAATTTCTGGAGACTCCGGGAAAATCCTGGAGGGTTGACAACCCTCCTGGTCACTGTCCAGGCAGGACTCGCTGCATGGCAATCAGCAGCAAGAATCACGGCCAAAGTTTTCCTCTCCCAACTCGAGACCACAAAGGCCAATTGTAGCTTCTTTATCAGCACTGCGATCAGCTATAGAGTGGAGGTTCACAAAAAGAAAGACTTACATTTATATAGCGCCTTTCATGACCACAGGACATCTCAAAGCACTTTACAGCCAAGGAAGTACATTGTGAAGTGTAGTCACTGTTGTAATCTAGGAAACATGGCAGCCAATATGCGCACAGCAAGCTCCCACAAACAACAATGTGATAATGACCAGATAATCTTTTTTTTTGTTATGTTGATTGAGGGATAATTATTGGCCTGGACACTGAGGTTAACTCCCCTGCTCTTCTTCGGAACAGTGCCATGGGATCTTTTACGTCCACCTGAGAGAGCAGACAGGGCCTTGGTTTAACGTCTCATCCGAAAGACGACACCTCAGACAGCGCAGCGCTCCCTCAGTACTGCACTGGAGTGTCAACCTAGATTTATGTGCGCAAGTCAGTGGAGTGGGACTTGAACCCACAACCTCTGACTCAGAGGCGAGTGTGCCGGAACTTGCCTGCTTTGTGTGGCTCAGCTACACATGGTATAAAGACACAGCCACCAGGAGAGCTACTGTCATTAGAAATTAATTTGTCAGCAATTAATCTTCAAATGTTACAATATGCAACTTCAATTTGCATGATCTTTGAATTTACAATTAATTAATTTCCTGTTTTTACCAAAAATATGTCTACATACTTTATGTTGCATGTGTTATAATAAATCTTATTCGATGACATTTTATCACACTCCAGTATGTTCTGAAATTTGTCACATAGTTTGATAATGTTGTGACCAGAAGTACTTCTTTGCCCTTGAATGTTGACATAAATCTGTCAAATCCAAGTGTTCTATAGCTGTAGTAGCACACTTATGACCAATTGCACCAAGTTGAATTGACAGGAGCAGCAATTCTTTACATATAATGACTGATAGCAAAATTGGCTGCATATTCTAATTTTGTGTGTAGAGTTATGGAGCAAAATTTTCATTCTATCCCCATGACTCAATCAGAAAATAAGCAGCACTTCAGAGCACTGTTCTCATGGCATCATTCCCGTGAAGGGGATTTTCAAGATATCAGCCAGTCACATTTGAACAGGGCCACATGGCATCGCACAGGACATGTTCAGAAATATTTAGGGCTGAATTTTTTTATCATATATATTCTCCATTTTCAGATAGATTCAAGGTAGGCAAAGAGGGAAATGGGATCGGGGAGCCCTGGGCTGAATCCCCACCTATTAAAATTAATGTTGCAATTTTCCTCAGCCCATGAAGTGCGCAGCCTGGAGCACGCGCCGAAACTCAGCCCTCTGCAAATAAGTGAGATGTAAATGGCTCATCCAAGGCACCTTTTAATTCCCCTTCTTTAACACCCAATAGTTCACCTTCCCAAATGAATGTCTGTATAAAAGAGGCATTCAGCATTGCTAGGTGATAGCTGAATGCAGAAGTGGAGTTAAAGGCAACTTTTAAAAGTTGCCATGTGACTGGCTGCTGAAGACTCATTTGTACTTTTGTTTCTATTTTCTGTCATCTCCCTTTTGCTGAAAGCTTGAGCATTTAATTCGTGACTTTTGCAAGAATGGTATTTTCCTTAGGTATTCCCACATTTTTTCTGCCGTGAAGAGAAAGATGAGAAGGATCAGGATGCACAACGTAGGGAGGCCAGGCTGATCAGGCACCATAGGTGGCATCTGCCCCCCGCCCTCAGTCACAGGTCTCCACACTTCCATGTCCACAGACCTAGGTGGTCAGATGTGAATTTCATGACTGAGCAATGCTTGAGAAGGCTGTGTTTCCTTCACAAGGCAGTAACTGAGGTGTGCCACCTGTTTGTATTCATTTCTTTTCTTATGAACCTTGCGCACCAATTTGAGAGAAATTTTTACAGCCTGACCACATTTCCCCAAGTGCAAAGTTCAATCGATGGCACCTACCTCACCACATGTGACCTTTTTGAAAACATAATCAACTGAAAAAGGTATCACTCCATCAACATGCAGCTGATGTGCAAGGCAACACTCTTTGTTATGCATGTGAATAATTGCTAATAGCGAGCTGCCATGATTTATTTCTTTTAAGATAGGCCACAATCCCAAAGGCATGTGTCTGGTTGGTTGATCCATAAAGAAAACTACCATCTGCAGCTATGTTGATACAATATTGGGTCCTGAAGAAACGCTGACACAATGGGCTGGATTTTACCAGCCCTGAGGAGGCGGGTTTGGAGGTGGGACTGCTGGGAAAATCAAAAAGAATGGGAGCGGGCCCCGAACCCGCTCCCAACCCGCCTCCAACCAATCTTCCCAGGAGTCGGGTCCCCAATTTCGCAGGGACCTGACTCCTAGTGGTGGGACGAGGATTATAGCCACTTAACTGTCTGTTAACAGGTAATTAACAGGCAGTTAAGAGGCTTTTTCCCAGTTTTAGACTTCTGCTGCGGGCTTCCCAATGTCGAGGAACCCCACCAGGGTAAGTGAGGCGTGCTGTGGGTCTGTTGTTATGTTGGTGTACAGATGACAGCTGTAGAAGTGGTGTGAAGGATGCAATGGGACACTGCTGAGTAGCAGAGGTAAGGAAATGTTGGGAAAGTCATTTTTAATGTGTTTAGATTTTTCTGTAGTTGACAAGCTTTGAAATGTTTGTGTGGCCTCACCTCAATGGGAGAAGTGACAGATCGCTTCTGTACCCTCACCTGCCGCTGCCATCTGTTTCATCCTAAGGAGAGAGTCACTGGAGAGCCTGGGTGCAAGGGCTCACCTTTGTACAGTGATTGTCAGTGTTTGCTAGCACCTCAATGCTGTCAAACACTGTCAAATCATCTGTCATTAATTTAGGGTTCATATGCCTTTAAGAAAACTGGTAGACGAAGCGTCATCAACTTCAGTCATTTGACACCAGCTTTCCCTTAATTGGCCAGCAAGCCCGAAGGGCAGGCTTAACAAGGCCAATCAGGGGAAAATAGCGTCTGTGTGTCGGACATTGCTGGGCGCGGGACTAGAACCCGGAAGGCAGCAGTCCCGCCCCCAACTCGTCTTGGTGAGTAAAATCAAGCCCAATGATTCTCATTGAGCATACAATAGGGATTTTTGAAGTCACAATATTTTTTATTTGTTCATGGGATGTGGGAGTAAATGGCAAGACTAGCATTTATTGCCCATACTTAATTGCCCTTGAAGAAGGTGGTGGTGAGCTGCCTTCTTGAACCACTGCAGTTTGTTACAGCTGAGTGGCTTGTTAGGCCATTTCAGAGGGCAGTTAAGAGTTAACCACATTGCTGTGGGTCTGGAGTGTAGGGGGTTTCTCTTGCTCGTTCTGGTCTCCTACCAGGCTTCATGCAATAATTACCCTTGAGTGGTTCGACCCACTCTTCCCTACGGTTCTAGACCTTGGACTTAGGTGCAGGGAACTGTAGTGCAGAGAAAAACTCAATAGACCAGGTTGAATAGCACGAAATGGATGCTTTTATTATTAAACAGTTTGCAGCATTACAAAATACATATCATAAGCACAAATCAAAGCGACAACAAGCATGCACATATCTATAAACTTGATTCCATGGAAATGGGAAACACACGGCACATCGAAGAAGGGGAAACACATTACGATTACCCTTACCCTCTCCCTCCCCTTAGACCTAAACTAAGTTTCGACTTGAGGAACTCGGGATCATGCTCACCACTTTCAGATTCGCAAAAGAGGGGGTTCGCAGCCTTTCGGCACAGCTTTCCGTCGTCACGTGGATTTGGAAACTTCTGGCGCAGCTTGTTTTTCTCTCTCTCTCAGGCGATGAGACAGTGGACACAGCCTTGATGAGCGCTCATCAAGGATGGATCAGTTAAAGCTGTTGTGGATTTGGATTCATGGAGGAGTCTCTGCCACCGATGTGATATTGAATAACTGGATGCACATGGGAGAGTCCAGTGAGGAAAACCCTGAGAATGGGATGTTGAGGCACGGGAGTGCTAGGCCCGGAATGTCCTTTTCCTCCGGCCTGGATCGTCGGTTTTCCTGAGGGTGTCTTCTTCTTCGGCCTGGGTCATCGATGATCTCCCGACAACGGTACCCGGGCCACCCTCGTCGTCTTCCCGTCGTGGCCGAGCCTTGTCTGGCTGAACACCGACCACGTTGTCCTTTTCCGAAATGTCCGTCCGAAGCATCTTTAAAAGAAGAAACGTCCTGATCGAATTCCGAAGCTACCGAGGTAGAAGAGGCGCCGATGGGCTTTTCAAAATCCATAGCTATACCCTTTTGGGCCAGTCTTATCTCCCGCCAGATCATAGTCCAGTCTTTGTAATATTTTTGGCGGGCAGAAATCTCTGCAGGGGCGCTTTGTCTTGTAACGGGAGCCGGTGATAGCTTAACTGGCCTTCCTGGCCGATAATGTCTTTTACTTTGTCACCGTAACTCGGTTCGCATATTGATCGGTCTGGAGATTTCCCTTGATGGCTGTTAAACGGTTTTTCCTTTGTACATTAAATGGGTTTAAGTGTTCATTCATTGTCCGCCCATATCTTGATGGGCCCCATCCTGTTGCCTGAAACTGTCTTGTACTTAGAATCCAATTGAATATGTATGCCCATTTCCCTGAGTTTCGGTTTCCCGATACTGGCTTTCGCGGGCTTACTGTTCTCAATCCACAAGCCTGCCTGGCTTGCAGTAACAGAAATCAAATGGTCCAAGAAACTGATCACGAGGTCCGGCGGCCATTTTGTATGCCCTTTTAACAAAGGTTTTATCTGTACAAGCTTCTTTTGGTCAATAAAGCTGTATTATTAATCCTGTTATCTCGTGTGATTATATAATGAAAATTTTCGAATCTTACAGGAGTCACATATAGACCAGATCGGGTAAGGACGGCAGATTTCGTTCCCTAAAGGACATTAGTGAATCCGATAGTTTCACGTTCACCATTACTGATACTAGCTTTTAATTCCAGATTTATTAATTAACTGAATTTAAATTCCCCAGCTGCCATGGTGGGAATTTGAACTCACGTCTCCGGATCCTTGGCAGGAAAAACGTGATGAAGTCATGACGTCAGCCACGGGACGGCCCAAGCAGTCCTCATGGAGCCTCCGAACTAACTAGACCTATATTCGATGTTCTCCTGTAGTTATCCGTTAAACTCTGTTAGTTTTCATTAAACCTCGTTTATTTGATCGCCTGAGTGGACCTCGGTATTTTGGATAAGAACTAAACATTCCTACATTGGTGACCCCGACTTTTGCAAACAGTTTTCGCAGAAGTTACTGAATATGGAATCGAACGCCGTTCTGGGAGCAACAGCCAGCCGCGTGGTTCATCCAGGCTGAAGCCCAGTTCGCAGTCAGGAACATCGTTGCGGATCAGACCCGTTACTATTATGTGGTCTCTGCCCTCGACAGCGCCACAGCCTCGCAGATCGTCAGCCTGCTTGGTAATCCACCAGAAGATCGCAAGTATGAAACGATAAAGGCGCGGTTGTTACAGGTTTTCGGGCTCACGAAGTCGGAGCGCGCCCGTCGGCTGCTCAATATGCCCGGCCTCAGGGACTCCAAGCCGTCCGAGCTCATGAGCCAAATGCTCACGCTCCTGGGCTCTGAACCGGAATGCTTCCTCTTCAGGGAGCTATTGCTCAGCCAGCTACCGGAGCAAGTTCAGGCTGCCCTAGCCAGGTCAGAAGTCACAGACTGTGCAGAGCTGGCTGCCAATGCGGACAAGATCTTCGTGGTGACACAGCAGTACTGCGCTGCCACGAGGCGCACATCCCCCACAGACGCTGCTCCAGCCCCTCAACCTGCGGGGTTGTGCTTCTACCACGCCCGTTTTGGCGCGAAAGCAAGATGCTGCCGCCCTCCCTGCAGCTTTTGGCTCAAAAAAAACCCAGCAGCCACCCTGTCGAAAGAGGACTGTTTATAACGAGCACCCCGCGGCTGCGATGGCAATCGGTAATTCGTGAAAAGTCCTCTTCATCAATGACTCCCTATCTGGTCGACGTTTCCTCTGCAACACCAGGGCGCAGTGTAGCATCCTACGAGCGACAAATCTTGATCTACAAGCCGGGGGGGCACGGCCCCTCCCTCCAGGCGGCTAATGGCGGGGCCATTCGGACCTTCGGAAGCCGGCGGGTCCAGGTGTGCTTCGGCGGCCAGTGGTTTTACTGGGATTTCATCACGGCCAAAGTCTCTCAAGCCATCCTCGGGGCGGATTTTATTGTGCGCCAACGGCCTCCTGGTGGATGTACGGCACCGCCAGTAGATCAATGCGGCCACTTTTCACTCCATCCCGTGCCACCGCGGTAACACCGTGGCGCGCACTGTCTCCTGTGCGTTCCCACCTCCGGATGACTTCACTCGCCTCCTCGGAGATTTCCCAGAACTCACCAGACCCACTTCCTCTTCCACGGCCACGAAACATGGTGTCGAACATCACATCACCATTACTGGCTCCCCGGTCTACGCACGGGCCCGGCGCCTCGAACCTGGCAAGCTTGCGGCTGCGAAAGCGGAGTTCGACATGATGGAGCGGCTAGGGATTATTTGCCAGTCGAATAGTCCCTGGTCTTCACCTCTCCACATTGTTCCAAAACCTGGCGGCGGATGGCGGCCTTGCGGCGACTACCGACGCCTGAACGATGCCACTACTCCTGATCAGTACCCGATCCCTCATATTCAGGATTTCTCTGCCCATTTGGCGGGAAATACCATTTTTTCAAAATTCGGCCTTGTTCGTGGCTACCACCAGGTCCCCGTACACCCGCAAGACGTCCCGAAAACTGCGGTCATCACCCCATTTGGCCTGTTTGAATTTCTGCAGATGCCATTTAGATTGAAGAACGCTGCACAGGCTTTCCAGCGCTTGATGGACTCCGTGCTTCGGGACCTCAAGTTTCTATTCGTCTACCTCGACGACATCCTCATTGCCAGCCCTAATAAAGAGGAGCACATCTGCCATTTGCGCACCCTCTTTAGACGCCTCAGTCAACACGGCTTGATCATCAACCCGGCCAAGTGCCAGTTCGGCCTGTAGCAGATTGATTTCTTAGGCCATCGCATCACATCGGACGGCGCAATTCCCCTGCAAACGAAGGTGGAGGCAGTTACTTCGTTCCCGCGCCCGCAGACCGTCAAGGCCCTGCAGGAGTTCCTCGGGATGGTAAATTTTTATCACCGGTTTGTCCCTAATGCAGCTCTGCTCATGCAGCCCCTGTACGAGGCCCTCAAGGGCAAGTCCAGCAAGGATCCGATTAGCTGGATGGTCGACATGGACCGGGCGTTCGTCGACATAAAAGGCGCTTTAGCCAACGCAACCATGCTGGCACACCCGCTGCCAGGTGCCACCATCGCCCTTACCACCGACGCGTCAGACAACGCCATCGAGTGCAGGAACAGTGGGTACATGGGACGTGGCAACCGCTGGTGTTTTTCAGCCACCAACTACGGCAAAACGAACGGAAGTACATCACATTCAACCGGGAGTTGCTGGCCCTTTTTCAGGCCATCCGCCATTTCCGGTTGTTGCTAGAGGGACGTCCGTTCACCGCTTTTGTGGACCATAAGCCACTAACGTTCACTATGGCCAAGACCGCCGAACCGTGGTCAGCTCGGCAACAACGTCAGTTGACGTTTATCTCAGAATTCACCACTGACATTCAGCATGTGTCCGGTAAAGACAACCTGGTGGCGGATTGCCTCTCCCGCGCGACCGTTCATGCAGTCCAGCTCGGCATTGACTATGCCATCATGGCTGCGGATGAAGCCTCGGACCCGGAAGTCTAATCTTACAGAACCAACACCTCTAGCCTCCAAGCGGCCGACGTCAAATTTCATGCCGCGGGCACTACGCTACTTTGCGACGTCTCCATAGGAGAGCCTCGCCCTATCGTCCCGGTCGCCTGGCGACAAAAAGTTTTTGACGCCATACACGGGTTGTCGCACCCTGGCATGAAGGCCTCGCAATGGCTGATGTCGTCCAAATTCGTGTGGCGGGGCATGCACATGGATGTTCGCGACTGGGGCAAAACCTGCGTGGTCTGCCAAAAGGCCAAGGTGCAGCATCACGTCACGGCTCCATTTGCCACTTTCGCTGTTCCGGAATGTAGGTTTTATCATGTGCATGTGGACCTGGTGGGGCCACTTCCGCCTTCGCACGGGTTTACTCATCTTCTTACAATGGTGGACCGCACCACTCAATGGCCGGAGGCGGTTCCTTTGTCATCCACCACTTCCGCAGATGTCGCCAGGGCATTCATCTCCTCTTGGGTCGCCTGTTTCTGGGTACCGGCGGACATCTCGTTTGATCGTGGGCTGCAGTTTTCTTCGGATCTCGGGAACGCTGTGGCTCAGGGGCTCGGCGTCAAGTTACATCGCACCACTGCCTACCATCCACAGGCGAACGGCCTGTGCGAACGATTCCACAGGTCGCTCAAGGCCGCACTGTGAGCCAGCCTTCAAGGCGCGGGCTGGGTTGACAGGCTTCCATGAGTCCTTTTGGGTCTTCGTATGGTGCCTAAAGAAGATCTTCAATCGTCCACGGCGGAGCTCGTATATGGCCAGCCACTACGCGTACCAGGGGATTTCCTTCCGACTCCAGCAGAGCCATGGTCCACATCCCAGCAGCTCATCAGACACCAGGAGGCGGCCAGAAGTTTAGCTCCAGTGCCTACGTCACATCACGGCTTGCAGCGCTCCCACATCCCAGCGGAGCTGAAGAACGCCGACTATGTGTTTATCCACCACGACGCTCACGGGACCCGCTTAAACCCCCTTACACTGGTCCTTTCCGCATGATAGAACCAGGAGACAAATCTTTTTCGGTCGATGTCGGAGGTAAACCGGACCACATTTCGGTTGACCGGTTGAAGCCGGCTCACTTGGAGCTTGACCGCCCAGTCGAGATCGCACAACCGCCGAAGCGTGGCCGACCACCCAAAGTCGCCATGCCAGATCAAACGCAACTGACCGCCAGCTCATCCGCTGTCCATCAGCTTCCACTTCAAGGCTACAGAAGTTGATCTGACAGGCTTGTCAGGCCTCCTGGCAATTTTACTTTTGCTATTAAAGACAACTCTGGGGGGGTGCATGTGGCGGAGCCACTAAGGGACTTCGATCAATTGTATATAATTCCCTTTAATAAATATGTTAGCTACAGCCTGAGTCTGTATCTTTGTTTTCACTGTTTACATGTACAGAGCACGATCACTTTAATAGCGCGGGTAAACGCGATGACGTCACGCCGTTCATCACGTGATCCCCACCGGCGGGAAAAACGTGATGATGTCATGACATCAGCCACGGGACGGCCCAAGCCGTCCTCGTGGAGCCTCCGAACTGACTAGATCTATATTCGATGTTCTCCTGTAGTTATCCGTTAAACTCTGTTTGTTTTCATTAAACCTCGTTTATTTGATCGCCTGAGTGGACCTCAGTCTTTTGGATAGGAACTAGACATTCCTACAATATACTGATATGCCTCTCTACTGCACAACTACCACTGTGACCATTTCAGATACATTCTGCTTCCTTGCTCCCACTAATCTCCCCACTTTACCTCAAAACAATATGCACTTATAGCTTCAGTGCTGACAATCCATTAATCCACAGAAAAAAATGATGGGGATGATAATCACTTTGAGCAGGTGGAAGGCGGAGAAATAGTGCTTGCCTGCCCGATGTTCTTGCCGAGAGGCCTGAGTTATTTTGAGGGCGAGGCACCAGTTTGGACATAAAGGGGATTGGAAACAATCACGGCGGTAGGTTGTTGGACAGGCGGCAGCAGGCTGGGAGATTTTTCTGGGACTAGGAGTCTTGCTGCTCCCTCTGGCTCCACAAAAGTCTCTGAAGAAACTTTTACTTTCCTTTTCTGAGTGGCTTATAGCAGTCCCTTTTAGGATCACTGGTTAGGCCACTCAGCACCTAATACCTAAGGATGGAACATGCGGTGCACACTCCGCCTCCTGGTACCTCAACATTGCAACCTGCAACCGGCAGAGGACCTTGACTTGCATATCAAAAGTAGGTTCCCACCTGAAACAGGCAGATGCATGGGTCACCCTGGTGAAGGACCTGAAGATTATGGCTGCAAGTAGATTAGAAGCAGGATTGGGGTGGTAAGTATGTGTAAGGATTGGTGTGTGTGGTCAGCTTTACCTCTGACTCCCTGAGCGGTTCGAATCGTTCCCACTCCTTTGGTTCTAGACTTTGGACTTATTTGGTGGTTGTAATGAAATTGCAACAGACACCTGGGTTGGTCAAAAGAATTGAGATCTTTATTTTGAGACAGGAATATATACAATACAATAAACCTTATACTCTAAAAGGGGGTACACTCGGAATATGCGAGGGAGCATTACAATAGACAAAAATCCCTTCCCTCCCAACCCCACTATCCTAACTAGGTTGAAATGCAGAGGACCAGGAAATGCTCACCAAACGACTTTCTTGACAGATTGTAGAGGTTCGCGATTTCGGAGTTCTCTTTAGTTGTGGCGGTTGCGGCCTGCCGTACCCCGGACGTGGTGGAAGACTGCACCTGCGTTGGGTCTTCAGTCTTGGTCTGTCCACTGATGCGGTTAGCTGCGTAGTTGGATTTATTGGGTAAGAACCCAATTTTCTTTGGCTAGGTAAAGTTTTTAGGGTCTTTTGTGTCAAATCTTACCCAGGGGTAAGTCAGACTACCTTGTAGAGTGGAAACAAGTTTGTGACTTTTCGACTTCTCGGTGGTTGGTTTCTTGTTGGTCACGGTGGCCCAATATTACCTGGTTGGTGGGAATATTGGCAGTTGTTGGTTTCTTGAGGCCTTTGGTTGCCGCAATTTCCTTTCCTTCTGTTTCGTTCTTCTTTGCTCAAGTCTCCGATTGAACTGTACTATCTTTCGAACGCAGCGATGGTGTTGATCTCTCCTGGATGTTACCGTGCTGTCTTGTCTCACTGCGCTCAACGTGCTGACTGTACTGAACAAGCAGGCCTCAATTATACTGGTTTGAGGCCTAGCTTATCTGACCGCCAAATCTCTGGTTCTTTTGTTAATTTTGGCGGGCTCGTTATTTTTAATATGTTTTAAATCCTCAATGAGCTTCGGGGATAGTCCATCTGTTTTTAATTGGCCTTTAACTGGTTTCGGGATTGCCTTGAAATCAGTATAAAATGTGCAAAGCGTTTTGGAAATCTTTCTGATTGGTTTTGAACTGCTGTTTGATTGTCTTTTCCTGCTGGGACCAGGTTCTCTTTTGTTGACTGTTGGCATGTAAGTGTTTTATTCATGTTCTTGGTGGCCCTGTGAGCTTCGCCTGGAACAGTTTTTATTGTCTTTATGTAGAAAGGTTGGGGTGGCCCAGAACATTCCCAGATGATCCAATACTCAAAGGCCTAGAAATTCAGTTGTTAGCGCCAGCCGCTAGCGCCATAGGAAGAGGAGAAGTGGGGCGTGAAGCGGCTAGTGCCCTGGCGCGGTGCGATCTGCGCCTCTCGCGAACTTCACTCAAGATTTAGCGGCGGCGCAAAACCGCAGCACCTGCACAGCTGCGCGCGCAGATCGTGATGTCATTTCATGGTGCACCGCCCTTGGTGCACCCCGAACTGGAACTTCAGTGGTGCCACCCTTCTTTGTGCGTGGCGCCCCCAGCGACTGGTAGAGGGGAACGGTTCCCAGTCGCTGCGGGACACGGGGGGCGCTATTTAAAGGGGACTCCTCCTGCATAATAAGTGGCAGCCATTTTGTGCCAATCCTTCTGTGTGAGAGACGGATATTTGGAGAGAGACAAAGGCATTGAGTCGCCACATATAATTGGGGCTGCAATGGGTGGAAACGTTGGCTTTCTGCATTGCATTCAAAGGGATCAGAGACGCCGTGAGAGAGTGCCAGTCATGGCCAGACGGAGAAGGGCAAACAGGCGTCGGCACAGGAGGCCTTACCCACCCAGGGTATACTGCCAGCAGTTCTCATATTTGAGCATGTCTGAGGAGCAGTGTGTTTGGAGGCTGCAATTCAGAAGGGAGATGGTCACAGAGATCTGCCACCTGCTTCTCAGAGATCTGCAGCCACAGCTGAGGAGCAGGATGTCTCTATCGGTGGCAGTGAAGGTGACGGTGGCTCTCAACTTCTATGCCACCGGCTCCTTCCAATCCGCTACTGGGGGCATTGCCAACATCTCCCAGTTTGCGGTACATTGCTGCATCCGCCAGGTGAACAATGCCCTTTTCAGAAGGAGACGTCAGTACATCTCCTTCCCCATGACCCTGGACAAGCAGCAAGAGCGTGCAATAGGATTTGGAAGAATAGCGGGCTTCCCCATGGTCCAGGGCATAGAACTGATGAACCAGCAATGGTCAGGCCTTGCTTCAGGGCTGCAGTGTGCAGGGCATGGCAGCCAAACAAGTCGACCCTCCCCCTTTAAGAGCTGACTGGTGCCAGCGTGTCTGCCTTCATTCAGAAACTCGCCGCACCTGCGCTGCACCCACCCTCGGTGTTAACGCCTCGGCACGCCGGCTTAGCGCCTTATGATAGTCGTGCATCACCTGCTTTAGCGCAGCAGCAACCTCTTGGGGCGATGCAACTGAATATCGGCGAAGGTGGCGCTAAGTTGCGCCGGGCGCTAAATTTAGCGAACGCCCAGCTGTAGCGCCCCAAACGTGGCTATACTGAATTTCTAGGCCCTAGACTCTTAGATCTCCTTCCCCAATGTCCCCAAATCCCAGGATCCCTCTCCCAGTTATCATATATCACAGGACTAACCCAATATTCCTAACAACATCCTCTCTAATGCATCCCCAAACCTTGGGCCCCCTCCCCCCTTAAATACTGCTAGACATAGGGACCACATCCTAGTACTGGCAGACCCCAGGCTCTATTATCAATACTCCCAGGTGCAAGTGCTGCCCAAGAACTGAAAAGTCAGTGTGCCTGGTAATTTTATTTGTGATAACATTCTTGTTCTTATAAAACTTTTGAATCACATAAGCAACACTATGGGTGATCTCCTAGTTACTTAAATAATTGATGCCATTGTTTAGTAGTACGACTGGTCATGTGCAAGAATTTTCACACTGATTTCAACTGATATGGCATCAGCATTGCACCCATCCATAGATGTATATATGTTCAGAGTTTGAATGATTCGCTATGAGAGGCTTTGATAATTTCATGGACCTTTTGCTTTCATAACTCTGAAAAATCATTATTTTAGCCTCCTATCTAGTTATAAGTGGTAGACAATGGGGTCAATATTAACCCCCCCAAGTTGTGGGCCGACTTTTCCAGGGCTCGGGAAAGCCGGCAGCTAGATGGAGATGGGAGCAGCCAGCTGTAGCAGGAAAGTGCTATTTGCAAGTGCTTGTGGGCGAGGAGGAGCAGGAGTGCTTGCCCCCGGCCCCTCAAGCAAACCTTCGGCCTCCCCTCTGCCGATCATGGCATCTATACGCTGATGCGATCAGTGACCCCCGCAACCCCCGTTCTCGAGCCTCCTGACCAGCGATCGGCCACACCCCCACACAACCTCCAAGCTCCAATCTTCCCCTCCCTCCAGATTGCCGGTTTTCGACCTCCTCCCCCACTAAGCCCTGATTGCTGTGGACCATTCCCAACAGTCACTGGCTGCGGCTTTCTGCCACAGGCTTACCCGCCCGGAAACCGAACAAGCTGTAAATCTGAAATAAAAACAGAAAATGCTGGAGATACTCAGCAGAAACATTTCTGACGAAAAGTCATCAACCTAAAACGTTAACTCTGTTTCTCTCTTCACAGATGCTGCCTGACTTGCTGAGTATCTCCAGCATTTTCTGTTTTTATTTCAGATTTCCAGCATCTGCAGTATTTCCTTTTTGTGTAAGCTGTAAATCTGGCCGGAGCCTGATGGGAAAAGGAAGAAGAAAATGATAATGGGGTCCTGCTGTTAAATTCGGCTGGACCTCCGATTCCCCGGGATTTTTCGGTTTCCCCCCCACTACCATAGAAACATAGAAACATAGAAGATAGGAGCAGGAGTAGGCCATTCGGCCCTTCGAGCCTGCTCCGCCATTCAGTGAGATCATGGCTGATCATCCAAATTTAGTACCCTGTCCCTGCCTTCTCCCCATATCCCCTGATCCCTTTAGCTTTAAGAAATATATCCAACTCTTTCTTGAATATATTTAATGAACTGGCCTCCACTGCCCTGTGTGGCAAAGAATTCCACAGGTTCACCACTCTCTGGGTGAAGAAATTCCTCCTCATTTCAGTCCTAAATGTCCTACCCCTTATCCTTAGACTATGACACCTGGTTCTGGACTCCCCGACCATCGGGAACATCC
This sequence comes from Somniosus microcephalus, assembly GCF_052327205.1. Lineage (NCBI taxonomy): Eukaryota > Metazoa > Chordata > Chondrichthyes > Squaliformes > Somniosidae > Somniosus > Somniosus microcephalus. Next base: position 44,261,568 of record NC_140996.1, on the reverse strand, counting down.
TTCCAGCATCTAATCTGTCCAGGCCTGACAGAATTTTATAGGTTTCGATGAGATCCCCTCTCAATCTTCTAAACTCCAGTGAGTATAAGCCCAATCGACACAATCTCTCCTCATAAGTCATTCCTGCCATCCCAGGTATCAGCCTGGTGAATCTTCATTGCACTCCTTCCATGGCAAGAACGTCCTTCCTCAGATAAGGCGACCAAAACTGCACACAATACTCAAGGTGCGGTCTCACCAAGGCCCTGTACAACTGTAGCAAGACATCCTTGTTCCTGTACTCGAACCCTCTTGCTACGAAGGCAAACATACCATTTGCCTTCTTAACCGCCTGCTGCACCTGCATGCGTACCTTCAGCGACTGGTGCACAAGAACACCCAGGTCTCTTTGCACTTCCCCTTCTCCCAATCTATTGCCATTCAAATAATAATCTGCCTTCCTGTTTTTGCCACCAAAGTGGATAACCTCACATTTATCCACATTATAGTGCATTTGCCATGTTTCTGCCCAATCACCTAACCTGTCCAAATCGTACTGGAGTTTCATGACATCCTCCTCACAGCATACGCTCCCACCCAACTTTGTGTCGTCTGCAAATTTGGAGATATTACATCCAATTCCCTCATGCAGATCATTAATATATATTGTGAACAGCTGGGGTCCTAGGACCGATCCTTGCGGTACCCCACTAGTCACTGCCTGCCACTCGGAAAACGACCCGTTTATTCCAACACTTTGCTTTCTGTCCGCCAACCAGTTCTCTATCCAAGTCAATACCTTGCCCCCAATCCCATGTGCCTTAATTTTGCATGCTAATCTCTTATGCGGGACCTTATCGAAAGCCTTCTGAAAGTCCAAATACACCACATCCACTGGTTCTCCCTTATCTATTTTACCAGTTACATCCTCAAAAAATTCCAGTAGATTAGTCAAGCATGATTTCCCTTTTGTAAATCCATGTTGACTTTGTCCGGTCCTGTCACTGCTTTCCAAGTGCTCTGCTATTACATCTTTTATAATGGACTCTAGCATTTTCCCCACTACCGATGTCAGGCTTACCGGTCTATAATTCCCCGCTTTTTCTCTGCCACCTTTTTTGAATAGTGGGGTAACATTAGCTACCCTCCAATCCATGGGTACTGTTCCAGAGTCTATTGAGTTCTGGAAGATGACCAGCAATGCATCTACTATTTCTAGGGCCACTTCCTTAAGTACCCTGGGATGTAGATTATCAGGCCTTGGGAATTTATCGGCCTTCAGTCCCATCAATTTTCCTAACACCATTTCCCTACAAATACTGATTTCTTTCAGTTCCACCCTTTCATCAGACCCTATGTTCCCCGGTATTTCTGGGAGGTTATTTGTGTCCTCCTTTGTGAAGATAGAACCAAAATATGTATTTAGTTGGTCTGCCATTTCTTTGTTCCCCATTATAAATTCCCCCGATTCTGACTGCAAGGGACCTACGCTTGACTTCACCAATCTTTTTCTCTTCACATATCTATAAAAGTTTTTACAGTCAGTTTTTATGTTCCCTGATAGCTTACTCTCATATTTTATTCTCCCTTTATTAATTAATCCCTTTGTCCTTCTTTGTTGAATCCTGAACTGCTCCCAATCCTCAGGATTATTGCTTTTTCTGGCCAATTTGTATGTCCTCTCCTTGGATCTTATGCTATCCCTAATTTCCCTTGTTAGCCACGGTTGTGTCACCTTTTTTGTTTTATTTTTATGCCAAACTGGGATGAACAACTTCTGTAGTTCATCCATTCGGTCTTGGAATGTTTGCCATTGCCTATCCACCGTCAACCCTTTGAGTGCCATTCCCCAATCAATCCTACCCAACTCGCTCCTCAGACCATCGTAGTTTCCTTTATTTAAATTGAGGACCCTAGTTTCTGAGTCAACTACTTCATTCTCCATCTTAATGAAGAATTCGATCATATTACCATGCTCGCCCACACCCTCCACACCGCCCCGTAATTATCGAGGCCAATGTTTTTCTTTAATTGGACAGTTGTTAGCCTGAAATCTATATTTTCTGATGCAATATTCAAATAAAATGTAACTTAGCTGATGGGGAGAAAGATTTTCTCTTTGTGCTAAGTGTAGCAAAATCGTTTACAAAGAGTAGGTTTATCATTTGCTACACCGAGTTCAGTGGAAATTTTTTGCCAGATGCTAGTCTCCTACAAGCAAACTGAAAACTGGCTCAATATTTTCTTGGATCATGAGAGATGTCCTTCCAAGTCGCTGTTGTTATCCTGAAAATGTAATAATTGGATCATATGGTGGCATTGCTGTCACAGGTTTGAGTAGAATGGCTGCTTCTGGTGTAGTGAGGTCATGTTGGGCAGATCAATTCAGTAATTTGACTGGCAGTTCCACCATTATGACAGAATGTTCAATAAATTTGTTACCAAGCTCTGCTTCTAACAGTTTATCGCAATGGCAGAACTGAAACTATCACGCTTAGTTTTGGCAATTATTATTTTTTTTAAATGCATGGTGACAACATGATCGCTGAGAACTGGAGTAATGGCTTGAGAGACAGAGAGTAAGCTGGAAAGAATAGGAAGGTTGCTAGGGAGTTGCAAATTTACATGGAAGTTGCCACAGAGATGGAGAAGTCAAAGTTAAAGCTCCCATAATGCTATTAATAGGGAACCTGGAACAGTTTTATTTCATACATCAAAGAACAGGATCATTATAACACTTTCAGATTGTGTCAGCCTACTTTCATTCTGGACATTTTTCTTAGGCTGTTTAGAATGATTAAAGCTCATTCTAGCACAATTTCCAGCAATACCTGAATATTTGGTATAACACTAAGGATCAGAGTCTTGCATCACTAGTACAAGGCCACCATCAGTAGGTCCAACCCGCTAGTAAACTATGAGGAGTGAGCTGTATGCTCCACTGGGATCCAGGCATATCATATAAGATTACCAATCAAGAGCTAATGGGAGTAAGAAACTTTTCCCACTGCCAGACAATCATGGGCACATTGCATATGCATTTCCACCCAAATTTCCAGTCTCCAGTTTGGGTCTGTTCCCTTTTATTATTCTATGCCATCTTGTCCAGCAAGCAGAAAAGTGATCTTGAAATGTTGTAAGTTTAATAATATACATATATAGCATGGGCCCAACCTATGTGTCAATAACTGCACATGTGTCCAGGGTATGTTAAAAGGATTGTCTATGTGAAGCCCCTTCACGATTTCAGTGTCAGATATAAGTTGTAACAGTAAAGGAATAACTAGTGCTGATAACACACTTCATAGCATACATACTTGGGGTAGATACATGATAAAGGAAACTGTTGGTAGCATTACTGTTTTATATTTTATGGGTCTACAGTAGGTATTCTCTCAGGTTCAGCATCACTGGTCACTTTCTCAATTGGATTTTGCATTGCCTATGATCTAGAGAGCACTTTAACTGCCCAATGTCTAGTTCAATGGTACCATCTTCTCTTCTTAGGCAGTCCCTCAGAACCGAGGATGACTAGCTTCTGCACTAAAAATGAGTTCTCAGGTGGCTAATGAGTCCAATGCAGGAATTACAGCATCCGTCACAGGTAGGGCAGACAGTGGTTGAAGGGGCGGGTGGGTGGGGTGCATGGGTTGACGTACGCTCCTTCCGCTGTTTACGCTTGGCTTCCACTTGCTCCCGGCGAAGAGAGTCAAGGTGTTCGGCGCCTTCCCAGATGCTTCTCCTCCACTTTGTGCGGTCTTGGGCCAGAGATTCCCAGGTGTCGGTGGGGATGTTGCATTTTTTCAAGAAGGCTTTGAGGGTGTCCTTGAAGTGTTTCCTCTGCCCACCTGAGGCTTTCTTGCCATGTCGGAGCTCCGAGTAGTGCGCTTGCTTTGGGAGTCTCGGGCATGCAGACGATGTGGCCCGTCCATCGGAGCTGATCGAGCGTGGTCAAAGCTTCGATGCTGGGAATGTTGGCCTGAGTGAGAACACTGACATTGGTGCACCTATCCTGCCAATGGATTTGCAGGATCTTGCGGACGCAGCGTTGGTGGTACCTCTCCAGTGCTTTGAGTTGCCTGCTGTACAAGGTGCCATAAACCAGGAATCACAACGATAGACTCTTTTTTACATGCACTGGCTCCTATGCCCTCACAGGTGCTGCCACATGTATTCTCTTGTCTTTTTTGGAAAGTGAACTGAAAAGCATTCTAGTGAGTTGAGGCTGACTATAAACCAGCAAACTGGTTTATTTTACACAGAATACTCGATTGTCCATTGAGGAAAAGAAAATTGGGCGTAGTGTCAAACGGACGTTATTTCGCTGTCTCCCATTTTGTGCTACCATTCCAGAAGAATTTCTAACCCCATGTGTCTGTGCTTTTTTTGATTAATTGACCAACAATGGGTGCTCCATCCACATAAATTGAAAGCAAAGAATACCATCTATATTGATGGCCAAAGACATTTCTTTTACTGATATAACCATCTGCTGATTGACCTCTGGGTTATTGTCCATTAGCTATAAAAGCTGGCCTGCCTGAAATTCTACTTAAACATCCAATCGGCATTCTAGTTAGCTTGTGTATCTGTAACAGTTAATGCTTTGTAAACCGAACCTTGACTTATAGCAATAACATAGTACAAATTAAACCAAAATCCCTTCCAGACCAAATAGATAAAAATCCCAAAATGCTACAGTTACCTTGATAGCTTTCTTCAGATCTACTATCTTTCACATTAGCTGCTAGGTGCTCCGGTTGTTTTAGAGAATAATCACTTTGTCAGCTATATCCTGCCAGGCAATTTGAGAGATTCTTCTCTGGGGAAGGTCAATCAGAGCAACCTTTACTTGATTCACTGCATGCAGTAGCATCTCAAGGGCACCACCTGTAAAGGTAGCCATGAAATGCCTGAAACCTTCCATTGCACACAACAGTGTACAACTTCAATCCCTTTCTCTTCTATTCACTTCAGATGAATGGGCTGTGAATGGCTGCTGCAGACCTTTAAATAGATACAGCAATGCTTAAAATTTCTAGCAAGTGTGCACAAGTTACCATAGGCAACTCATGGCGCAGAAGGAAGCTCATCTGGAATAGTAAATTTAGGCTAACCACAAATTTCTGGCGGGCATGGCCATAAGCTAAAAGTCGGCAATATCTCCCTCATTTCACCGTTTTGGACAGAATAATGCACAAGCAGGAATTTGTACCACAATGAATTTTAATCAAATAATGTCAGCAAAAAAGTTCAGTTAAAAAATAGCTTCTAGATCTCTACTTTGTAATTCAAGGAACTGCTCAAATTTTAAAAAATCAAATCTGTTAAAAATACACCATTTATTTTAGATTTAGGGAGAAATCAAGTAGGACAATCAGTCATTGTAATCTTATCTTGCTTCTAAAATCAAATTCTATGTCCTAGAACAGAATACATTATTTGGTATGTGTTATATACTGTAAGGTAATAAAGAAACACTGCTGAATCTATTCCATTGAATATATACGAGCAGCTCATCTCTGATGGTGAGTCAGGCACTTGGGTGGGTTGGTGGAGTAGTTGAAGAGGATCTGTTAGCACTTGGTGGGGGTCCAGGAACAGTGGGGATGTGAAGGGGGGTTGGAGTGTGTGAATACTGGAATAGCTGGGTAAGGTAATGTGGGCAGAATTGTTTTTTGCCCCGACCTGTAGCTGCCCTTAATGTTACATAGATACATAGATACATAGAAGATAGGAGCAGGAGTAGGCCATTCGGCCCTTCGTGCCTGCTCCGCCATTCGATGAGATCATGGCTGATCCTTTAATTCAGTATCCCGTCCCCGCCTTCTCTCCGTAACCCTTAACCCCTTTTGCCCGTAGAAATATATCTAATTCCCTCTTAAATATATTTAATGAGCTGGCGTACACTGCCCTCTGTGGCAATGAGTTCCACAGGTTCACCACTCTCTGAGTGAAGAAATTCCCCCTCATCTCTGTCCTAAATGGTTTAGCCCTTATCCTTAAATTATGTCCTCTAGTTCTGTTCTCACCCGCCAAGGGAAACATTCCTTCTGCATCCAGTCTGTCTAGACCTGTCAGAATTTTATACACTTCTATGAGGTCCCCTCTCAATCTTCTAAACTCCAGTGTGTACATCCCTAAACTACATAGTCTCTCCTCATAGGTCATTCCCGCCATTCCTGGTATCAGCCTGGTGAATCGCCGCTGCACCCCCTCCATGGCAAGAACATCCTTCCTCAGATGAGGCGACCAAAACTGTACACAGTACTCGAGGTGTGGTCTCACCAGTGCCCTGTACAGCTGCAGTAAGGTATCCCTGTTCCTGTATTCTAACCCTTTTGCTATGAAGGCCAGCATACCGTTTGCCTTCTTGACCGCCTGTTGCACCTGCATGCTCGCCTTCAGTGACTGGTGTACAAGAACACCCAGGTCTCTCTGTACTTCCCCCTCTCCCAATCTATTGCCATTTAAATAATAATTTGCCCTCCCGTTCCTGCACCCAAGGTGGATAACTTCGCACTTGTCCACATTATAGTGCATCTGCCATTTATCCGCCCAATCGCCCAGTCTGTCCAAATCGCTCTGGAGCTTCCTGGTCTCTTCCTCTGAGCCCACCCCCCTCCTAGTTTAGTGTCGTCTGCAAATTTGGGAATGCTGCATCCGACTCCCTGATCCAGGTCATTAATGTAAATTGTGAACAGCTGGGGGCCCAGGACAGATCCCTGTGGTACCCCACTTGTTACTGCCTGCCATTCAGAAAATGAGCCGTTTATTCCAACTCTCTGTTTTCTATCTGACAGCCAGTTCCCTATCCACGCCAAAACTTTCCCCTTTATCCCATGAGCCTCAATTTTCCATGCTAATCTTTTATGTGGGACCTTATCGAAGGCCTTTTGGAAGTCCAGGTACACCACATCTACTGGCTCTCCCCCATCTATTCTACCAGTTACTCCCTCAAAAAATTCCAATAGATTAGTCAAGCACGATTTACCCTTTGTAAATCCATGTTGACTCTGTCCTATCCTGTCCCCATTTGCTAAGTGCTCCGCTATTTCATCCTTAATGATGGACTCCAGCATTTTGCCCACAACTGATGTAAGGCTTACAGGTCTGTAATTACCTGCTTTTTCCCTACCCCCCTTTTTGAATAGTGGGGTAACGTTAGCTACCCTCCAATCCATCGGCACTGTTCCCGAGTCTAATGAATTCTGAAAAATCATCCTTAGTGCATCCGCTATCTCTAGGGCCACCTCCTTCAGTACCCTAGGATGCATGTTATCAGGCCCTGGGGATTTGTCCACCTTCAATCCCTTTAGCTTCCTTAACACCATATCCTTAGAGATATTGATTTGCGTCAGTTCCTCCTTTGCCAATGTCCCTATTTTTCCCGATATCCCAGGGAGGTTTTTTGTGTCTTCCTTCGTAAAGACTGACCCAAAGTATGCATTTAGTTGATCTGCCATTTCCTTATTTCCCATTATATATTCCCCCGTATCTGACTGCAATGGACCAACTTTGGTTTTCACCAGTCTTTTCCTTTTGATATACTTATAAAAGCTTTTGGAGTTAGTTTTTATATTTTCCGCCAGCTTGTTTTCGTAAGCTATTTTGCCCCTCTTGATTATGCCCTTTGCCCTCCTTTGCTCTATCTTAAACTGTTCCCAATCTTCCGCTCTGGCGCTTTTTTTGGCTATTTTATACGCCCTATCTTTGGATTTTATGCTGTCTCTAATTTCCCCTGTTATCCACGGTTGAGTCACCTTTTTAGATTTCCTTTTATGCCAGATTGGTATAAACAATTTTTGCAATTTTGTCATTCTATCTTTAAATGTTTGCCATTGTTTATCTACCTCCAGTCCTCCCAGGAACGTTGTCCAATCAGACCTACTCAGTTCCCGTCTCATGGCATCATAATTCCCCTTGTTTAAATTCAGGACCTTAGTCTCTGAGTCAATTTCTTCGCTCTCCATTTCGAGTGAGAAATCGATCATGTTATGATCGCTCTGACCCAAGGGTCCCCGTACAACAAGATTACTGATTAGTCCCTTCTCATTGCACAGTACCCAGTCCAATATAGCCTGTTCCCGAGTTGGTTCCTCGACATATTGATCCAGATAACCATCCCTCAAACACTCAAGGAATTCCTCCTCCTCATTATTTTTACTGATTAGGCTAGTCCAATCTATATGTAAGTTAAAGTCACCTATGATGACAGCTGTGCTCTTATTGCACGCTTCTCTAATTTCCCTCGTGATGCCCTCCCTAACCTCTATTTTACTATTTGGAGGCCTATATACCACTCCTATTAATGTTTTTCGCCCCTCGCTATTTCTTAGCTCCACCCATATAGATTCTGTATTAACTGAGTTAATATCCTTCCTTTCAATTGCATTTATCCCCTCTTTTACTAGCAATGCTACCCCTCCTCCCTTTCTTTTTTGTCGATCCTTCCTAAATACTGAATACCCCTGTATGTTAAGCTCCCAGCCCTGCTCACCCTGCAACCATGTTTCCGTAATCCCAATTAGGTCATAATTATTAACCTCTATTTCCACAGCTAATTCATCTACCTTGTTCCTGATGCTTCTCGCATTAAGGTATAAAACCCTCAGGCTTTTTTTATGCTCACATTTTTTATGAATTAGTTTGGCCCTTTGTTTTTTGTTCCTCACCCTTTTATCATTTATTTCTGTCTGCCTTTCACTTTCCTCTATTTCACTACATAGGTTTCTAGCCCCCTGCCATACTAGTTTAAATGCTCCCGAACTGCTTTATCAAAAATTACCCCGAGAACATCAGTTCCATCTCTGCACAGGTGTAGACCGTCCCTTTTGTATAGGTCACACCTACCACAAAACTGGTTCCAATGCCTCAAAAATTTAAAACCCTCCCTCTTACACCACTGCTCAAGCCACGTATTTAGCCTAACTATCCTGTTCTCTGTACTCTTACTAGCACGTGGCACTGGTAGTAATCCAGAGATTACTACCTTCGAGGTCCTACTTTTTAGCTTGGCTCCTAACTCCCGAAATTCTACTTGTAGGACCTCTTCCCTTTTTTTAGCTACGTCGTTGGTACCAACATGTATCACGACAACTGGCTGTTCCCCCTCCCCCTCCATGAAGAAAAGAAGACTTTAAATGGTCTGCTGGAGCGACATGTATGTTTAGTGTTTGTTAGAAAACAGAATACGTAATAGACCTCAGACTGAAATTTTACCTTCTAGGCAGGTTTGATGTGGCTGAAGCTGTGAAGATTAGGCAATTAGGGGGAGCCTCATGTGTGGCAGCAATTAGTGTTGGAGCGGTTCTGTGCCATGAAGATTAGGCATCTGGTGATGGGAGGGCTAGAGTGAAGCAGTCGTCTAGTGCAGTTAATGTTGTAAATATATATATATAAAGCATCCTTTATTGTGGCTAAAGCATAAAAAGTAGCCAGCAGGGAGCTGGAGGGGTAATATCAAGTCCTGTCAGGATCGAAGTGGGAGGAATGCTTGGGAAATTCCAAGGGCCTAATAGGACAGCAGGAGAGAGGTACCAACTTTTTTCAGGTGGTTGCTAGGGGCTCAGGATGTTGCTAGGGGCTCAGGAGGTGGTATCAATCGAAAGAAATAAATGCGATTAAAAATAAAGGATAAAAATACGCTGAATTGAAAATGAAATTTAACTTCACGTCAAATGAAAAACTATATTGGGGGTGGACCTGGGGGACTCGCACTACAATTCCACTCATTGTTGGAGGGACTGAAACATAATGAAGGCTTAGTATAATGGTGATTTAAGCAGGTGATACTGTGCTATTTGTCATATACAGATATTACCAAATGCCACAAGGCATGACAAAATACTGACACAGAAAGTATGACAACAGGAAGCTCACACAGTCACAAGAAACCGTATATATTACTAGTTGATCTCCTGTAATGCGGCACACAGGGAGTCAAGGCTAAGTGTAGTCCTCAGGTAAACTGGAGTTAAAGGGTAGGACATAAATGGACCAGGACGCAGAGACATAAATATCTGACCCTATTTTAAAGTCAGAGGCCGCGATTTTACTTAACTCGGCGGGTCCGTGGCGGTGCGACGTCGGTGGCGGGTCTCGACCATGCTGCTGGTTCCATCTCGGCCTCTGAAATGAATTTCCCCTGACAGGGCTTGTTAAGCCCGCCCAGTGCATAATCCGGCCAATTAGAGGAAGCGGGTCTGATGACGTCATCTGATGATGCGTCATCAGCCGGTTACCTTAAAGGGACCATGGCCAAATTTATTTTGAGATTTGTGTTGTCAGTGTTCTACAGCATTGAGGTGCTGCAAACACTGACAAGCACTGCACGGAGGTGCAGGGCTGCACCCAGACTCTCCCATGACTCCCTCCATAAGAATATGGAGGGAGTCACAGCACACAGGGAGGTCCTCTTCCCTTCCCATGGGCAGAAGAGACCTCCCCAGGAGATCAACACAGCCTGGTTGCACATTGCAGAGGAGGGCACAAGCAGGGATGTCGTCAGGAGAACCAGGGTGCAGTGCCACAAACCTTTTAATGATCTCAGTAGATCACGAAACGTTAGTACAAAGCCACACTCAACCTCATCCTGCTGTACCTCTCATCACATCCCCATCACTCTGCCTTCCCTATCCTACTCCTGGACATCTTTACTCACACCAATTTACCTTGCACCTCCATCCTTCCCTCTCTATCTACACTATCACGTCCCCATCTCACTAGCCACCCCTCACACACACTCACTCTCATCATAGTGCAATCATACCAACTAACAACACACAAGGGAAGGCACTTGGGTGTTTTAGCCAATGTTCATGTAAAGTTTCTGTTAATGTGGTGCCAAACTTTGAAACCTTTATTTTAAACACTTAGCGTACTTGGACAGATTTGTGTGCACCTTTAGAAGTGGCTTAGTGAGTTACAGTGAATGGTGAGACATAACGGTACCCCCTGCAATTGTGATGAGTGTGAAAGCAATGGCTTGGGCCTTGTAGGGATCCTTTATGTTGTTAGTGTGGGGTGTGCCAACCTGGCACATCATGTGACAGCCAGGGTGTACAGCGTCAAGTGAAGTAAATCTGGCTATGGTGAGACCATCCCTGGCCTCCTGGGCTGCAATGTGGTTGGGTACTGATGCCCTCTGTTCTGTGCAGCATCAGTTGATTGTGGAGAAGGTTGGTGTTGTTGTTGGTGCTGCTGGTGTGCCTGATGCTACTGGTGTTGGGGCTGATCGTGGTGGGATTCTGAGGACAAAGGTGAAAGAGTTTCAAGGGCACCGATGCTGATGAAATAGATGGCAGGTGATGCAGAGATGATGGAAGCGACCTGTCAATGTTGAGAGAGGTACTGAGGTCAGACTGGATCGAGACTTGTGTAAAGACTTGCAGCATGGTGACTCTGTTGTGGAAATGCAGTGAGGAAGAGATTGTGGCTGAGGGAAGATATCTCTGTAAGGTGGGAGCTTTTACTCTACATTTGAAGCTGTCAAATCAACAGCTGATTCAATGGCCACTGACCTCCTGCCACAGCTTGACAGACGAGGTCTAGGCACAGTGGAAAACCGGTGGATGACCTGTCAAATTCAAAAAGCTGGGAAAAAACCATGGTTAAGTGGATGTAAACAAGCCGCTAATGATTTTAACTGCCTCCCCCGCCGCTGCCTGTCAGGTCGTCTCAGCGCTAGCAGACCCGACATTGGGAAAGTCCAGTGTGCATGTTTTGGCAGCATGTTCCCAACCCACTGTCAATTATTTTAAATTTAACAGCTGACCCGCAAACCATCCCATCTGCTGAACGCCGGCAATATTCCAGCTCTACATTCTGTCCTTATTTTTGTATAATACTTTGATTTGATATTATTATTTATAGTTAACTAGTGAACCTTATGACATTTTGGGAAGTGGGTTGAAGCATAAAAGTTTCTCTGCAGCACAGGCTGAGGAGCTGGGTGACACATAACTGAGGCATTACAATATCACCACTTGTGGGTCAGTGCACATTTATATCAGCAGTTTCCATTATAAATGCAGGCATTGGAATTTATAATGAGAAAATTGACACAAAAATGTGACTGAAACATGACAAGCAGAAATAAGATTTTGTAGGCAGGAAGTGAATTCAGTTGTAAGATTTTTAAGAAAGAAAGAACTTGGGTGTTAAATTAGATAGCGCGGAAGAATAGGCATGGAGATCGTGGTGTATGATTCACAGCCACATCACCCAAACATGTCGCAAGACTCTCACTAACAAACTTTGTCCTTTCATGCAAAAGGTGGCACATAATATGAGGCAGCAGATTGCAACTGGTGGAGGAGCAGCGTGACTTCACATCCTTGAGGAGACAGTGCTGTCTATAATGGGGAGGGGCAAAGCAGAGGCCAACCACTGGCAATGTTGGAGGAATCGCTGAGCAGGGTTTCTGCATACCTAATTCTACTTCTCTTCTCTCACTTCTCCCATACCCCACACACACTGCATGACAAGTTGCAAATGCTGTCAGCATATCCTTCTTCCTCTTTGCCCTCTCCACACCACAACCAAACCCTTGTCCCTTTTTCATTTCAGGTTGCCAGAATGTTGGCATTCCTCAAACAGTGGAGGAAGATGAAGAGAGTGATGATGAAGATGCACCATCACTTGATCTTAATTTTGCAGCCACCAGCTCAGAGACTGATACTACACACGTTAGAGGCTAGGTTAGAGGAGGGATCTGCGTGTGGTGAGTCACCAGGCACAAGTGCACAGGAGTCAGGGAGGGGGGGGGCAGATTCCCACAGGTGCCAACTTATCAGAGGGTGGGGACACACACTAGTTCTGCTACAGAAGACTCAGATATGGACTTCGATGGCCCAAGCTACAGATGAAGGCTAATGGGCATACACCAAGAAATGCATGGTGCACTAGGAAGCGTGCTGGAGAGCTTGCGGACAATGTCGTGCAGCATGGAGGAGTCCATCTTCAGTTTGGCGCAGGGCTTTGCGTAGAGCTTGGAGCTCATGCTTTCCAACGTGGAATGGGTGGTCACTTCCATCAGCAGACCTGTGGAACCCGCCATGATGGAGCACACCATGACCAATTTGACAGCTTCAACGCAACACAAAATTCTGCCATGGAAGCTCAGACAGATACGATCGTTCAGATGAGATGTTAAACCGAGGCCCCATCTGCTCTCTCAGGTGGACGTAAAAGATCCTATGGCATTATTTTGAAGAAGAGCAGGGGAGTTATCCCCGGTATCCCTGCCAATATTTCTCCCTCAATCAACATCACTAAAAAAAAGATTATCTGGTCATTATCACATTGCTGTTTGTGGGAGCTGGCTGTGTGCAAATTAGCTGTCATGTATCCTACATTACAACAGTGACTACACTTCAAAAATGTACTTCATTGGCTGTAAAGCGCTTTGGTACGTCCAATGGTCATGAAAAGCACTATATAAATCCAAGTCTTTCTTTCTTTCTTTCTTTCTTTCTTGCTTTCTTTCTTTCTTTCCCACCCCTGCCACTCCATCAGTGCCCCTGCTATTGCCTATTAGCCATCTGCCTAGTCTGTTGCAGCTCAGACCGAGAAGGTATAGCCTGCAGCTGAGTTCTTTAGGCCCAGAGCTGCTCAAAGAGGCCCTCCGTCCATTTGCAGTCTCCTCAATGGAAGCTCAGCAGTCTTCCACTTCCCAAGCAAAAGCCACTGTAAGAGCACCAGAATAGGGAAAGGTACATAAAATACAGGCACTAAGGAAATGCACATACTGATTAGTTCCATTTTACATGAAAAATGCCGTTAATAAATTTTGATTTTCATTTGTATTTGGTGTTGTTTTTATGTCTGCAGTCAAGTGAGGGAGATACCAACACATTTTGAGAAAAAGAGGACATTGTGATGGCTATTGTAAAATTAAAGTTAAGGAGTGTGGAATTGTTTGTGAATGGAGACGTGGAGCTCAAGTTACTGGAAGCGCTCCACAAACAGCTGTTCTCGAAGAGATATGACAAAAGGGGCTGTCTTTGTTTCTGCCTCTTTTCCTCCCCTTCCTCCTCTACCTGCTCATAATCCTCAATTTGTCAGTTCACAGGGCTGGTCCCTCATGATGGCGAAGCTGTGCAGTATGCTGCATATGACCACAAATCTGAATACCTGCTCAACACGAAGGAACAATCTACTTGACCTCATCCTCAACAATCTACCTGTTGTCGATGCATCTGTCCATGACAGTATTGGTAGCAGTGACCACCGCACAGTCATTGTGGAGATGAAGTCCTGTCTTCACACTAAGTCACCCTCCATCGTGTTGTGTGGCACAACCACTGTGCTAAATGGGATAGATTCAGAACTGGTCTAGCAGTTCAAAACTGGACATCCATGAGGTGCTGTGGGCCAGTAGCAGCAGCAGAATTGTATTCCACCACATTCTGTAATCTCATGGCCTAGCATATCCCTCACTTTACCATTACTATCAAGCCAGGGGACCAATCCTGGTTCAATCAGGAGTGTAGAAGAGTATGCCAGGAGCATCAGCAAGTGTACCTAAATTGAAATGCCAACCTCGGGAAGCTGCAACAAAGGACTACCTGAATGCTAAATAGCGGAAGCAGCATGCTATAGACAGAAATAAGCGATCCCACAATCAATGGATCAGATCTAAGCTCTGCAGTCCTACCACATCCAGTCATGAATGGTGGTGGATCATTAAACAACTAACGGGAGGAGGAGGCTGCATGAATATTCCCATCTTCAATGATGGCGGAGCCCAACATGTGAGTGTAAAAGACAAGGCTGAAGCGTTTGCAACCATCTTCAGCCAGAAGTGGATGATCCATCTCGGCCTCTTCCTGATAACCCACCATCACAGAAGCAAGTCTTCAGCCAATTCGATACGCTCCTCATGATATCAAGAACTGGCTGAGCACACTGGATACAGCAAATGCTATGGGCCCTGACAACATCCTGGCTGTTGTACTGAAGTCTTGTGCTCCAGAACTAGCCGCACCTCTAGACAAGCTGATCCAGTACAGCTACAACACTGGCATCTACCCGACAATGTGGAAATCTGCCCAGTTATGTTCTGTCCAGAAAAAGCAGGACAAATCTAATCTGGCCAATTCCTGCCCCATTAGTCTACTCTCAATCATCAGCAAAGTGGTGGAATGTGTCACCGATAGTGCTACCAAACAACACTTACTCACCAATAACCTGCTCACCAATGCTCAGTTTGGGTTCCACCAGGATTACTCAGCTGCAGACCTCATTACAGCCTTGGTCCAAATATTTTCAAAAGAGCTGAATTCCAGAGGTGAGGTGATAGTGGCTGCCCTTGACATCAAGGCAGCATTTGTCCGAGTGTGGCATCAAGGAGCCCTAGTAAAACTGAAGTCAATGGGAATCAGGGGGAAAACACTCCACTCGCTGGAGTCATACCTAGCACAAAGGAAGATGGTTCTGGTTGTTGGAGGTCAATCATCTTAGCCCCAATACATCACTGTAGGAGTTCCTCAGGGCAGTGTCCTAGGCCCAAACATCTTCAGCTGCTTAATCAATAACCTCCCCTCCATCATATGGTCAGAAGTGGGGATGTTCGCTGACGACTGCACAGTGTTCAGTTCCATTCGCAACTCCGCCGATAATGTAGCAGCCCATGCCCACATGCCGCAAGACCTGGATGACATCCAGGCTTGGGCTGATAAGGAGCAAGTAACATTTGTGCCACACAAGTGCCAGGCAATGACTATCTCCAACAAGCGAGAGTCTAACCACTGCCCCTTGACATTCAACTGCATAACCATCGCTGAACCCCCCACCTTCAACATCCTGGGGGTCACCATTGACCAGAAACTTAACTGGAAGAGCCACATAAATACTGTGGCTACAAGAGCAGGTCAGAGGTTAGGTATTCTGCGGCGAGTGTCTCACCTCCTGACTCCCCAAAGCCATTCCACCATCTACAAGGCACAAGGCAAGAGTGTGATGGAATACTTTCCACTTGCCTGGATGGGTGCAGCTCCAACAACACTCAAGAAGCTCAACACCATCCAGGACAAAGCAGCTCGCTTGATTGGCACCCCATCCACCACCTTAAACATTCACTCCCTCCACCACCGGCGTACCGTTGCTGCAATGTGTACTATCTACAAGATGCACTGCAGCAACTTGCCAAGGCTTCTTCGACAGCACCTCCCAAACCCACGATCTGTAGCACCTAGAAGAACAAGGGAAGCAGGCGCGTGGGAGCACCACCACCTCCAAGTTCCCCTCCAATATATCGCCGTTACTTCATCGTCGCTGGGTCAATATCCTTGAACTCCCTCCCTAACAGCACTGTGGGAGTACCCTCATGGACTGTAGCGGTTGAAGAAGGCGGCTCACCACCACCTTCTCAAGGGCAATTAGGGATGGGTAATAAATGCTGGCCTTGCCAGTGACGCCCACATCCCAGTAACGAATAAAAAAAACTGCAGCGTTCCTCCTAAATGGCCAGGCAATGGAAGCATTGTTGATTGTCTACTCGATAATTTTCCTTGTGGCAGTGTGCCTGTCATTGTACTCCAGCCATGCAGGTGTGCGTGATTTCTTAACCAGAGTCATGAGCCATGTCTGGAGGGGATAACCCTTGTAGCCCAGTTGCGAGCCTTTAAGTTGGAGGTCTAGTTGTAATATAGGCAGCACAGAGGACTGATGCAGAATGAAAGAGTCATGACTGCTAACGGGATAGGGGGCACAAACCTATATAATGCTCTACCTCTGGGTGCAAACTATACGCAGGTTGAGGGCATGGAATCTCTTTTGATTGAAAAATATTACACAATTCTTATAGGGAGCATGCAAGGCAATATGCATGCAGTCAATGGCACCCTGCACCATGAGAAACCCTCCATGAGGTGAAACTAGAGCTCTCTCGTCCTGCTTCACTTTGTCAATAGAGAAGGAGATGTGTTTCTCTTGCTGTATAGAGCTTAGGTAACCTCCCTGATACATTGCTGTACTGCAAACTGGGAGATGTTGCTAAGGTCACCTGTTGCAGCCTGGAAGGAGTCCGTAGCAGAGAAGTTGAGGGTGGTGGCGACTTTGACAGCCACAGGCAGTGCTGTCCATGTTCTGGTTTGAGGCTGCAGTTGCGGCTCCAGCAGGTGACGTAGCTTGGTGACAAACTCCTTGGTAAAGTGAAGGCACCTCATACATTGATCCTCATTATAGTTGATGTACGAGGTGTGCTCGCTGAAGATCCTCTGCAGATATGGCCTCCTGCTGAGTGCTCCTCCTCCCTCTTCTGGCAGCTTTTCCTGCTCTGTGGTTTCTTCCTTCATGCTCCCAGTCATGCTCTATTCCCAGAGGCAGCTGTACCAGGCCACCCTTGTCTGCAGGCAAATAATTTGTGAAGCAGACAACAGTCCCAGCAACCAGGAGTGCAAGAGCATCCAGACCTCTCTTTGGGTAAACAAATTAAACTTTCAACAGTCCTGGAACTCAGTAAAAAACGTCTAGAATTCAAGCAGAAGCCAAAAGTAATAACCAGCAAGTTACCCGCAATTCCTGCATGAACCTTATAAGCACCACTGGTGAGGAGGCCATAATGCCGTTTACCATCATGTTAAGCTGAGCAATGTAAGCACAGGGCATCTGATTGACTGGGGCCTTTCAAAATTGCAATGGTGGCCTCAAATCAGCTTTGAGCACTGACTGAACTGATGAACTCTCTCCCCTGCATGTTGCCGACATGCGCTAATCTCGTGAGTGCGATCTCCTGCACCAAGACGATGTACTGTGCACTTCCTGTCATAAATGTGCACATGCATCTTGGATGCCATATAGGCATATAAATAATAAACGTGTAGTAAGAGGAGGGGCGGGGCCGATGAGAGACGAAAAGGGAGACCTACACATGGAGGCAGAGGGCAGGGCTGAGGTAATAAATGAATACTTTGCATCTGTCTTCACCAAGGAAGAAGATGCTGCCAAAGTCGTAGTGAAAGAGGAGGTAGTGGAGATACTGGAAGAGATAAAAATTGATAAAGAGGAGGTACTAGAAAGGCTGTCTGTACTTAAAGTTAATCATTCACCAGGACCGGATGGGATGCTGAGGGAAGTTTAGGAGGAAATCGCGGAGGTACTGGCCATAATCTTCCAATCCTCCTTAGATACGGGGATGGCGCCAGGGGAATGGAGAATTGCAAATGTTACACCCTTGTTCAAAAAAGTGTCTAAGGATAAACCCAGCAACATTGGTAGTGGGGAAGCTTTTAGAAACGATAATCAGGGACAAAGTTAATAGTCACTTGGACAAGTGTGGATTAATTAAGGAAAGCCAGCACAGATCTGTTAAAGGCAAATCGTGTTTAACTAACTTGATCGAATTTTTTGATGAGGTAACAGAGAGGGTTGATGAGGACAATATGGTTAACATGGTGTACATGGACTTCCAAAAGGCATTTGATAATATGCCACATAATAGGCTTGCCAGCAAAGTTGAAGCCCATGGAATAAAAGGGACAGTGGCAGCATGGATATGAAATTGGCTAAGTGACAGGAAACAGAGAGTAATGGTGAACAGTTGTTTTTTGGACTGGAGGAAGGTATACAGTGGTGTTCCCCACGGGTTGGCACTAGGACCACTGCTTTGCTTGATATATATTAATGACTTGAACTTGGGTGTACAGGGCACAATTTCAAAATTTGTAAATGACACAAAACTTGGGAGTATAGTGAACAATGAGGGGGATAGTGATAGACTTCAAGGAGACATAAACAGGCTGGTGAAATGGGTGGACACGTGGCAGATGAAATTTAATGCAGAAAAATGCAAAATGATACATTTTGGCAGGAAGAACGAGGAGAGACAACATAAACTAAATGGTACAATTCTAAAAGGGGTGCATTAACAGAGAGACCTGGGGTATATGTACACAAATCATTGAAGCAGGGTGAGAAAGCGGTTCAAAAAGCATACGGGATCCTGGGCTTCATAAATAGAAGCATAGAGTACAAAAGCAAGGAAGTTATGATGCATCTTTATAAAACATTGGTTCGGCCTCAACTGGAGTATTGTGTCCAATTCTGGGCACCGCACTTTAGGAAGGATGTGTAGGCCTTAGAGAGGGTGCAGAAAAGATTTACGAGAATGGTTCCAGGGATGAGGGACTTCAGTTACGTGGATGGACTGGAGAAGCTGGGGTTGTTCTCCTTAGAGCAGAGAAAGTTGAGAGGAGATTTGATAGAGGTGTTCAAAATAATGAGGGGTCTAGACAGAGTAGAAACTGTTCCCATTGGTGGAAGGGTTGAGAACCAGAGGACACAGATTTAAGGTGATTGGCAAAAGAACCAAAGGTGACATGAGGAAAAAAAATTTACGCAACGAGTGGCTAGGAGCTGGTATGCACTGCCTGAAAGGGTACTGGAGGCAGACTCAATCGTGACTTTCAATATGGAATTGGATAAGTACCTGAAGGAAAACATTTGCAGGGCTACGGGGAAAGGGCAGGGGCGTGTGATTAGCTGAAGTGCTCTTGCAGAGAGCCGGCATGGGCTCGACAGGACAAATGGCTTCCTTCTGTGCTGTAACCATTCTATGATTCTATTGTATGATTTTGGGACCTTGGGTGGCCGTGTAGCACCTGAAAAATGGTCACTTCGGCTGGAATTTTATTGGTGCTCAGGGGGCGTGTTTGGAGGTGGGACATCCGGCAAAATTGCAAAGATTGACAGCGGGTCAAAAACCCGCTATCAACCCGCCTCCAATCAATCTTCCCAAGTGTTGGGTCCCCGATTTGCACACAGACCCGACACATAGTGGCGGGTAGAGGATTATAGCCACTTAACTGCTTATTAACAGATTGTTAACAGGCAGTTAATAGGCTTTTTCCAATTTTGACACTTCTACTGCGGGCTTCCCGACGTCCGGACACCATGCCAGGTAAGTGTGGCGTGCTGTGGGTCTACTGTAATGTTTCTGCATTGATAACCGCTGCAGAAGTGATGTGAAGGATCCAATGGTGCACTGATGAGTTTCAGAGGTAAGAAAATGTTGGGAAATTCATTTTTAATGCATTTAGAATTTTCTGTTGTAACAAGCTTTAAAATGTATGTGCAGTCCCACCTCATTGGGAGAACCTCTCTCACCAGTGTCAGATCGCTCCTGTAACCTCACCTGCAGCTGCCATCTGTTCTAGCCTAATGAGGGAGTCACTGGAGAGCCTGGGTGGTCACCTGTGAACAGTGATTGTCAGTGTTTGCGGCACCTCAATGCTGTCAAACACTGAAAAATCAACTGTGAAAAAAAATCGCGAGTGGTCCCTTTAAGAAAACCGGCAGATGATGTGTCATCAAATGACGTCATCTGACACCGGCTTCCTCTTAATTGGCCAGCAAGCCCACAGGGTGGGCTTAACAAGGCCAACTGACGTAAAATTACGTCTGTGGGCCGGATGTAGTTGAGGATGGGACTGGAACCCGGAAGGCAGCAGACCCGCTCCCAAGCCGCCTCGAAGCATAAAATCACGGCCTACATGTCTCAATTTTACCCCTCTTGTATTTATATAGTAACTATCACATTCTCAGAACATCACAAAGTGCTTCACTGACAATGAATTACTTTTGAAGTGCCGTCTTTGTTATGTTGTAGGCAAAATTTAGCTAGATATATACGAGGGAAGTTATAGATATAGATATATGTATACATTGTTAAATTTGTTTGACATATTTATGACTGTACCATCATATTTAACCTTTACAACTAATTACTCTTGTTATAATCCTTAATCATAATTTTTTGAGCAGTTAATTGAGGGTACCAATTTACATCAAATGCCAGCCGTAGCTCAGTGATATTATTCTCATTTATGAATCAGAAAATTGTTGCTTCAAGGCCCACTCCAGGATTTGACCATATAATCTGAGCTAATACTTTAGTGCAGTACTGAGGGAGAGCTGTTTTGTGGAAGGAGTGCCTTTCAGATAAGACGTTAAACCGAAGCCTCGTGTCTCTGTTCATGTAGACGTAAAAGATCCCACGGCACAATTTGAAGAAAAGGAGGGGCGTTCTCCTGGTATCTTGGCTAACATTTATCCCTCAACCAATAGCATCAAATACCTTCTTCTTCTTAGGCAGTCCCTCGGAACCGCTTCCACACTAAAAATGAGTTCTCAGGTGACTGATGGGTCCAATGCAGGACCTACAGTCTCTGCCGCAGGTGGGGCAGGCGGTGGTTGAAGGGGCTGGTGGGTGGGGTGCTTGGGTTGACGTGTGCTCTTTCTGTTGTTTGCGCTTGGCTTCCGCTTGCTCCCAGCGAAGAGACTCGAGGTGTTCGGCGCCTTCCAGGATGCTTCTCCTTCACTTTGTGTGGTCTTGGGCCAGGGATTCCCAGGTGTTGGTGGGGATGTTGCATTTTTTCAAGGAGGCTTTGAGGGTGTCCTTGAAGTGTTTCCTCTGCCCACCTGGGGCTCTCTTGCCTTGCCAGAGCTCCGAGTAGAGCGCTTGTTTTGGGAGTCTTGTATCAGGCATGCGGACGATGTGGTGCATCCATCGGAGCTGATCAAGTGTGGTCAGAGCTTTGATGCTGGGGTTGTTGGCTTGAGCGAGAACACTGACGTTGGTGCGCCTATCCTGCCAATGGATTTGCAGGATCTTGCGGAGGCAGCATTGGTGGTACTTCTCCAGTGCCTTGAGGTGCCTACTGTACATGGTCCATGACTCTGAAGCAGACAGGAGGGCGGGTATCACTGCTTTGTATACCATGAGCTTAGTGCCGGGTTTGAGGACCTGGTCTTCAAACACTCTCTTCCTCGGCGACCAAAGGCTGCACTAGCACAATGAAGGCGGTGTTGGACTTCATCGTCGATGTCTGCCCTTGTTGACAGTAGGCTCCTGAGGTATGGAAAGTGGTCCACGTTGTCCAATGCCTCGTCATGGATTTTGATAATCTGGGGGCAGTATTGTGTGGTGGGGGCAGGTTAGTAGTTAGTAGAGGGCCTTTGTCTTACGAATGTTTAGTGTAAGGCCCATGCTCTCATACGCTTCAGTGAAGGTGTTGACGATGGTTTGGAGTTCGACCGAGTGTGCGCAGACGTAAGCGTCGTCTGCATATTGTAATTCGATGACAGAGGATGGCATGACCTTGGACCTGGACTGGAGGTGACAGAGGTTGAGCAGTTTCCCATTTGTTCTGTAGATTAGCTCCAGTCCAACAGGGAGCTTACTGAGTGTGAGATGGAGCATTGCAGCAAGGAAGATTGAGAATAGCGTTGGTGCGAGGACACAGCCTTGCTTGACCCCGGCCGGTACGTTAATTTGGTCTGTGGTGGATCCGTTGGTCAGGACCACGGCTTGCATGTCGTCGTGAAGCAGACGGAGGATGGTGACAAACTTTTGCGGGCAGCCGAATTTGAGGTGGACACTCCATAATCCCTCACAGTTGACAGTGCCGAAGGCCTTTGTGAGGTCAAAGAAGGACATGTACAGTGGTTGGGGCTGTTCCTTGCATTTCTCTTGTATTGACGCGCAGTGAAGATCATGTCCATTGTGCCCGTTAGTGGGCGGAACCTGCATTGCGACTCTGGGAGGAGCTCTTCAACCACTCGTAGAAGGTGATTGAGGAGGATTCTTGCGATGCCTTTCCCTGTGGCAGACAGCAGGGAAACGCCGCTGTAATTATCGCAATCGGACTTTTCACCTTGCTTGAAGCTGGTCATGATTATGGCGTCTCTGAGATCTCCTGGCATGCTCTCCTTCTTCCAAATAAGACAAATTAGTTCATGTATTCACGCTAATAGTGCTTCTCCGCCATGCTTTAGTGCCTCGACGGAGATTCCATCTTCTCCTGAGGCCTTGTTCTTCTTCAGTTGTCGGATGGCCTTTTCAACCTCATGCCGGGCTGGGGTTTTGCTGAGACGGCGGCGGGTAGCATGCTGCAGGTTGAAGTTAAGGATACTCGCGTCGAAGACAGCATCTCGGTTAAGGAGATCTTCAAAGTGCTCCTTCCAGCGGGCACTGACTGCCTCTCTATCCTTGATGAGTACCTCTCTGTTCTTGGCCCGCAGTGGGGTAGGACCTTGGGTGCTTGGGCCGTAGGTGGTCTTAACTGCGCTAAAGAATCCACGCACGTCATGGTTGTCGGATAGCTGCTGGATCTCCTACGCTTTCTCCACCCACCATCTGTTCTTTAGGTCGCGAGTATTTTGTTAGACCTCGGCCTTCAGGCGTCTGTAGAGCTGCTTTCTTGCTCTCGAGTTGTGTTGCTGTTTCCAGATCAGGAATGCCTTGCGCTTGCGGCTTATTATCCCTCAACCAACAGCATCAAATACAGATAACTTGTCACTCACCTCATTACTGTTCCTGTGAGTTTGCGTAAATTGTCTGCCGTGTTAGCCTACATAACAACAGTGACTACACTTCAAAAGTAATTAATTGTCTGTAAAGTGCTTTAGCATGTCCTGAGGATGTGAAAGTGCTTAGTAAGTACAAGTTCTTTCTTTGCACTGTTCTAGAGATTTATGAAAAGTTCAAACACAGACTGTGTTAGTCATAAAGTTTTCCATCCTGATTTCTCATTGCATTCAGAATTACTTTGGTGATTGTGCATTATTTTCAAATGAAAAAAAACATATTCATGACTTGTTTTATGCATAAGTATTGTTCAATACACATAAATATTATAAATTATTCATTTGCAGATACTTATGAACCCTCCACTATAGAGCTACCCAATATTAAAATAAATTGCTATTTTACCAGATTATGTTTCTCCGATTTTGTAAAATGCAACAGCAGCAAATTTTAATCCCACTGAAGATCTAGTATGCTAATGCATTAATGTTAAAAGCTACCCAATACCACATGCTTTGCATGATCAATGCTACCATCTACAGTGCTGAATGAATTATTACAAAATGCCATTTTAATTGTCATTAGTAGCTGCTGTGCATCTGTTTAAATTGAAATAGCTTCTTGCAGCATAACATTTTGAAATGTAGCTTTTTATAACCATTACCTTTTATTCTAGTTACTTCTCTGCCACTCATTGCTGCTTCCTGCTTATTGCCTCTGCACCTGCTCTTATGCTGCTCCAGGTTGTTCTTTCAGTTTATTTGCTATGTTTCTTACCATCCTTCCCTCTGGAATTCAGTATGAAAAATGGCATACTGGAAAGGAAAGTTTATTGAGCAGGAACACTACGAGGTAATGTAAATCATGATGTTTTCCGATTCGATTCCCAGCCTCAATTGACACTGAACCTCGGCTCTGCACAACAAGTGAGGCTTATTGCTTCTTGGCCAGGCTTCGAGGTGGAACGTGTTGCAGAGGCAGCTGCTCCATCACTGAAAGAGGACAAATCAGAAGGGGGCTTTGTCCTCCTCTTTGGTGTGGCTGCTATCAGTAAATAGTGCAGTGCAAGGCCACATTCATTCAGTCTGTCTGTGTGAAGGCAGAAAAATATGATAAAAGAAGGGATTAAATTATGATAAAATATGTTAATAATTTAAAAAATACCGTGGGAGTATGCCCCCAACCTGGCTAAATTAATTGATCCCAGCTTTTAAGAGTAGCTAAAGATTGACCACTCTCCATCGGGCTGCCAGGCGTTTGTAGCCATTGTTGCCATCAAAACTTTGTTTTTATGTTCTATCTTCCACATCCCCGCCCCCACCATTAGTGTTAATTAGCTGAAGATAAACAGATACATTTTATTTTCACCTTACCTCTAAGGACAGTTGTCGTGTATGTTTTGGCTCACTGGTAAAGCCGATTTTTCTTACTATCACAGCTGTTGTCCATTGTTTGGTTTGTAACTAAAGTCTAATAAGGTCTAGAAATGGCAGTAGGCTGGAAACCTGCCGGTGCCACCGCTGGCCGCATTTATCGGCCGCCCGAAATCATACATTTTTGACCTTTAATAACCGTCAGGTTGGAAAATATTGAACAGAACACTCCTGGTGCATCTTCTGTGTTCCCACTTTGCCTCAAATTTCCCACATCAAATTGGAATGGATATTTCTCCTTAGTACAATTCATCCTAGAAATGTCCAGTTATCCCTCTTCCAATTTTTTTCTGATCACTTCTTTAAAATAAAAAGAAATAAAGGCTTACATTTATATAGCAACTTTCACAACCTCTCAATGTCCCAAATCTCTTTACAACCAATGAATTACTTTTTGAAGTGTAGTCACTGTTGTAATGTAGGAAACATGGCAACTAAGTTGCGCACAGCAAGCTCCCACAAACAGTAATGCGATATTGACCAGATAATCTCTTTTAGTAGTGCGTGTTGAGGCAAAGCAGTTCTGAGGCTTTGACCCAAGCAGCTATGGGCTCTCAATACATCCAATGGAGACGTAAGCACAAAGCCTGAACTGACACTTCAATGCAGTACTGAGGGAGTGCTGCATTGTCAGAGGTCAGAGCATACTGGCCAGGACGCCAGGGAAAAACTCCCATGCTCTTCTTCGAATAGTGCCATGGGATCTTTTACCCCATCACCCTGTAATTTGTCCACTTGAGAGGACAGACTTGATGGTTTAACATCTCATCTGAAAGGTGGCTCCTCTGACAATGCAGCACTCCATTGGATGTATTGAGAGCACATAGCTGCTCGGGTCAAAGCCTCAGAGCTGCTTTGCCTCTACGTGGAATTATATTTGTGTTGTACTAATATAATTTCAAGAGCTCAGCCTTACGCATGAAAATACCAGTGATTAGAGTAAAGTGGGTCATAGGATCAGAAAAGGTCATTGTTATTATTACTAATGCATTAATAAATCCCCTTTTAAGCTGTGTTTCTGCCATTTATAAATAATGAGGGCAGAATGAATTGTTCAGTGCGGACATGCAAAAGTAAGTACAAAATTAGGAATGATCCTTAAAAAGATTTCTTAGTTGAATTACTCTTTTATTCCTTTTCTTCTTTTATTCCTTAATTTTGTAAAAGCAAAATGTTTATCCAGCTTTAATGGCACATGGATGATTTGAAGGGGAGAAAACAATGATTGTACTAATATTGAACAAAATTGTAGCAGTAAACTATAATAAGACATAAAATCATAGAATCATACAGCACAGACGGAGGCCATTTGGCCCACCATGCCTGTGCCTGCTTTTTCCCCACCGTCCTGTATTTTCTTCCTTTTCAAGTATATATCCCATTCCCTTTTGAAAATTACGATTGAACCTGCTTTTTGCACCCTTTCAGGCCGTGCATTCCAGATCATAACAACTTAATTTCTTCAGAAATCATTGTGCAACATGTCTGTGATGCAGAGAACCGAAACTGCCACGAAGCCACATAAAATCTAACATACTAAAAGCCTATATTTTCTTGGGTGGAGGAACACACACAAATATAACCGACATTTATCATATTTCAATATTATATATAGTCAAAATATTCCTCTAACTGTCCTTACTGAAAAAAAGGCCTGTATATTTGCACAGTAAATGCTCACTAATAGAATGTAGCATTTTTAAGGGTTGTCATTGGCTCATTGGGAATCTTTTGGCATATGCAGTTGCTGGAAAAGCCAAAAAGAGGTTGATCCATTTCATTTGCGAATAGTGTGAGCAGCAGATGATACTAACATACAAACATACGAATTAAGAGCAGGAGTAGGTCACTCAGCCCCTCGAGCCTGCTCCACCATTCAATAAGATCGTGGCTGATCTGATTACTCCACATTCCCACCTACCGCCGATAACCTTTCACCCCTACCCCCGATAACCTTTCACCCCTTGCTTATCAAGAATCTATCTACCTCTGCCTTACAAGGCATTGTTCCACTTAACAGAGCTTTTCCTGTTATCAGCACCTCCTGATATATATATATATATTGCTAAATCAGCTTTCAATCCCGTATAGCTAATTTGCTTTGGCTTCCATGAGCCTTTTCTTTGTAAGCCTAATATGCTGAACATTATCGAATACCTCCTTAAAACTTCAGCATACTGAATTCTCCCCTTTTAGTCAACTTTGCAAAGAATTCTAATAGACTTCTGTAGCAAAATTCTCTTCCTTTTTAATCCATGCTGATGATTCCTTTTGGTCTCTGCACTTTTTAGGCGATTATCCTGTTGAATGATCCTGAGCATTTTCCTCACTACCACTGTTAACAGAATTGGTCTACAATTCCCACACCTCATGGCTTACTCTTATTTATAGTAGCAAAAAGGAGCCAAGCATTTAGTAACAGAGCAATTCAGGCCTTTGTGATTAAAAATAAATGTCATAAATTTTGAGCCATTTAGATCAACAAAATTAACATTGCCAGTTTAATTTATTATGCATGGAAGGTGTAACCTTTTGGCAGTGTAAACAATGGTAGACCCCACAATTGTATTTACATATATACTACAACACTGCATATGGCTTCAATGGGACCCTTTCTTAACATAGTAAAACTGAGTTAAAAAAAAAGACCAAATATCAATAACTTGCATGTTTTTTCCCTCCTCCTTGTGAGTTAAATCTTTGCACAATATAAACAGGGTGCTTTGACAAACTGCAGGTAATGCCTTGAAATGTTTAAACAAGGGTTCCATCTGTAGCTCTGAACATAAACAAGGAACTATATTAACCAGGCTTGATGATTAGAAGTCATCATAAAAAAGGGACAAGTTCTGGTAAAATACAATTTCCACCCCGCTGAATTACTTAAATACAACTGTTCATTTTCATAATTTCTTAGAAATATGCACAATAAGCTCATCTGTCATTAGAGTCATAGAGTCATAGAGTTTTACAGCACAGAAAGAGGCCCTTCAGCCCATCGTGTCTGCGCCGCCCATCCATCCCTGTCCAGTCTAATCCCATTTTCCAGCATTTGGTCCATAGCCTTGTATGCAATGGCATTTCAAGTGCTCATCCAAATGCTTCTTGAATGTTGTGAGGGTTCCTGCCTCCACCACCCTTTCAGGCATTGAGTTCCACATTCCAACCACCCTCTGGGTGAAAAAGTTCCTCCTCAAATCCCCTCTAAATCTCCTGCCCCTTACCCTGAATCTATGCCCCCTTGTTATTGACCCCCCCACTAAGGGGAAAAGTTCCTCTTTATCTACCCTATCTATGCCCCTCATTATTTTGTACACCTCAATCAGGTCCCCCCTCAGCCTTCTCTGCTCCAAGGAAAACAACTCCAGCCTGTCCAGCCTCTCTTCATAGCTGAGGCGCTCCATCCCAGGTAACATCCTGGTGAATCTTCTCTGCACCCTCTCCAAAGCAATCACATCCTTCCTATAGTGAGGCGACCAGAACTGCACACAGTACTCCAGCTGTGGCCTCACCAGCGTTTTGTACAGCTCCATCATAACCTCCCTGCTCTTATATTCTATGCCTCGGCTAATGAAGGCAAGTATCCCATATGCCTTTTTAACCACCTTATCTACCTGTTCCGCTGCCTTCAGGGATCTATGTACATGTACACCAAGGTCCCTCTGACCCTCTGTACTTCCTAGGGTCCTACCACTCATTGTGTATTCCCTTGCCTTATTTGTCCGTCCAAAATGCATCACCTCGCACTTTTCAGGGTTAAATTCCATTTGCCACTTTTCCGCCCATCTGACCAACCCGTTTATATCGTCCTGTAGCCGGAGGCTTTCCTCCTCGCAATTTACCACCCCACCAATTTTCGTGTCATCTGCGAACTTACTGATCATACCTTTTACATTTTCATCCAAATCATTTATGTAGATCACAAACAATAAGGGACCCAGCACCGATCCCTGAGGTACCCCACTGGACACAGGCTTCCAGTCACAAAAGCAATGGTAATATATCACCATTGTTACAAATTTAGGTCTGCTGTAGATAACCTTCATTCTCATAAGTGATTATCTTACTAATCTATTATCTGACTCTCTTACTTTATGGGAATTGTCTCACATTGAACTATATATACTTATAAAATTGCATAACCCAGGGTTGTGACAATCATATCCCCATGTGGCCTGAACTAAATATTCATGTCTTTCGCATATGTACTTTTTCAATATTTCTAAGGATGAACTTGTCACATTATTCCATGTTGGTGGAGGGCCTTACTCGGATTTTCAGAATATCTTACTTTTTGTACAACAACAACTTGCATTTATATAGCGCCTTTAATGCATTAAAATGTCCCAAGGCACTTCACAGGAGTGCTATCAAACAAAATTTGACACCAAGCCACATAAGGAGATATTAGGGCAGACAACCAGGCAGGTTATAAGGAATATTTAAAGGAGGAAAGAGAGGTAGAGAGGCGGGGAGGTTTAGGGAGGGAATTCAAGAGCTTAGGACCTCGGTAGCTGAAGACACGGCCGCCAATGGTGGAATGATTAAAATCAGGGATACGCAAGAGCCCAGAATTGGAGGAGCTCAGATATGTCAGGGGGTTGTATGGCTGTAGGAGGTTACAGATATAGGGAGAACGAAGCCATGGAGGAATTTGGACAGAAGAATGAGAGTTTTAAAACCAACTAGTAGAAAGTAAACCTTTGCATTTTGGCCTTCAGCCCAAAGCAATACTTTCTATTCCTGCAGATTTTTAGCTTTTTTTTCATCAGCCTAACTCGAGCATCAGCTTTCAGTCAAACTGACCATATACCCACCTGAGAGTGAAACCCACCCCCTGCTGAGGTCAAATGAATAGAGTTGTTGCAGCAGCAATGAATATAAATGATTACCAGAATGTTCAATTATTTTTCATTGTCTGAAGCATGTTGGTTCAGACACCCTGTCAGAATTCTAATTTACACCTCTCAGCCTAGCTGTCCTGTGAACTTAACCCAATAAGAGCTTAACTTAACTCAAGAGTTATATTTTTAATACATAGCACACCAA
Organism: Somniosus microcephalus; assembly: GCF_052327205.1. Lineage (NCBI taxonomy): Eukaryota > Metazoa > Chordata > Chondrichthyes > Squaliformes > Somniosidae > Somniosus > Somniosus microcephalus. The sequence goes on along the minus strand of NC_140996.1, from coordinate 44,231,796 downwards.
GGTCCCTCTGTGGTGGCATAGCCAGAAATACTGAAACATGACAGCTAAGTTAATTAAATATTCTGAAATAATTGAAATCCGCCAGCATTTCATCTCTGAGTTTATATATTGTTTTGCACATGTATTCAACTAACAATTCAATGTAGTGTGCAAAAACAAAAGACTTGTTAAGCACAGAAAGCATAATGTCAAGCCCCAAAGTTTCAGCTGAGATTTTGTATTTACTACTGTCTTTATTGTAAAGATTTTGTAGGTAGAGAACAATGATAAATATATTTCATTTTCTTCCGAATTTTTTTCCCTATGAATGGATTATTTACCACACAGGGTGTCAAGACATTCATGTGTATTTTGTACATAATTGCTCCTATTTCACTGTCTGATATCTGGCAAGCTTACTTCCGTGCCTAGTGGGCCATTACCTGCAGTGGTACTTTTCTAAAATCCCAAACTAATTATGATGCACCAATTAGTAATTGCTCTCACAGTTAGATATTAACCACCCCAATCTTTTACACATACACACTGCAAGATTCATAGATTAAATTGCAGATTAAATGTTTTACAGCTGCGATCAGCTTTATGTGACAAAACACTTGCAGAAGAAATAGCTGATTGTTTTCATATCACTGCAGAAACTGGGCCTCCGAGGCAGTTTAATTCGCAACTTTGAAATTAAGATTTAAAGGAAAGATATTTGATTAGATTGAATGCCAAGGGAAATAAAATATGCTGTTGACTATTGTGACCTAATGCAGTGTGCCTGAATAAACAAATTCGCCAGTACGTCAGGTTCCTGTCAGAATAACTAAATGATGTTATGTTACTCATAATTTGTTATTGTTGTTAATGTTAAAAAATCTGCCATTCCAGGAATATACCAACCAATTACTTTCAGCAGGGTAAAATGAAAATATTAGAAACCTGAAATAATATCAGGAAATGCTGGAATTACAGTGAACATCTGTAAGAAAACGTTTGTTAATACTGGACCCGTCATCAGCTGGGCTCCTTCATCAAATGTTTCAGGCATGAATTTTTGTCAGTGGTCTCCAAATCCAGTTCAGTACATTGGGTCAGTTCTGCAAATAATGGGAATCAGATCATAATCCAGTGGAAATAATCCCACAATATAAATGGCATATCAATCTTTTCTCCAATGAAAACAAGTTCAGCTCTGTGCGTTTGGCTTCATAACATCGAGCCCTGCGCTCCAAAGTCATCTTTGTTCCTCTTGGCGTGGAGATGCCGGTGTTGGACTGGGGTGGACAAATGTAAGAAATCACACAACACCAGGTTATAGTCCAACAGCTTTATTTGAAATCACAAGCTTTCGGAGCACTGCTCCTTCATCAGGTGAAGTGGAGAGATGCATAAAAATACAGCTTATGTAGTCAGAGAATAATGTCAGATGTTTACAGGTAATCTTTCCAACTGCCATTTATCACACCTCGGCAGAGAGATAATCACAGCAATCAAAGGTGTAAATGGTGTCCAAACAGGTCAGTCAGGAAAACATTACATCAGAGAACAATGAGGTGGGATCACAAGGGGTCAAATGTTGCAGATGCTGGGGTCTGTATGAAAAACAAAAAAAGACAAAAAACATTTTTTTTGCTGGAAATCACAGCAGGTCCAGCCGCATCTGTGTGGAGAGAACAAGCCAACGATGAGTCAAGTCTGGATGACCCTATGTCAGGTGGGGTTACATGTAGCGTGACATGAACCCAAGATCTTAGTTGAGGCCGTCCTCATGGGTGCGGAACTTGGTTATCAGTTTCTGCTCGACGATTTTGCGTTGTCGTGTGTCTCAAAGGCCGCCTTGGAGAATGCTTACCCGAAATCGGAGGCTGAATGTCCTTGGCTGCTGAAGTGTTCCCTGACTGGGAGGGAACACTCCTGCCTGGCGATTGTTGTGCGGTGTCCATTCATCTGTTGTTGCAGTGTCTGCATGGACTCGCCGATGTAGCATGCTCCGGGGCATCCTTTCCTGCAACTTATGAGGTAGACAACGTTGGCCGAGTCACATGAGTATGTACCATTTACCTGGTGGGTGGTGTCCTCACATGTGATGATGGTATCAGTGTTGATGATCTGGCATGTCTTGCAGAGGTTGCTGTGGCAGGGTTGTGTGTAGTCGTGGTCGCTGTTCTCCTGAAAGCTGGGTAATTTGCTGCAAACGATGGTCTGTTTGAGGTTAGGCGGCTGTTTGAAGGCGAGTAGCGGAGGCATGGGGATGGCCTTAGTGAGGTGTTCGTCATCATTGATGACATGTTGAAGGCTGCGAAGAACATGGTGTAGTTTCTCCGCTCCAGGGAAGTACTGGACAATGAAGGGTACTCTGTTGGTTGTGTCCCGTGTTTGTCTTCTGAGCAGGTCCACGCGATTTTTCGCTGTGGCCCGTCGGAACTGTCAATCGACGAGTCGAGCGTCATATCCCATTATTACATGGGCGTCTTTCAGCGTCTGCAGGTGTCCATCGCTTTCCTCCTCGTCTGAGCAGATCCTGTGTATTTGCAGGGCTTGTCCATAGGGGATGGCTTCTTTAAAGTGGTTAGGGTGGAAGCTGGAGAAGTGGAGCATCCTGAAGTTGTCCGTGGGCTTGCGGAAGAGTGAAGTGCTGAGGTATCCATCTTTGATGGAGATTCGTGTGTCCAAGAATGAAACCGATTCTGAGGAGTAGTCCATGGTGAGTTTGATGGTGGGATGGAAATTGTTGATGTTATCGTGTAGTCTTTTCAATGATTCTTCACCGTGGGTCCATAGGAAGAAAATGTCGTCGATGTATCTGGTGTATAGCATTGGTTGGAGGTCCTGTGCAGTGAAGAAGTCTTGCTCAAACTTGTGCATGAAGATGTTGGCATATTGGGGTGCAAATTTGGTCCCCATGGCTGTTCCGTGTGTTTGGGTAAAGAACTGGTTGTTGAAGGTGAAGACATTGTGGTCAAGGGTGAAGCGGATGAGTTGTAGGATGGCATCTAGAGATTGGCTGTTGTTGGTGTTGAGTACTGAGGTTGTCGCAGTGATGCCGTCATCGTGCGGGATACTGGTGTAGAGTGCCGAGACGTCCATCGTGGCAAGGAGTGTTGCTGGTTCAACTGGTCCGTGGGTGCTGAGTTTCTGTAAGAAGTCTGTAGTGTCATGACAGAAGCTGGGGGTTCCCTGTACGATGGGTTGCAGGATGCCCTCGACGTATCCAGAGAGGTTCTCACACAGGGTTCCGTTGCCTGATACGATAGGACATCCGGGTGTGTTGGCTTTATGTATCTTTGGGAGGCAGTAAAGTCTCCCATGCGGGGAGTACATGGGATGAGAGCGCGTAGGATGCTTTGAAGGTCTGGATCGAAGGTCTTGATCAGTCTGTTGAGTTGGCAGGTGTGTTCTTTGGTCGGATCTGCGGGTAACTGTCTGTAGTGTTCCTGGTTGTCCAGTTGTCAGTATGCTTTTTGCAATAGTCCATTCTGTTCTGTATGACGATGGCTCCTCCTTTGTCTGCTGGTTTGATGACGATGTTGCGGTTGGTCTTGAGAGCATGGATGGCGTTGCGTTGTGCTCGGGTGATATTCTGGACTATCTTGTGAGTGTGGCTGATGAATCTGGCGTTGATGCATCTCCTGACAGCTTGAGCATACATGTCAAGCTTAGGGCAGCGACCCTCCCGAGGGGTCCAATTTGACTCTTCCTTCTTCGGTTGCTGCACTGCGGCTCCCTCTGTCTGCTGGTTCAGATCATTGATTGTCTCATTGGGTTCGCTGCTGACATCTTGGGATTTGTGGAAGAATTCCCAGAGCCTCATTCTCCTGATGAATTCCTCTGTGTCTGCCGCGAGACCGATGGGGTCCATTTTGGTGGTGGGGCAGAAATTGAGCCCTCGGCTGAGAACTTCAATTTCATCTGGTTGAAGGGTGTGGTCGGAAAGGTTGACGATGGACTTCCTTGTGGTTTCAACCGTGGTACCGGGGGAGGCTTGTTTGCTGCTGCTGGTGATGCCGAGTTTCTCAAGCTTCCTGTTCTTGGTGTGCATGTAGCTAGCGTAGTTCCGTTGCCTCGTCTGTTTGGCGGTGTCTCGTAGATGGTCTGCTGTGTCCTGAGCACAGGCTGAGAACGTGGACTCCATCTCGGTTTCGAGGTTGCGGCGTCTGCTGTAGAGCTGGTGTACGAGATGGTTGAGGAGTGTGCGAGAGGTACGACGGCAGAGTCTCTCAGCATAGTCTGTGTTGTAGGTCGACTTGAGTGGGTTCATGATCTGTAGTCCTTTCGGGATCGTGTCTGCTTTCGTGCATCTCTGTAGAAACTTGATGTCTGTGTCAATATGCGTGATCATCTTGGAGATCCTCTCCACTTTGAGCCGGCAGTTTGTGGTGTCGACAGTAGCCATGGTGTGGAGATGCCGGTGTTGGACTGGGGTGGACAAATGTAAGAAATCACACAACACCAGGTTATAGTCCAACAGCTTTATTTGAAATCACAAGCTTTCGGAGCGCTGCTCCTTCGTCAGGTGAAGTGGAGAGATGCATAAAAACACAGCTTATATAGTCAGAGAATAATGTCAGATGTTTACAGGTAATCTTTCTAACTGCCATTTATCACACCTCGGCAGAGAGATAATCACAGCAATCAAAGGTGTAAATGGTGTCCAAACAGGTCAGTCAGGAAAACATTACATCAGAGAACAATGAGGTGGGGTCACAAGGGGTCAAATGTTGCAGATGCTGGGGTCTGTATGAAAAACAAAAAAAGACAAAAAACATTTTTTTTGCTGGAAATCACAGCAGGTCCGGCCGCATCTGTGTGCAGAGAACAAGCCAATGATGACTCGAGTCTGGATGACCCTACATCAGGTGGGGTTACATGTAGCGTGACATGAACCCAGGATCTCGGTTGAGGCCGTCCTCATGGGTTCGGAACTTGGCTATCAGTTTCTGCTCGACGATTTCGCGTTGTCGTGTGTCTCGAAGGCCGCCTTGGAGAATGCTTACCCGAAGATCGGAGGCTGAATCTCATTGACTGCTGAAGTGTTCCCCGACTGGGAGGGAACACTCCTGCCTGGCGATTGTTGTGCGATGTCCGTTCATCCGTTGTCGCAGTGTCTGCATGGTCTCGCCGATGTACCATGCTCCGGGGCATCCTTTCCTGCAATGTATGAGGTAGACAACGTTGGCCGAGTCACATGAGTATGTACCATGTACCTGGTGGGTGGTGTCCTCATGTGTGATGATGATATCTGTGTTGATGATCTGGCATGTCTTGCAGAGGTTGCTGTGGCAGGGTTGTGTGGTGTCGTGGTCGCTGTTCTCCTGAAAGCTGGGTAATTTGCTGCGAACGATGGTCTGTTTGAGCTTAGGCGGCTGTTTGAAGGCGAGTAGTGGAGGCGTGGGGATGGCCTTTGCGAGGTGTTCGTCTTCGTAGATGACATGTTCAAGGTTGCGAAGAACATGGCGTAGTTTCTCCGCTCCGGGGAAGTACTGGACGACGAAGGGTGCTCTGTAGGTTGTGTCCCTTGTTTGTCTTCTGAGGAGGTCTATGCGATTTTTCGCTGTGGCCCGTCGTAACTGTCAATCGACGAGTCGAGCGTCATATCCTGTTCTTACGAGGGCGTCTTTCAGCATCTGTATGTGTCCATTGCATTCCTCCTTGTCTGAGCAGATCCTGTGTAACCGCAGGGCTTGTCCATAGGGGATGGATTCTTTAACGTGGTTAGGGTGGAAGCTGGAGAAGTGGAGCATCCTAAGGTTGTCCGTGGGCTTGCGGTAGAGTGAAGTGCTGAGGTGTCCATCTTTGATGGAGATTCGTGTGTCCAAGAATGAAAAAGATTCTGAGGAGTAGTCCATGGTGAGTTTGATGGTGGGATGGAACTTGTTGATGTTATCGTGTAGTCTTTTCAGTGATTCTTCGCCGTGGGTCCATAGGAAGAAAATGTCGTCGATGTATCTGGTGTATAGCATTGGTTGGAGATCCTGTGCAGCGAAGAAGTCTTGCTCGAACTTGTGCATGAAGATGTTGGCGTATTGGGGTGCAAATTTGATCCCCATGGCTGTTCTGTGTGTTTGGGTAAAGAACTGGTTGTCGAAGGTGAAGACATTGTGGTCAAGGATGAAGCGGATGAATTGTAGGATGGCGTCTGGAGATTGGCTGTTGTTGGTGTTGAGTACTGAGGCTGTCGCAGTGATGCCTTCATCGTGGGGGACACTGGTGTAGCGTGCCGAGACGTCCATCGTGGCGAGGAGTGTTCCTGGTTCAACTGGTCCGTGGGTGCTGAGTTTCTGTAAGAAGTCTGTCGTGTCATGACAGAAGCTGGGGGTTCCCTGTACGATGGTTTTCAGGATGCCCTCGACATACCCAGAGAGGTTCTCACACAGGGTTCCGTTGCCTGATACAATAGGACGTCCGGGTGTGTTGCCTTTGTGTATCATTGGGAGGCAGTAGAAGTCTCCCACGCGGGGAGTACGTGGGATGAGAACGCGTAGGATGCTTTGAAGGTCTGGATCGAAGGTCTTGATCAGTCTGTTGAGTTGGCGGGTGTGTTCTTTGGTCGGATCTGCGGGTAACTGTCTGTAGTGTTCCTGGTTGTCCAGTTGTCGGTATGCTTCTTTGCAATTGTCCGTTCTGTTCTGTATGACAATGGCTCCTCCTTTGTCTGCTGGTTTGATGACGATGTTGTGGTTGGTCTTGAGAGCGTGGATGGCGTTGCATTGTGCTCAGGTGATATTCTGGACTGTCTTGTGAGTGCAGCTGATGAATCTGGCGTTGATGCATCTCCTGACAGCTTGAGCATATTGACACAGACATCAAGTTTCTACAGAGATGCAAGAAAGCAGACAAGATCCCGAAAGGTCTACAGATCACGAACCCACTCAAGTCGACTTACAACACAGACTATGCTGAGAGACTCTGCCATCGTACCTCTCGCACACTCCTCAACCATCTCGTACACCAGCTCTACAGCAGACGCTGCAACCTCGAAACCAAGATGGAGTCCATGTTCTCAGCCTGTGCTCAGGACACAGCAGACCAGCTACGAGACACTGCCAAACAGACGAGGCAACGGAACTACTCTGCCTACATGCACGCCAAGAACAGGAAGCTTGAGAAACTCGGCATCACCAGCAGCAGCAACCAAGCCTCGCCCGGTACTACGGTTGAAACCACAGGGAAGTCCATCGTCAACCTGTCCGACCACACCCTTCAACCAGACGAAATTGAAGTTCTCAGCCGAGGGCTCAATTTCTGCCCCACCGCCAAAATGGACCCCATCGGTCTCGCAGCAGACACAGAGGAATTCATCAGGAGAATGAGGCTCCGGGAATTCTTCCACAAATCCCAAGATGTCAGCAGTGGACCCAATGAGACAATCAATGATCCGGACCAGCAGACAGAGGGATCCACAGTGCAGCAACCGAAGAAGAGTCAAATAGAACCCCTCCGGAGGGTCGCTGCCCTAAGCTTGACATATATGCTCAAGCTGTTAGGAGAAGCATCAACGCCAGATTCATCATCTGCACTCACAAGACAGTCCAGAATATCACCCGAGCACAACGCAACGCCATCCACGCTCTCAAGACCAACCGCAACATCGTCATCAAACCAGTAGACAAAGGAGGAGCCATCGTCATACAGAACAGAACGGACTATTGCAAAGAAGCATACCGACAACTGGACATCCAGGAACACTACAGACAGTTACCCGCAGATCCGACAAAAGAACACACCCGCCAACTCAACAGACTGATCAAGACCTTCGATCCAGACCTTCAAAGCATCCTACGCGCTCTCATCCCACGTACTCCACGCGTGGGAGACTTCTACTGCCTCCCAAAGATACACAAAACCAACACACCCGGACGTCCTATCGTATCAGGCAACGGAACCCTGTGTGAGAACCTCTCTGGATACGTCGAGGGCTTCCTGAAATCCATCGTACAGTGAACCCCCAGCTTCTGTTGTGACACTACAGACTTCTTACAGAAACTCAGCACCCGCAGACCAGTTGAACCAGGAACACTCCTCGCTACGATGGACGTCTTGGCACTCTACACCAGTATCCCCCACGATGACGGCATCGCTGCGACAGCCTCAGTACTCAACATCAACAACAGCCAATCTCCAGACGCCATCCTACAACTCATCCGTTTCATCCTTGACCGCAATGTCTTCACCTTCGACAACAAGTTCTTTACCCAAACACACAGAACAGCCATGGGGATCAAATTTGCACCCCAATACGCCAACATCCTCATGCACAAGTTCGAGCAAGAATTCTTCGCTGCACAGGACCTCCAACCAACGCTATACACCAGATACATCGATAACATTTTCTTCCTATGGACCCACGGCGAAGAATCACTGAAAAGACTACATGATAACATCAACAAGTTCCATCCCACCATCAAACTCACCATGGACTACTCCTCAGAATCGTTTTCATTCTTGGACACACGAATCTCCATCAAAGACGGACACCTCAGCACTTCACTCTACTGCAAGCCCACAGACAACCTCAGGATGCTCCACTTCTCCAGCTTCCACCCTAACCACATTAAAGAATCCATCCCCTATGGACAAGCCCTGCGAATACACAGGATCTGCTCAGACGAGGAGGAACGCGATGGACACCTACAGATGCTGAAAGACGCCCTCGTAAGAATAGGATATGACGCTCGACTCGTCGATTGACAGTTCCGACGTGCCACAGCGAAAAATCGCATAGACCCCCTCAGAAGACAAACACGGGACTCAACCAACAGAGCACCCTTCATCGTCCAGTACTTCCCCGGAGCGGAGAAACTACGTCATGTTCTTCGCAACCTTCAACATGTCATCGATGATGGCGAACACCTCGCTAAGGCCATCCCCACGCCTCCACTACTCGCCTTCAAACAGCCGCCTAACCTCAAACAGACCATCATTCGCAGCAAATTACCCAGCTTTCAGGAGAACAGCGACCACGACAACACACAACCCTGCCACAGCAACCTCTGCAAGACATGCCAGATCATCAACACAGATGCCATCATCACACGTGAGGACACCAACCACCAGGTATATGGTACATACTCATGTGACTCGGCCAACATTGTCTACCTCATACGTTGCAGGAAAGGATGCCCCGGAGCATGGTACATCGGCGAGACCATGCAGACACTGCAACAACGGATGAACGGACACCGCACAACAATCGCCAGGCACGAGTTTTCCCTCCCAGTCAGGGAACACTTCAGCAGTCAAGGACATTCAGCCTCCGATCTTCAGGTAAGCATGCTCCAAGGCGGCCTTTGAGACACACGACAACGCCAAATCGTCGAGCAGAAACTGATAGCCAAGTTCCGCACCCATGAGGACGGCCTCAACCGAGATCTTGGGTTCATGTCACGCTACATGTAACCCCACCTGGCGTAGGGCCATCCAGACTCGAGTCGTCATTGGCTTGTTCTCTCCACACAGATGCGGCTGGACCTGCTGTGATTTCCAGCAAAAAAAATGTTTTTTGTCTGTTTTTTTGTTTTTCATACAGACCCCAGCATCTGCATTTTTTAACCCCTTGTGACCCCACCTCATTGTTCTCTGATGTAATGTTTTCCTGACTGACCTGTTTGGACACCATTTACACCTTTGATTGCTGTGATTATCTCTCCGCCGAGGTGTGATAAATGGCAGTTAGAAAGATTACCTGTAAACATCTGACATTATTCTCTGACTATATAAGCTGTGTTTTTATGCATCTCTCCACTTCACCTGACGAAGGAGCAACACTCCGAAAGCTTGTGATTTCAAATAAAACTGTTGGACTATAACCTGGTGTTGTGTGATTTCTTACATTTGTTCCTCTTGACTGAGCCAATGATTTGTGCAAGGTAAAAATAACTTGTTTCAAGTTAGTCAAAAATTCTTAAGATCCACTCAGTGTGTAATTAGCCTAGTTTAAAATAGTTTCACACTTAGTGAATACTACCAGTGAATGTTTAATAATCACATCAAAGTCCTTTTCCTGTGGCACTGGAACAGAAAGTTATATTCAAACCCTAGAAATGTAGTTCACAGAAAAAACCCCATAAAACAGCCATTGATGTTAAGTTATTGATATAGACAGGTAAGGCACTTATTAATCATTGAAAAGAATATACGAAAGATACATTGGTTAATTATAAATTTATATAGATCTTTGTAATATTTTAAAGTGCTTGACAGAAAGAATTACTGTTTGAAGTGCAGTGATTGTTATTATTATATAGACAAACACCTTTAACCAGGAACATCCCCCCAACAGCTATGAGACACATGAACAGCTATCAGTTTTTCAGTTGTATTGGTTGAGGAAGGAATGTTGAACAGGTTACAAGAAAATTACCCTGCTGTTGTCCATCCACCTGAACAGACAGTCCTGACTTCAGTTTCCTGTCTCATCCAAAGAACTGCGTCTCCTAAAATGGAGTACTCCCAAGGTATTGCACCAAAATGTCAGCATAAATTATGGAGCGGATTTAAAAAATGAGTGCTCTTGACGCACAGCTTCACTGAAGAGGACTTCACATTGGAAATTAGGACACAGAGATAAGCATGCCGAGCACAACTTTCCATAGTGAAATTAATGGATGTCAAATCATGCAATGATCTCTGCGCCTAAATTCTTAATATGCGCTCGTGTTGAATGAAGCTCTGCGCTTGAAGTGCTAATTGCTGTGTTAATCTACCTCAGTGTGCTCATAGTCACAACCTTCTCACCCTGAAATGTACTGTCAGCTGAGGCAAGCTGACATCTATGATGCATGATTCATACAATTTGCTCATCACGAAACAAGCTACAATGTTAAGAATTATGAATATGTATATATTATATAATAAATAAAAGGCCTAATGCACTTACTTTTAAATGCTGTAGGCATTTTAAATGACCTCCGGCCTGCCGGTCTGCCTGAGTCTAGTGCTAGGTTTTACTGGTGTGCTGGAGACTTGGGTGTAGGTTTTGGCCTAAAATTTCAATGCCGTTGCACCCACAAAATGGATGCCTAAGCATCCAATCTGGCAGGAAGCGTGCACACACTCATTATGTGCACAACCCCCCATATTGTATCGGCTGCTCCATTGGCATACATGGAGTATGCCAGAGCTATTTAAATCACTGATTAAAATATTTAAATTAGGATCCTACGTTTATTGTAGGACCTTTTTGCAATACTGTGCTGCCCCAACATCTGGCTCGCCCTGTGATAAACACGCCCAGCGACTCACACTGCAATCAGGCAGGAAGGATGCTTCCTGAAACACTATTTGAAGGGATCATCCACTACATACAGGCTCCTTCCAGGCTGCAGCAGGTAACATCAGCGACAACTCACAATTTACAGTGCACCGCTGTATCACCGAGGCTCTCTCTGCCAGGATGGACACCTACATCTCTTTCCCATGGACACAGTAAAGCAGGACAAGGAAGCACTAGATTTCACATGCAATGCAGGCTTCTCCATGTTGCAAGGTGGAACTGACGGGTCCCACATGACCTTGTGTGCTCATGGACCTGCTTAATCTGGTCCTGTACACCTGTTGTTGGGCACAATCACATTTCTAGGTCCTTGACTTTTGGACAGCCGACCATCGGAGTGCGCTATCCGGTTGGCCATTACAACAGCAAAGAGATCACTTCAATTTTGAGGCCCGGGGCCTCATTCCTGTAATTTGTTTTTAGATTACACACTAATCACAGTGCAACACATTTTGTGTGTAAGAGTGTTTCCTAACTTCTCTCCTGAAAGGCCTGGCTCTAATTTTAAGGTTATGTTCCCTTGTCCCAGACACCCCCACCAGCGGAAAACGTTTCTTTCTATCTACCCTACCAATTCCTTTCAAATTCCTAAAAACCTCAGTCAAATCACCTCTTAACCTTCTATATTCCAGGGAATACGAGCCTAGTTTATATAATCGCTCCTCATAATCTAACCCTTGGAGCCCTGTAATATTCTGGTGAATCAGCGCTGCACTCCTTCAAAGGGCAATATATCCTTTTTAAGATACCGTGCCCAGAACTGTACACAGTATTCCAGATGTGGTCTAACCAGGGCTTTGTATAGCTGTAGCAAAACCTCCTCCCCTTTATATTCTAGCTCTTTAGTTATACAGGCTAACATTCCATTAGCCTTTCTGATTATTTTTTGTACCTGACAACTATATTTTAGTGATCTGTGTACATGGACCCCTAAATCTCTTTGGACTTCCACTTTTCTTAGCTTTTCACCATTTAAATAATACTCAGATCTATCCTTTTTTGGTCCAAAATGGAAGACCTCACACTTACCTCCTTTGAAATCCAACTTCCACCATTTTGCCCACCCACTTAACCTATCAATATCTCTTTGTAATTTTATGCTCCCGTCTACGCTACTTACTATACCACCAATCTTGTTTCATTGGCAAACTTGGATTTATGGCTCGCTATTGTGCTACCTAAGTCATTAATAGATATAGAGGGAGAAATTCGGTGGTGCCCCCTTTGGGGTGCTAACTTCGCTGGGGTGCTACTTTTAGTGCTCCGAAAAGGTTAGCACCCCTGCGCCTTAAATTCAGTGGTAGCACCCCAAGCAGGAGGCAGGGCATTACTTGAAGCGCTCCCCCTCCTTCTTGAGGTGCTACCAGTGAAGTTGCGGCACTACGTGCAACATCGCCACGTGCATCGGCACGTAGCGCTGTGTCATTGCTGGCCTCCCTCCCCTGATTAAAGGGGAGGGGCCTAGCACTGCATGTACCAGACCCTGCTGGACCACCGGGGAGTGGGGTGCCGTGATAACAGCCCAGCACTCAAGAGGAGTGCCGGGCTGAGCAATCGCAGCCGGCACCCCAAAGAAAAAGGGGAAGGGGGCAGGTGTTGACAGTCGGCCAAAAAAAGACCGCCCGACACCTGCCCTTTAACTTGCCCCCTTGACCCTGTCGGACATATCATCCAGCGATAGGTCAGGGGGCACAACCCAAGTTTGCAGCTGGGGCACAAGCGGGGCGCTGCGCACAGCGATGACGGGAGGCACAAAGCAACCAAATTTTGCTCCCATAGTGAATAGTTGAGGCCCCAGCACAGATTCTTGTGGGACACCACTGGTCACTTCGTTCCAATTCAAGTACATACCCATTATCCCTACACTCTGTCTTCTATCACCTGGCCAAACTCCTAACCAGGTCAATAGTTTGCCTTCAATTCCATGAGCTTTAATTTTCGCTAACAGTCTTTTATGTGGAAGCTTATTGAATGTCTTCTGGAAATCCATATAAACTTCATCCATAGACATTCCCCTGTCAGTTGCTCTAGTTACTTCCTCAAAAAATTCTGTTAGGTTCGTTGGACATGGCCTACCCTTTCCAAATCCATGTTGGCTCTCTCTAATCAGCTCAAATTTCTCGAAGTGCTCAGTCAATTTGTCCTTAATTATAGATTCCAATTACATCCCCACAACAGATGTTAGTCTAACAGGTCTATAATTTCCTGGTTTCTCTCTCTTACCTTTCTTAAATAATGGAGATTTATTTGCAATTTTCCAATCTAAAGGGACAATTCCTGAATCGAGGGAGCTTTGGAAGATTACGACTAAAGCATCTGCAATTTCCTCACCTACTTCCTTTAAAACCCTGGTGTGGAATTTTAACTTCAAGGAGCGCGTGGGTTTGGGTGTAGATGGGGGTTGAAAACCAGGAAAAATACAATCGTGTCAAGAAGCGTCTCCAACCCGCCGACTTCCACGTTTAACTAGAGAGCATTAGGCTGCTTGTGCGCAACCCCCTCAGGGGAGGCAGGTTGCCTATTAACATATGCTTATCGCTCAATTGGAGCGATATTTCAACTGGCTTTCAAATTTAATGGCTTATCCACGGGTTTCCCAAGCTTCCTGAAACTTGAAAGCAAGGCGAGAACACATCGTCAATTGAAGGGGCTAATTCAAACTCATGGAAATACTGCAAAAAATGCTCAGTGCACACAGCTGCTTTCTTACCTACTAGTGGGAAAGGGTTTGTTCACAGTACTTTTGCTGAGAGTTTACTTTCTACACTTTAGAGGTTTTCTGAATCATATCTGGATGGTTAGCGCTTTGGCTGCCTTTGATTGGACCTCAGACGAGGAGCAATATTACCAGCACCAGCATCAGCCTGCTATTGAGCGGCATCAGAGAGGGGACCAAAATCAGCAGCTCCTGCTCTTCAGAGACCTATAGTTGGACAGCAAAAAGGGGAGCAGCAGAAGGGTGGAGCTCGCAGGAGGCACTACCCGCGACACAGGGTGTACAGAGGCAGAGGCTGAGTTTCATTGACATGTCCGAACAGCAGTACTTCCGGAGGCTCAGGTTGTCATATCAGGTGGTGGCAGACATCTGCAACCTACTAGAAGAAGACCTGCTGCCTGGTGGGATTGGTGGCCATGTGTTACTAGTGGTTGTTAAAGTTACCATCACCCTCAACTTTTTTGCCTCTGGATCTTTCCAGGGCTCTATCAGAGAAATATCCAGGATCTCCCAGTCGGTGGCACACAAATGCTTAAGACAGGTGACTGTTTGCCAGGGCCGGCAAATATGTCAACTTCGCCTGTGATGACACCAGTTAGAATGAGTGGGTGCTCGGATTTGCGTCTCTGACTGGTTTCCCACAGGTGGAGAACGCCATCGACTGCACACACATGGCAATCCGGGCACCTGCAGAGCAACCAGGAGTATTCATGAACCACAAGGTGTTCCACACCATCAATGTGCAGCTGGTGTGCAACCACAAAAATATATTTTTGCAGATGTGTGTAGGATTCCCTGGGAGCTGCCATGATACTTTTGTCCTACAGTCTTTCAAGCTCCCTGACGTCTTTGGACCTGCAAACACACTTAAGGGGTGGCTGCTAGGAGACAAGGGATACCCACTTAAAACTTGGCTGATGAAATCCATCAGAAACCCGACAACTGAAACCCAACAGCGCTACAATGAATATTATATGACCACCAGATGTGTGATCGAACAACATGACGCAGCAGCAAAGTTTGGACCTGCAGGAGAAACAAGGCGCAGAGCGCAGATCCTCTTCGGACGACTCAGGTAGAAGATGATGAGTAATGTAGCACCAGCTGCTCACTTTGCTGCCAGGGATGCCCTTATTAATGCAAGGTTCACTTAGGTTGCGCCAGTCGATCAGTGTCAGAAGCACATGCAATGGCCACTCTTCCCACCTCCTCTTCCATCCCCCCCCATGCCACTGACACAAAGCAATCCTGCAAACAAACAGCCACCCTTTGCACATTCCCCCTTTGGTCCCTATCAAGTCATGTCTTCTCATTCATTAACAAGCAACTTAAAAGGTGACTTGCCACCCAGCAACCAAGAATGGGCAAGGTGGGAAACTAGTGTGCAAAAGGACAAAATTTATGTGTTTGAACTAAAAAATAGAAACTTCACAGCATAACATTTTCTCACCCATGTGCATACCCTTGTGCAAATGCAAAGCTTTCCTCGTCCATTTCCTGCCACTTCTATGTGATGCAACCCCTGTGGCTTTAACAGAAGTAAAGGCAGGCTGCTCACATTCCTGCTCTGGCTGCTGAGATGCTCTTGGCTGACACCCGTTGGGTTTTGGAGCTCATGAGGGCCCCACCAAAAGCTGCTCCACCCACACCTATGCAGGGCAGACTCGGCTATCAGGACACGAGGCAGCATGTCGGGTACTGACTGGGGTGGCAGGGGGGTGCAATGGGTGAGAAGCGGAAGCGCTTTGAGTGGAGTCCCCAATTCCATGTCCCCTTTTACCTCTCATGGCCCACTCTGCTGGAGAGCACTTTGGTGCAGATCAGTGGGTTGCTGTAAGGCCAAGTATCTGTCATCCTATTTAAGGTGGCAGACATGTTGGCATCCAGAGTCTGCATTGTTGTGTTCAAGGATTGCATGAAATCATTGGATTGACGCATTTGATGTTCCACAATACCCTGCAATACCATCATGCAACTCGTTCAAGGGGTCGCATGGCACAAAAAAAATTACAGGGAAGATTGGCCTCCACATCTGTCCTTGCACACTTGTGATGGGTGAGTCCCCAGATGAAAACCCAACTATCTGTCTTACTGGTCCCACGGAAGTGCGAGTATCTGAGCTGTTGCATGGTATGCATGAGTCCTGTGACAGTGCACCCTCAAAACGAATCAGCTCCTCTGTGGAATCAGCATCCGTGACATCCACTGGCTGCTGCTGCACGTGTGTAGAACTTGTCAGAGATAAAAGATATGAATTAGAACTGGCAAGATAAGAATGTTGCAACTTATTATTCCGAAGACGATCATATTTCACTCGCTGCTGAAGTCAAGATGACATCGTACCCACTACAGCGCAATCGATGCTGAACCTGGAATTAAAATGATAATGAGCTGTACTTACTTCCTGGTTTCACAAGCGATATCGAACCCCCATCTCTCCCAACGCATCTCCAAGTTAATATCAGGGCCCTAGTCTCTTGACATTCTGGGAGTGAAATTCAACTTCCGCAAGGGTACAAAATGGGCAGGAATAGATCAGAAGCCCATTGTACAACTTGTTCCATTTTGCTTCCCATTTGCATAATGGGCGGTAAATCCACTTTCACCTGTTTGCGATCCTGCCAATGTTGAAGTTCACCCCTTCACACTACATAAGAACATAAGAACATAAGAAATAGGAGCAGGAGTAGGCCAATCGGCCCCTCGAGCCTGCTCCGCCATTCAATAAGATCATGGCTGATCTGATCCTAACTGCCAATCCACTATCACAGAACCATCTCCTGAATCTAACCGAATTAGACACACGAAATAGGAGCAGGATCAGGCTACACGGCCCCTGGGCCTGCTCCGCTACCCACAGGGCCATGACCGACCCGAACCTAGACTCATGTCCAAATTCCTGCCCGCTCCCCGTAACCCTTAATTCCCTTTACTTCTAGGAAACTGTCTATTTCTTCTCCTCACTACTTTCTCTCTAAGTGTTTGCTTTTAACAATAGGGGATCATTTTGACTTTGGGCGAGCGTGTAAAATGGGTGATGTCGATTCAGCTGCCCATTGTACATGTCTTCCAATTTAAATTTGGTGCAAAATTTTTAATGGGCACTTGAATCGACATCACCCATTTTACACTATCGCTCAAAGTCAAAATTACCCCCATTGTGCTCTTAAGCAACCTTGCAAACCTAGAAGAAAATTTCCTCTGTTCATCATTTGTGGCAAAATCGTTAGTGTATAATCATAGTTATGATTTTGATACAGAGAGAGGACAGATATTTATTCCCCACTGAACCCATCACTGAGAAATTTTGATTGGGTGGTGAAAGAGTTAAAAGTTAGATTAGTGGCTTAACTGACTAGCTGGCTGATGTAATATAGGAGAAGTCTGGCAGAATAAAGAGAGTTGGAAAAAGCATATTACATGATGATTGGGGGAGTGAAAGGAGGCAAGGAGGCCATACATTGAACAATGGGCTGCTAATGTGATTTGCGAAGATGTGGTTAAGTGTACGAAATTGGATAAGAGCTAAAGAGTAGAACAATGGCAGATGTGGAAACAGGGCAAATGAGATAAACATGATGTGTTTTGTGGAGATGTGATTAAGTGTACGTGACTTGGACAATTAATTGGCCAAGTCCCGAAAATGTGAAGGAAACAAGAGGTAAGATTGTATATAAGCCAACTGCTCGAATGTAAAAATTAGACTCCCATCTCAGCTCAGACTGAGAGGGCCCCTCCCTGCACGTGCTTGAATAAAGATCACTTTGAACCAGTACACGCTCATCTCCGTCTGCTTTGGGGCAGTGAAAAATCCCCCAACAAGCAGGATTCCAAGAACGTAGTCGAACTAACAACCATAATGGGACCACAAGTCGGGTGAGTGCCTTATATTACCACCCATAGTTAGTTGTGGAACCCCAGAAGGCTGGACGTGAGACTGTAGGGAATCCAGTCAGGAGGCTAGTGGGTACTGGAGCGATCTCTGCGCAGTAGAACCGCGAGTTGCCATAGGTAACCAGAACCGCGTTGTAGCAGGAAGGTCCGAGTTACCGTTTGCACAGGCCAGAGGAATATAAAAGAAAAATGGCGACAGGAGGGGGAAATAACCAAATTTATAGCAGAAAAAAGTAAGAAACTAATCGAGAAAATGAAAAAGAAAGGCTGTCGTGCGAACGACAGTCCGGACAGGCAAAGGGAATGATGGGGCGCCCAGTGTAAGGGTAAGGAAGGAAATGGAATACTTATAATTATTAGTAGCTACTTAGGACTCAGTAAGCATGTACAAAGTTATATAGAAAAGGAAATGGTTAAGGTCAGTGCGGTGTGGGCACCGTGACCAAGGTTTAGAGCGACAGACAATAATGACGACGTTGACGGGGGAGAATTAGAGAAGGAAGCTGCATATTACGACAGACAGGATGATGACTGGGGTTGAGAGTCCCCACCTAAATATAATGCAGAGGGACCATCGGCCCCACCACTGCCTGAAACTGAGACGAAGGGCGCAATGGCCATGGCCCCTATTACGACGGAGATTAGACAAGTGAGAAATGGGCAGGCTCAGACTACAGTACGATATGTCCCGTTCACCCCAGCCGAGAGCAGATGATGATGAGGGACATCCCGACCCCTAAAACAAACCATGCAAACACTGACTTTTGGAATAATTTAGAGGAGATGATAGAAGTACATTCACTTCACCCGGAAGATATACACATCCTCGTAAAATCCAAGGTACCTCGGCAAACCTAGCTAGGAATGCCTAACTTAATCCTTAGTAGAAATTGGAAGGATGCACGGGGATTGAATCAGCTAGGAAGATACAACCATTTTAAGCGATTGCTAAGGGGAGGCTCCCAGGGGGACTTTCCGCACAGGTCGTCAAATTGACGGCCCTCACTGAAGCCCTGAAATTAGCTAAAGGTCAGACCACGAACATCTATACAGATAGCAGATACGTTTTTGGGGTGGTCCATGATTACATGATCACCTGGAGCAGAATGGGGATATATAACCTTAGGTGGGGGGCATATACAACACGAGGAGACAGTAAGGGAATTGGTCGAGGTGGCGAAGCTGCCCAGACAGGCTTCAGTAATAAAGGTCAAGGCACACCATAAAGTCCAGGATGATATCCAAAGGGGAAATCAGTGGGCAGACGAGGCAGCAAAGGGGGCTGTGGAGATTGAGACCCTGGAGCCGGTGGCAACTTGTGCCATCGGTCCTGAGGAAGTAAATGTGCAAAAATTACATCAGGAAATGACTGAAACAGAGAAGTGAGGGTGGAAAAGGAAACGGGCAGACAAGGATGAGCATGGGATTTGGAAAAAGGAGGGATGAGTTGTAGCCCCTGAATGCATACGGCAAAACCTGCTCAAAATCTATCATGGCAATCAACACTCCAGAAGAAATGCTATGCACTCCTGTAAGGGGTCGTTTTAACGAGCTTGTGGTGTGCGAGATTGGTTTTTGATTTCACATTGCTCGTGAGCGGTTCCGAAGCGCACCCCCCTCACCGGTTCTAGACACTGGGCTTATTGCCAGACCACCTTGATGTGTTGGCCCAACTTGTGACTCGGAAGACAAATGGATCAGGTGAGACAAGGTAAGTTTTAAATCAAAGGTATCTTTATTTTTAAGGAGAATAAAACATAGAGAATGAAGAAACAATGCAGACAAAAATCATGAACACGCCTCTCAATGGGAACTAAAATTTAACACACAAGAGTTACTTTGACTATCATAATACATCAATTCTAGATCAGCGATATAATAAAACAGGGGTGGAGAAAGCGCACGGCACAACGAAGGATGAATAACACTCCCGAATTACAAAGCCCTTAATATTAAAAACCCTCCTGTCTCTACAGTATACCTCAACTAGATCAGCTAGGTGGAGTTGGGCCTCTATGCTCACCAGGGTTTTTAAAACTGTCCTTGACCTTGGTGCTCCTGTATCGTCCGGGATCTCCAATCTTCCTTATGGGACCGGCTCCTGAACCTGCTCTCCTGCTCGAACTTGTAGGCCCTCCATGCTCCTCGAACCTCACCAGGGTTTTAAAACTGTCCTTGACCTTGGTGCTCCTGTATCGTCCGGGATCTCCAATCTTCCTTATGGGACCGGCTCCTGAACCTGCTCTCCTGCTCGAACTTGTAGGCCCTCTGTGCTCCTCGAACCTCACCAGGGTTTTTAAAACTGTCCTTGACCTTGGTGCTCCTGTATGAAACTGTTTTTTGAATGTCTCTTTTCCCCCAACAGTTAGGCTGTTTTCTTGCCCTTATCTTGGCGCCAAATCAGGGGTTTTCTTTTGTTAAAGTAATGGGCAGGCTGCTTTGACAAAAGCGGGTACTTTATTTTAATGTCTTGTAAATGAAACTAATGGGATCTGTCCTGTGTCCCTCTGAGTTTGGTACAGATAATAGGTTTTGTCTGTGCTCTGCGATTTCAGAGATGGGTTTGCGTTTTGCTAGCAATTAACACACCTTGAGGTGTAAATACTTTTGTTTTGACTTCGTTAATGCTGTAACCATTTTACCATATCAATTGCAGTCAGTTCTGGAATCTTCTAATCGGTGGCGACTCAGGTTTCTTTAAGATACTGCAGTGGTATCTCCTTCTGAAATGAGTCATGTGATCTGCCAACTCCATCTTATGTTCATAAAATGTGGCCATTTCAAGGGTTTTACAATGTAGACTGTATTTTCCTGGATTTTTGCAAATCCTACAGTCCCCCCTGTGATACAATGGACATCTCAAATCGTCTTTTGTATCATGAATGTTTTAGGGTGAGCATAAATCCGTTCCCCCCCCCAACTGACCTTCCCCGTAGTTTACCTGACTATGGAGTGTACCTCACACACGCACTTTCCTCATCCCGAAAACGGAGTTGAGTAGATATCCCCCACCGGAGAAACATTTATACTATGTACAGACTCACCTTAGAGTCATAACCCAATGCAACACAATCTTTGTTATAATACACCAAAAACAGATGGAATAAAAACATTTAGCTACACGGGCGAGTCCCCGTTTAAGCTGACATAGTGGCCCCGCCAATTCAGCTGACTAGGGAACTCCCTGTCGTGTCCCTTCCTCCTACACTGGACACAGACCAGGTACAGAACGATCCCTACCTGGCACACCACTAAGATGTGGGAAGCCAGTCTGACCCATGATGGGATCTTTATATTATCAAAAAGGTCCCACCATGGTGGAACCACTATGTCTTGGATTTTTTGCCCCTATGTCGGTGGTTTTCTGCTCTAAAGTAAAGAAGTGCTTCTGAGAGACAGTAACTGCTTTCAGCAGTTCGGTTAAATGTTCTGGGAGAGGGGGAATTATGAAACCAAAGTGGGCCACGTACTTCTGGAGATCGATGAAGTTCTCCTTGACAGTGAGGTGAACAGTGGATGGTTCAGGTATCGGGATAATCCGCAGCTGTGCCACTTGAACTACTGCCTCGGGTTTGAAACAGAAGCTGCTTTCACTGACCGCGCACCAGCCGTGCTGTCCGTGCCGGTAGTGAGACGCTGCGGTGGCGACACAATATGTCCCACCTCCTATGTATGCCACCTGTGGGGGAACATAGTCCTGTGCCATGGCTTCCATGGTGCAATTGATAGGCATAGCGTCAGCAGAACTGAACCCGCACTGTGGTGTTGAATAGGCATTCAAGTGCTGGGGACACAGGATTATGTGTGCTCCCCGGCTACGGCACCCCGAGAGGTCAGTCCCCGTCATAGCATGCTCCCACTTAATGACGTAGGGTGGGACCTCTGCGAAACGGACATGTGCTCCCCCCCGAATGACTCCAATGTTCACCACCCTATGCACCGGCGCAGGTCGGGCCGCCCTACTCATTACTGGGATCCGCACGACGACCCCCATGATGGTGTGGTTGGAGCGACCACAGTCCACCGGGACTGGGTAGGCCTCAGAAGCGAGCCGGAGCTGGCATGGACTCAACGCGTTCTCAAAGGGGTGGAGGGCTGCGAGGTGTTTGTTACTGATCCAGGAGGGGACCAAACCCTGTTTTAAGTCCTCCAGATTGCTGCCGCCCTCGCCCAGCAACCATGCTCCGTATAGTACGCACATCTCATTCTGAGCAGCCTGATCTGAGGCGTTCCTGTCCTCCCTAATGAGAGCGTTGACCGTCCGAGCCTGCTTCTCCAGCTCTGCTATGATTTCTTTTAAATGGAGAGTCATAGCCTGGTCCTCATGGAGCTCCGAACCCACCACCCGATTTTCGTCCGTGAGGATCCCCCTCAACTGGGTCTTTAACCTGTTAACCTGCCGTTGCAATTCGATGTCGTCCATACTATTTATGATGGACGACCCAGTGTTAAACCCTGTGAACCAGTCGTTCACGGCGCCCCTTCTTTGTCTCCCCAATTGCTCCCATTCCTTGTGGCCCTCGGTATAGAGTTCGGTTCTATTGACCCCCGCGAAGTCAAACTCGTAAAACTTCTGCAGGGTCTCTTTCAGCAGGGCCTGATACAGCCTTGCCGTTTCTACGGGGCACCATTCCGGCAGGTGCACCTCGGTCAGGTTGAAGATGACCGAGGCCACCGCGTAATGGACCCCCTGATAGGCCATTTGGTCAGTATGAACTAATACTAACCCGTTCCCTGATCCCTTGGTGGTGGTGGGGCATCCCTCTGCTACCGTCCGTGGTGTCTGGGTCGTGGGCAGGGGCTGTCGGGGGCGGGTCACTAGCTCAGTGGCATTAACCGCGATTGGGGAGTAGGGGACCGCGCATGCGTCCAAGCGCGATTCCCAGTCTATCCCCCTCCCGTTATCTTGCCACTGGCTGTGGAAAATGATGGAAACACCTGTGGGGCAGACTTTCTCTGAACCCCACATACACACATAAATCCCCTGATCGGGTTCCCACCATTTATCCCAGAACACTGTCAACCCTCCCTGGGTCCCTGTGATAGTCCAGTGAGTGTTGTTCCCTAACCTTTCCCACTTTCCTCTGGGGTTCCCCATGTCCCTGCTCAGTTTCCTGAGCCACCGCCACCTATCCAGGGGGACGTACCCCCTGCAGGTTAGGCAAATACGTTTCCCCACAGTCACACTGATCCGCGTGGCCTGGATCTTGATCCGAGGACATGACAAAGAGACCTCCCCGTATGTGAAGCCAGTTTCGCTTGAATATTTCGTGGCGTTCGAGCCCAGCCATCCGGGTCAATTGCCCTCGTGGGTGTACCCAGCGACTTCCTCTGCTTCGCGCAGGCCCTGCCCGTCGTGGGCCAGAGGCGCAGTTTCCCCGGAGCATCCAAAGATACGGTGATCCTCCGTTTCTCATCTCCAGGCGACGTTGAGGCCCACCATGGCCGCGAGTATGATGCCTCCGACTGGCATCATCTTGTTATGATCTGGCGGAGAGATAAAAAAAGGTTTCGAGCCAGGCTCCCTGGGCTCCTCGGCTTGGGTGCGGGGTGAGTGGGTCCCGCGACTCTAGCTCACTTAAAACTTGCCACATTCTACCGCTCCAAAGTGCTACCATACTTCCAGAAGACCACATTGCTTATTTTCTAAAATTACAATAAACTAAACCTTATTACCCAAAACTATATAAATATATACATCTGCCGCCCGTCTCCGGGCGGCCAGCTTATAATCTGCGGGGACCGTCGCAGGCCTCCCCCTGCTGCGTTCCCACATCGGTCTCAGCTGCTGGTCCCTGGCAGCCCGTGGCTGTTGGCTGTGGACCGTTTAAACTTCTCGCAGCTTTCTTCCGGGGGGTCCCTCTTGTGAAAACCGGCGACCAAACCTTCTTCGGTTGCGGTTTTCTATTTGACCATCTAAGGGTCACCACATATGAGGCTTCCTCGTAGGTCGGACCCTTGGCTGGAGTTTTGGCCCTGGCTGCAGTCCGTGGCTTCCCCACGACTGCCGGCTGTGGGCTTCCTCCCGCAGGCTCCGCCTCCCTAGGCTCTGGGTCAGCAGCAGGCACCTACCCTCTACCTGGGACTCCAGGTTGACAGTCTCTGCCCCCAGATGCCACCTCTCTAATGCTGCACTCAGGAGCAAGACCTAAGACCTCCGGCTCCTCCCCTTCACCACAGTCGGGGGCGGGACCTTCGTCCTCCGACTCGGCTTCCTTTTGACCAGGAACAGGACCTAGGACCACCGGCTCCTCCCCTTCTGGGTGACCAGGGACAGGACCTAGGACCTCCGGCTCCTCCCCTTCTGGGTCCCAAAACAATGGGGGAGTCTCCCGTGTGGACGGGACAACTCCTCCCCTCACGCAGGCTGCTCCTCCAGCCTGTGTGACCTGCGGCTGCAGCTCCCCTGCAGTTTTTAATTCTTTGCTGCCTTTTTCAGCCCCCGCTGCCTGCTTCCCTGCCTCCTGCTTAAACAGCTTACATTGATTGATGTGAAACCATTTTGTGCGCCGGGGCAGTTTCACAGCATACACCATGGGGCTGGCCTGATCTACGATGCTGTAGGGACCCATGTAAAGTGGCTCAAAACTCCCCACACGGGCGAAGTTCCTTACCATCACTAGATCCCCTACCACCCAGCGATGGGTTTTACTCGGCTCGAGCAGCATCCTATTTCCCTGGTGCTGCCTCCCCATGTTACCTGCGGCCCCCTCATAGATCCTTTGGAGGCGTTCAAGGAGCTTGCGGGTGAATTTGTCCCGATTCACCTCCCTTAGCTGCCCCTCCGTTAGGACTGGGGCCAGGACATGGGTGGGGGTTCTCATGACCCTCCTGGTCATGAGCTCATGCGGAGAGTACCCCGTACTCTTCGACTGGCTGGAGCGGATCCCCATGAGGACAAGAGGCAGGACTTCTGCCCACCTTTGGGGCAAACCCATTATCTCTTTCCTCATTTTTTCTTTTAAGGTGCGGCTCATCCGCTCCACAATCCCCGATGACTGTGGATTGTGGGCTACGTGCCATCTCTCCTGAATGCCCAGCAGCATCAGGGTGTTCTGCATTACTTGGCCGGTAAACTGGCTTCTCTGATCACATTCCACGAACTGGGGCAATCCCCATCTCGAGAACACCTCCCGCACCAAGATTCTTGCAGTCCCTAACGCTGTGGCTGTTTGGCAGGGGAAGGCTTCAACCCATTTAGAGAACACGTCCACCAGAACAAGGCAGTAATTATAGCCTCCCTGGGTGGCGGGTAAGGGTCCGATATAGTCAATTTGGATTGTCTGCCATGGTCCCTCTACCCTCCTAACGTGTCCCATCGGCACCTTCCTCCTGTGAGGATCGGGGTTATTTGCCGCGCACACAAGACAGTTCGTGCAAAGCTCCCGGACGTCCTCCCGGAGTCCTGGCCACCATCCTGCTTGTTCCACCCGCTGCCAGGTGACCTCAGGCCCGGGGTGCCCTGCTCCTGGTCCCTCATGGGCCAGTTGAAGGAATTCCCTCCGGTGCTGCTGAGGCACCACCCACTGCTCTTCTTTAAACAGCATTCCCTCTCTTATGGACAGGGATGCTGCACCATACGGGCCTTCCATTTTCTTCCCCTCGCTAACCGCGTTAAATACCCCTCTCAGGGCAGGGTCCTGAGATTGGACTGATTTGAGGTCCGGGGCTAGCGCTACCCCTACACTCTTCTGGATCCCATCCCTGCCTTTTACAGCTGCCACTGGTCCGGACCCGTAGGGGTCCCAGAAAATGCCGGTCTGGGCACCCTCTCTCGCCAGTGCGTCAGCTCGCTGGTTCCCCTGACCGCGAGGTTCTGTGGAGGAGTGAGCCTTCACCTTGTGGATGAAGACCTCCCCCTTCTCCACCACGGCTGCCAGGATCTTCTCCAGCAGGGGCTTTACCACCAAGGGTCTCCCATCCACGGAAGTGAATCTGCGACGGGACCAGATGGCCAGGTATTCGGTACACGAATTGCATGTAAACATGCTGTCTGAGCAAATCGTGTACGGGGTAGGGAAAACTTCGGGATGGGTAACCACATATGCCACAGCAGACAGTTCTGCCTGCTGGGTGCTCATGGTACTGCGGAGTTTAATCGCCAACGCAATGTCAGCCGTTGGGTCATACACTCCGAACCCCGTGAGCCGCTTTCCAGCGGATACTGTGCTGGAACCATCCACATAAATCTCACGGCCGGTGGGATGTATCCCAGCCCGGAGACCAACGTCGACCTCCCATACCCCTTCAATGGAACATTGATGGGCTGTCCCAGGGTAAACCAGGTTGGCGGCTAATCTGGGCTCGCACAGGCCTCGTACCCGCAGATCCATTTGTGAGAGGAGTAGGGTCCAGTGCGCAATGCGGGCACTGCTTACTGTCCCATCCTTAATCCTCCCATCCAAAAGCATCTTGGTGGGCATGTGGTGTGTGAGGAGGGTGATGGGGGAGGTGCCTGTAAAGATGGCGGATCTTTTCACAGCCCAGTGTGTGTGGCCAAGAGGTGCCGCTCACAGACCGAGTAGCTCCTCTCCACGTTGGTGAGCACCCTGGAGGAGCAAACCACGGGTCTCAGCTTGCCATGTCGCTCCTGGAGCAACACAGCACTCAGACTGTCCCCGCTGGCCGCCACCTCCAGGAAGAACTCCCTTCTCTCATCTATCGCTCCCAGGGCTGGTGCGGTCTGCAGCTTCCTTTATAGGAGCTCGAACGCGGCCTGGCATCTTTCATCCCATGACCACTCCACTCCCTTGAGCAGGAGTCGGAGTAGTGGGGCTGCCATGGCCGCATAGTCCTCCATGAAGTCTCGGCAGTACCCGGTTAGCCCTAGAAACGACCTCACACCCTTTATGGTGACGGGGACCGGTAACTCCTGTACCGCCTCCCTCCTAGCCCTATCGATGGCCCTTTCTCTGGCATGGATGGTCAGCCCCAGGAACTTGACTTCCTTTTGACCGATCTGCACTTTCTTTGGGTTGACTTTGAACCCCCTTCTGGTCAGTAGTTCCAACAGTTCAGCCAGCAGTGGGCCGTGCTCCCCGACCATGTCGGTAAACAGGAGCAGGTCGTCCACGTACTGTACTAACTGAAGGGGCTGACTGAACTCCTTCAGGCTGTCCGCCATGCATTGGTGGAAAATGCTGGGACTATTGTGGAAGCCTTGTGGCAAGCAATTCCAGGTATACTGTTGCCCTCTGAAAGTAAATGCAAATTTATACTGCTCCTCCCTCCGCACAGGAATCGACCAGAACCCATTGGAAATATCCAGCACCGTGAACGTGGTCGCGGATGCGGGGATACTCCCAATGAGGTCGGCCACTGCTGCCATTGTGGGGGCACATGCGGGGATGTTGCTGTTCAACACCCAATAGTCCACCGTGGCTCTCCAGGAATTGTCCGGTTTCTTAACCGGCCAAAGAGGAGAGTTCACATGGGTGGCTATAGGCCTCAGCACCCCCTGCTGTACCAGCGCTGATATGGCCACCTCCATATCAGCCTCTGCTTCCTTTGGGAAGTTGTACTGCTTTTGGGGCCGGGCCATGGGATCCCCATCTACCCTAACCTCAAAGCCAGCAACCCTCCCACAGTCGTGTTTGTGTGTCGCGAACGTACCTAACTGAGCCTGCACCTCGGCTCTAAATACTTCTGGGATACCCTCCATCATTTCACCGAGGTCGTAACTCCCTTTTGGCTTCATGTTACACAGGGTTCCCTTCCCATCCTTTCCCGGGATTACTACCACTCCACTTTCCTTTCCGGTGTTGGCCCCCCAAAGGCAATGGTTCCTGAGGTCCACGAGGATCCCATGGCCCATGATGAAGTCGGCCCCTAGGATTCCCTTCCCTCCCTCCGCATCCCATCTCGCCAGGACACATGCCCACTTTGTCTGGAGTGTGCCCAGGCAGATCAAGAGCGGCCTGGAGAACGCACCCGTCTGCTCCGCCCCTGTGAACCCCGATAGGATGTATGGAACCCTGTTAGACAGAGGTGAGGTGGTGGGATTCTCCGTATGGATCACGGTGCATGAAGCTCCCGTTTCCAACAGATAAGTCCCCGTTTCCTTCTCTACTTCCATCTGCACGAGCGGTCTCTTCCATCCGTCGTACTGGAGCACACATAGATAGACGGGCTGCGCAGGCTCCAGTCATTGCGGGCCACTTTGGGAAGGGGTTGGGGGAACCGCTGGACCGGTGGTGGCTGCTATCTTTCCCTTAGTGAGGACCAATGACCTCACTGAAGCCAGCAGCACGTCCAGCAGCTCTGGAGGGACAGTTGGCTCCGTCTCTCTCTCTGGGGCAGAGGTCGGGGGTGCGGCCGGGGCTTGGGCTGGGGCTGTGGGGACCTTTTCCCTTGTGTCCTTCCAGGGATTCCTACAGTCCCTGCGCCAATGCCCCTCCTTCCCGCAACCGTAGCACGTTTGTCGGCTTTGGTTGGGACGGCTCCCTTCCTGGCGCCATTCTTTACGGGGCTGGTCACCAGGCCTGACCTCCCAAACCTTCCCGTTTTGCTGGGGTGTCTCACTATCCCTCCCGTTTCTAAAGGTGACGGTGAGTTGGCGGATCACCGTCGCCTCCGTGGTCAGAGGGTTTCGGGGGTCGAACCAGGCCATTGCCTGCATTCGAACGCGGGGCAGGGAGTTGTTCATGAGGCACGTAAGCCAGTGGACTAACTGGTCCCCGTCCAGGTTCGCTTGCACCGGCATTCCCGGGCACGCACCCTGGTAGACTGGCCACAGCCTGTCCGCGAACGCCTGCGGCAATTCCCCGGGGAGCTGGACTGTTTTCTCCACCCGGGTGAACGGACTCCCCTCGTTCATCCCCATGGTCTCCAGGATCTCGTCCTTCAGCCTGCCATAATTTTCCTGACCCCTCTTACACCCATCAGGTAGCGTCTGGAGGAGATTGCTACCCAGGGAGAACAACATCATCTTGGCCTTCTCTGCCTCATCGCAGTCATTAACACAGGCCGCCTGCTCTATCTCCCTAAAGTGAAGAGAAGGGTCCCCCTTCATGGTGAGCTTGGGGATGTAGCTCACCATGGAGCGCAGTTGTTGCGCACCGTGTGGCACCAGGAATTGGTCCTGGAGGTCCCCAGGTTCCCTGTCGTCACCGGGTGGTCCGTACCTCCGTTGTGTCACGGGGTACACCGGTCCCGGTCCCTGATTCTCTCTCGGGCTACCTTGGTCTACCTTGGATTCTTCATCCTCCACCCCCTCCTGATCCCAGACCTCTGGAAAACTAGGGGCTAGGGGTGGTGGCTGTGAAATCTCGGGTTCCCTAACCCGTGTTGCTCTGGGGGCTGCCTGCGGGACTTCCCTGCTTGGGTTACCGTTGAACTCAGCCTGGCCGACCTTGGGGCTAATGAGGCATATCATCCCCTTTGCCCTGGCCAATGCCAGATTCAGGCTTTCTATTTCCTGCCTACAGGGGCCGTGGTCTGCCTCCTCAAACCCTTGAGCGCAGGCCAGCTTATAGGCTGCTTTTACTTCGCCTACCTTTTCCTCCTGTGCCTTCAGTTCCCCTGTAAGGCGGCTAATCTGTTTTTAATCTCCTCTCTTTCTCCCTGGATTCTCTTGCCTGATACTCTATGTGTTCTACCCTGAACCTAGCGCTCCCCTCCAGCTCAGCTATCTTGCCCTCCAGCCTTTCTACCTTCCCCCGATGGTCCCGGACCATCGCTGCCCTCTCTTGGCTTATGGCCTCCAGAGCCACTAGCACCTTCCCTTCCGCTGCAACCTTTTCCTGCAGCTCCCGGGACAAATGCTTAATTTTGCTTTCCTTACTGGCCACCGCGTGGTCCAGTACCAGAACCTGCTTTTTATAGCACATAAGCCACACCGCCTTTTCAATGCCCTTGCGGTGCTCTTTACTAGCTGTCCACTGGGCGGCTGCCTTTAGGGGACGCTCGGCTCCTAACAGGTCATATACCCATTTTTTTGCTACATTTACTTTGCCACACATGTAGGAGGATAACGTGTCCTCCATAACATCTGTCTCACCTGAGTCTTTGTCCAACACACAAGGGTTCTGTAGCCAGAGTCCCATCTGGGGTGCCATTCTGTAAGGGGTCGTTTTAACGAGCTTGTGGTGTGCGAGATTGGTTTTTGATTTCACACTGCTTGTGAGCGGTTCCGAAGCGCTCCCCCCTCACCGGTTCTAGACACTGGGCTTATTGCCAGACCACCTTGATGTGTTGGCCCAACTTGTGACTCAGAAGACAAATGGATCAGGTGAGACAAGGTAAGTTTTAAATCAAAGGTATCTTTATTTTTAAGGAGAATAAAACATAGAGAATGAAGAAACAATGCAGACAAAAATCATGAACACGCCTCTCAATGGGAACTAAAATTTAACACACAAGAGTTACTTTGACTATCATAATACATCAATTCTAGATCAGCGATATAATAAAACGGGGGTGGAGAAAGCGCACGGCACAACGAAGGATGAATAACACTCCCGAATTACAAAGCCCTTAATATTAAAAACCCTCCCGTCTCTACAGTATACCTCAACTAGATCAGCTAGGTGGAGTTGGGCCTCTATGCTCACCAGGGTTTTTAAAACTGTCCTTGACCTTGGTGCTCCTGTATCGTCTGGGATCTCCAATCTTCCTTATGGGACCGGCTCCTGAACCTGCTCTCCTGCTCGAACTTGTAGGCCCTCCGTGCTCCTCGAACCTCACCAGGGTTTTAAAACTGTCCTTGACCTTGGTGCTCCTGTATCGTCCGGGATCTCCAATCTTCCTTATGGGACCGGCTCCTGAACCTGCTCTCCTGCTCGAACTTGTAGGCCCTCCGTGCTCCTCGAACCTCACCAGGGTTTTTAAAACTGCCCTTGACCTTGGTGCTCCTGTATGAAACTGTTTTTTGAATGTCTCTTTTCCCCCAACAGTTAGGCTGTTTTCTTGCCCTTATCTTGGCGCCAAATCAGGGGTTTTCTTTTGTTAAAGTAATGGGCAGGCTGCTTTGACAAAAGCGGGTACTTTATTTTAATGTCTTGTAAATGAAACTAATGGGATCTGTCCTGTGTCCCTCTGAGTTTGGTACAGATAATAGGTTTTGTCTGTGCTCTGCGATTTCAGAGATGGGTTTGCGTTTTGCTAGCAATTAACACACCTTGAGGTGTAAATACTTTTGTTTTGACTTCGTTACTGCTGTAACCATTTTACCATATCAATTGCAGTCAGTTCTGGAATCTTCTAATCGGTGGCGACTCAGGTTTCTTTAAGATACTGCAGTGGTATGTCCTTCTGAAATGATTCATGTGATCTGCCAACTCCATCTTGTGTTCATAAAATGTGGCCATTGCAGTGGTTTTACAATGTAGACTGTATTTTCCTGGATTTTTGCGAATCCTACACTCCCTATATAGAACGGTGCTGGTGGTGGCCGGGGATGGGCAGGGATGTAGCAAAATATTGCCACAGATGTATTACCCGTGCCCAGTACAATACCGGCAAGGCCGTAAAGATCAGATTATCCCACCAGCCTCGGCCTAAGGGGCCTTGGGAACAGGGCCAGATAGGCTTAACCGGACCTCTGCCCTCTAGCCGAGGTAAAACGTACTGCCTAGTGGTGATAGACTAGTTCACACGATCGGTAGAAGCATTTGCCACAAGGGATTGCTCTGCTACCACCGACGCGAAGGTTTTCACTGAGGAAATAGTGCCCCGATGGGGGGTACCACTGCAAATAGACTCAGATCAGGGAACACACTTCACTGTCAAAGTCATCAAGCAGACATCCAACCTATTAGGAGTGAAACAGAGGTTTCACATGCGCACAGATCTCGGGAACGGTAAAGAGAATGAATAGAATCTTAAAGGCGTCTCTCGCAAAGGCCATTGCCGAGACCGGCAGGCGATGGGCAGACCTACTACCTAGCATCCTGATGAGGTTGAGGGCTACGCCCAATCGCACAACCGGACTAACCCCATTTGAACTAATGACTGGGCGAGCTATGAGACTGCCCGAGGGCACGATCAATGGTAGTGAAGACATGGGACCAGCCTAGGACAGGATTAGACGGTTTATTAAGGAATTATGCAAACAACTGCATGATCTAAGACAGGAAGTCAGGGACCAACAAATAGTCAGGGATATGGAATTGGAGGAAACGGAGAACGAACAAAATTTACCAGTAGTAGGAGACAGGGTGATTGTAAGAGTCTTACCTGTAGGATTCGCAAAATTCCCACATTCCCCCCAAGGTTATTAATAAAAGGGACCCTGCATGGACATTTTAAAAAGGGTACCCAAAAGGTGGCATCTGCACCTCGTGACCAAAAGCCTGCAAGATTTTAAAAGCTTGGACTCTGTAGCAGCACAAGCAGCTTTGGGAAATCGAAACTTAAAATGCATTTTCTGCGAAAGGGACTTTGGCCTAGAAATTCGGTGGGGTTAGCGCCCAATTAGAGGCGTTAGAGGGTCTTGCGCCGGAATTATAGCTGGTAACGAAATTGCGTTGGGCCCTACCATCGGCGTTAGCCAGTAGCGCTGCGCCGGCACCGATGACGTCATCGGTGTGCGCAGCGTCCCGGTTGCCGTGGTAACCCGGCCCCAAGCCCAAATTCAGTTGCGGCCGCCTCGCCCGTGGCAGCTGCAACCAACGATTGTTGAAAGGGATGTTACACACCTTTGCGCCGGCGCATAAAGGTGGAGCGGCGGCCGGCCGCTTTCCCGGCGGCCGCCTGCCTGCACCTCCCTCCCCGGACTCCTCCACCACCCCCCCGCGGCACTGATGTGTGTGGCCCACGAGCCCGGCTCTTCCCCGAGGTGCCGGGCTCATTTGTCGGGCGAATCGACCGGCCAGCGGTCGGCTGCAGGCAGCTCCTCCTTAACAGAAGGAGGAGGCCTGCAGTACCCCAGCCTGCCGCACCGCCTCGGGTGCCGCAGCGGGGGATTAGCGCCTGAAAACTGCACTGAACGCCCATAGTGAGGCGCAAAAACCCTCCATTAGCGCCCGCCGCCGTCTGGGCCCGGGGCAACCGAATTTTCGTCAGGCGCAGCGGCATTAACGCCGGCGCAAAATTTCGGGCGCTAAAGCCCTGGCGGACACACAACCGAATTTCTAGGCCTTTGTGTTTTGAAAGCCAGACAGCTACACTGAATATGCATTACGTCAGATCATAGACAGATCAAACCCAGTTAGAGCTATACATGAGGCTATTAGTTTGACGGGTAAATAATCGGAAACAGCTTATGGAAGCCATCAAGGCTGGACAGGCCGATTAGAATGCTTTAATGACAATACATCCCGGACATCAGGCCATTAGGTGCAATAAACGGCCATCTAAAAACAGTTAGTTTAGATTGCCATAATCATTTAAAACTGCCCACCAAAATTGAAACAATGAACTGACCTGATTTGGCGCGCAGATAAGGGCCATCGAAAGGAGTATAACTATAGGCCCTCAATAGCAATCTCTCTCTTGACTCTTGCTCTGAACTCAACTCTGACCTCTCGTCGGGCCTTGGGCTGTCGCCGCCCGTACTTGTACCCTGGCCTCGTGGCGGGTTCTCTCCCCGCTCCCGCAGTAAGTTTTCAGCAGTCAAGGACATCCATACCAATCGCAGGGGAGGGGAACGAGACTCGAGTCCAAAGTCACCCAGGACACCTGGGCCACAAGAGAGGGCAGGGGAAATGAGGCGAAATGAGACGAGACGAGTAGAGACGAAGAAGAAGCTAACAACTCGATAAGAGCAGAGCAGGGCAGCGGAAAATGCATCGATAAAGGCCGAGCGCTTGGGGGAAGAATCTTGTTGAAAACAGCGAATAAACGCAGGTGTCCACGCCACAACGAATATACTGGCGTTTGACGCTTGGGTAGTAAAATCTAAGCAGTAAAGACTGCCAAACGTCCTATAGCCACAACGTTACCGCCGACAACCGCCTGAGGGAGAAGAAGAAGAGAACCCATTGCGACGAGACGATGACAGTAGCTGAGGAGAAGAAAGGTGTGTCGCAGTAGCAGCTCCAACACCGCACCCTGAGACCACGTGGCGACGGGGTACCTGAAAGGACAGAAGACCAAACCTCAAAACCCGCATCTGTTAAAGCAACAGGCTTTAGATTCATGTGTATGAAATCTGGCCCCTCATAGCTTAATCTAGTTAGGTATAGGGTGTGGGATAAGGATACGGGGATTGTTAATGTAGTTGTTTTTCCCTCGATGTGCCGCGTGTTCCCCATTCCCTGTATAAGTATAATTTTCATATTTGCCTGTATTTTATACTAGTGACTTCTCAGAAGACTGTTTTATTTTCTGTTTTAATAAAATCTTGGTTTTCTTACACCAAACCACCTGTCTACTCGAGTTTTCTGTATCACCGCCTGTACCTAAGTCCAGTGTCTAGAACCCAGGGGTGTGGGAGCGATTCGAACAGCTCACAGACAGTCAGGGGCACGCGCCACCCACCAGCCCCTACAGAAAATGGCGACCACGGCAGGACACCGGCAACAGGGTTGCGATACAGTAGACAATGGTTCGGCTGAGCAAGCCATGATGGAGGAAAGGATTTCTGATTATGTGTTTAGCAAGGTGAATATCACTAAGAAGTGGATCACCACTCTGTTAAGGGCTGGGCATCTGGTAGATGCAGCAGCTAAGTGGACAGGAGGGAAGGAGCACAAGAAGTCCTTAGAGAATGCAGTTTGGCTGATGTGTTTTAAAAAGCAGGTCCAGCTTTTGGACAGGCTCGTTGCAGCAAAGGCAGTCGAGTTAAGGGAGTCAGCCCTGGAGATCCAGGATAAGGCTCTAGCAGGGGAAAAGTTATTAGTAGCTTTGCAGGCCCTGAATCAGGAGAGAGTGCATTTAATGGTAGAACACAAGGCCCAGTTGGAATACCTACGGTGCCAAGTCACCGAGGCCAAGGGAAATGACGTAAGGTTGCGGAAGAAGAAAGCCCGCTTGGCAAGGCCGATTAGGGAACAGGAAGAGAAAGTACAGGAGCTAAAGGCAGCTTACAAGCTAGCGAGCGAACAGGGGTTTGAGGAGGCAGACCACGGCCCCTGTAAAGAGCGTATAGATAATCTGAGCCGGGCCCTCCGGAAGGCAAAAGGCATGGTATGCCTCATAAGCCCAAAGGCAGGTTAGGTGGATTTTATGGGGAAAGAGTGGAGGACAGTTCCAACGTCACCGGTAGTGCCCAGGGACGACCCGGTTGAGGGAGAGGAGATCTCACGACCACCAGCCATAGCACCATATTTCAGCAAGGTTTGGCAGAAAGGGGGGGTGGAGGCAGAGGTGGAAGCGGAGGTAGAGCAACCCCCACCAGAGAGGTCGGAGCCAGGACCGATGCGCCCAGCACGGCATAGGAGGTTCGGCCGACCCGTCAATGGCGACGATGAGGGACCACTCCAAACCAGTTTGTATTAACCTATAGCACCCAACAGCTTAGGGCTATGGTCAACCATATCCCGAAGCTCTCCGAAAAGGGAGACCCCTCGATCCACTTCAGGGACATAGAGCAGGCAGCCAGCGTCAATGACTGCGATGGCGCTGAGCAGGCCAAGATGCTGCTATTCTGCCTGGAGAGCAGTCTCCTCCAATCCCTCACTGACGAGTGTGAGAGGGGGCAGAGCAGGTACGAGGAGCTCAGCGATGCAGTTCTGGAGGCCATGGGGATGAATGAGGGAAGTCCTTTCTCCCATGTGCAGAAGATGGTCCAGCTCCCAGGGGAAACAGGTCTTCGCGGACCGGCTGTGGCCGGTGTACCGGAGGGCCTGTCCGGGGACGTCGAACCGGGCGTTCCTGAACAGGGGTCTCCTGACCCATTGTCTCTGTTGCCTGGTGGCAAACAGCTTGCCACAGGTCTGGGCCAAGGCAGGAGTCTGGTTCGACCCCAAGAACCCCCAGACCACCGAACTTACGGTGATCAGGCAGCTGACTCTAGCCTATAAAAACGGTAGGGGAACCAATGCACCCCCACCTAAGGGGAAGGTGCATGTGGTAAAACCCGGACCGGGTAGGAAAGAGTGGCACCAGGAAGGGAATAACACCTCCAACACAAAAACGAATTGTTACGGGTGCGGGAAGGATGGTCACTGGCGGAAGGAGTGCAAAAACCCTTGGAAAGATAACAAGGGAAAGAATTCCACAGCCCCAGCCCAAAAGGCGGGGGCAGGAATCCCTCCCGCAGAAGTCGAGTCAATTTTGGACACCATGAGGTCCTTATTGACTGGCCAGGGGAGAGTAGCAGCCGCCACCGGTGCTCTGACCCCGTCAGCCCCATCCAACCCACAGCCCTGACTAGAGCCAGCGCAGCCTGTTTACCTGTGTCCCCTCCGATACGATGAATAGAAAAGACCCCTCTTGGAGATGGAGGTAGAAAAGGTGACGGGGACCTATCTGTTGGACACGGGGGTATCATGCACCGTGGTCTACTCAGCTAACCCCACCACGTCGCCTCTCTCTAACGGAGTCCCAAACATTCTGTCGGGGTTCATAGGCAAAGTACAGGCTGGCTCACTTTCCATCCCGCTTGCCATTCGTTTAGGATCGCTCCGCTCTAAGTGGACCTGTGTCCTGATGAAATGGGAAGTGGAGAGTGGAAGAGGGGTCCTGGGAGCCGACTTTATTGTAGGCCACGTGATCCTAGTGGATTTGAGGAATCATTGCTTATGGGGGGCAGGTAAAGTAAAGGACGGTGAGATCATAGTTATCCCAGGACAGGAAGGGAAGGGGACCCTATGCACCATGAAGCCCAAAGAGGGCTATAACCTCGAGCTTATGGTCAGTAACACCCCACAGGAGTTCTAGGCATTTGTGCAGGCCCACCTGGGCACATTTGCCACACACAAATACGACTGCGGGAGGGTCAACGGGTTTGAGGTCAGCGTAGATGGGGACCCCATGGCCTGACCACAGAAACAGAATAACTTCCCTAAGGAAGCAGAGCCAGACATGGAAGCAGCCATGTCCTCGTTAGTACAGCAGGGAGTTCTGAGACCGATAGCTACCCACGCGAATTCTCCATTGTAGCCGGTTAGAAAGCCGGACAATTCCTGGAGGGCCATGGTGGACTATCGAGTGCGCAATAGTAACATCCCAGCCTGTGCACCCACGGTAGCAGCAGTTGCCGACCTGATAGGAAGTATTCCAACATCCACGACCACTTTCACGGTGCTGGATATTTCCAATGGGTTTTGGTCCATCCCTTTAAGGAGGGAGGATCAGTACAAGTTTGCCTTTATGTTTAAAGGGCAACAGCACACATGGAACTGCTTGCCTCAGGGCTTCCGCAACAGCCCTGTTGCATTTGCAAAGATAATCCAGAGGCCGTATGTAGAGCTCAGTTCATGTTGCTTTTAATGGCTGATCAAACACACTCTTCCAGGCAAAAGCAATCAAATACCTATGTCCGATGTCAGACACAATACAACGATAACAGCACTATCAAACTCCATATGCTCAGGCCAAGGCAATCGAGTACCTATCACCAATGTCAGACATAACGTTTCGTCCCCCCTCACAGAATTTCAAACATGAAATGTAGTGACAAAGTCCTGTATGTGGCCAGGGCGTGAACGTGTACGAACAGGCTGAGGTGCAGACTGGTGAAGAGCAGGCCGAAGTGGGGACAGGTGAGGGGCAGGCTGAGGCACAATATCTGCTTGAGGGTTGGCTGGCTGAGCCACATGTGCATCCCGCCACTCTGGGGGTAAGGCTTGGGGATTAGGTCCATATAATCCCGCATCAGGGGGTGCTGGCACCTTCCAAAGGCGGCTGGCATGCCACCGAGAGCCGTCAGTGAGGCAGAAAGGGGCTGGTCCAAGTTGGCGGCTGATTTGGAGAGGGGAGGACCAGAATGAGGCTATCTTATTGTTGCGGTGAGGCCTACGGACTCTGACCCAATCGGAGACTGAGATTTTGGGCGCCTTGGCCCTGTTCGACTTGTCGAAGCGGAGTTTCATCTTCTGCTGTCTAGCGACTGTGGCTTGAGCCCGTGGAGCAGGGCTCTGATCTAGCGAGGGGCGGAGCCTGCCAAGGGGCAGCATGAGCTCACAGCCTAGCATGAGGAATGCGGGTGAGACCTCTGTAGTGGAATGCTGGGAGGCTCTGTAGTGCAGCAGTGTGTGGAGGAGGGCCTTGTCAAATGCACACCCCTGGGATAGGTGTGCTGTAATGAAATCTGTTTGTCTTGATCCTGTATTCATTTTGCACTCATGTATATTACCCTCCCCCACTGTGTATAGTTTCCCTTCCTCTTTCCCGACTAACCTGGGAGGTTCCAAGTCTTGGCTCTTGACTCCGCCCCTGACTTCTCTTACATAAAGATCCCAGGATCTGTATGACTCATTCCTGTGAACCAGTCGGCGTGTTGAGATGTTAGCTCTGATCTTAGTGATTAAAAGCCAACTTGTTTAAGTCTATAACTTCTAGTTTTGTGGTTATTGAAGGCCCATCAATTTTAATCACTAAAGAATACTAGGATGGATCGGCTCCTAAAACCAGAGCGTCTGGACTTGGATCCACATTCTGCTGAAGCATCAAATCAATTTGGACACTGGCTCAAATGCTTCGAACTCTTCGCGGAGGCCTCATCCGCTAGCGAGGTAGATAAACTGAGTCTACTGACTACTCGCGTAAGTCATCGGATTTATTTGTTCATCCGGGACGCCACCTCTTACACGGAGGCCATCACTATCCTGAAGGCCCAATACCAGAGGCCGGTAAATGAAGTGTTACGCCAGACATCTGCTGGCTACACGCAGGCAGCGACCAGAGGAATCAATGGACGATTTCTTAAAGGCCCTAAAGGACCTGGTCCGGGACTGTAACTGCAAGGCCGTGATGGCCAATGCGTACTCTGACGAATTGGTCCGCGATTCCTTCATCACGGGCCTCAAATCGAATTATATCCGGCAGAGACTGCTGGAGAAGGAGGTCCTGGACTTAAAAAAGGCAGTGGCCACTGCGCGATTGCTGGACGTGGCCCAGAAAAACTGACTCTTATTCTTCCGGCCATGCAGCCCTCACCGCCTCGTGTGCGCCGAGGGGGCCGCCATCTTGGAATCTGCCATCTTCCCCATCCAGGTCTCAGACCAGCTCTACTCCGCCGGAGTCCCCACACAGAAGTTCACCCAGGAGTCCTACTACAGCGGCAATGTCTCGAGGCCCGAAATGCTACTTCTGCGGCCAGGCCAAGCACCCCAGACAACGATGCCCAGCGAAGGACGCTACATGCTTCAAATGTAAGAAAAAGGGGCATTTTAGCAAAGTCTGCAGGGGGAATCCGATTTCCAACTCCGTCACCGCCTCGTGCGTGCCGTGCAGGCCGCCATCTTGGGATCCGCCATCTTTTCCCGACTCAACGGCCGCCCAGGGCCCAACAGTGGCTTCGATCACGGTGGATCAATCCAGGCCACACCCGTTGACAAAATCCATGATGGACATACAGGTAAACGGGAATTTGACGAAATGTTTAATTGACTGTGGGAGTACCGAGAGATTTATCCACCCTAACCTGGTACGGCGGCACTCATTAACGGTAACCCCTACACGGAGCAGAATTGCTATGGCTGCTAAGCACCACACTTCGGACATTTTGGGCTACTGTGTGGTAACACTGACTGTAAAAGGCACGGACTACAAGGATTTTAAACTCCTCGTGATGCCAGAACTCTGTGTTAATGTAATCTTGGGCCTGGACTTCCAGTGCCACCACGAAAGTGTCATGCTAGCATATGGCGGGTCCCAGCCGCCACTCACAGTCTGTGGCCTATCAACCTTAAAAATCAGCCCGCCCTCTTTATTCGCTAATCTCGCTCCGAACTGTAGGCCCATAGCAACCAAAAGTAGATGGTACAGTCTGGAAGACAGACACTTTATCAAGGCGGAAGTGGACAGACTCCTGCGGGAAGGCATTATTGAATGCAGTACCAGCCCGTGGCGTGCCCAAGTAGTCATAGTTAAAAATAGCGAAAAGAAACGGATGGTAATTAACTACAGCCAGACTGTTAATATTTATACCCAGCTGGACGCCTACCCTTTACCCCGCATATCAGAAATGGTCAACCAGATTGCGCAATACCGAGTCTTCTCGACTATCAACCTCAAATCCGCGTATCACCAGCTCCCCATTAGAACGGAGGACCGCCCATACACCGCCTTCGAGGCGAACGGGCGCCTCTACCATTTTCTCAGAGTGCCCTTCGGAGTAACAAATGGGGTCTCGGTCTTCCAACGTGAGATGGACCGCATGGTTGACGAGAATAAACTACAAGCTACCTACCCCTATCTGGACAATGTCACTATCTGCGGGCACAACCAGCAAGACCACAATCTAAATCTTGTGAGATTTTTAAAAACTGCCCTAAAGCTGAATCTAACCTACAACGAAGACAAATGTGCCTTCAACACAACCCGTCTCTGTATCCTCGGCTGTGTGGTGGAAGATGGAGTAATTGGACCGGACCCTGACCGATTACGCCCCCTAAAGGAACTGCCCCTGCCACACAATCCCAAAGCTTTAAAAAGGTGCCTGGGATTGTTTTCGTATTATGCCCAATGGGTGCCCAATTACTCTGATAAGGCCCGACCCCTCATTAAATCGACGTCCTTCCCACTATCAGCTGAAGCTCGGGAGGCTTTCACCAGTATTAAACAGGACATTGAAAGGGCTGCAATGTGTGCAGTGGACGAATGCATTCCCTTTCAAGTCGAAAGCGATGCGTCAGACTTTGCCTTAGCTGCGACCCTCAATCAGGCTGGGAGACCTGTGACCTTCTTCTCCCGAACCCTACTGGGACCTGAAATCATGCACTCTTCTGTTGAGAAGGAGGCACAGGCTATAGTGGAGGCAGTGCAGCACTGGAGACACTACCTAGCTGGCAAATGTTTCACCCTGCTCACCGACCAGCGGTCGGTGGCTTTCATTTTTAATAACAAACAAAGGGGGAAAATCAAGAATGACAAAATACTCAGGTGGAGGATCGAACTATCCACGTTCGACTATGATATTATGTACAGGCTGGGAGCCCTTAATGAACCCCCAGACGCCCTATCGCGGGGAATGTGTGCCAGCATTCATACGGACAAATTACAGGGTTTCCACAACGACCTCTGTCACCCAGGGGTCACCCGACCATACCATTTTATAAAGTCCCACAATCTGCCCCACTCCATCGAGGAGGTCAGGGCAATGACCAGAGCCTGCCACATCTGTGCGGAATGCAAGCCTCGTTTCTACAGGCCTGACCGTGCACACCTTATCAAAGCCACACGGCCATTCGAGCGCCTAAGTCTGGACTTCAAGGGACCCCTTCCCTCTGCCGACCGTAACATATACTTCCTCAATATCAGTGATGAATATTCCCGCTTCCCCTTCACCATTCCCTGCCCAGACATGACCAGTGCCACGGTCATCAAGTATCTCTGTAATCTATTCTGCATGTTTGGCATGCCGAACTACATACACAGCGATAGGGGGTCGTCATTCATGAGTGACGAGCTGTGCCAGTTCTTGCTCTCGAAGGGGATAACCACTAGCAGAACCACTAGCTACAACCCCCGGGGTAATGGGCAAGTGGAAAGGGAGAATGCTACTGCTTGGAAGGCTGTCACGTTAGCCTTAAAGTCAAAAGGCCTTCCGACCTCCCGCTGGCAGGAAGTCCTCCCAGACGTGCTCCACTCCATAAGGTCTCTGTTATGTACTGCCACTAACGCTACCCCTCATGAAAAGATGTTCGTTTTCCCCCGGAAATCCACCTCGGGCATATCTCTACCCATGTGGCTGACGTCTCCGGGGACAGTACTATTGCGGAAGCACGTGAGAGGCCATAAAACGGACCCCCTTGTGGAAACGGTACAGCTCCTCCATGCAAACCCTCAGTACGCCTATATCGAATACTCTGACGGGCGAGAGGACACTGTTTCCATAAAAGACCTCGCTCCCTCAGGGAGCGGAGAGAACGATGGGAGACTACCCGATGAAGACCTACACTACAAAGAGACAGGACGCCCAGAGGTATCAATACCCAACTTTAACCTGGAGGACACAGCAGATAACCTGGAAGACACTGCGGAGGCCCGGACAGCGGAGGAACCAGAATCCACTCCCCTAGAGGCACCCCAACCGGCTTTGCGCCAATCACTGAGAACTGCAAAACCTCCTGACAGACTCACTTATACCAACTTTTAAGAAAC
The DNA here is from genome assembly GCF_052327205.1 of Somniosus microcephalus. Classification (NCBI taxonomy): domain Eukaryota; kingdom Metazoa; phylum Chordata; class Chondrichthyes; order Squaliformes; family Somniosidae; genus Somniosus; species Somniosus microcephalus. The sequence goes on along the minus strand of NC_140996.1, from coordinate 44,189,779 downwards.
ATCACCCCGATGGACTAAATCTATAGAAGGGGTGAATGTAATGAAATCTGTTTGTCTTGATCCTGTATTCGTTTTGCAGTCATGTATATTACCCTCCCCCACTGTTTATAGTTTCACTTCCTCTTTCCCGACTAACCTGGGAGGTTCCAGGTCTTGGCTCTTGGCTCTGCCCCTGACTTCTCTTACATAAAGATCCCAGGATCTGTATGACTCATTCCTGCGAACCAGTCGGCGTGTTGAGATGTTAGCTGTGATCTTAGTGATTAAAAGCCAACTTGTTTAAGTCTATAACTTTTAGTTTTGTGGTTATTGAAGGCCCATCATGTACTCTGAGGCCATTTTTCAGTGTCTGGTTAAAATGCTCCACCCCCCCCATTTGACTCGGGGTGGTAGTACGCGTACGTGACGGATGCCCTTGCTCTCAAGGTAAGAGGAGAGTTCCGAAGAGACCATTTGGGGGCCATTGTCTGTGGTGATGGCCTTTGAATGCCCCCAGCGGGAGAAGAGGGACTCAAGGATATCGATGATGACCCAAGAGGTGACGGAGCCCACGGCAGTGACCTCTGGCCATTTTGAGTGCAGGTCATAGGTCACCACTAGGAACCATTGATGGTGGGGGACACAATGGATCTCCCCGCAGACATCCAGCTGCAGGTGATCCCAGGGCTGATAGGGCCAGGCAAGGGGTTGCAGGGGTAGAGGAGCTTGGTGGCCAGTCTTGCCACTTACAAGGCAGGCTGCACAGTCCTTGACCAGGGCCTCGATTTCCCTGTCGATACCCAGCCACCACACTAGGTCTCGGCATCATTGTTTGAGCTTCACTATGCCCAAGTGTCCCTCATACGCCATGGATAAAACACGCACACGAAGGGCACTTGGGACCACAGTGCAGAGCCCACGTGCAACACAGGAGTCATTCCAGCAGGAGAGCTCCTCTTTAACTCTGGAGTAGGCAGACAGTTCCTCAGGCACCTTGCGAGGCCAGCCATCTCTGATAAAGGTGCACAGCTGGGAGAGGGTCAGATCCTGTTCAGATGCCTCTTTGAGCTCCTGGAGAGAGATTGTGGTTTGGAGAGGCATGTGCAGCATCTGGACGATATCCTGCTCCACATGTTCAAACCCGACGAGTGGGGCTGGGGCAGAGACAATGCGGCAGAGCAGATCTGCAACAACATTGTCATGTCCTGGTGTGAACTGGAGACTGAAATTGTATTGGCGGAGGCGGTCAGGCCAGCGGTGTAGATGCAGTGGTCTGTGGCCCGTGCCGGATGTCAACAGTAGGGCAGGGAGAGCTTGGTGATCGGTTCGCAGGGTGAAGGCATTGCCATACGTGTACAGGTGCCACCGCTCACATGCCCAGACGCACGCCAGCGCCTCACGCTCGCCTACTGAGTACTTCTGTTCAGTGGAGCTAAGGGCTCGGGAGGCAAAGGCAATTGGTTTCTCCACTCCATTCTGTACCTGTGATAACACTGCCCCCACAGCTGCAGCGGACGCGTCGCAGGTGACGAGGGTGGGGCTGGCGACGTCAAAGTGAGCCAACACTGGAGGCGACGTGAGCTGCGATTTGAGGAGGTGAACAGCTTCCATACAGGCTTGTGACCACACCCAGGGCTCATCCTTTCGCAGGAGCTGGCGCAGTGGGGCTGTGGTGGCTGAGTACTGGGGCAAAAACTTCAGGTAGTACCCAGTCATGCCAAGGAAGGAGGCAACCTGTGCTGCAGAGCTGGGTTCTGGGATGCTATGAATGGCATCCACGTTTGACTGGAGTGGGGATATACCGTCAGCCGACAACCGAAACCCCATAAATTCGATCTCTGAAACAGCAAAGACACACTTTTCGCCATTCAGTGTGAGCTTGTGTTCTGCTAGAGCCGTGAAAACTCTGTGAAGGCGTTCATCACGAGTGGAGGTCGAGGGCCCATGCACGACAATGTCATCCAGGTAGATGGCCACCCCAGGAATGCCCGCGAGCACAGAGGACATCACCTTTTGGAATCAGCTGGGTGCAGAGCTAAGTCCAAATGGCATCCTGGTGTACCGAAAGACCCCTGCATGTGTCACAAAAGTAGTGAGGTCCCTGCTGCTGGGGTGGAGGGGAACCTGTAGATAGCCCTGTCAAAGGTCCAGCTTCGAGAACAGGATGGAACCATAGAACTGCGCTGTGAGTTCCTCTGACGTGGGCAGTGGATATTTGTCAGGGATTATGGCCTTATTCACTGCTCGAAGATCGACACAGACGCGTAGACCACCTGACTTTTTTGTTGCGACCACCAGGTTGGAGACCCATGGGGAGGCATCAACTGGTTCGATGATGCCAGCTTCCAGTAGCTGCTTTAGTTCAGCTGTGACCCCGTCACGGAGAGCAAGCAGGATGCGGCGCAGTGGCTGAATGACAGGGGTAATGTTAGAGTCAACCATGGGCTGGTGGGTGAAGGCAGTCAGGCAGCCCAGACCCTCAAAGAGTGCTGGCCATGTTTGGAGCTATGGTGAGGCATGTGCAGAATTGCAGACCCGCCGGTGTCCAAGAGAGAAAAACCCAGGTCAGTGAAAAGATCCAGTCCCATCAGGTTAGCTCCTTGGCGTGCCAAAAGGGCAGCACGGTGGCATAGTAGGGCAGCACGGTGGCATAGTGGTTAGCACTGTTGCCTCACAGCGCCAGGGACCCGGGTTCGAATCCGGCCTCGGGTGACTGTCTGTGTGGAGTTTGCACATTCTCCCCGTGTTTGCGTGGGTTTCCTCCGGGTGCTCCGGTTTCCTCCCACAGTCCAATGATGTGTGGGTTAGGTTGATTGGCTATGATAAATTGACCCTTAGTGTTAGGGGGATTAAATACGTGGGGTTACGGGGATCGGGTGGGATATGTGTCGGTGCAGGCTCGATGGGCCGAAATGGCCTCTATCTGCATTGTGGGGTTTCTGTGATTTCTGTGAAAAATCTGGCAAAACTTTTGTTCCATAGCGTACAGTGAGGTTAACTGAGCCCACTAGTCCAATTTTCGAATTACCATACCCGCAAAGGGCAGTGGAGGGCGCAGAGAGTGGCATGGAGCTGAAAAAATGTTTGAATGTGTCCACATTCAGCAGTGAGATGCTGGCGCTGGTATCCAACAACAGAGGGATGCACACACCATTCAGGTTAATTGTGCATGACTTGAAAGCCACTACTGGCCCAGAGCTCACGTTGTGAATTATAGTGCTTGAGGACTGAGAGTGTTCATTTGTAGCAACCGGGGCAGAGCAGCAGACATTGGCAAAGTGATTTTGTTTTCCACAATTGCGACAGGCTTGGCCGCGCGTGGGGCAATTCTGCGCTCTGGTAGCATGTGAACGAGATCCATAGTTTCCACACTGTTGCCGCGGTAGTGCACGTTGCTGCCATCGCGCGAGCATTACAGTGTCAGGGCTGTCGGGGCCGAGGGCGCCGTCACTGGGTGTGTGTGCTAGTTTCGCTGCACATTCGGCTGCAGACTCCACTTGAAAGGCAATGTTAACTGCCTGTGACAATGACAGATCGTCGGATTCGAGTAACAGTCTTTCACAGACTCTCACGTTGTTGGTGTGCTCTATTGGTTGATCACGCACCATCTCGTCTTGTAGTGCAGCGAACTTGCACGAGCTAGCTAACCCCCTCAAATTCGCCACGTATTGATGCACAGACTGGCCAGGAAGTTGGGGACGCTGTCTAAAAATGACTCGCACTTTGTGGGGGAGAGAAGTGTGTGCTTAACAGAGCCACAGCCAAATCATATGTTTGAATTGAGTCTGCTGTGCCTAATGTCACAAGAACACGCTGGCCCTCCGCTCCCAAGCAATGGGATAACAGTGCCTTTTTCCATGCTGTACTCACATTTTCTAGTCCGAGAGCGGTGAGGTAGGTTTCAAAGGACTGTAACCAGCGAACCCATGGGATTGGGGGCTCACCGGGTAGTGCGAGGAAGGGAGGAGGTCGTGGAAGAGACATTTCAGCCATCCTCGTCGCCAAATGTTGCGTTTGCAAAGATAATCCAGAGGCCGTAAGCAGAGCTCAGTTCATGTTGCTTTTAATGGCTGATCCAAACACACTCTTCCAGGCAAAAGCAATCGAATACCTATATCCAATTTCAGACACAATACAACGATAACAGCATTATCAAACTCCATGTGCTCAGGCCAAGGCAATCGAGTACCTATCACCAATGTCAGACATAACAAGCCCCAGCATTTTCCATCAGTGCACGGCAAACAGTTTAAAGGATATTAGCCAGCACAGACAGTTGGTCCAATATGTGGATGACCTGCTCCTGTTCACCGATTCGAAAGAGGAGCATGGCCCACTATTGGCCGAACTGCTGGAGCTGCGAGGGCAGAAGGGTTTTAAGGTAAACCCCAAGAAAGCGCAGATTGGCCAGCAGGAGGTGAAATTCCTAGGCCTGACTGTACGTGCTGGAGAAAGGCCATAGTTAAGGCTAGGAGAGAAGCAGTACAAGAGTTAGCGGTCCCCAACACAGTAAAGGGTGTGAGGTCATTTCTAGGGCTAACCAGGTAATGCAGAGACTTTATTGAGGACTATGCAGCCACCGCAGCCCCTCTTCTCCGACTCCTACACAAGGGAGTGGAGTGGCTTTGGGATGAGGGTTGCCAGGCAGCATTTGTCAGGCTCAAGAAAGACTTGCAGACCGCACCAGCTCTAGGGGCTATAGATGGGGGGAAAGAGTTTTTCCTGGAGGTAGCAGCCAGCGGGGACATCCTGAGTGTTGTGCTGCTCCAAGAGCAGCATGGCTGGCTGCGGCCGGTGGTCTACTCCTCCACGATACTCACGGATGTGGAGAGGAGCTACTCCAACTGGGAGCGGCACCTCTTGGCCACACATTGGGCTGTGAAGAGATCACTGATCTTCACAGGCACCGCTCCCATCACCCTCCTCACCCATCACACCCCCGCCCAGATGCTTCTGGATTGGAGCATCAAGGATGGAACAGTGAGCAGTGCCTGCATTGCCCGTTGGACCTTGCGCCTCTCACAGATGGATCTGAATGTGAAGAGTCTCTGTGAGCCAAAGCTCGCAGCCAACCTGGTATATCCTGGAACAGCCCATAGAAGGGGTTTGTGAAGTGAACATAGGTTTCCGGGCCAGGATACATCCCACAGGCCGTGAGATCTCTGTAGATGGTTCCAGCACAGTATCTGCTTGCGAGCGTCTCACGGGGTGTGGAGTTTACGACCCAGCAGCAAACATTGCCCTGGCGATTAAGCTCCCCAGCACCATGAGCACCCAGCAGGCTGAACTGTCCGCGGTAGTGTACGTCGTGACACACCCCGAAATCTTCCCCACACCCTACACGATTTGCTCGGACAGCATGTTCACATGCAATTCATGTATGGAGTACCTGGCCATCTGGTCCCATCGTGGATACACCTCCACCGACGGGAGACCCCTCACAGTAAAACCCCTGCTGGAAATGGAAAAGATCATGATGTGGAGATGCCGGTGTTGGACTTGGGTGGACAAATGTGAGAAGTCACACAACAACAAGTTATAGTCCAACAGCTTTATTTGAAATCACAAGCTTTCGGAGCGCTGCTCCTTCGTCAGGTGAAGTGGAGAGATGCATAAAAACACAGCTTATGTAGTCACAGAATACTGCCAGATGATTACAGGTAATCTTTCTAACTGCCCTTTATCACACCTCAGCAGAGAGATAATCGCAGCAATCAAAGGTGTGAAGGGTGTCCAAACAGGTCAGTCAGGAAAACATTACATCAAAGAACAATGAGGTGGGGTCACAAGGGGTCAAATGTTGCAGATGCTGGGGTCTGTATGAAAAACAAAGAACAAGCAAAATACAATATATAAAAAAAAAAAAATTTTTTGCTGGAAATCACAGCAGGTCCGGCCGCATCTGTGTAGAGAGAACAAGCCAACAACAACATGAGTCTGGATGACTCTACGTCAAGTGGGGTTACATGTAGTGTGACATGATCCCAAGATCCCGCTTGAGGCCATCCTCATGAGTGCAGAACTTGGCTATCAGTTTCTGCTTGACGATTTTGCATTGTCGTGTGTCTCGAAGGCTGCCTTGGAGAATGCTTACCCGAAGATCGGAGGCTGAATGTCCTTGACTGCTGAAGTCTTCCCCGACTGGGAGGGAACACTCCTGCCTGGCGATTGTTGTGCGGTGTCCGTTCATCCGTTGTCGCAGTGTCTGCATGGTCTTGCCGATGTACCATGCTCCAGGGCATCCTTTCCTGCAACGTATGAGGTAGACAACGTTGCCCGAGTCACATGAGTATGTACCATGTACCTGGTGGGTGGTGTCCTCACATGTGATGATGGTATCTCTGTTGATGATCTGGCATGTCTTGCAGAGGTTGCCGTGGCAGGGTTGTGTGGTGTTGTGATCGCTGTTCTCCTGAAAGCTGGGTAATTTGCTGCGAACGATGGTCTGACAGAAAAAGTGTAAAGGGTCCCTACGGCACAGCAACCCTCTCCGTCAAAGAGGGTATGCTGTTTCGGGGGGAACAGTGGGTTGTTCAGCAGCAGCACCGGAGGGAATTCCTTCAACTGGCCCATGAGGGTCCAGGAGCGGGACAACCCAGGCCTGAGACCACCTGGCAGTGGGTGGAACAGGCGGGATGGTGGCCGGGACTCAGGGACGATGTCCGCAGTCCTGTGCAGGCTGTCTTGTGTGCGCTGCTAATAACCCTGACCCCCACAGAAGGAAAGTACCTATGGGACAAATCAGGAGGGTAGAGGGACCATGGCATTCAATACAAGTTGACTACATCGGGCCCCTGCCCACCGCCCAGGGAGGCTATAAATACTGCCTAGTCCTGGTGGATGTGTTTGCCAAATGGGTAGAGGCCTTCCCCTGCAGAACAGCCACAGCGCTGGGTACTGCCACAATCCTGGTCCGGGAAGTGTTCTCGCGGTGGGTACTACCACAGTATGTGGAGTCTGACCAAGGGAGTCACTTCACCGGATAGGTGATGCAGAACACTCTTATGCTGCTAGGCATCGAGGGGAAATGGCACATGGCCCACAACCCCCAGTCATCAGGGATTGTGGAGAGAATGAATTGGACCCAAAAGGAAAGGTTGAGGAAGGAAACGGTGGACTCGCCCCGTAAATGGGCTGAGGTTCTACCGTTGGTTTTGATGGGGATCCGGGCCAGCCAGTCTAAAAGCACGGGGTACTCCCCGTAGGAGCTAATGACCGGCAGGGTTATGCGGACCCCCACCCATGTACTAGCCCCGGTGCTCACGGAGGGTCAGCTCAGAGAGGTAAACCAGGACAGCTTCGCCTGAAACCTCTTTGAGCACCTCAAGCAGGTCCACGAGCAGGCGGCTGGGAACATGGGAAGGCTGCATCGGTGTAACCAATTGCTGCTCGAACCCAGAAAGCACCACGAGTGGGAGGTAGGAGATCAAGTCATGCTGAGGAACTATGCCCGAGTAGGAAGTTTGGAACCATTATACATGGGGCCCTATAGTATTGTAGATAAAGCCAGCCCCATGGTATACGTCATGAAGATGCCCCGGTGCACAAAATGGTTTCATATCAACCAGTGCAAGCTGTTTAAACCTCAAAGGGGAAAACAGCCAATTGGGGTAAGGTCTGAGGATAAAGATCCTCAGCCTGCAGCAGGAGCGAGTTCACAGGCTGCACAGGCAGGCGCCATGGCTTGCTTAAAGAGAGGGGCCATCCCGCCCATCGATTGGGACACTCCCCCACTCTTCTGGGATCCAGACGAGGGTGAGGGAACTGAGGGAGAAAACCCCGCCCCTAACCCAGGTGTAGAGGGGGAGGGACCTGAGGTCGAAACCCCCGCCCCGGCCCTGTAATCATCAGTAACATGTCATTCTAGAATGGTACACTAGGTGGAGCTGTATGTTTAGTAGTAGGCTACCCAGAAGGCAGTAGTCAAGATGGATGCGTGTACACTAGTCCACATGGCTGAACAAATGACTAGCTCAAGCTAGCTGTTCATAATGAAAACGTCTATTTATTTATGAACATAATATGGTACCAGGATTGGTAATATCTGCTGAATATTGTGAAATGCGACATGGAGAATTTGATGCCACCGGAGGGTTTGAAACTCATGGGGAATGTCGACTGCAATTGGTGGACTTTCAAACAACAATTCGAACTCTATATTCCTGCCATCGGGTTCAGTACGATGCCAGAAGCAAGGAAAATAGCATTACTGCTCACGATTGCAGGCCCGCAGGCGATAGAGGTATTTAATATGTTTGTATTTGATCAAGAGGAGGACAGAGAAAAAATGGACGATGTGCTAAAGGAGTTTGATACACATTGTTCTCCCAAAAAGAACGAGACCTATGTGAGGTACTTGTTCTGTTCACGGACACAGCAGCAAAATGAGACTTTTGATAGCTTTGTGACCGATCTGAAACTGAAAGTACAGACATGTAATTTCTCTGAACTGAAATCATCCATGATTCACAACCAGATTGTGTTTGGTACTCATGATAAAAAGGTCAGGGAACGTCTGTTGAGAGAAACCGAACTAACATTGGAGAATGCTGTGAAAATACGCAAAGACTTTCAGTGAAATTAATAATGATGCAACTGTAATGAGTGACTGTGCTGCTGTCGGTGCTGTGTCCTACAAGGGGAAGAAAAGTGGGCAGAACAGAAATGCAAAGCAATCGGAGGATGGATGTTTAATTGTAAACGCTGTGGTTACAAGCACCAGCCAAGACAATGCCCAGCGTTTGGAAAAATGTGCACAAAATGTAATGGATAGAATCACTTTGCCAAACAATGCATTTAAAAAGTAAAAACTAAGAAAGGGCAACAAGTCAATGTGATTGCGGACACTGATTTAAGTGAGACATTTTTTGTAGGAATGGTGTCCTGTGACAATATCGAAAAGGATAGAAAAAATGTGCAGCCCTCAGGAATGGACAATGCTGAACATAACGTTAATGCAGTAAAAGAGGACAAATGGATAATGCCACTGCAGGTAAATGGAGCATTAGTTACATTGAAACTAGACACTGGGGCAAAAGCAAACTTAATCAGTATGAGTGGCATTAAAAATATGAAAGAAAAGCCCAAAATACAGAAAAAGTCAGTACTACTGAAGAACTATAATGGACAGAAAATAGATAGCTTAGGAGTATGCACACTCAAAGTGACAGTCAAAGACAAAGTGCATCATCTCATGTTTTCTGTTGTGGCTGAAGGACTTGATTCACTACTAGGTGACAAAGCTTGTGAGGACTTAGAACTGGTCAAGAGAGTCTACCGTATAAACTGTGCCATAAGCAGACCAGATGACTCAATGGATTCTGCAGTGAGTGATTTCCAGGATGTGTTCAAAATATTTGGAGTTCTGCCATTCACTTACAAGATCCAGCTAAAGGAGGATGCTCAGCCAGTGGTACATGCTCCACGGAGAGTTCCAGCACCCCTGTGTGACCGGCTCAAGAAAGAACTGGACATAATGACCACACTAGGAGTCATCAGGAAAGTCGAAGAGCCAACAGACTGGGTTAACTCCATGGTATGTGTAAAGAAAAAGAACAATGATCTAAGAGCATGCATGGATCCAAAGGACTTAAATGCAAACATAAAACGTGAACACTACTAGATTCCCAAGCGAGAAGAAATCACCAGTGAAATGTCAGGTGCCAGATACTTCACAAAGCTCGATGCCTCACAAGGATTTTGGCAACTAAAACTGGATGAAGAGAGCACCAAATACTGTACCTTCAACACACCATTTGGCAGGTATTGTTTCCTCAGAATGCCTTTTGGGATAATATCTGCATCTGAAATCTTTCATAGAGCGATGGAACACATAACTGAAGGTCTGGAAGGAGTCCGGGTCTATGTTGATGAAATCATCATCTGGGGCTCCACACTGAAAGAACACAATGAGAGACTGACTAAAGTGCTACAGAGCATACACCGGAATGGACTGAAGCTCAACAAAGCCAAGTGTCAGTTTGACGTCCAGGAAGTCATTTTCCTAGGAGATAATCTACCTGGTAAAGGAATAGAGCCAGATATGGAAAAAGTAAACGCCATACTCAACATGCCCCGACCCGCTGACAAAAAAGGAGTGCTACACATCATGGGGATGATAAACTTCATTGGAAAGGTCTTTCCTAACTTGTCAGCCAAGACAGCCTGTCTGTGAGACCTGCTACGTAAAACAAATGAGTTCACATGGACAGAAAGACATGAACAAGAGTGGATGAACCTCAAAACAGTGCTGACAACCACACCTGTACTCACCTTCTTTGACTCAACAAAGAGAATCAAAGTGTCAATGGATGCATCAAAAGATGGTCTAGGCGCGGTCTCGCTACAAGCAGAGGGTGAAGATTGGAAGCCTGTTGACTATGACTCCAGGTCTATGACTGACTCTGAGTGTCGATATGCCCAGATTGAAAAGGAATGTCTAGGCTTGGTAGTTGGGCTAGGAAAGTTCCATGGCCACATATATGGACTTGCCACCTTCACAGTTGTGACAGACCCCTGCCCACTGGTTGCCATCATAAAAAAAAATCTGAATGAGATGTCTCCAAGGATTCAATGACTCATGATGAAGCTGCAAAGATATGACTTTGAACTGATTTATACACCAGGCAAACACATAGTGTTAGCAGATGCACTATCCCGAGCACGCACAATGAGTCATGTGAGCTCTACTGAGGAAGACGTGGATGTTCACGTGAGTATGTTCACTGCTGCGCTGCCCGTGTCAGACACAAAATAAAAGCAAATAGCAGAAGAAACAGCAAAAGATACAGTATTACAAACAGTAATAGAGAACATTCATCATGGTTGGCTAAAAGGTTCCTGTCCAAAGTACTATCACATCAGGTCAGAGTTAAGTGTCACAAGTGGACTATTACTAAAACAGAACAGAATAGTCATTCTACAGGCTCTACGTCAAGACATGCTCAAAAGGATTCATGAGAGACACCTCGGAATTGAAAAATGCAAAAGGAGAGCAAGAGACACTGTTTATTGGCCTGGCATAAATAAGGACATTGAGAACATAATAGGCATATGTGAGACATGTCAGAAACACCAAAACAAACAAGCAAAGGAACCAATGATAGTAGTTGACTTACCAACAGCACCATGGCAAAAGGTTGGTATGGACCTCTTTCATTTGAATGGTAAAGACTATCTAATAGTGATTGACTACTATTCTAACTATCCTGAGATGGCACTGCTTTCAAGCACATCAGCAAGCAGTATCATAATGCATGTTAAATCCATCTTCACCAGACATGGAATTCCCAGGATTGCCGTTAGCGACAATGGTCCGTTCTTCAACTGTAAGGTGTGGCAACAGTTTGCAGCACATTATGACTTTCAGCACACCACATCCAGTCCTCTGTATGCTCAGTCAAATGGTAAGGCAGAGAAAGGTGTTCAAGTTCTCAAACAGCTACTGAAGAAAGCTACAGAAAGCAAGTCTGATCCTTATCTCGCCCTGCTGAGCTACCGAGCCTCCCCTTTAGACTCTGGTTCTTCACCTGCTGAACTCCTAATGGGTCACAAGTTGCACAGCATGCTACCCTGCTCTGCAAAAGAAAAACAGAGTAAGAAACTGAGACAGAGACTTCAACTGTTAAAGCTGAAACAGAAATCATACTATGACAAGTCATCCAAAACTCTGAAACCATTGACAAGGGATGATGTTGTCAGGATTGAGGATCCAGATGCATGGAACAGGAAAGCTACAGCTCTTGAGGAAGTAGGACTAAGGTCATACACTGTTAGAACTGAGGAAGGACAGATTCTCAGGAGGAACCGCCATTCCCTCCTGAAAACACAAGAAACTATCCAAGAGCAAATCGATGACAATGCCGCAACTGAATCTTGTCACTCACCACCAGAACAATCGAACACAAACACACATACAGGCTCTCATGAAAACACATCAGATTTACCTGTGCTGAGAAGATCCACACGTGAAGTAAAAAAACCTGATAGACTTAATCTTTGAGTACAAAGAAAACTATAATAAAAGAATGAAAAGCTTAGAGTTCATAAAGTAAAGCTTTGAAAATGTGTTGACTGTTGTGAAGATGTTTATGTCGTTATGATTGATTGATATTGATTGATATTGATTTTGTTTAACCTCTAAGGAAGGGGGATGTAATGATCAGTAACATGTCATTCTAGAATGGTACACTAGGTGGAGCTGTATGTTTAGTAGTGGGCTACCCAGAAGGCAGTAGTCAAGATGGATGCCTGTACACTAGTCCACATGGCTGAATAAATGACTAGCTCAAGCTAGCTGTTCATAATGAAAACGTCTATTTATTTATGAACATAATAGAACCCAGCCATGGGACCTGGGGGCGGAGATGCTTAGCTTGCAGCAACAGGCTGCGAAGAGTTACCTGCCCCTAGCCCAGGTTCGGGAGAGGTCAAGCCTGAGGGAGCGGCAGTTCGGGTTAAAGGCCCATTGGCCAAGAAAGTCCCACCTGCCAAGGCCCCTAGAAGGTCCCCGCGGATGCCCCAGCCAAGAAAGCCATGGTCACCAGCTCTCCAGTTACCAAGGGTCGCCCCTCGAATTAGGGGGTGGTCCAAGGACTGAGGCCCTAAGCCAGCAGCCATGGGCTGCGAGGGACCAACAGTGCAGGACGGTGTGGCCACGCCGGAGGTAGCAGTGTGCCGCAGTCCAACCAGGAATTAGCCTGGCTGCCACAGGCAGCGGATGTACATAGTTTAGGTAACTTAAGTTTTGGTTATTGAAAAGATAAGTATTTAGCTTAAGTTTGTGTGTTTTAGCTTAAGTTAAGAAAGGTGATGGGTAGTTTTAATTAAGTAGTAATCTGCTAAGAGTGTGTGTATTTGAGTTGAGGTCGCGGGACCCGACTATGCTTCACCAAGCCAGAGAATCTCTTGGGGACCTGGCTGCATGCTTTTGTATCTCTTTGCAGTGAGGATTGCAGGATGAAGGGGAGCGTAATCCTATTTGCCCTGATAGGGATGAGCGTCGGAAGGCGAGGCGATGTGGAGGACTCCCACATCTACGGGTGCTTTGGAGAAAAGGATCCAGTGGTGACTGCCGGGTGCAGCGAACAAGGCACAGAGGGACCTGCCGTCTACGCCCTCTAGGAAAGATGGCCCGGGTGGTTGGGATCCAACTCCACCCAGTACTCCAGCCAGACCGGATTCACCTATGGGGAGGCCTCTGTCCCCTGCCCCAGCGTACAGGTTGTGGCCTCACGGATCGGGGTCACTGAGGGGAAAAGCGTGTGCCTGACTTGCACAGGACAGATTCCCCTGGGAAGATGGTGGTGGCTCAGGAAGCTGAGCACGGACATGGGGGATCGCACCGCCGACTGGGAACGGATGGAAAATGACAGTCACCGAACGGTCACCGGGACCCAAGAAGGGACTAGTGTATGTTGGGACAAGTGGTGGGAATCGGAACAGCGGATCTATGTCTGTATGTAGGGGTCGAAAAGGGCCTGACCTACGGGCGTATCTATCATCTTCTCTGCAGCTTGGCAGGCTAAGGGGACGGGGGTAGAAATGAGATTCTCACCTAAACACATGCATAGTCCCACAGTACCCAGCCCCGGTTAAAGCCACTGAGCTAGTGGTGCGCACCCGAAAGCCCTTGCCCACGACTCAGGCAGCAAGGCCACGCCGGGAGGGGTGCCCCACCACCACCAAGGGACCAGGGAATGGGCTGGTATTGGTGCCTATGGATCAGGTACTGTACCAATGGGTGCACTACGCGGTAGCCTCCATGATTTTAAATTTCACCGAGGTACATTTACCGGAGTGGTGTCCCAAAGAAACAGTGCAGCTACACCAGGCCCTATTAAAAGACATGTTCAAAAAGTTTTACGAGTTCGATTTTGCCCATGTTGACAAAACTGAACTGTAAACCACACACAGAGAGTTTTGGGGTAATGCAGGGAGACAAAGAAGGGGAGTATGGAATGATGTTTTTACTGCATTTAATACTGGGTCCTCTATTATCAACAGTTTGGATGACATCGAGTTACAGACCCAGATAAAGGGTTTAAAAACATAGTTAAGGAAGATATTAATGGATGAGAACAAGGTAGTGGGCTCAGAGTTGCATGAGGACCAGGCCATGACAGTCCATTTAAAGGAGATTATAGCCGAGTTGGAGAAGCACGCAAAGACGGTAAATGCCCTCATAAGGGAGGACAGAAATGCTTCTGACCAGGCTGCGCAGAATGAGGTGTGCGTACTATACGGGGCATGGTTGCCGGGTGAGGGCTGCAGTAATCTGGAGGATTTAAAACAGGGTTTAGTCCCCTCCTGGATCAGCAACAAACACCTCGCAGCCCTCCATCCATTTGAGAATGCATTAAGCCCGTGCCAACTCGGGCTAGCTTCCGAGGCCTACCCAGTCCCAGTGGATTGTGGGCGGTCCAACCACACGATCATGGGAGTAGTAGTTAGGATGCTGGTCATGGGCAGGATAGCCAGACCTGCACCGGTATACAGGGTTGAGAACATTGGAGTCATTCAAGGGGGTGCACACATTCGTTTCACAGCGGTCCCGCCTTACGTCATAAAGTGGGAGCACGCTATGACAGGTACTGACCTCTCAGGGTGCCGGTACCGGGGAGCACACATAATCCTGTGCCCCCAGCACTTGAATGCCTATTCAAAACCGCAGTGCGGGTTCAGAGCTGCTGGCGCAAAACCTATACATTGTACCGTGGAGGCAATGGCACAAGGCCATGTTCCCCCACAGGTTGCATATATAGTAGGCGGGACATATTGTGTCACCACCGGCGCATCCCACTACCAGCATGGACAGCATAGCTGGTGTCCGGTTAGTGACAGCAGTTTCTGTTTTAAACCCGAGGCAGAAGTTCAGGTGGCCCAGGAGCGAATTGTTCCCATTCCTGAACCCTCCACTGTTCACCTCACTGTGAAGGAGAATTTTACGAATTTGCAGAAGTATGTAGCGCATTTTGGCTATGAAATTCTGCCTCTCCCTGAACACCTTACCAAAATACTCAAAGCCATTATAGTTTCGCAGGAACATTTTTACACTCTAGAGCAGAAAACAGTAGAGATAGGGGCTAAGATATTGGATATTGTGATTCCACCCTGGTGGGACATTTTCAATAACATAGAGGTCCCTTCGTGGATCAGACTGGCTTTCCACATTCTCGTGGTTTGCCAGTTAGAGATAGTGTTGTATCTAGTTTACATTCAGTGCAAGGGAAAAGGTCAGATATTAGAATTCCGAAATCAGAGGATGTGGAAGGAACATTATGTGAAGGTGGAGGGAGATACGCCTGTTTGAGTTTTTTGTATTTTTGATTAAAGATTGTTTTTTTTTGTGTTTGTTGTTTTTAATAAAAATTTTGTGACGCGTTGTTAATAAAGATGTATGTGTACCAATTGGTGCAGGGGTGTTGGACCCCCTCCATGCTTGGGTGTGTGTAAAAGACTGTAACTTATCCTATGTATGCTTATGTACACTACATTTTCACGGAATGGGAAGTGCATGTGTCGTGGGTGTATTAGATAGGTAATTACAGGGGAAGGTTGACTATGGAGGGTCAGAAAATGTTGCTCACCTTGTAAGGATGATACTTGAAGCAAGTTTTAATATCACAGGGGGGAGTGTAGGATTCACAAAATTCCCACATTCCCCCCAAGGTTATTAATAAAAGGGACCATGCATGGACATTTTAAGAAGGGTACCCAAAAGATGGCATCCGCCCCTAGTGACCAAACGTCTGCAAGATTTTAAAAGCTTGGACTCTGTAGCAGCACAAGCAGTTTTGGGAAATTGAAACTTAAAATGCATTTTCTATGAAAGGGACTTTGCGTTTTGAAAGCCAGACGGTTACACTGAATATGCATTACGTCAGATCGTAGACAGATCAAACCCAGTTAGGCCTATACATGAGGCCATTAGTTTGTCCGCATAAATAATCGGAAACAGCTTATGGAAGCCATCAAGGCTGGACAGGCTGATTAGAATGCATTAATAACAATAAAGCCAGGACATCAGGCTATTAGGTGCGATAAACGGCCGTTTAAAAACAGTTAGTTTAGATTGCCATAATCATTTAAAACAGCCCGCCAAAATTGAAACAATGAACTGACCTGACTTGGCGCGCAGATAAGGGCCATCAAAAGGAGTATAACTGTAGCCCCCCAGTAGCAATCTCTCTCTTGACTCTTGCTCTGCTCTCGACTCTGACCTCTTGTTGGGCCTTGGGCTGCCGCCGCCCATACTCATGCCCTGGCCTCGTGGCGTGTTCTCTCCTCGCTCCCCGCAGTAAGTTTTCAGCAGTCAAGGACATCCATACCAATCACAGGGGAGGGGAACAAGACCCGAGTCCAAAGTCACCCAGGACACCCGGGCCACGAGAGAGGGCAGAGGAAATGAGGCAAAACGAGATGAGATGAGCAGAGACAAAGAAGAAGCCAACAACTCGATAAGAGCAGAGCAGGGCAGCGAAAAACATATCGATAAAGGCTAAGCGCCTAGTTATATGCTGGCGCTTGGGGGGAAGAATCTTGTTGAACACTGCGAATAAACGCAGGTGTCCACGCCACAATGAATATACTGGCGTTTGACGCTTGGGTAGGAAAATCTAAGCAGTAAAGACTGCCAACCGTCCTATAGACACAACGTTACCGCCGACGACCGTCCGAGGGAGAAGAAGAGAACCCATCGCGACGAGATGACGACAGTAGCTGAGGAGAAGAAAGGTGTGACGCAGCAGCAGCTCCAGCACCGCGCCCTGAGACCATGTGGTGACGGGGTACCTAAAAGGACAGAAGACCAAACCTCAAAACCCACATCCATTAAAGCAACAGGCTTTGGATTGGTGAGCATGAATTCTGGCCCCTCATAGCTTAATCTAGTTAGGTACAGGGGGTGGGATAATGATAAGGGGATTGTTAATGTAGTTGTTTTTCCCTCGATGTGCCGTGTGCTCCCCATTCCCTGTATAAGTATATAATTTTTGTATTTGCCTGTATTTTATACTAGTGACTTCTCAGAAGACTGTTTTATTTTCTGTTATAATAAAATCTTGGTTTTCTTACACCAAACCATCTGTCTACTCAAGTTTTCTGAATCGCCGCCTGTACCTAAGTCCGGTGTCTAGAACCCAGGTGTGTGGGAGCAATTCGAACCTCTCACAGACAGTCAGGGGCATAACTGACTGGGCGCATGCGCCACCCGTCACCCCCTACATACCCACCAGACCAGGATGGGCACCTCACTGGCAGGGACCCTACGAGGACCTAATGACCAGCGACACTTGCGCATTCGTAAATATGAAATGAAAAGGTCAGTGGAAAAACTGGACGCAACTTAACAAATTTGAAAGTACAGTAAATAATAAGGCATCCACTGTTTATCTCCCTCTACAGGACTCAGACAGGGATGACCTTACTGATATGCCTGGCCATGGCAATCACAAAAGGAGCCACGTCGGTCGACAGAAGGGAGCAATGAAGCCTGTATTACAAGAACTCGAGTGACGTCAGTTGCGATCGGGAACATGGGGCGTTAACAGTCATGGTTGCTAAAACAATGTATTTAACTTGTAGCTCTGGGTTAACGGGCATAAGCATATTGGACAACAAGCCAGGTGATACAGGGGATAGGGGTAGCATTGGGATGGCTATTAAATGGACAAACATGAGCACGGTATGCTTCAGGAAGAAGAGTGATGATACATTAACATGCGTACAGGGAGGAACTATGCAAATAAGATGTGGGAGGGATTTCACTCAGATGTTTGGGGTACCCCAGCAGGAAGAAGGAGGGTGGTAACTATGCCCAACTTCCAAGTGCACCAACTCTGATGATTGATGTTGTAATGCTGAACCCCCGGGATACTCCCACCACCACAACCACACTGACCACCCCAGTAACAGGAGCCCCGAAGCCCACCACTTTGACTACAGAGGAACCCTTGAGGTGTCCGCAGCCTAGCTCGGGACCCAAAGGGGGACACGTGATCCGAGATTCTGATAGGCACTTATTTGAGAATGTACACCATGAGATAGTTTCAGTTGTCCTCAATATTAGCCAGATGGGGTTACCCAAATGGTGTGAGTGGCGTACAAGGTAGTTTTACCATCGGCTCCTTAACATGACAGTTACTAATGCCCTCCAGGCCTCTGGGGGAAGCGTGTGATCGAGCTTATCTTGCCGCAAGAGGAACCTGGTAAATGACATAGCCACTGCTTACAGTGCAGGGATATCCACAGTTAATTCCCTGGATATAGCGGAAATCGATAGCAAGGTGAACCATCTAACATCCAAATTAAGGGACCTCATGTTAAAGGCAAATAAGTTGGAGGGACAACAGGGACAGACCAGAGAAGACTTGGCTAAAACCCTATTAGAGTCCGTGCAAGTTTTGGAAAACCATGCCCATACAGTTAACCACGTCACCGCCAACCTGCATAACATAACCAATCAGGCCTCTAGGGAGCAAATGTGCGTGGCCTATGGGGCATGGCTAGTAGGGGAGGTGCGACATAATCTAGCACAGCTCCACAATGGAGATGTGCCAGATTGAATTACGGATAGTGCAATGCAAGACTGGGCGCCAGAGAGCGGCAATTGCTCTTTGTGCACCCTAAGAAGACTTATAAGGGTCTACCCGACAACTAAACATTGTATTACCACTCACCTGAGGCTGATAGGAATGGTATTAGCTGTACTCAGTCTGCAGGAATTGGAATCCACGCCCTTTACGATGTTGAGAATATCGGGATCATAAGAGATGGCAATTTGCTCAGGTACCACCACACAACCAGTTATGCAACCCAAAAGGTTCCTTCTTGACAGGGATCTCGCTAGAGGGATGCAAAGAAAGGGGGAGTACCATAGTCTGCCCAAATCTCATGGGGACGGGGCCAGGAGCCATGTGCGGCTTCAACACCACCCTAAACTGTACCCTCGAAATTTCCAGCACCCGCTATGAGCCAACGTGAGCAGCACACTGGGGAAAAGGACAATACTGTGTGACCACCAGTGAATCTCAATATCAGTATGGTAACATCCAGTGTCCAGTGACCAGCTCAAGTTTCTGCTTCCGCCCCCGGGCCCCAACAATGAGTGGACATGCAACCATAACCTACCTATGGTCGCCCCGCGAGGAACGGGTGAGTCCAACTGAGGACCTAAAGGACAGCATGCATGAATATGTACTCCCTGAGGGGAAGGACATCTCAAAACTACTAGAACACCTACTGGAACCGAGGAAAGAGGCCGGGGCGATAATTAAGCAGTATCATCGAATTGAGCAGGAGGTCAAACAACTGGAGAAGGAAGTGGAGGCCAAGCTGGAAGATTTATCATGGTGGCAGACACTTTGGGACTGGTGTATCAGGGTGGACATAGACCCCTGGAACAGAATTGCATCTCATGTATTGGTGGTGGTGCAGTTGCTAATTGTCATCATACTTATGTTTGAGTATTGTACTCAATGTAAACAACGCCGTAACCGACCATTGCTAAAACCATTGTTAAAACACAGTATAGATTGGGAGAGAAACAGGGAACGTTAGAGGTAGTTAAAGTAGACACACCCGTACAAATCCAACCACCTGCCTGGCCAGCAGTGATGGGGCAAGACACATGGGCAGGTGAAGTTAGTTGGCCATCTTGGGCTATCACCAAGGGCCAAAAGGAGGGACTGAAGGGGTTAAAAGTTAGATTCGTGGCTTAACTGATTAGCTAGCTGATGTAATAAAGGTGAAGTCTGGCAGAACAAAGACAGTTGGAAAAAGCATATTACACGATGATTGGGGGAGTGAAAGAAGGCAAGGAGGCCATACATTGAACAATGGGCCGCCAATGTGATTTACGAAGATGTGGTTAAGTGTATGAAATTGGATAAGAGCTAAAGAGTAGAACAATGGCAGATGTGGAAACAGGGCAAATGAGATAAACAAGATGTGTTTTGTGGAGATGTGATTAAGCGTACATGACTTGGACAATTAATTGGCCAAGTCCCAAAGATGTGAAGGAACCAAGAGGTAAGATTGTATATAAGCCAACTGCTCGAATGTAAAAATTAGACTCCTGTCTCAGCTCAGATTGAGAGGGCCTCTCCCTGCACGTGCTTGAATAAAGATCGCTTGGAACCAGTATATGCTCGTCTCTGTCTGCTTTCGGGCAGTGAGAAATCCCACAACAGGTGGATTGCTTTCTAATTTATGAACACTACAAGGAATTTGCATACACTAAAATATAGGTAATTATATATGAAAAGACCTGAAATAAATAAAATGCAAATTCCACAAAGTTTATTCAGCCCTTAGCATTCGTGCTGACTTCTATACAAAATATGGAGTTATTCTTGCCATTTGTTTCATTGCTATTTGGGTAATAAGAACTGTTTTACATAACATTTGTGCATACAAACACACTTGTGATGATTATTAATGAGCATCCATGGCAAGAGTTTGGCTAAAAATAATGCATGTTATTCATGGTCCCTGGGGAAAACTGACAGCCTTGTGTTACCATTGCTGCTGCCACCAGAAGCCTATAGAATGACAAAATTCTATTTGGAAAATTGAATGCAGGTAAATTTGTTTGGACAATAGTTCCTTCTATGCTGTATTTTGTAATGCTTCCTACATATATAGTAGGTCAGCAGAAAAAAGCACATCAATTTCAAAGATATTTCTGTCAAAGATTTTGCATTTGCAGGGCGCTCATTTTAGGCTCCGTCATGTCACTTTGTGGATATCACATGTAAAATTCATCTTCAAACAAACTGTCATTATTGATTGATTACATAGTCAGGGATGAAAGCATTTATATGATGGAGCTGTAAATTAGAAGCAAGTATTGGCATCAAGCATAGCTTTTATGGAATTGTTCTGATTTAAAAATGCCCATTCAGAGTATTCCTGAATGTATGGTTTTGACTTGTGCTCCTCTGGAGGGCTGGGGAAAGTTGTGCTGCGGCTCTACTTTATATGCTGCAGTTAGTTCTCTTGATAACCAGCACATTTCAGTCCTACGGCCAACATGTTCCTTTTGATTTTTATCAGGGCCCGCAGCTGTCTGCCAGGTGTAACTGCAGGCTTTGACAACTGACTGCTGCCTAATGAGATTGCACTTCACTGCGCATTGCAGAGCACAGTAATACAGTGTCATTGGCCCTGATATTTATGGGGATGTGGGGAAGGTGCAGGGGAGTACAGTACTGCAGGGAAGACGCAGCATTTCGGGGACTGCAGGTTGGAGATACGTACCCTGTTTTAGATTTTAACCCCGTCTGAATTTCTGTCGTCCATCGTGCGGGGTGGGGGGTGTGGGGGTGGGGGGTTGGTGCGGTGGGGGCAGGTGGGCTGGGGATTTTTTAAATATTGAGGCCATTATTTCTCACATCCAGCAAGTACATATTCTTTTGATACATCTTGTGCGTGGCAGGCTTTCAAGGTCTGACAGAAAAGAAAACAAATCAGCGCACTTTTTCTAAAATGGTTTTATTCTAAGTTAAACGCGCAATGTAAATGAGTTTTGCAATGGATCAGCAAAAAGAAAAAGAAAAAAAGAAAGACTTGCATTAATATAGCGTCTTTCATGAACTTAGAAGGTCCAAAAGCACTTTACAGCCAATGAAGTGCTTTTGAAGTGTAGCCACTCTTGTAATGTAGGAAACATGGCAGCCAATTTGCGCACAGCAAGCTCCCACTAAACAACAATATGATAATGACCAGATAATCTGCTTTAGTAACATAGAAACATAGAAGATAGGAGCAGGAGTAGGCCATTCGGCCCTTCGAGCCTGCTCCGCCATTCAATGAGATCATGGCTGATCATCCAAATTCAGTACCCTGTAACTGCCTTCTCCCCATATCCCTTGATCCCTTTAGCCTTAAGAAATATATCCAACTCTTTCTTGAATATATTTAATGAACTGGCCTCCACCGCCCTCTGTGGCATAGAATTCCACAGGTTCACCACTCTCTGGGTGAAGAAATTCCTCCTCTTACCCCTTATCCTTAGACTATGACCCCTGGTTCTGGACTCCCCGGCCATCAGAACCATCCTTCCTGCATCTAGTCTGTCCAGGCCTGACAGAATTTTATAGGTTTCGATGAGATCCCCTCTCAATCTTCTAAACTCCAGTGAGTATAAGCCCAATCGACACAATCTCTCCTCATACGTCATTCCTGCCATCCCAGATATCAGCCTGGTGAATCTTCGCTGCACTCCTTCCATGGCAAGAACGTCCTTCCTCAGGTAAGGCGACCAAAACTGCACACAATACTCAAGGTGCGGTCTCACCAAGGCCTTGTACAACTGTAGCAAGACATCCTTGTTCCTGTACTCGAACTCTCTTGCTACGAAGGCCAACATACCATTTGCCTTCTTAACCACCTGCTGCACCTGCATGCTTACCTTCAGCGACTGGTGCACAAGAACACCCAGGTCTCTTTGCACTTCCCCTTCTCCCAATCTATTGCCATTCAAATAATAATCTGCCTTCCTGTTTTTGCCACCAAAGTGGATAACCTCACATTTATCCACATTATAGTGCATTTGCCATGTTTCTGCCCAATCACCCAACCTGTCCAAATCGTACTGGAGTTTCACGACATCCTCCTCACAGCTTACCCTCCCACCCAGCTTTGTGTCGTCTGCAAATTTGGAGTTTTACATCCAATTCCCTCGTCCAGATCATTAATATATATTGTGGACAGCTGGGGTCCTAGGACCGATCCTTGCGGTACCCCACTAGTCACTGCCTGCCACTCGGAAAATGACCCGTTTATTCCAACTCTTTGCTTTTTGTCCACCAACCAGTTCTCTATCCAAGTCAATACCTTGTCCCCAATCCCATGTGCCTTAATTTTGCACGCTAATCTCTTATGTGGGACCTTATCGAAAGCCTTCTGAAAGTCCAAATACACCACATCCACTGGTTCTCCCTTATCTATTTTACCAGTGATGTTGATTGATGGATAAATATTGGCCCGGACACCAGGGATAACTCCCTGGCTCTTCTTCGAAATAGTGCCATGGGACCTTTTACTTCCAGCTGAGAAAGCAGATGGGGCATCGGTTTAATGTCTCATCTGAAAGACGGCACCTCGGACAGTGCCGCACTCCTTCAGTACTGCACTGGAGTATCAGCCTAGATTTTTGTGCTCAAATATCTGGAGTGGAACTTGAACCCACAACCTTCTGAAATGAATCAAAAGCATGTTACACTTACCATATGTCATGTCTCAGATTACTCATAAACTGTATTACACAAATATTAATTTCTGAAATAAGCCAGCAAATGAGTCATCTGCTGTGGTGCTGGGCCATATGGATCGTGAAGACCCCAAGTTCAATCGGTGGTGAGTTAACCTCTGTCTCCTGATCATTATCTAATAACTTCCTGGTGGAAATGTGAAGGTTCACATGGGAAGAGGACTGGGCTCACTTGTGGTGAGCCCTAGGGCTAAATAGCCTACCTACACTCACTGTCCAAATTCACACAAAAAAAACAAAACACTTAGGTAAGATATCAGAAGGTTGTTGGTGCACCAAGGAACTGCAGACCAACGTCAATCATTGCTTTCAGGAGATGAGGGGAGAAACCTAATAGAAAAGCAGGTGGATGTCTTAAATTCAAAGTTGAAGGTTATTCTGTTTGAACCTGTAACTTAATTCCAGTTCCCATTACTAGTGGGATTTTTCCTTCATGAGCCAAATTGCAGACATTCCTATGCATTATTAGCATACATAGGAGCATAGGAATTGCCGGACGATAAAAGTCTAAGGTCTGTCAAGTTCGCCTCCTAGCATCTTGGTAGTTCCATGATACAATGATAATGGTGTTGTTGACTAATCATAGCAATCAATCTCTATCAATTAGTCTACAACAGACCCAGACAGGAGGCGAGGAAATCCCCAGTGGTGGAGAGCTTTGGGAACGATAGGTCAAAAGTCACCTGTTCCTCCCAAGCATGCTACTCTCCCCATATGTCATGTCTCAAATTACTCATATACTGTATCACAGAAATATTAATCTCTGAAATAAATCTATCTAATTTGATTTGGATGGATCAATACTATCTGCTTTCATCATCCCACTAGGGAGCCTGTTTTTTAGAGTGAACACTCGCTCACTGAAATATTGTTTCTGCAGATTGGTTTTGAATTTAATTCCCTTTAAGTGCAGAGTGTGCTCTCTGGTTCCACTGCTCTGGACAAGGTGGGACAGCTTGTCATGATCTTACATTATCTCATGCTTTAGAATCCAAAAAGCAGCAATCATATTATCCCTCAATGTTCTCTTTTCCAGTGAGGACGGCACAATTTTCATAATTGCTCCTCATGATCCAATCCCTCCATCCCCTCAATCATTCTGTTTGCTCTCTGTAAGCGGTTTTGCTCCTAGCCCAATTGCTAGATGGACAGTTCGAATCGCCCCCGCCTTATGAAAGTTCTATACCTGGGAATTATCATTCAGAGTGTAAATGAAATAAGTCACGGACAGGAATGCTTCGGTGAAAAATCAAACTTATATTTATTTGGTAAAACATGCACCACTAAACAAAATCACTGTCTCTGTGGAGATTAAGATACAGGTTACAAACAACATACATACAGTACACAACTGGGGACTATAACATGCAGTAATTCCCTTGTTGCTATGGTGGACTCTAACTCCAACCCTACCAACGAATTACCCAGGCACATAAACCCCTTCGCCTGGCTGAACCAAACGAAGTTCCCACCCTCGGAATAGCCCAAAAACTTCACTTCTGAGAAAAACCCTGAGCACTTACAGCTCACCCAGCTCGCCTGAGATCTGGTTACCGGCTTGGGACACTCGAGACCATGCTTACCACCACACACAGTCGGTCTCGATCGCTCCGCTCAGCGGCTTCTTCCTCTGGTACTTCTTCTTGTTAGGTCAATCTTGGTGGAACGAGAGCGAGAGAGAGAGAGAATGGTGGAAAAGAAACTGGCCTAGAAATTCGGTGGCGCCCCGTGGGTGCCGGAATTACCACTGCGATCGGAGCTGTTGCGCCCACCGGAAATTCAGTTTGAGCGCCCCAAGAGGGACGCGGGGCGCTGCTTGAGGCGCCCCGCGTCCCTCTTAGGGCGCTGAAACTGAATATCGCAGCGCAACGTGCCGCAGCGCCACACGCTGCAGCATGGTGCACTGCAGTACTGCAGGCCTTCCTCCCCTTCTTAAGGGGGAGGGGCCTGCACCAGCGCGATGACCGATCGCGACTGCCGGCAAAAGAGCCCGGCACCGAAGAGAAGTACCGGGCTCTCGGGACACAGCCGGCACTGCCCGAGGGGGGGGGATCAGGAGGCCGGGGACGGAGGTGCTGGCAGGCGGCCACTGAAAAAAATGGCCGCCCCGCACCTCCACCTTAATTTGCGCCACTACCGCCATAGGTAGGCCCCGTGAACCGGGCGCGATTTGCGACCGGCGTTACAGAGGCGGGCGCGACCAAATATCGTGATCGGGGCGGTAGCAGGGCGCTGCGCACACCGATGACGTCATCGGTGGTGGCGCAGCGCTACAGGCTAACGCTGCCATTAGGGCCCCGCTAAATAGCATGGGAGGCGTGGCCAGTGGCGCTAAAGCCACTGAGTGCCCTCTTTAGGAGCTAACTTGTGGCGCAGCCCACCAAATTTCTAGGCCTCTATCTTTATAGGAGCCTTGCTACTCCTATCTTTCCCGCCAATCTTTAAAATCCTTTTGTTTCTAATGGTGCTTATTCAGTGATGGGCTATCATCAGACCCATGAGTATTCCGTGATTGGACTAGTGGCCCTATGTCTGGGACATCTCTCTGGTCTTTGTGTTGGTGATGCGCTATCAATTACTCATAAAAGACTGAGAGTTAAGAGAGTAACTAAAGGCTTTTATTAGCAAAGAACAGAGCATGCCTCTCGTGGTTGACTGGGTTCCAAGAAGCAGGGGGCTGCAGGTCAATCACCTTTATACCTGGGCCTGTGTGGGTGGAGCCAGCCGAGACATGTTGAGGCATGCATAGGTACAACAGTGTGTAATAACAACAACAACAACGGTTTACCACATTCACCCCTTGTTTAAAATTGAGTCCGGCGGGGTGAAGTGTACAAAAGGTTCGTGTAAGTAAGTCTATCAGGTGGCCTTGTATGCCGTCCTGATCGTCGTGGTGGCGGCGGTGATGGTGCAGCATCCAACGTTGAGTCTGGCGTCTCATTGAGTGGTTGGGTGGTCAATGACGGGTCCTGGGGCTGCGGCATGCCGTCTAGCGGGGTTGGGTTGTGGGTAGTGGTGGATGGCAATGGTAGTGTTTCAGGGGCACCCAAAGGTGCGAGATCTCGTGTGGGGGCTGTGTCCTCCCGCCCCTCCGGGCACGCTACGTAAGCGTACTGGGGGTAGGCGTGGGTAGTGGTGGATGGCGAGGGGTGTGTTTCGGGAGCACCCGAAGGTGCGAGGTCTCGTATGGAGACTGTGTCCTCCCGCCCGTCCGGGTACACCACGTAAGCATACTGAGGGTTGGCATGGAGGAGGCTCACCCTCTCGACCAGGGGGTCCGTCTTGTGGGACCTCACGTGCTTCCGCAGTAGGACGGGTCCTGGAGAAGTCAGCCATGTCGGTAACGAGGTCCCCGATGTGGACTTCCTGGGGAAGGAGAACATTCTCTCGTGAGGGGTAGCATTGGTGGCTGTACAGAGCAGTGACCGAATGGAATGGAGCGCCGCAGGGAGGACTTCCTGCCAGCGAGAGGTCGGGAGGCCCTTAGATTTCAAGTTTAAAAGGACTGCCTTCCAGACCGTCGCATTCTCCCTTTCCACCTGGCCATTCCCCCGGGGGTTGTAGCTGGTGGTCCTGCTTGTAGCGATACCTCTCGAGAGCAGGTACTGCCGGAGTTCGTCGCTCATAAAGGATGAGCCCTTGTCGCTATGAATATAGCTAGGGAAACCGAACAAGGCGAAGAGGTCATTCAGACATTTAATGACCGTGGTACTGGTCATGTCTGAGCAAGGGATGGCAAACGGGAAACGGGAGTACTCATCAATTATGTTGAGGAAGTACACATTGTGGTCGGAGGAGGGGAGGGGCCCTTTAAAATCGACGCTCAGCCGTTCAAAGGGGCGCGTGGCTTTGATCAGGCTTGCACTGTCTGGCCTATAAAAATGCGGTTTGCACTCGGCACAGATTTGGCAGTTCCTGGTCATGGTCCTGACCTCCTCGATGGAGTGGGGCAGGTTACGGGATTTGATGAAGTGAAAAAACCTGGTGACCCCCGGGTGGCAGAGGTCATTGTGGAGGGTCTTCAGTCTATCCAAAGCCCAGTCAGCGGACGTCGGTGGCTACTGTGTAGTGACGCTTTCAGTAAGGGGCACAGAATACAAAAATTTTAAACTCCTGGTCCTGCCCCATCTTTGCGCTGCCGTTCTACTGGGGTTGGATTTTCAGTGCAACCTTAAGAGTGTCACATTAGCGTACGACGGACCCCTCCCCCCACTCACAGTCTGCAGCCAGCAGCTTTTAAATCGCCCGCCGCGCACCATTTGCAGCCTCTCCACCCTTAAAGTCCCCCCCCCTCCTTGTTCGCTAAC
Source organism: Somniosus microcephalus (assembly GCF_052327205.1). Taxonomy (NCBI): domain Eukaryota; kingdom Metazoa; phylum Chordata; class Chondrichthyes; order Squaliformes; family Somniosidae; genus Somniosus; species Somniosus microcephalus. The sequence continues at coordinate 44,162,221 of NC_140996.1, read as the reverse complement.
CTCACCCGCGACTGTAAGCCCATCGCTACCAAAAGCAGGCGTTACAGTGCCGGGGATAGGAGCTTCATTAAATCCGAGGTAGCAAGACTCCTGAAGGAAGGGATTATTGAAAGTAGCACCAGCCCATGGCGAGCACAAGTGGTGGTAGTGAAGACTGGCGAAAAACAGCGCCTAGTTATTGACTACAGCCAGACGATCAATCGCTACACCCAGCTAGATGCATACCCACTCCCCCGCATATCTGACATGGTCAATCAGATAGCACAATACCGGGTGTTCTCGACGGTTGATCTGAAGTCGGCATACCACCAGCTCCCCATCAGGGCTGAGGACCGGCAGTACACAGCTTTTGAAGCTGACAGTCGTCTCTACCACTTCCTCAGAGTTCCCTTCAGCGTCACCAACAGGGTTTCAGTCTTCCAACGGGAGATGGACCGGATGGTCGACCAGAACGCGCTCCAGGCCACTTCCCCCTATCTAGACAACGTCACCATCTGCGGCCGCGACCAGCAGGACCATGATGTTAATCTAGAGAAATTCCTCCGTACGGCCCAGCGGCTGAACCTAACATACAACAAGGACAAATGTATGTTTCGTACCAAGCGCCTTGCCATTCTTGGCTGTGTAGTGGAGAACGGAGTCATCAGCCCCGACCCCGACAGGATGCGCCCCCTTATGGAGCTCCCCCTCCCCCACTGCCAAAAAGCACTGAAGAGATGCCTAGGGTTTTTCTCGTACTATGCTCAGTGGGTGCCGAACTATGCGGACAAAGCCAGACCCCTCATCAAGTCCACCTCCTTCCCCCTGACAGCAGAGGCCTGTGCAGCCTTCACTCTCATAAAAGGAGATATTGCGAAGGCCACAATGCACGCAGTGGATGAGTCCATCCCTTTCCAAGTGGAGAGCGACGCTTCCGACTTTCCCCTAGCTGCAACCCTTAACCAGGCGGGGAGACCCGTGGCCTTTTTCTCAAGGACCCCCCAGGGCCCCGAGATTTGACACTCCTCTGTCGAAAAGGAGGCCCAGGCCATTGTGGAAGCTGTGCGACATTGGAGGCATTACCTGGCCGGAAAACGATTTACCCTGCTCACTGACCAGCGTTCAGTAGCTTTTATGTTTAATAATAAGCAGAGGGGCAAAATCAAGAACGATAAGATCTTGAGGTGGAGAATCGAACTCTCCACCTACAATTACGATATCTTGTACTGGCCCGCACCGTGTCGGGGTGGATAAAGCTTTCCGTGCTCCCGCTGTCAAAAAGGCAGGTAGTGGCGCGGCTGTTTACCTTAATGTCCATCATGGACCTGGACAGTTGATGAGGGAGAGATTGGTCCAGCGTCACGGAGGCCAGCGTATGGTCGAGCGAGTCGATGTGGTCATCAGATGGGGCGGTGGTTGAGTCCGGGTCCCCCGTGGTTGAAGTTGGAGACGTCCGAGATGGCGGACAAAATGGCGGCGCCCATGGTCCCGATCCCCACGCGGCTGGGGGAGCCCAAGATGGCAGACAAGATGGCTGCCCCCACGGTTCGCACGCGGCGCTGCTGGCGTTAGCGGTTTTACCTTTGCAGGCGCTGACATAGTGTCCTTTCTTCCCACAGCCGGAGCAGGTAGCGTTTCTCGCCGGGCAGCGTGCTCTGGGGTGTTTTGCCTGGCCACAAAAATAACATTTCTGTGCCTTGGACATCGCAGCAGCAGTTGAAGGTGGCGGTCCCATGACCCAAGGTTGTGGCGTCCACGTTGCGGAGCGGTTAGGGGAGAAGGCGTCTATATTCCTGTGGGCCGCGTCGAGCGAGAGCGCGAGGGACACTGCCTTTCTCAGGTCCATTTCTCCCTTTTCCAACAGTCTCTGCCGGGAGTAGTCGGACCTTAGACCCGCAACGAAAGCATCTCAGATCAGTCCCTCCGTGTGTGCTGCGGCTGATGCTTCTTTGCAGTCGCAGTCTCGGCCGAATATCCGTAGTGCCCGTAGGAAGGCCTCCACCGATTCCCCGGGCTGCTGTCTGTGGGATCTTAAGAGGTGGCGGGCATAGACCGTATTTACCGGGCGTGCGTATTGCCCTTTTAGCAGACCGATAGCCGTCGCGTAGGTCGTCGCGTCCTGGATTATTGTATAAACTTGGTGGCTCACCTTTGAGGCCAGGATTTCCAACTTGTTTTCGTCCAGGGTCACAGTTGAGGCTTGCAGGTAGGCCTCGAAGCAACGCAGCCAATGCGCGAATTTGGTAGCCGAACCCGCCTCTTGGGGGTCTAGGTCCAGGCATGTTGGTCTGAGGGCTCGCAGCAGCCCCTGTTGCTCAGCGTTTGGTGCAGCAGTCTGCTGTTCAGCGTTTGGTGCAGCAGCCTGCTGTTCAGCGTTTGGTGCAGCAGCCTGCTGTTCAGCAAATGTCGACATTTTGTTTTTGCTAATAAAATTGATGCGCTATCAATTACTCATAAAAGACTGAGAGTTAAGAGAGTAACTAAAGGCTTTTATTAGCAAAGAACAGAGCATGCCTCTCGTGGTTGACTGGGTTCCAAGAAGCAGGGGGCTGCAGGTCAATCACCTTTATACCTGGGCCTGTGTGGGTGGAGCCAGCCGAGACATGTTGAGGCATGCATAGGTACAACAGTGTGTAACAACAACAACAACAACGGTTTACCACATTTGGGAAATACTGGCTCCTCTTTGGCAGGCTGAGGCTAGTGGGTTCATTGTTCTGCTTCTCTTCTGAGATTGGGGTAAGAAGTGCTTTTGCATATTAGAGTGGTTTTCTACTAGGTTCAAGTTCAACGGGTGCCTCAGGGTCCTCAGCCCCTTCGTCAATGGCCTCCTTCCTTTTTCCAGGACTGTCAGGCGAACCCATACATTCTGGATGACTGACAGTTCTTTTGTCACAGCCAACTGCCATGTGTTCTCTAGAGTTTAAACAAACCAGTTTTTCACATATCTGCACAGGGCGATTCCATCACAGGGAAAATAACCTCAGAAAAATCCCATAAAGTCCACAAAATATTTTCGACTGTGTCCATTCTTCAAACAGAGACTTTGCGATCTCTTCAGTCCCCTATTTGATGCTTTTCTTTCCACAAAGCATCACTCGACGAGAGAGCAAAAGCCAAAGTCTCCCACAAGTGAAGCTGTTTCCCTGATTTTACGTTTTACACTCCAGAACTGTACCCCTTACTGCATGTCATAGTTCCCTTCTACCGAGTCAAAACATCAGCGAAATGACTTCTTGACACATTCAAACGGCTGGGTTCCAATTCCCACCGACAAACTTCAAGTCAAATACTGACATTAATACGATCCACAGGACATTACCAAAAAGTCACCGCGCACATCAAACAGTACAGCATTGACAGGTAGTAACACATTACAAAAATGCAACAGCGCACATCGCGCAATACAGAGTGTAAAACTATAACCAGAATACAATACACTTGCTTACAGAACTTTGGTACATTACAAGTTTTGGCAGGGAGAAACCATCATCAACATAAATCAATTACACCTTTCCGGATCGATCTAACACCCCTTGCCACCGCGCTCGGAGCATTAGGCTCCGTCACCTGCAGCTGGTGTAAAACAAGTAGCTTACAAGCAACAATTGTCTGATAACTAATGCATGGGAACAGATGCAGAACCAGGGAGGAATTTCTATACTCAGACCGATGTCCCACCATGATCTCCTCCCCCACTTCTACTGTCTTTTGCTCTAAAGTGTAAAAATGTTTCTGGGAGAGCTCAACGGTCTTTATTAACTCAGTGAGGTGTTCCGTCAAAAAAGGAATCGGGTACCCGAAATGCTCCACATAGTCTTGGAGATACGTGAAGGTGTTGTTCACAGTGAGGCGAATGGTCGAGGGTTTGGGGATGGGAGTAATTCGCTCTTGTGCTACTTGAACCTCAGCCTTGGGTTTGAAGCAAAACTGCTCTCGTTCACCAGACACCACATGTCCTGGCTGAACCGGTAGCGGACCGCACTTGTGGTGACACAGTATGTCCCACTCCCTACGTATGCTACCTGTGGAGGTACGTGATCTGGTGCCATCACTTCCATGGTGCAATTGATAGGTTCCGCGCCTGCAGAAGCAAACCCACATTCTGGTCACACAAAAGCATTCAAGTGCTGGGAACACAGTATTACGTGTGCACACCGGCTCTGGCATCCGGAGAGGTCAGTGCCTGTCATATCATGCTCTCACTTTATGACATACGGCGGGACTGCTTTAAAACGAACATGTACTCCTGCACGAATGACCCCGATATTCTCAACCCTGTATATTGGTGCCAGATGGGATGACGGTCCCATTACTGGCATCCTCACTACAATTCCCATCACTGTATGGTTGGACCGCCCGCAATCTACAGGGACAGGATAGGTTTCAGAGGCTAAACGAAGCTGGCATGGGCTCAACGAATTGCTATACGGGTGCAGCGCAGCGAGATGCTTGTTGCTTAACCATGAAGGAACGCGACCTTGCCTCAGGTCCTCCAGGTTACTGCGGCCCTCGCCCAGCAACCATGCTCCATACACACCTCATTCCGTGCAGCCTGCTCCAAGGCGTTACTGTCCTCCCGTATCAAATCACCAACAGTTTTTGCGTGCCTCTCCAGCTCCGCAATGACCTCTTTCAAATGAATGGTCATTGCCTGGTCCTCATGAAGCTCTGAACCCACCACTGTATTCTCTTCCCCTAGAATCTTACGCAGTTGGATCTTTAACCCAGTGATCTGCATCTGGAGTTGTGCATCATCCATACTATTAACAATACCCATTCCTGTACTGAACGCTGTGGCTACATCGTTCCAGGCCCCTCTTATCTGACTCCCAGACCCCACACTATCCCCAGCATTCAGATTATAAAGCTGTTCTTTCTCTACATTTCCATAGTCCAGTTCATAAAATTCCTGAAACATCGCTTTTAACAGAGCTTCATAAAGCTTCTCCATCTTCCTTGGACACCACACAGGCAGATGGACTTCAGTCAGGTTCAAAATCACCGATGCCATGGCGTAGTGCCCATTCTGAAACAACACTTTGTCAGTAGAGATTAATACCAACCCATTCCCTGGACCCCTAGTGGTGGTGGGACACCCATCTACAGTCATCTGTACTGTTGGGGTTCTGGGCAGGGGCTTCCTGGTGTATGAGATGAGCTCTGTGGCATTGATGGTGTTCGGGGGTTTTGGGATCACACAGGAGTCCACACTCCGATTCCAAACGATCCCACCCCCGGCATCCTGCCATTGTCTGCTAAACGTGATCGACACATCCGCTGGGCAGATCTTTGCCGACCCCCACATACACACATAAATCCCTTCCTCAGATTCCCAACTTTTATCCCAACACACATTCACTCCTACGATAGCAAAATACTGCAGATGCTAGAAATCCAAAGCAACAACTGAAAACGCTGGAAAAACTCAACAGGCCAGGCAACATCCGTAGAGAGAGAAACAGAGTCAACATTTCGGGTCAAAACCCTTTGTAGGGGGTGGCATGTGGTGGTCAGTCGGTTAGGCCTCTGGCTGCCCGTGAGCGGTTCGAATCGCTCCCATGCCCCTGAGATTCTCGACACCGGATTTAGGTACAGGTAGTGATATAGAAAAGACTCGAGTAGACAGGTGGTTTGGATGTAAGCAGAACTCAGGATTTTATTAAACAGGAAAAATTAATACAGCCTCAAGAGAAATTACCAGTATCTAACATTACAGGAAAATACAAATAACTATGCTTATACAGGGAATGGGGAACACATGGCACATCGAGGGAAACAACTATCTTAACAATCCCCTTATCCTATCCCACCCCTATACCTAACTAGATTAAGCTATGAGGGGCCAGAATTTATGCTCACCAATCAAAAGGGTTTGTTGGACGCAAAACAGCGGTGGGGTTCGGAGTTCACTCTTGGTGCTCTCTGGAGCCTGCCATCGTCACATGGTCTCCGGGCGCTGCAAGGGCGTTATCCAGGTTCGAGTACCCCAAAGTTAAAGTCTCTGCTTGGGCACTTTACCTTGCAGGGATGATTCTTCGTCGTCAGCCGACAGTTTGAGTTTGCATGAAGATAGTCGCAGGTTGGCTGAGGCTGAAGGCCCGATGATTCGAAGCCTACCCTCAATTCATCTCCTCAGTTCGTCTCCTCAGTTCGTCTCCTCAGTTGGTCTTCCTCAGGTGGTCTTCCCTCCTCCCCTCATCGCGTCCCGCCTTGCCTGGCCTGAATTGTCCATGTCCACCCGATGCAGTGCCGGGGCGATTTCCAGATGGAGTGGCAAAAGGCACAGGCAAAGGCCAGGGGGTAAGCGCGGGATGGGGAAAGAGCGAAAGCCACAAGGGCGAGGAGCCGAAGAGCATAGAGAGAAGAGAAGAGAGCGATTGCTACCCGGGGCCTTCAATTATACTCTTTTTGAAAACCCTTATCTGCGCGCCAAATCAGTTTAGTTCTTTGTCTTAATCTTTGCGGGCTTTTTAAAATAATGGTAGCAATCCATACTAAATGTTTTTAGATGGCCGGTAATCGCATCTACCGGCCCGATAATTGACTTGTATTGTCATGAGTGTTCCTTGATGGGCCTGTCCAGCCTCGATGGCTCTCTTAATCTGTTTCCGATTATATATGTAGACTGCTTGACGGCCTTAACTATAGGCCTAAACTGAATTTAAATTTGTCTCCAATTCGGCCTAATACATAATACAGAGTCCTGTCTGGTTTCAAAATACAATGTCTCTCTTCACAGAAAACTGCAGCTTGGGTTTCAATCCACAAGCTCTCTGCATTGCAGAGTCCATTTTAAAATCCCACAGGCTTTCTGCCACGAGGCATGGACACCATCTTGGGTAATCTTTTTGATTTAAAATGTCCACGCAGGGTCCCGTTTATTAATAACAGCCTTCGGGGAAATGCAGAAATTTTGCAAATCTTACACTTCCTGCTGTGATACTAAAACTTGCTTGAAGTATCATACCTTTAAGTGAGCAAAAGTTTTTTCTGACCTTCCATATGCAATCTTCCCCAGTAATTACCTATCTAATATGCCCACGACACATGCACTTCCCATTCCGCGAAAATGTAGTGTACATCAGCATAGAGAGAGTAAAATTACAGACTTTACAAACACATCCAAGCATGGAGGGGGCCCAACATCCCTGCACCACTTGGTACACACATATTTATTAAACCGCGTCGCAAAAAATCAACAAAAGAAAAACCTTTATTAAAAATAACAAACACAAAGAAACAATCCTTTAATCAAAATACAGGGAAAAAGACTTTAACCGGCATATCTCCCTCTGCCTTTACATAGTGTTCCTTCCAAATTCTCTGGTTTTGGAATTCTGGCCACCAGCCTTTTGCTTACGCTGGATACAAACTAAATACAACACTATCCCTAACTGACAAACCACGAGAATGTGGAAGCCAGTCTGATCCATGAAGGGACCTCTATATTACTGAAAATGTTCCACCAGGGTGGAGTCACAATATCTTAGTCCCTATCTCTACTGTTTTCTGTTCGAGTGTGTAAAAATGTTTTGCGAAACTATAACGGCTTTGAGTATTTTGGTAAGATGTTCAGGGAGAGGGGGAATTTCATAGCCAAAATGTGCTACATACTTCTGCAAATCTGTAAAATTCTCCTTCACAGTGAGGTGAACAGTGGAGGGTTCAGGAATGGGGACAATTCGCTCCTGGGCCACTTGAACTTCTGCCTTGGGTTTAAAACCGAAACTGCTGTCACTAAGCAGACACCAGCTATGCTGTCGATGCTGGTAGTGGGGCGCGCCGGTGGTGACACAATATGTCCCACCTACTATATATACTACCTGCGGGGGAACATGGCCTTGTGCCATTGCCTCCATGGTACAATTTATAGGCTTCACATCAGCAGCTCTGAACCCACACTGCGGTTTTGAAAAGGCATTCAAGTGCTGGGGACACAGGATTATGTGTGCGCCCCGGCTCCGGCACCCTGAGCGGTCAGTACCTGTCATAGCGTGCTCCCACTTAATGACGTAAGGTGGGACAGCTGTGAAATGAATGTGGCACCCCCTTGAATGACTCCAATGTTCTCAACCCTGTATACCGGTGCGGGTCGGGCTGTCCTACCCATGACCGGCATCCTAACTACTACTCCCATGATTGTGTGGTTGGAACGCCCACAATCCACGGGGACTGGCTAGGCTTCGGAGGCTAGCTGGAGTTGGCATGGGCTCTATGCATTCTCAAATATGTGGAGGGCTGCGAGGTGCTTGTTACTAATCCAGGAGGGGACCAAACCCTGTTTTAAATCCTCCAGATTACTGCGGCCCTCGCCCAGTAACCACGCCCCGTATAACACGCACGCCTCATTCTGCACAGCCTGGTCAGAAGCATGTCTGTCCTCCCTTATGAGAGCATTTACCGTCTTTGCGTGCGTTTCCAACTCGGCTATGATCTCTTTTAAATGGACCATCATGGCCTGGTACTCATGCAACTGCGAGCCCACTACCTTGTTCTCATCCAGTAATATCTTCTTTAACTGTGTTTTTAAACCGTTTATCTGGTTCTGCAGCTCTATGTCATCCAAGCTGTTGATTACAGAGGACCCAGTATTAAACGCAGTAAAAACATCATTCCATACACCCCTTCTTTGCCTCCCTGCATTACCCAAAAAACTCCCGGTGTGTGGTGTAATGTTCGGTCTTGTCCACGTGGGCAAAATTGAACTCTTAAAACTTCTTGAACATGTCCTTTAATAGGGCCTGGTATAGCTGCTCTGTTTCTTTGGGGCACCACTCCGGTAAATGTACCTCCGTGAGATTTAAAATCACGGAGGCTACCACGTAGTGTACCCCCTGGTACAGCATCTGATCGGTGGGGACTAATACCAACCCATTCCCTGGTCCCTTGGTGGTGGTGGGGCAACCTTCCCTGGATAGCTTCACCGCCTGTGCCATGGGCAGGGGCTTATGGGGGCGGGTTACCAGCTCAGTGGCATTGACTGGGATCTGGGAGTACAGGACCGCACACACATTCCGGCTTGCATCCCACCGTATCCCCTTCCCGGTGTTGTGACTCTGACGGTGGAACATAATGGATATGCCTGCAGGGCAGACCTTCTCTGACCCCCACATACAGATGTAAATCCCCTGATCCAGCTCCCACCACTTGTCCCAACACACGCTCAGTCCTCCATGAGTCCCTGTAATCGTCCGATGGGTGTTGTTTCCCAACCATTCCCACTCGACTTCGGGGTTCCTCATATCCTTGCTCAACTTTCTGAGCCACCACCACCTATCCAGTGGAATGTGTCCTTTACACGTCAAACATATTCGCTTTCCAACGGTGACGCTGACCCTCGTGGTAACCACTCGTACCCTGGGGCACAGGAGGGAGGCTTCCCCATACGTGAATCCGGTTTGGCTGGAGTACTGAGACGAATTGGACCCCAGCCATCCTGGCCACCTTCCCTTGTGGAAGTAAACGGCGGTCTCCTCCGCATCCCGTTCACCACTCCCATCGATCGCCAGGGGCACCTTGTCTCCCGAACACCCGTAGATGTGGGAGTCTTGGACATCGCCCCTCCTCTCCACACTCATCCCGATCAGGGCGAATAGGATCATGATCCATTCCATCCCGAAAATCTTTCTGCAAAAAGATGTAAAAGAACATGCAGCCAGGTCCCCAAGAGATTCTCTGGCTTGGTGAAGCATAGTCGGGACCTGTGACCTTGACCCAAAGATACACTCTTAACAGATTACTTAACTTAAAACTGCCCATCACCTTATTTAACTTAAATCAATAAACACTCAAACTTAAGCTAAATAATTACACTTTACTTAAACTTAAACTTAAACTAAACTATATACATGCGCCGCCCATCTCCGGGCGACCAGGCTAATCCCTGGTTGGACTGCGGCTCGCCGCTACCCCAGACGTGACTGCACCGTCCTTGACTGTTGGTCCCTCGCAGCCCGTGACTGCTGGCTGAGGGCCTGTGTCCTTGGACCTCTCCCTGACTCGAGGGGCGGCCCTTGGTAACTGGAGGGCGGGTGACCATGGCTTTCTCGGCTGGGGCGTCTGTGGGGACCTTTTAGGGGCTTTGACGGGTGGGGCTTTCTTGTCCGCTGGGCATTTTACCCAAACCACTGCTCCCCCAGGCTTGACCCCTCCCGAACCTGGGCTGGGGGCAGATAACTCTTCGCAGCCTGCTGCTGCGAGCTGAGAGTCTCCGCCCCCAGTTCCCATGGCTGGGTCCAGGGCGGGGTTTTCGACCTCAGGTCCCTCCCTCTCTACACCTGGGTTAGGGGCGGGGTGTTCACCCTCAGGTCCCTCCCCCTCATCTGGATCCCAGAAGAGTGGGGGAGTGTCCCAATCGATGGGCGGGATGGCCCCTCCCTTCACACAAGTCACAGCGCCTGCCTGTGCAGTCTGTGAACTCGCTCCTGCTGCAGGCTGAGGATCTTTATCCTCAGACATTTCCCCAACTGGCTGCTTTCCCCTTTCAGGTGTAAACAGCTTACACTGGTTTATATGGAACCATTTTGTATGCCGGGGCATCTTCACGGGGTCTACCATGGGGCTGGCTTTATCTACAATACTGTAGGGCCCCATGTACAATGGCTCCAAACTACCTACTCGGGCATAATTCCTCACCATAACCTGATCTCCTATCTCCCACTCATGGTGCTTTCTCGGTTCGAGCAGCAATCGATTACTCCGATGCTGCCTTCCCATGTTCCCAGCCGTCTGCTCATGGACCTGCTTCAGGTGCTCAAAGAGGTTTCGGGCAAACCTGTCCCAGTTTACCTCTCTGAGCTGACCCTCAGTGAGCACCCAGGCTAGTACATGGGTGGGGGTCCGCATAACCCTGCCAGTCATTAGCTCGTACGGGGAATACCTCGTGCTTTTAGACTGGCTGGCCCAGATCACCATCAAAACCAACGGTAGGACTTCGGCCCATTTATGGGGCGAGTCCACCGTGTCCTTTCTTAACCATTCTTTCAGGGTCCGATTCATGCGCTCTACAATCCCCGATGACTGGGGGTTGTGGGCCACGTGCCATTTCCCTTCGATGCCAAGCAGCATCAGGGTGTTCTGCATCACCTGTCCGGTGAAGTGGCTCCCTTGGCCGGACTCCACAAACTGTGGTAGTCCCCACCTCGAGAACACTTCCCGGACTAGGGTCCTGGCAGTACCCAGAGCTGTGGCAGTTCTGCAGGGAAAAGCCTCTACCCACTTGGTAAACACTTCCACCAGGACTAGGCAGTACTTATAGCCTCCCTGGGTGGTGGGCAGGGGCCTGATGTCGTCGACTTGTATCGACTGCCATGCTCCCTCTACCCTCCTTACGTGTCCCATAGGGACCTTCCTTTTGTGGGGGTCAGGGTTGTTCACAGCACACATAAGGCAGCCTGCACAGAACTCGCGGACAACGTCCCTAAGTCCCGGCCACCATCCCGCCTGTTCCACCCGCTGCCAGGTGGTCTCAGGCCCGGGGTGTCCCGCTCCTGGACCCTCATGGGCCAGTTGAAGGAATTCCCTCCAGTGCTGCTGCGGCACAACCCACTGTTCCCCCTGGAACAGCATGCCCTCTTTAACGGAGAGAGTCGCTGTGCCGTACGGACCTTCTATTCCCTTTCCCTCAGCAACTGCGCTGAGGATGCATTTAGGACGGGGTCTTGGGCTTGGACCGTCTTAAGGTCCGGGGCTAATGCTACCTCTACACTCCCTTGGGTCCCATCCCTACCTCTGACCGCCGCCATGGGTCTGGACCCAAATGGGTCCCAGAAAGTGCCTGTGTTGGCACCCTCCTTGGCGAGCAAGTCAGCCTGCTGGTTGCCTTGGCCGTGGGGTTCTGTGGAGGAATGGGCCTTCACCTTGTGGATGAAAACCTCCCCTTCCTCCCCACTACTGCCAGGATCTTTTCCAGCAGGGTTTTTACTGTGAGGGATCTCCCGTCAGTGGTGGTGTATCCGCGGCGGGACCAGATGGCCAGGTATTCCGTACATGAATTGCTCGAGAACATGCTGTCCGAGCAAATCGTGTATTGAACCAACTGTCTGGGCTGGCTAAAATCCTTTAAACTGTTGGCATGCACTGATGGATAATGCTGGGGCTGTTCTGGAAGCCCTGAGGCAAACAGTTCAATGTGTACTGTTGCCCTTTAAACGTAAAGGCAAACTTGTACTGATCCTCCCTCCTTACAGGGATGGACCAATACCCATTTGAAATATCCAGCATCGTGAAAGTGGTCGCGGATGCTGGAATACTCCCGATGAGGTCGGCAACTGCTGCTACTGTGTGTGCGCAGGCTGGGATGTTACTATTGAGCACCCGATAGTCCACCATGGCTCTCCAGGAATTGTCCGGTTTTCTAACCGGCCATAACAGAGAATTCACGTGGGTAGCTATTGGTCTCGGAACTCCCTGCTGCACTAACGTGGACATGGCTGCTTCCATGTCCGGTTCTGCTTCCCTGGGGAAGTTACACTGTTTCTGTGGTCGGGCCATGGGGTCCCCATCTACGCTGACCTCAAACCCTGTGACCCTCCCGCAGTCGTGTTTGTGAGTAGCAAATGTGGCCAGGTGGGCCCGCACAAATGCCTGGAACTCTGGTGGGGTTTTGCTGACCACGAGCCCGAGGTTATAATCCTCTTTGGGCTTCATGGTGCAGAGGGTCCCCTTCCCTTCCTTTCCCGGGATTACTACGATCTCACCATTCTTTACTTTGCCTGCCCCCCAAAGGCAGTGATTCCTCAAATCCACTAGGATCCCATGACCCACGATAAAGCCGGCCCCCAGGACCCCTCTTCCACCCTCCACTTCCCATTTCATCAGGACACACATCCACTTGGAGCGGAGCGGTCCTATCCGAATGGCGAGCGGGATGGAAAACGAGCCGGCCTGTTCCCTACCCATGAACCCCGATAGGCTGTATGGGACCCCGCTGGAGAGAGGTGAGGTGATGGGGTTAGCTGAGTAGACCACAGTGCATGATGCCCCCGAGTCTAACAGGTAAGTCCTTGTCACCTTCTCCAACTCCATCTGCAAAAGGGGTCTTTTCCACTCATCATACCGGAGCGAACACAGATAAACAGGCTGCACTGGCTCTAGTCATGGCTGTGGGTTGGATGGGGCTGACGGGGTGAGAGCACCGGTGGCGGCTGCTACTCTCCCCTGGCCAGTCAGTAAGGACCTCATGACGTCCAAAAGTGACTCGACCTCTGTGGAAGGGGTCCCTACCCCCGCCTTTTGGGCTGGGGCTGTGGGCTGCTTTCCCTTGTTATCCTTCCAAGGGTTTTTGCACTCCTTCCGCCAGTGGCCATCCTTCCCACACCCGTAACAATTGGACTTTGTGTTGGGGGGATTTCTCCCTTCCTGGTGCCAGTCTTTCCTACCCTGTCCGGGTTTTATCTCATGCACCTTCCCCTTGGGTGGGTGTACATCAGCTCCCCTACTGTTTTTGTAAGCCAGAGTGAGCTGCCTAATTACCGTGAGCTCTGTGGTCTGGGGATCTTTGGGGTCGAACCAGGCTTCTGCCTTGGCCCGGACCTGTGGCAAGCTGTTCGCCACCAGGCAACAGAGCCAATGCGTCAGGGAATCCCCGTTCAGGAACGCCCGGCCCGGCATCCCCGGGCAAGCCTTCCGGTACACCGGCCACAGCCGGTCCGCAAAAGCCTGCGGGGTTTCCCCAGAAAGCTGGATCGTCTTCTCCTCATGGGAGAAGGGACTTCCCTCATCCAACCCCATGGCCTCTAGAACCACATCTCTAAGCTCCTCGTACCCGCTCTGCCCCCTTTTACACTCATCAGAGAGGGATTGGAGGAGATTACTCTCCAGGGAGAATAGCAGCATTTTGGCCTTCTCAGCGTCATCGCAGTCGTTGACGCTGGCGGTCTGCTCTATTTCCCTGAAGTGGATCGAGGGGTCTCCCTTTGCGGAAAGCTTCTGGATATGGTTGAACATAACCCTGAGCTGTTGGGTGTTAAAGGGTAATATGAACTGGTTTTGGAGGGGTCCCTCAATGTCGCCATTAGCGGGTGGGCCGAACCTCTGATGCCGCGCTGGGCACATCGGTCCTGGCTCCGGCCTCTCGGGCGGGGTTTGCTCTACCTCCGCCTCCACCTCTGGCTCCACTTCGGGTTCCATCCCCGGTTCCACCCCCCCTTGCTGCCAAACCTCGCTGAAACTTGGTGCTACGGGTGGTGGCCGTGAGATCTCCTCTCTCTCAACCGGGTCGTCCTTGGGCACCGCCGGTGACGTTGGAACTGTCCTCCCCTCGTTCTCCATAAAATCTGCCTGGCCAACCTTTGGGCTTATGAGGCATACCATGTCTTTTGCCTTCCGGAAGGCCCGGCTCAGATTTTCTATCCTCTCTTTACAGGGGCCGTGGTCTGCCTCCTCAAACCCCTGTTCACTTGCTAGCTTGTAAATGGCTTTTACCTCCTGTACTTTCTCTTCCTGTTCCCTGATCTGGCTTGCCAAGCGGGCGGTCTTCTCCCGCAACCTTTCCTTTCATTTCCTTTGGCCTCGGTGACTTGGCACCGTAGGTATTCCAACTGGGCCTTGTGTTCTCCCACTAAATGTACTCTCTCTTGGTTCAAGGCCTGCAAAGCTACTAATAACTTTTCCCAGGCGAGAGCCTTATCCTGGATCTCCAGGGCTGACTCCCTTAACTCGACTGCCTGTGTTGCAACGAGCCCGTCCAAGAGCTGGACATGCTTTTTAAAGCGAAACTGCCTTCTCTAAGGACTTCTTGTGTTCCTTTCCCTCTGTCCACTTAGCTGCTGCATCTATCAGACGCCCAGCCCTTAACAGAGTGGTGATCCACTTCTTAGTGATATTCACCTTGCTAAACACGTAATCAGAAATCCTTTCCTCCATCACGGTTCGCTCATCCGAACCATTGTCTACTGTATCGCAACCCTGTTGCCGGTGTCCTGCCGCGGTCTCCATTCTGTAGGGGGTGGCGTGTGGTGGTCAGTCGGTTAGGCCTCTGACTGCCCGTGAGCGGTTCGAATCGCTCCCACGTTCCTGAGATTCCCGACACCGGACTTAGGTACAGCTGGCGATACAGAAAAGACTCGAGTAGACAGGTAGACAGGTGGTTGGATGTAAGCTGAACTCAGGATTTTAATAAACAGGAAAAAATAATACAGCCTCAAGAGAAATTACCAGTATCTAACATTACAGGCAAATACAAATAACTATGCTTATACAGGGAATGGGGAACACATGGCACATCGAGGGAAACAACTATCTTAACAATCCCCTTATCCTTATCCCACCCCCTATACCTAACTAGATTAAGCTATGAGGGGTCAGAACTTATGCTCACCAATCAAAAGGGTTGGTTGGACTCAAGACAGCGGTGGGGTTCGGGGTTCGCTCTTGGTGCTCTCTGGAGCCTGCCGTCATCACGTGGTCTCCGGGCGCTGCAAGGGCATTGTCCAGGTTCGAGTACCCCAAAGTTAAAGTCTCTGCTTGGGCACTTTACCTTGCAGGGATGATTCTTCATCGTCAGCCAACAGTTTGAGTTTGCATGAAGATATGAAGATACTCACAGGTTGGCTGAGGCTGAAGGCCCGATGATTCGAAGCCTACCCTCAATTCGTCTCCTCAGTTCGGTTCGTCTCCTCAGTTGGTCTTCCTCAGGTGGTCTTCCCTCCTCCCCTCGTCGCGTCCCGCCTCGCCTGGCCTGAATTATCCGTGACCGCCCAATGCAGTGCCGGGGCAATTTCCAGATGGAGTGGCAAAAGGCACGGGCAAAGGCCAGGGGGTAAGCGCGGGATGGGGAAAGAGCGACAGCCACGAGGGCGAGTGGCCGAAGAGCAGAGAGAGAAGAGAAGAGAGCGATTGCTACCCGGGGGCCTTCAATTATACGCTTTTTGAAAACCCTTATCTGCGCGCCAAATCAGGTTAGTTCTTTGTCTTAATCTTGGCGGGCTATTTTAAATAATGGTAGCAATCCATGCTAACTGTTTTTAGATGGCCGGTAATTGCATCTACCGGCCCGATAAATGACTTGCATTGTCATGAGTGT
This sequence comes from Somniosus microcephalus, assembly GCF_052327205.1. NCBI lineage: Eukaryota > Metazoa > Chordata > Chondrichthyes > Squaliformes > Somniosidae > Somniosus > Somniosus microcephalus. The sequence continues at coordinate 44,146,215 of NC_140996.1, read as the reverse complement.
TCCTTGATGGGCCTGTCCAGCCTCCATGGCTCTCTTAATCTGTTTCCGCTAATATATGTAGACTGCTTGATGGCCTTAACTATGGGCCTAACTGAATTTAGATTTATCTCCAATTCGGTCTAATACATAATTCAGAGTCCTGTCTGGTTTCAAAACACAAAGTCTCTCTTCACAGAAAACTGCAGCTTGGGTTTCGATCCACAAGCTGTCTGCATCGCAGAGTCCATTTTAAAATCCCACAGGCTTTCTGCCACGAGGCACGGACACCATCTTGGGTACCTTTTTTGATTTAAAATGTCCACGCAGGGTCCCATTTATTAATAACAGCCTTCGTGGAAATGCAGAAATTTTGCAAATCTTACACCTTCTACTGAACTGAGAATAAAAGGCAGGAAATGAAAAGATTAACAGGCAGTTTGGGAGCTGGGAAATGGGGGAGGGGATGAAAAAAGAGACATTAAGAGATATTCAAGGTGAGACGAGATAGTAATAGGACAGGTAAAGAAACAAACAATGGCTCTAGATTCACATTCACTCCTCCCTGAGAACCCGTGATTGTCCGGTACGTGTCATTATTTGTCTTTCCCAGTCAGCTCTCTGGTCCCCTGTACCCACGCTCAGTTTCCTGAGCCACCACCACCTTCCCAGTGGAATGAGTCCCCTACAGCCAAGGCACACCCGTTTACCCTCTGTTACCCTAATCCGGGAGGTGGTAACCCCTATTCTCGGGCATGGGATGGACGCTTCACCATAGGTGAACTTGTCATGGCTGGAATACTGGGTGGAATTCGACCCCAGTCATCCAGGCCATCTTCCCTCGTGGAGATAGATGCTCGCCCCATCCTTCGAGCAACCTCCAGTGGTCACTGTCCATCTGTCTCTGCTGGTGCTGCTGAAGACAACCGATTCCTCAGTGTCGCCCCTGTGGCTCGTGCTGGCTTCAATCATGATGATTAGGACTACGATGGCTGACTTCTGACTTCATCTTGTTCTTAGGCATTCCCTGAAAACACAAAGAATGCAACGTTGTCCTTGGGTGATGCCTCACCTTTCCAGACACAGCTACACATGAGTACATTTGTTATCCACAGCATACATATAAATCCAAACTATACAGACAAGCTAAGGCAACAGATAGGAGAGAAAGAAGTTATGTACAGTGCCAGCCGTCTCCGAGTGGCCACACTAGGTCTCCTCGACCCTGGGCCTCTTATGACTCCGGCTTCCTTCATTCACCAGTGTGTAAGGAGGCGTCCACGGCACCCTCGACCGTGTGATCCTGGCACTCCTTCTCACTCCTGCCCCCACAGTAGAATGACTGGTCCCTCTGTGGGCTCCTCACAGTCCCAGATTAGGGGCTACAGACCCACACCTGTAGCGCATCTCACCAATCCCTGCTGTTTCCTCATCTTATCAGCTCTTTCCCCAGGGTTGAAAAGCTTGCACTGATTGATATGGAACCACTTAGTGCGTCGGGGCATTTTGACCGCATATACCATCGGACTTGCCCTATCCACGATACTGTACGGTCCCATGTATAGCGGTTCAAAAGTCCCTACCCTGGCGAAGTTTCTAACCATTACTTGGTCTCTGACCTTCCACTTGTGGTGCCGCTGAGGCTCAAGCAATAAACGATTTCTACGATGTTGCTTCCCCATGTTACGGGCAGCCTGCCAATGGATCTGTCTGAGATGCTCAAGCAAATTCTTAACAAACCTGGCCCGGTTCACCTCTCTCAATTGACCTTCCGTGAGAACCGGGGCCAGTACATGGCTGGGCATTTTCATGACCCTACCAGTCACGAACTCATGCGGGGAATACCCTGTGCTTCTACACGGGCTGGCTCGGACCCCCATCAGAACTAACGGCAACACCTCCGCCCATTTTCTAGGCAAGTCTCCCATCTCCTTCCGTAACCTTTCCTTGATGATCATATTCATCTGCTCCACAATCCCCAATGACTACGAGTTGTGTGCGACGTGTCATTTATCCTCTACACCTAGCATCTTCAGAGTCACCTGCATGACTGCCCCTGTGAAGTGACTCCCCTGATCGGACTCCACATACTTTGGTAGCCCCCACCTAGCGAACACTTCTCTCACTAGAATCCTTGCGGTCCCCAAAGCTGTGGCTGTTCGGCATGGGAAGGCTTCTACCCATTTAGAGAACACATCCATCAGGACCAGGCAGTACTTGTAACCCCCCTGTGCGGTGGGCAGCGGTCTGATATAATCAACCTGTATGGACTGCCATGCTCCCTCCACTCTCCTAGTGTGTCCCATGGATACCTTCCTTTTCTGGGGGTCAGGGTTGTTTGCAGCACACACCAAGCAATCCGCGCAGAAGTCACAGATGTCCTCCCTCAGTTGCGGCCACCACCCTGCCTGTTCCACCCTTTGCCAGGTCGTCTCCGGCCCAGGGTGCCCCGCTCCTGGACCCTCGTGGGCCAACTGAAGGAATTCTCTCCGTTGCTGCTGCGGAACTACCCACCGTTCCCCTCGGAAAACCATCCCTTCCTTTACCGTAATACCTTCACTCCATATGGAGACTCTACATTTTCTCCCTTAGCCAGCGTCTCCAGAAAAGTCTTTGGGGTGGGATCCCGTGCCTGGACCATCTTTAGGTCCGGGGCCAATGCTACCCCTGCACTCCCTTGGGTCCCACCTCTGCCTCTGATCGCTGCTACCAGACTCGAGCCATATGGATCCCAAAACGTGCCCGTTCGAGCACCCTCTTTGGCCAGCACATCGGCCTGCTGATTGCCCTCCACACGGGGTTCTGTCTTAGAATGGGCCTTGACTTTGTGGATATAGACATCCCCCTGGGTTCCTATCGATGTTATGATCTGTCGCAACAATGGCTTGGTTGCTAGGGATTTCCCGTCTGCAGATGTGAACCCGCGACGAGACCAAATGGCTAAATATTCTGTACACGAATTGCAAGTGAACATGCTGTCCGAGCAAATTGTGTAGGGTGCAGGGAACTCTTCGGGGTGGGTAATCACATACACCACTGCCGTCAGTTCAGTGTGCTGGGCGCTCATGGTGCTCGGGAGTTAAATGGCCTTGGCAATGCCTGCCTTTGGGTCAAAAATCCAGCATTCAGTGAGTCGTTCCCCGGCCACCACTATACAGGACCCGCCTACATAGATCTCGCGGACCGTAGGATGGATCCCAGCCTGAAACCCTATGCCAACGTCCCATACCCCTTCAACATAACATTTGTGGGCCACCCCTGGGCAGATCAAATTTGCAGCGAGCTTGGGCTCACAGAGGCCTTTCACACTCAAATTCGTCTGAGAGAACAATAAAGTCCAGCGAGCAATGCGTGCATTGCTCAACGTGCCGTCCTTTATCCTCCCATCCAGAAGCATCTGAGTGGGCGTATGATGGGTTAAGAGAGTTACCGGGGACGCCCCCGTGAAGATTTGTGATCTCCTCACGGCCCAATGTGTGGCAAGCAGGTGCCGCTCACAATTGGAGTACCCCCTCTCTACATCTGTGAGGATTCTTGATGAGTATGCCACAGGCCTCAGCTTGCCATGCATCAGCACTGGAGCAGCACTGCGCTCAAACTGTCCCCTGTGGCAGCTACCTCCAAAAATAACTCCTTTCCCCCATCAATCGCTCCTAAATCCGGTGCGGTCTGCAGATCTCTCTTCAGATGACTAAAAGCTGCCATGCAGTCCTCATCCCACTCCCAGCCCACTCCCTTGTGGAGGAGCCGGAATAGAGGAGCTGCCGTAGCAGCATAGTCCTCTATGAAATCCCTGCATTACCCTGTGACTCCCAGGAATGATCTTACCTGCATTACCGTGGTCGGGGCAGATGGCTCCTGTACCGCCTTCCTCCTCGCCTCATCGATGGCTCTCTCCCCAGCACGCATGGTCAGCCCGAGGAATTTAACTTCCTGCTGGCCGATCTGTGTTTTCTTGGAATTAACCGTGAACCAAGCTTCCTTTAACAGACTCAGCACCTCAGCCAGCAGTGGGCCATGCTCCTCCCCCTTGTTGAAGAACAAAAGCAGGTCATCCACATACTGCACAAGCTGCTGCGATCTGCTGAACCCTTGTAAACAGTTGACCATACATTGGTGGAAAATAGAAGGACTGTTATGAAACCCTTGGGGAAAGCAAGTCCATGTGTACTGCTAACCCTTGAAAGTGGATGCAAACTTATACTGGTCCTCCCTTTTGAGAGGGATAGACCAAAATCCATTTGAAATGTCCAGCACCATGAATGTTTGCGCGGATGCTGGGATACTCCCGATTAGGTTGGCTATGGCTGCGATGGTGGGGGCACAGGCTGTGATGTTCTTGTTAAGAACCCGATAGTCCACAGTGGCTCTCCACGATTTGTCCGGTTTCCTAACCGGTCAAATCGGAGAGTTCACATGGGTCGCTATGGGTCTCAACACACCCTGCTCAACCAGTGATCACACTGCCATCTCTAAATCCGCCTCTACCTCTCTGTGGAAGTTGTACTGTTTCTGTGGTCGGGCCATGGGGGTCTCCTTCTACTCTGACCTCAAGCCCTATTACCCTCCCACATTCGTGCTTGTGTGTAGCGAATGCCGTGATGTTGGCTCGCACATCCGCTATGTACTCCACCGGGGTAGACGTGACCAAAAGTTCAAGGTCATAACTACCCTTGGGCTTCATCGTACACACGGTTCCCTTGCTTGCTTCCCTGGTATAACTACCACTTCCTCCTTTCCCATACATACTGCCCCCCAAAGACAGTGATTCCGGAAATCCACCAATATCTTGTGGGCCAGTATGAAGTCTGCCCCCAAAATGCCTATTCCCTCCCACTCCCACCGCATCAGGACAAATTTCCTCTCCGTATGAAGTGTACCCAGATCGATGGCTAGCGGGATGGAGAAAGACACAGCATGTTCGTTCCCGGTGAACCCTACTAAGTTATATGGAACCCCGCTCGATAGAGGTGATGTGGTCGCGTTATCCGCATAGACAATGGTGAGTGAAGCTCCAGTGTCCAGCAGATAGGTCCCTTGCACCTTCTCCACCCCCATCTTCAGGCACGGTCTCTTCCAAGCATCATAACTTAATGGGTACAGATAAATGGGCTGAGATGCCCCTAGTCATGGGTCGGGATTGTTCGGGGCAGATAGGAGTACGCTGCCCGCTGCCGCGTTCATCTTACCCTGCCCTACCGGAAAGACTGCGCGGAGAGCAGCCACTAATACCGTGAACGGATCAGTGCTGATTCCTGCCTCAGCTGTGGCTTTCTGCACTGGCGCTGGAGGATCCCCTTTCCCGCTCCTTTTGTCAGAGACTAGGCAGTCTTTCCTCCAGTGTGCAGGATTCGCAAAATTGGACTTTATATTAATAAGGGTCAAATGGCAGAAGAGGCCATGATTTTAAAGACTGTTTTAAAAGAAGCCCAGAAATAGGGGCATACAAAATGGCCACCATACCATGTGACCAGCTTATTGGGACACTTTAAAATGATTCCTGCGCAACCTCAGACAGCTTTGTGGATTCAACCTACAGCAAGTTCTGGAAGCCGTTTCTGAGAGAACGAAACCAGACCCACACGTATGCATATGGATTAGATGCAGATCTAGTCAAGATCGGCCTGGAGACAGAGGCCATCAAGATGTTGACCCAGAAAAAAGGGGACAAATTCATATTCATGAGAACAGCACCCAGGACTAGATAACGAGGTCAGCAGGCCATTAAAAACAATGAAGGTAATTCCAGACCAGAGATGGGCCTTTACCAGCCGTTTAAGACATTTTAAAATATAATAACTACCCCACTGTGCTCCCAGCCCGCCAAAAGTAAAACAAAGACTAACCAGATTTTGGGCGGGAGACGGAAGTTTCTGGAAGAAAAGTATATCTGGAAGACTTTTCGGCAGTTGGACAGACAGCTTGAATCCGGACACCCAGAAGAAGAAGCAGGCACTCGCAGGAGGAAGAAGAAAGCCAACATCGAGAAGGCCGTCTCGAAGCCGGCGTCCCGCCCCGGGGAAACACATCGGGAGATCATCGACCATCCTCGGGCCGTTGCCGGAACGAGAGGCCATCAACCCAACTCGGGAGAAGAGACAAAAAAATAAAGCTCCCAAGAGAAGAAACCTTCCAGCCACCCCGGCTCGGGAGAAGACAGAAAAGGAAACTGAAGAAGCATTGGGAGCCAGCCCAAGGCTCCTCTAACCAGGGTCGAGCCGACGATCCTCAACCCCGCCGACATCCAGGCCCGCCGGTGTCCAGCCGCCCCTGACCCCCACCTCAGGAGAGAGGTGTGTCGCAGCTCGCAGGGGCTCCACGATCCACGTGGAGACGAAACGCCTGAAAGGACTAAACACAGACTCGATTTCAAAACCTTGCACTTCCTAGTGGGATTGGTGAGCATGTTTCTGGCCCTTCACAATCAGATCTAGATAGGTTTAATAAGGGGGTGGATTTTAAGGGTACAATTAACATGAGTTGTTGTCCCTCGATGTTCCGTGTGTTTCCTTATTTCATGATGATCTTTGTAGAGTATAAGATGCCTGTATTTGCCTTAGTTAGTACTGTGTCGTTATGATTTGTTTGTGTGTTTTTCCCTCCCATGTACTCCCTTATCTGCTTGCATTTGATTTGATATTTTTCCTTATGCAATAAAATTTCATTTTGTTTCATCAAACTTGGTCTACGAGAGTTTTCTCTACATTGTAGTTCCTGCGCCTAAGTCCAGAGTATAGAATCTAAGGGGCGAGTGGGTCGAACCACTCAAGGTTTTACTGTGCAAGAGAGAGAGGCCTCTAGAGAGAGAAACCTCAGGGGAATCTCTCGAGGAAAACCCCTTACAAGTGCCCTTTACTCCCGCATCTATAACAACCCTGCTTCTTCACTGAGCTACCCCCTTCCTGGTGCCACTCTCTTCTAACGTTGTCTCCACTAGGCTTTAACTCATGTACTCTGCCCTTTGGTTTGTCATCCTCACCCCTACCATTCTTAAAAGAGAAAGTTAACTGCCGGATCACACTCTCTTCTGTGGTCTGGGGATCCTTGGAATCGAACCACCCCTCTGCTTTGGCCTTGATCCTGGGCAGGCTGTTCGCCACCAGGGTCCTCAGCCAAAGAGCCCTAGGCTCTGCCTGAAGCTGCGACAGGTCGGGCACCCCTGCACAGACACTCCGGTAGACGGGCCAAAGCCTGTCCGCGAAAGCCTGCGGTGCCTCCCCAGCTAACTGCAGTGTCCTTTCCACTCGGGAGAAAGAACTTCCATCATTGAGGCCCATAGCCTCTAGGATGTCATCAATTATCCCCTCTAACGTACCCTGCCCCTTCTTGCTACCCGCTGAGAGTGACTGGTACATCCTGCTATCCAGGGAAAATAAAACTAATTTGGCTGTCTCAGCTTCGTTACAATTATTGATCCCCCCACCTGCTCCACATCCGTAAAATGGACAGATGGGTCCACTTTGCTGGTCAGTTTGGTCAGGTTAGAGACCATTGCCTGCAGCTGCGGGGTCGTATACAGGACCACAAAGTCACTCTGCAGTGGTCCTTGCGCTTGACCGTCTATGGGCACTCCGTATTTCCGCTGCCGGACAGGGCACACGGGTCCTGGCCCCGGCACTTCGGGCAGTGGTCAAGCGTCCTCCTCTGCCTCACACTCCTCCTTATTTCCCTCCTGCTCTCCCTCATCTACCTGGGCCACTCCTGGAGCTACCAAGCAGACCATCCCTTTGGCCTTAGATAGAGCATCGGACAAATTCCGGATCTGCTCCTGGCAAGGACTATGATTACCTGTATCAAATCCTCCAGTGCTGGCGACTCTGTATGCCACCTGAATATCCTTCAACTGCTCTCCCAGCACCTTTACCTCACTCTACAAGCGAGCGTTCTCCTCCCTAACCACCCTCTCGTTCCCCTTTGCCTCAGTTACCTGGCATTGCAGGATCTCCTTATGGTTATGGAAGATTTTCTCCTGGCTTATTCTTCCATGCTTCTCATCCCTTAGCTCCATGCATAACCTGCTCCATACTGCAGCCCTTGCATCTGGCTGTGCCTCAGACTCCCTGAGCTCTGCCTCTAACTTAGCAACCTGCTTATCTACCAGTTGGACATGTCTTTGTAGACAGATGAGCCATATCAACTTTTCAATGCTGCTCCTATGCTCCTTGCCCTCCGTCCATTCTGCCGCTGCCTCCATTGGACGCTCAGCACGCAACAAGCCTAGCACCCACTTCTTAGTGACGTTAACCTTCTTAAACACATATGAAGAAATCCTTTCCTCCATTTGGGATCTTTCGCCAGAAGCGCTGTCCATGACTGATTAACACTCCTTTAACCTAGGTCCTGCCGCGGTCGCCAAGAGATGTAAGCAGTTTGATCCTAGCCCAAATGCTAGACAAACAGTTCGAATCGCCCCCGCCTTACGAAAGTTCTATACCCGGGAATTATTATTCAGAGTGTAAATGGAATAAGTCACGGACAGGAATGCTTTGGTGAAAAATCAAACTTATATTTATTTGGTCCAACATACACTGGCTAAAACATGCACCACTAAACAAAATCACTATCTCTGTGGAGAATAAGATCCAGGTTACAAACAATATACATACAGTACACAAATGGGGACTATAACATGCAGTAATTCCCTTGTTGCTATGGTGGACTCTAACTCCACCCCTACCAATGAATTACACAGTCGCATAAACCCCTTCGCCTGGCTGAACGAAACGAAGCTTCCACCCTCGGAATTGCCCAAAAATTTCACTTCTGAGAAAAACTCTGAACCCTTACAGCTTAACCAGCTCACCTGAGATCTGGTTACCAGCTTGGGACACTCGAGACCATACTTACCACCACACACAGTCGGTCTCGATCACTCAGCTCAGCGGCTTCTTCCTCTGGTACTTCTTCTTGTTAGGTCGATCTTGGTGGAGCGAGAGCGAGAGAGAGAGAGAATGGTGGAAAAGAATTTATCTTTATAGGAGTCTTGCTACCCCTATCTTTCCCGCCAATCTTTAAAATCCTTTTGTTTCTAACGGTGCTTAGTCAGTGATGGGCTATCATCAGACCCATGAGTATTCCGTGATTGGACTAATGGCCCTAAGTCTGGGACATCTCTCTGTTCTTTGTGTTGGAAAAACTGGCTCCTCTTCGGCTGGCTGAGGCTAGTGGGTTCATTGTTCTGCTTCTCCTCCGAGATGGGTGTGAGAAGTGCTTTTGCATATTAGAGTGGCTTTCTACTAGGTTCAAGTTCAACAGGTGCCTCAGGGTCCTCAGCCCCCTCGTCAATGGCCTCCTTCATTTTTCCAGGACTGTCGTGCGAACCCATACATTCTGGATGACTGACATTTCTTTTGTCACAGCCAACTGCCATGCATTCTCTGGAGTTTTAACAAACCAGTTTTTCACGTATCTGCACAGGACGATTCCATCACAGGGAAACTACCCTGAGAAAAATCCCATAAAGTCCACAAAATATTCTCAACTGAGTCCATTCTTCAAGCAGAGACTTTGCGATCTCTTCATCTCTTCTGTATCCTTTCAATAGCTGAAATATGCCTTTTGTACTGTGGTGATCTGAACTGTACACAGTATTCTGTGCGGTCACACCAATGATTTATAATGTAGCAGGATTACCTCACTATTTTGGCTCAATATTGGCCTTTTAATACATCCCAACATCTGATTTGCTTTACTCATTGCCACCAAGCGTTATTACAATAGCTTCAAATTATTGTCAATCAGGGCCTACAGATCGCTTCCATTTTCCACATTATTTTCTTTCCAGTTAAGTAAAAGTCCCTTCCTAGATTTTTTTGACCCTCTGTGAAAGACTGCACTTCTCTATACTGAATATCATCTGCCAAATCCCATGTAAATTCAGATCCCCCTGTAAGCCTATCCTGTTCAGCTTTGGACTCTACCACATTCATTAGCTTTGTATCATCTCCAAATTTAACCACTGTGATATTATAGTAATCTGGGATGTAATGACAATTCCTGTTCCACGACCCTCTGTGTTCTATCATACATAAACAGCCAACATTCCTGTGAGGTATTAATACATAGAGAAAGCCTGGCCAGTTGCAGTGAACTACACTTTACTCTGAGAAAAATTCCAGCTCATCACATAATTAAGAAGTTTTTTTGAAGCATGCACTTTTATTTAAGAAAAAACATCTGAACCTATAACTTTATTATTAATATATAGTGTCACAATTGCTATAATCAGCCTTTGTGGTATATAATAGTGATCATTTCTGGGGCCCATAATTATAGCTTACTGGTTCTAGTGTCAACTCAGCATATCCAACAGTAAGAATCACATCAGAAGCAATGGGGCAGATTTTCCTGTTCCTACATCTGGGCATATTGGATTGCTTGGGCACAGCCCAGAGACAAAAATCGGGAAAGAAAAACACCTACAAGGGAATCTGTCCGATATTACATGCATTCATTTAAATAGACGGAAAATTGCATAGACTCCTTTACAGGCACTCAAATATCTTTGCACTGTGCCTAGAAGTCTATTATTGATGTTTTAATACATGCCAACATCTAGTACAGGCACAGGAACAGGAAAATTTGCCCCATTATATTTTAGTTCAAGGTTTGCTGTGGTTTTGTATTCCAGGATCACATAAGCAATCCTGGGAGTAAGGTTTTATCTTTAACTCTCCTCCCACAGATGACAGCTTTACAGGCCAGGAGTACATCTCGGGAAATCGAACTCTGAGAAGAAAATTTACCTCATGTCACTGTCACAACTCTTTAAGAGGACTTCATATTTTGCCATTTCTATTTATTCATGCCTAAAGCAAAATAAAATTGACGTGCATTGTATGAGCGAAATGATTATTCAGTGTTGACTGCTGCACCGTATACCCCTACCATCAAAAAATGGAATAACAAGCATTAGTGAAAAGTTAACAAAGTAATAAGTGAACTTGTACTTGCTAAGGCTTTGTTAAAGGCGAATCATTTGAAGCTTGGGCAGAATTATGCACCTGTCAAGAATAATCAAAAAACTGGCTATTTTACTCCCGGTCAGGCCTAAAGTTGAGTTTAACAAAGGAGAAGATTTTGAAGCATCACCAGAAGTGAATATACAGAGGGTTATTCTGCCCAGCTTTATGTGGCTGGCAGCAATTGCTGAGTACCTTGCAGCACAGCAGGAGGAGGAATATGAAAGGGTGACCCAAGTGCACACAGGAAGCATGCGACTTCCAACAACTGACTACCACTGGCTGATAGTCCTTCAACATATCATATTCAAATCCTTGCCCTTTTCTACACATGCCTTGCCCCATGCCACCTCTGAAATGGCCTAGCAAGCCATTCAGTTGTAACAAATTGCTACAGGAAACAATACTAAGTATACAACCGGATGGACTACCCAGCATCGACCTCGGCACCGACTTTGGACACGACAACGGCACACCAAGTCGACCCTGCAAAGTCCTCCTCACTAAAATCTGGGGACTTGTGTCAAAATTTGGAGAGCTGTCACACAGGCTCATCAAGCATCAGCCTGACATAGTCATACTCATAGAATCATACATTTCAACCAATGCCCCAGACTCCTCCAACACCATCCCTGGGTATGTCCTGTCCCACCATCAGGACAGAACCACCAGAGGTGGTGGCACAGTGGTATACATTTGGGAGGAAGTGGCCCTGGGAGTCCTCAACATTGACTCCTGGTCCCATGAAGTCTCATGGCTTCAGGTCAAACATGGGCAAGGAAACTCAAGAAGCTCGACACCATCCAGGACAAAGCAGCCTGCTTGATCAGCACCCCATCCGCCACCTTACACATTCACTCCCTCCACCACCGGCGCACCGTGGCTGCAGTGTGTACCATCTACAAGATGAATTGCAGCAACTCGCCAAGGCTTCTTCGACAGCACTTCCCAAACCAACGACCGCTACTACCTAGAAGGACAAGGGCAGCAGGCATATGGGAACACCATCACCTGCAAGTTCCCCTCCAAGTTACACACCATCCTGACTTGGAAATATACTGACATTCCTTCATCGTCACTGTGTCAAAATCCTGAAACTCCCTCCTGTAATGATATCAGCAAATAGTGATGGTATTTGCCTGTTTGATTATGATGCCTTACCAGCATGTTTGCCTGATTGATTACTTATGCCTGACCAGCAGAGGGCATGTGAGAGACAAGCAGTTTGGTTTCACTTTCGTTTTAGATGGATCACTAACATGATGTCTCCTGTAAATGCTGTTAACTGAGTTGAACATACATTAGATAAAAAGTCATTCTCTTTCATAAATGTCTCGTCATTGAGCCCACATACAAATCGATACATGGTGTCAGAAGTGATTGAAAGAGATGAAGAGGAAAAATCTGAAGTTAAATCAGCTCTCCACATATTAGCAAGCCAAAAGAGAACATCGTTACTTACCTTTGGAGAATAGCTAACGAAGTGAAAAATGGTAGGATTACACCCACCGGCGAAGCTTCAGTTGACAGGTAATGTGGCTGAAAATTGGAGGAGGTTCAAACAACGTTTGGAGTTGTATTTAGCGGCAATCGGAGCTGACGAGAAAAGTGATAAAATGAAAGCGTCAGTGTTCTTATATGTCGTGGGTGATGAAGCGCTGGAGGTGTATAATAACTTCACATTCGCTGCTGATGGAGACAAAATGAAGCTGGATAAAGTAATGGAACAGTTTGAGGCCTACTGCATACCTAAACGTAACGTGACGTTTGAGAGGCATAGATTTTTCACATGTGTACAGAAAACGGGAGAGACTATTGATCAGTATGTGACTGAACTGAGAAACCGAAGCAAAACATGTGAATTTGGGGGACTGACAGACTCGCTGATAAAAGACAGACTGGTGTGTGGTATTCCAGATAATGGTCTAAGGGAAAGGCTGCTAAGAGAGCAAGATCTAGACCTGGGAAAAGCCATAGCACTGTGTAGGGCTACAGAGACTGTGAAGTCACAGGCAAAGGAGCTGTTCAGTGACAGTAGCTGCAACGTGGATGCAGTGAGTAAGAACGGACACAAACCGTTTAACAAAAAGAGCGCCAATGTGAAAAAAGAGGCGTGGCCAGCGAACAAAAATGAAAGGGGCAATCGAAAGTCATGTGGTCGATGCGGTACACAGCATCCACCAAGAAAGTGTCCAGCATATGGTAAAAAATGCAATAGTTGCAACAAAAACAACCATTATGCCCGTTGCTATAAGAACCAAGCGCAACAAAGCAAGGTCCATGCAGTTGATGAAAGCAAGATAGAGGAGTTCAATGTAGATGTTGTGTCTGAAAACAAAGAAGAAAAAAAGAGACTGGATGTTGACACTAAAAGTGAATGACATACATATTCCATTTAAATTGGGTACTGGAGCACAAGTTAATGTGATATCAGAGACTGATTTTAAGGAAATTAGACCCAGACCAAAGATACATGGAATAAAAGTGAAAGTGACAGGATACTCAGGTACTGATATACCAGTGAAAGGAAGATGCATTGTCAAAGTGACACACAAGGACAGAGAGCACACGCTAGCATTAATCGTGGTGCCAAAGGATGTGCAAGCCATACTAGGTTTAAAAGCCTGTGAGAGACTGAACCTGGTAATGAGAGTCCTCGTTGTGGAAAGTGAAGGAGAGACAGTCTATGATGAACTCATGAAAGAGTACAATGACCTATTTAAGGGTCTAGGCTGCATTCCAGGAGAACACACGATCAGAGTAGATAAAAGTATGCCCACGGTCATACATCCATGCAGAAAAGTTCCGTTTGCTCTTCAAAAGCAACTGAAGGCAGAGTTGGACAGGATGGAAAGCCTGAACGTGATTCAGAAGATAGATGAGCCAACTGAGTGGGTGAGTTCCCTCGTCGTTGTGGACAAAAAGAGTGGAAAGCTCAGAATTTGCCTGGATCCAAGAGATCTAAACAGAGCAATAAAGAGAGAGCACTTCAAGCTTCCTACACGTGAGGAAATCATGTCACAGTTTGCAAATGCAAAGCATTTCAGCAAGTTAGATGCATCATCAGGATTTTGGCAGATGAAACTGGATGAGGCAAGTTCAAGACTGTGCACGTTCAACAGTCCATTTGGCAGATACAGATTCCAAAGGTTACCATTTGGCATTGCCTCAGCTCCTGAAGTGTATCACAAAACTATCCATATGATCTATGAGCATCTGGAGGGAGTTGATACATCAATGGATGACATCATAGTATGGGGAACCATGAGAACTGAGCATGACGAGAGACTGAAAAAAGTGCTGGAAGCAACAAGGAAAACAAACCTGAAGCTGAATAGAGAGAAATGCCAGCTCGGGGTGACAGAACTGACATTCGTGGGAGATATCTTTAGCGGTGAGGGCATCAGACCAAATCCCAGAAAGCTGTCCGCCATTGAGAATATGCCAAAGCCACAATGCAAAAAGGACGTGCAGAGGTTTAATGGAATGATCAACTACATGGGTAAATTCATATCCAACCTCTCAGAAAAGATGGCGCCACTGAGAAGACTAACTGAAAAGAACATAGAATGGGAATGGAATCATGAGCATGAGAAGTCATGGAGCGATCTAAAGAAACTGCTCACAGAGGAACCAGTTCTGAGGTTTTATGACCCAGCGAGACCCATCAAGATATCATCAGGTGCATCACAGAGTGGGCTCGGTGCTGTTCTTCTGCAAAAATATGATTACTGGCAACCTATTGCATATGCATCGCGCTCAATGACAGACGCGGAGACGCGATATGCTCAAATAGAAAAGGAGCTGCTCAGCATCACATACGCCTGTGAAAGATTTCACCAGTTTGTGGCAGGACAAGCAATCGGTGTAGAGACTGACCATAAGCCCTTGATTGCATTGTTCCAAAAGCCACTAAATAGCTGTCCGCTTAGAATACAAAGAATGATGATCAGGCTGCAACGCTATACACTGAATGTTGCGTACACACTGGGTAAACTGATGTATACAGCAGACACGTTGTCTAGAGCTGTTGACCCAAGTGAGCCGGCAAACACCAAAATGGATGAAAAAGTGAACGCCTACGTGGACATGATCACAAGTGCACTGCCCATAGCAGATGCAAAAATGGAGCTCATAAAGACTGAGACAAACAAAGATGAAACAATGAGACGACTGAGGAAAAGCATCTTGGATGGATGATCCAACATGAAGCAAGACTGCTCACCTGACAAGGCAGAGTACTGGAACTGCAGGGCAGAATTATCACTGGTCGAAGACATCATCTACAAAGGAAGTAAAATAGTTATCCCAAAGAGTCTGAGAAAGGAGATGCTAAAAAGGATCCATGGAGGACATCTGGGAATCGAAAAGTGTAAGATAAGAGCACGAGAGGTGATGTACTGGCCACGAATCAACAAAGATGTGACAAATGAGGTGTCAAACTGCACAATATGCCTGAAATATCGAGCAAGCAATCTGGTAGAACCACTAAAGCCACACCCAGCGCCAGACAGACCTTACCAGAAGGTAGGCGCTGACCTATTCGTATGTCAAGGGAAGGACTATCTTGTAGTCACAGGCTATTACTCCCTGTATCCAGAGGTTTGTAGACTGTACACCACCACTGCAGATGCTGTGATAACATGTATGAAAGCCATATTCTCCAGACTTGGCGTGGCAAGCGAGGTCTTGTAGGGGGTTTCTCTTGCTTGCTCTGGTCTCCTGCCAGGCTTCTTGCAATAATTACCCATGAGTGGTTCGACCCACTCGCACCTACGGTTCTAGACCTTGCACTTAGGTGCAGGGAGCTGTAGTGGAGAGAAAAACTCAATAGACCAGGTCGAATAGCACAAAATGGATGCCTTTATTGAACAGTTTGCAGCACTATAAAATACATGTCATATGCACAGATTAAAGCAACTACAAGCATGCACACATCTATAAACTTAACTCTATAGAAATGGGGAACACACGGCACATCTTGAAAGGGGTAACACATTACAATTACCCTTAACCCCCTCCCCTAAACCTAACTAAGTTTCGATTTGAGGGACTCGGGATTATGCTCACCACTTTAAGAATTGCGAAAAAGGCTTTGCAGCCTTTCGACACAGCTTTCCGTCGTCACGTGGGTTTGGAAGCTTCTGGCGCAGCTTGTTTTCCTCTTGGTTCTCCTGCGATGGAGGCAGCCGATACAGCCTTGGTGAGCGCTCGCCATGGATGGATCCGTTACCGATGTGATGTTGAAGAACTGGAGTACCCGGGCCCTGAGTGTCTTCTTCTCCGGCCTGGGTCGTCGATCTCCCGACAAAAGTACCCGGGCCTCCCTCGTCGTCTTCCCGTCGTGGCCGGGCCTTGCCTGGCCAAGCTGGCTTCCAAGCCGAATTCTTCTCGTCGTCTTCTCATCGTGGCCGGGCCTTGCCTGGCCGAACCTCCCAAAGTCGTGGAACACACGGATGAACACCCCGCTGGACACCGTTTACCGAACCACGAACCGAACACGTTCCGAACCGAAGTACCCATGGACTTTACTCAATCCACAGTTATACTTTTTGGAACATTCTTATCTCCCGCCAAATCATAGTCCTGTCTTTGTAATAATTTTGGCGGGCAGAACTCTCTGCAGGGGTGTTTTGTCTTCATAACGGGAGTCGGTGATAGCTGAACTGGCCTTCCTGGGCCGATAATGTCTTTGCTTTGTTACCGTAACTTGGTTTGTATATTGATCGGTCTGGAGATTGCCCTGGATGGCTGTTAAACGGCTTCTCTTTGTACAGTGTAATGGGTTAAAGCATTCGTTCAATTGTCCGCCCATTTCTTGATGGGTCTCATCCTGCCACCCAAATCTGTCCTGTACTTATAATCTAATCAATATGTATGCTCAGTTCCATGAGTTTCGGCTTCCCGAAACTGGTTTTCGCGGGCTTTTAATGCCCTCAATCCACAAGCCTGTCTGGCTTGCAGTAACAGAAATTCAAATGGTCCCAGAAGCTGGTCACGAGGTCTGGCGGCCATTTTGTGTGCCCTTTTATCAAAGGTTTCTCTGTAAAAGCTTCTTTTGGTCAATAAAGCTGTTTTATTAACCCTATTTTCCTACGTGATTATTTAATGAAAATTTTGCGAATCTTACAGTCCCTCCTGTGCTACTGATAGCTTGCTTAAAGTATCAATAACCCTTGGTGAGCAAATTTTCCCTGATTCCCCACATCCAAACATTCCTGGTAATTAACTATCTATGACCCCCCACAACACATGCCGTTCCCATTTCAGAAAAATTACATTGTGTACTGTTGGACAACCATAGGCAGTATTACCTCAAACTATAACACATTCATCTTTCAGATGTGAAGGGGCCGATACCCTCTACACGACCTGCATACACATTTTGTTAATCAAAAATAGAAAACCGATCAACGGTTATAACACAACAGTATTCATACACTTAAATCGTACAGTAACCAAAACCAAGAGTGGAGGGACGCTTTATCCTTTAACACATAGCAGCCTAAGCAGGGGTCTCTTCACCCACTTGTACATAGCGTTCTCTCCATTCTCCTGTGTTCTCGTGCCTCTGGAGGCATTTGCCTCTCTTGCAATGCACGGACAGTAAATATATTACAATCAAAACCTGACACACTACTAGGATGTGGGATGCTATTCTAATCCAGGGCGGGATCTCTATATTAGTGAACAGGTCCCACCATGGTGGGGTGACTATGTCTAATATGTCTTTCCCTATCTCCAATGTCTTCTGCTCTAGTGTGTAAAAATGCTTCTGTGAGACTATTACGGCTTTTAAAATCTTGGTGAGGTGTTCGGGGAGAGGGGGAATGATATAACCAAAATGCGCAACGAATCGCTACAAATCCGTGAAATTCTCTTTTACAGTGAGGTGAACAGTGGAAGGTACAGGAATGGGGACAATTCGCTGTTGTGCCACTTGAACTTCAGCCCTGGGTTTGAAACAGAAACTGCTGTCACTGACCGGACACCACCTGTGCTGTCCGTGGTGGTAGTGAGGCGCTGCAGTGGTAACACTGTATGTTCCACCTCCGATATATGCCACCTGCGGGGGCACATGGTCTTTTGCCATTGCCTCCATGGTGCAATTTACCGGCTTCGCGCTAGCGGCTCTGAACCCGCACTGTGGTTTTAAAAAGGCATTCAAGTGCTGGGGACACAGGATGATGTGTGCTCCCCGGCTTCGACACCCCGAGAGGTCGGTGCCTGTCATCGTACGCTCCCATCTGATGACATAAGGCGGGACCACTGCGTAACGAATGTGCGCACCCCCCTGAATGACTCCAATGTTCTCCACCCTGTATACTAGGGCGGGTTTTGCTGTGGGACCCAACACCGGCATCCTCACCACTATTCCCATGATAGTATGATTCGTGCGTCCACAGTCCACTGGGACTGGGTACGCCTCTGCAGCTAGTCTGAGCTGGCACGGACTTAATGCGTTCTCAAAAGGGTGGAGCGCTTGCAAGTGCTTGTTGCTGATCCAGGACGGGACCAAACCTTGTTTTAAATCCTCCAGATTACTGCGGCCCTCGCCCAGTAACCACGCCCCGTATAGCACACAAGCCTCGTTCTGTGCTGCCTGATCGGACGCATTCCGATCCTCCCTAATGAGTGCATTTACCATTCTAGCGTGTTTCTCCAGCTCAGCGATTATTTCTTTTAAGTGTAGTGTCATGGCCTGGTCCTCATGCAGCTCAGAACCCACTACCTTATTTTCGTTTGTCAGTATGTTCCTTAACTGGGCCTTTAGACCATTAATCTGTGCCTGCAGCTCCACATTGTCTAGAGCGTTGACAACAGACGTCCCGGTACTAAAAGCAGTGAAGATGTCATTTACAGTACCCCTTCTTTGCCTCCCTACCTGATCCAAAACTTCCTGTGGTGTGGTGTACAATTCGGCTTTGTCGATGTCGGCAAAGTCAAACTCATAAAATTGTCTGAACATCCTGGTTAACAGGACCTGGTACAATTGCTCCGTTTCCTTGGGACACCACTCCGGCAATCGTACCTCAGTGAGGTTTAAAATCACTGAGGCCACCGCGTAGTGTACCCCTTGGTACAGCATCTGACCGGTGGGTACCAATACTAAACCGTTCCCGGGTCCCTTTGTGGTGGTGGGGCACCCTTCCTTCTGGGCTAGTGCTACCGGAATCGTGGGCAGGGGCTTGCGTGGGCGGGTGATGAGTTCAGTGGCGTTTGCCGGAATCGGGGAGAATGGGACTCCGCACGCCTGGGTGCTGACGTCCCACCTCATCCCTTTCCCGGCATCCTGCCACTGCCTCTGGAAAAAGATGGATATGCCTTTGGGGCAAACGTACTTCGAACCCCACATGCAGACATACATCCCTTCACCTGGTTCCCACCACTTGTCCCAACACACACGTAATTGTCCGTGAGTCCCCGTAATTGTCCGATGGGTATTGTTACCCAGTCGCTCCCACTCGATTGTAGAGTTCTTCATATTCTTTCCCAGCTTTCGAAGCCACCACCATCTACTTAGCGGTACGTTCCCATTACACACCAAACAGATCCTCTTTCCCACGGTAACGCTGACTCTGGGTGCAATGATCCTCACCCGAGGGCACAGTAACGAAGTCTCTTGGTAGGCAAACCCGGATTTGCTGGAGTATTCTGTGGAATTCGACCCCAGCCATCCTGGCCATCTCCCTTGGTGGAAGTAGGTGGCGGTTTCCTCAACCTCTCGCTTCCCCGTCCCATCCGTCGCGATGGGGGCTGTGTCCCCGGAGCATCCGAACACGACGACGTCCTTGGTGTGGCCTCGGTAGGCCAGCCCGCACCCGATCGCCGCAAGCACCACGAGAATCCTCTCCATTGTATTCCTGGTTTCTGTAACTGATAAGATGATGTAGCCAGGCTCCCAATAGGCGCTGGCCTAATTAAGCAGACGCTCGGGTCCTTTGACCCCGCTTCCAAACAAACACACATATTGGGCAGACTTCGAAAACTACCTTTGAAAACATCCCCATCATCTTAAACTTTACATGCCTTAAACTAACATTAAAATTACTTAACTTAACTTATCAGTACCTTAACTTAACATACCTAAACTTATGTACAGCGCCGCCCTCCTTCGGGCGGCCTACCTAATTCCTGTGAGGGCTGCAGCGTGCTGTTCCTTTGGCGGGGCTGCACTGACCTTCGGATTTGATCCCCCGCAGCCTGTCGCTGCTGAACGGGAATCGTGTCTTTCCTGGGCTACCCTGGATCGATGTTGGGGGAAGTAAGGAGAATCTGGCCAACACTTTCTGGGCTGAGGCGTCCGAGCCGACCTGCGAGGGGGCACCTTGGGCGAGGCTCCCAGGGCTAACGGACCGGGGATCGGGACCTCCACCATCGCAGCCTGTGGTCCCACCACAGCTGCCGGCTCTGGCTCCCTTCCCTCAGGCTCCGACCCCCTGGGGCTGGGATCCGTGGCATCTGACTCCACCCCACCTGTCCCCAGAGGTGGTGAGTCTCCACCCCAAATCCCTACCTCCCCTATGCTCGAGTCGGGGGCGGGACCTTCGTCCTCCTCCTCCTCCTCCTCCGTGATCGGGTCAGGGGCGGGGTCGAGCTGTTCGGGCTCTCCCTCATCCGAATCCCAAACTAACGGGGAGACCTCCCACTCCGATGGGATGACTCCTCCCCTCACGCAGGCTACAGTTCCAGCCTGTGTGATCTGTGACCCTGTCTCAGGCTGAGGATTTCTGTCCTCAGACCTGGCCCCTGTTGTTGGCCCTTGTGCACCCGGCTTAAACAGTTTACACTGGTTAATGTGAAACCATTTAGTACGTCGGGGCACCTTCACTGCGTACACCATGGGGCTGGCCTTGTCTACAATGCTGTAGGGCCCCATGTACAGTGGTTCTAGACTCCCTACTCGGGCATAGTTCCTAACCATGACCTGCTCTCCGACTTCCCACTCTTGCTTCTTACGGGGTTCCAGCAACAGTCGATTGCCCTGATGCTGTCTCCCCATGTTCCCAGCCGCTTGCTCATAAACCTGTTTCAGGCGCTCCAAAAGGGTTTGGACGAACTTGTCCCGATTCACCTCTTGGAGCTGGCCCTCAGTGAGCACCGGGGCTAGTACATGGGTGGGTGTTCGCATGATCCTCCCAGTCATTAACTCGTGCGGGGAGTGCCCCGTACTTTTGGACTGGCTGGCCCGGATCCCCATGAGGACTAGAGGCAGGATCTCCGCCCACTTCTGGGGCGAGCCCATTGCCTCTTTCCTCAGCCTTTCCTTGAGGGTCCGGTTCATGCGTTCAACAATCCCGGATGACTGGGGATTGTGCGCTACGTGCCACTTCCCTTCAATGCCCAAGAGCATAAGGGTGTTCTGCATCACTTGGCCGGTGAAATGACTCCCTCGGTCGGACTCAACAAACTGGGGGAGCCCCCACCGTGAGAACACTTCCCGGACCAAGATCTTGGCAGTACCCAGCGCCGTAGCTGTTCTACACGGGAAGGATTCTACCCACTTGGTAAACTCATCCACCAGGACAAGGCAGTACTTATAGCCTCCCTGGGCGGTGGGCAGGGGCCTTATGTAGTCGACCTGTATCTACTGCCATGGTCCCTCTACCCTCCTGATGTGCCCCATGGGCACCTTCCTTTTCTAGGGGTCTGGGTTGTTTGCAGCGCACACAAGACAGCTTGCACAGAACTCGCGGACATCGTCTCGAAGTCCCGGCCACCATCCCGCCTGCTCTACCCGTTGCCAGGTAACCTCAGGCCCGGGGTGTCCTGCCCCTGGACCCTTAAGGGGCAGTTGAAGGAATTCCCTCCGGTGCTGCTGCGGCACAACCCACTGTTCCTCCCGGAACAACATGCCTTCCTTGACGGAGAGGGCTGTCGTACTGTACGGACCCTCTACCTGCTTGCCCTCAGCAATAGCATTGAGGACTGTTTTCAGGGCGGGATCCAGGGTTTGGACGGTCTTTAGGTCTAGGGGCGGTGTCACCCCTGTGTTCCCTGGAGTCCCCTCCCTGCCTCGGATCGCTGCCACGGGTCCGGGTCCATAGGGGTCCCAGAAAATGCCGTTGCGGGCACCCTCCCTGGCTAGCGCATCCGCCTGCTGGTTACCCTGACTGCGGGGTTCTGCGGTGGAATGAGCCTTCACCTTGTGGATGAACACCTCCCCTTCCTCCCCCACTGCTGCCAGGATCTTTTCCAGCAAGGGCTTAACTGTTAAAGGTCGTCCGTCCGCGGAGGTATATCCGCGACGAGACCAAATGGCCAGGTATTCCGTACACGAATTGCATGTGAACATGCTGTCCGAGCAAATCGTGTATGGGGTTGGGAAGATCTCGACGTGGGTAACCACGTACGCCACCGTGGACAGTTCAGCCTGCTGTGCGCTCATAGTGCTGGGGAGCCTAATCGCCAGGGCAATGTTTACCGCGGGGTCATAAACTCCACACCCTGTGAGTCGCTCGCCAGCAGATACCGTGCTGGAACCGTCTACGTAGATCTCGCGGCCTGTGGGGAGTATCCCGGCCCGTAAACCTATGTTGACCTCCCATACCCCTTCGACGGAACACCGATGGGCTGTTCCGGGATATACCATGTTGGCCGCGAGCTTCGGCTCGCAAAGACCTTTAACCTTGAGATCCATCTGGGAAAGGAGGAGGGTCCAGCGCGCAATCCGAGCGCTGCTTACGGTCCCATCCTTAATCCTTCCATCCAGAAGCATCTTTGTGGGTGTGTGATGGGTGAGGAGAGTGATGGGAGAGGTTCCTGTGAAGATCGCTGATCTGTTCACAGCCCAATGCGTGGCCAGGAGATGCCGTTCGCAATTGGAAAAACTGCTCTCCACATCCGTAAGCAGCCTGGAGGAGTAGACCACCGGCCTCAGCTTGCCGTGTCGCTCCTGGAGCAGCACGGCGCTCAGGCTGTCTCCACTGGCGGTTACTTCCAGGAAAAACTCCTCCCCCCCATCTATGGCCCCTAGGGCTGGCGCGGTCTGCAGGTCCCTTTTCAACTTCTCGAATGCTGCCTGACAACCCTCGTCCCAAGACCACTTGACTCCCTTGTGTAAGAGTCGGAGTAGCGGGGCTGCTGTGGCTGCATAGTCCTCGATGAAGTCTCTGCAGTACCCGGTCAGTCCCAAAAAGGACCTCACACCCGTTACTGTGTTAGGAATCGGCAAATCTTGCACCGATTCCCGCCTAGCCTTATCTATGGCTCTTTCCCCGGCGCGGATGGTCAGACCCAGGAATTCCACCTCCTGCTGGCCGATCCGTGCTTTCTTTGGGTTTACTTTAAAACCCTTCCTTTCCAGTAGCTCCAATAATTCGGCTAATAGTGGGCCGTGTTCCTCCCTTGAATCCGTGAACAGGAGCAAGTCGTCCACATACTGCACTATCTGATTGGGCTGGCTGAACTCCTTTAAACTTCCTGCCATGCACTGATGGAAAATGCTGGGGCTGTTGTGGAAACCCTGTGGCAAGCAGTTCCAAGTGTACTGTTGCCCTTTAAATGTAAAGGCAAACTTGTACTGATCCTCCCGCCGCAACGGAATGGACCAAAAACCGTTCGAGATATCCAGCACCGTGAACGTGGTCGCGGATGCTGGAATACTTCCTATTAGGTCAGCAACTGCTGCTACCGTGGGCGCGCAGGCTGGGATGTTACTGTTGAGGACTCTGTAGTCCACCGTGGCCCTCCATGAATTGTCCGGCTTCCTTACCGGCCATAATGGGGAGTTCACGTGAGTGGCTATCGGCCTCAACATGCCCTGCTGCACCAATGAAGATATTGCTGTCTCAATGTCGGGTTCTGCTTCCTTGGGGAAGTTATACTGCTTTTTGGGTCGGATCATGGGGTCCCCGTCTACGCTGACCTCAAACCCGGTGACCCTCCCACAGTCGTGCTTGTGGGTGGCAAATGCGGTCAGATTGTCCGACACAAATGCTTGCAAGTCCGTTGGGACGTCTGCGACCATAAGCTCGAGGTCGTAACCTCCTGACGGCTTCATGGTGCACAGGGTTCCCTTTCCTCCCTTCCCTGGGATCACGACTACCTTGCCTAACCCATTCTCGGCTCCCCAGAGACAGTGATTTCTAAGGTCCACGAGGATCCCGTGTTCCACCAAGAAATCAGGCCCGAGGATGCTTTTACCACCCCCCTCGTTCCACTTCATCAGGATACACGTCCATGTGGTGTGGAGTGCTCCCAAATGAACGGAGAGCGGGATGGAGAACGCGCCAGCCTGTTCTTTGCCTGTGAAACCCGCTAATGAGAATGGAGCCTGGGTAGACAGAGGTGAGGCAAATGGTTTAGCTTTGTGGATCACGGTACAGGATGCACCCCTATCCAACAGGTAACTACCTTTTTCCTTCTCTACCTCCATCTCCACAAGGGGTCTTCTCCACGCGTCATATCGGAGCAGACACAGGTAGACGGGCTGCGTGGGCTTTAGTCATTGGGGCACTGCGGTTGGGGCTGGGGCAGCAACAGGGCCGTTGGCGACTGCCACCTCCCCCTGCGAGGTCATTAGAGACCGCATTGCCTCTAAAACTGACTCGATCGCAGCGGGATGGATCGACACATCGGCTCCTTTCTCCCGGATGGGCGTTTGGGCTGGGGCTGAGGGAGCTTTTCCCTTTAAATCCTTCCAGGGATTTTTACAGTCCCGGCACCAGTGACCTTCCTTCCCACACCCATAACAACTATTCTTGGCTTGGGGAGGGCGATTCCCCTCCTGATGCCACTCTTTTTTAACAGAAGCTGCAGGCCTCATCTCATGCACCTTTCCCTTCGGGGGAGGCACTTCCCTACTCCTGCTGTTCCTGTAACCTATCGTGAGCTGATCAAGTACTATCTCCTCCGTGGAGCGGGGGTTATTGGGGTCAAACCATGTTTTGGCCTGCTCCCTCACCTGTGGCAAGCAATTGGTGACCAGGCACCGGAGCCAATGAGCCCTTTGACCAGCGTCCAGCCTGTCCCGGGCCGGCCCGCCCGGGCAGCTGCGCCGATACACTGGCCACAACCTTCCGGCGAAAACCCGTGGAGGCTCTCCCTCTAGCTGTACCGTCCTACCCAATCGGAGGAACGGACTTCCGTCATCTTCCCCCATAATCTCCAGGACCTCGTCCCGTAAATCCTCATACACCCTGTGCCCTCTCTTGCTCTCGTCAGAGAGACACTGGAGGATCGAGCTGTCCAGGGAGAACAGCAGCATTCTGGACTGCTCTCCCCCATCGCAGTCATTAACTGCTGCGGTCTGCTCCACGTCCCTAAAATGGACGGAGGGATCTCCTGACTCGGAGAGTTTTGGGATGTGGCTTATCATTGCCCTTAGCTGTTGTGCGCTGTGGGGCATTACGATCTGATTCATGAGGGGTCCGTCATCGCCATTCTCGTTGTCCGGACCGAGCCTCCGGTGTCGAGCGGGACACATAGGTGCCGGCTTCGACCCTACTACCTGGGGTTGCTCTACCTCAGGAATCTCTTCGTCTAACTCCACCGTTTCCTCCCCCCTAACCCAAGACTCATCATAGCTGGGAGGTGCCGAGGGCTCAGTGGTTGGTCCCCCAACTGCCTCTCGCGGAATCGGTCTTTTGGATTCCCTGGCTAACTGTAGATGGCTCGCTGGTGGGTTTATGTGACACACCAAGCCGTTTGCCTTCGCTAGGGCCGTTCTCAGGTCCTCTAGCTCCCTTTGGCAAGTGCTATGGTCGGCGTTCTCAGACCTATCCTCGATGGCCATCTTGTACGCTGCTCTAGCTCCCAGAATACTCTCCTCCTGTGCCTTTACCTGCTGAGCTAGGCGGACACACCTGTCTCTTATTCTTCCTTCACTGGACTTGGCCTCAGTGACCTGACACTCCAAGTAATCTATCTTGGTCTCATGGCGATTGGTTATGGAGTGGCGTTCCTGATTCAGCGCGTTGAGTGATGCAATCAGTCTCTTTCCTCCCGCAACCTTTTCCTCTACTTCTGCTGGTAACCCTTTGATCTGGGCCATCTGTGCTACAACGACTTGGTCCAAAAGCTGGACTTGCTTCTTGTAGCACATCAGCCAGGCCGCTTTTTCTACAGATCTTTTGTGCTCTTTGCTTTCTGTCCACTTGATGGCTGCGTCTAGCAGGCGCCTATCTCTTAATAGGTCAGATATCCACTGTTTTGTAAGGTTTACCTTCCCAAAAACATAATCCGCTATTCTCTCAGCCATCACATTTCGTTTATTCAGACCTTGATCTAAAACACTACTTTCCTGCTGCCAAGGTCCTGCCGCAGTCGCCATCTCTGTAGGGGGTTTCTCTTGCTTGCTCTGGTCTCCTGCCAGGCTTCTTGCAATAATTACCCATGAGTGGTTCGACCCACTCACCCCTACGGTTCTAGACTTTGGACTTAGGTGCAGGGGACTGTAGTGCAGAGAAAAACTCAATAGACCAGGTCGAATAGCACAAAATGGATGCCTTTATTGAACAGTTTGCAGCATTATAAAATACATGTCATATGCACAGATTAAAGCAACTACAAGCATGCACACATCTATAAACTTAACTCTATAGAAATGGGGAACACACGGCACATCGTGAAAGGGGTAACACATTACAATTACCCTTAACCCCCTCCCCTAAACCTAACTAAGTTTTGATTTGAGGGACTCGGGATTATGCTCACCACTTTAAGAATTGCGAAAAAGGCTTTGCAGCCTTTCGACACAGCTTTCCGTCGTCACGTGGGTTTGGAAGCTTCTGGCGCAGCTTGTTTTCCTCTTGGTTCTCCTGTGATGGAGGCAGCCGATACAGCCTCGGTGAGCGCTCGCCACGGATGGATCCATTACCGATGTGATGTTGAAGAACTGGAGTACCCGGGCCCTGAGTGTCTTCTTCTCCGGCCTGGGTCGTCGATGATCTCCCGACAAAAGTACCCGGGCCTCCCTCGTCGTCTTCCCGTTGTGGCCGGGCCTTGCCTGGCCGAGCTGGCTTCCAAGCCGAATTCTTCTCGTCGTCTTCTCGTCGTGGCCGGGCCTTGCCTGGTCGAACCTCCCAAAGTCGCGGAACACACGGCTGAACACCCCGCTGGACACCGTTTACCGAACCACGAACCGAACACGTTCCGAACCGAAGTACCCATGGACTTTACTCAATCCACAGTTATACTTTTTGGAACATTCTTATCTCCCGCCAAATCATAGTCCTGTCTTTGTAATAATTTTGGCAGGCAGAACTCTCTGCAGGGGTGTTTTGTCTTCATAACGGGAGCCGGTGATAGCTTAACTGGCCTTCCTGGGCCGATAATGTCTTTGCTTTGTTACCGTAACTTGGTTTGTATATTGATCGGTCTGGAGATTGCCCTGGATGGCTGTTAAACGGCTTCTCTTTGTACAGTGTAATGGGTTAAAGCATTCGTTCAATTGTCCGCCCATTTCTTGATGGGTCTCATCCTGCCACCCAAATCTGTCCTGTACTTATAATCTAATCAATATGTATGCTCAGTTCCATGAGTTTCGGCTTCCCGAAACTGGTTTTCGTGGGCTTTTAATGCCCTCAATCCACAAGCCTGTCTGGCTTGCAGTAACAGAAATTCAAATGGTCCCAGAAGCTGGTCACGAGGTCTGGTGGCCATTTTGTGTGCCCCTTTATCAAAGGTTTCTCTGTAAAAGCTTCTTTTGGTCAATAAAGCTGTTTTATTAACCCTATTTTCCTACGTGATTATTTAATGAAAATTTCGCGAATCTTACAGTCTTCACAGACAACGGACCCCAGTTTTACAATGCAAGTTTCCGACACTTTGCCAAAGAGTGGGACTTTGTCCACACAACGTCAAGTCCTCACTTTCCACAGTCCAATGGACTAGTGGAAAAATCGGTCCAGACAGTAAAAAGACTGATGTACAAGGCAAAAGACAGTGGAACTGTCTTCTACCAAAGCATGCTTGTATACCGCACAATGCCGCTCGAGTGTGGTATGTCACCAGCCCAACTCCTTATGGGACGTCGGCTAAGGTCAAACCTACCCATCCCGGAGAACCTCCTGAAAACAAAAGAGGGGGAGAAAGTGAGGAAGTTCAAAGAACAACAGAAAGAAAAGCAAAAGTACTACTATGACAGAGGAACACAAAACCTACCTAAACTCCACACTGGTGACCAAGTAAGGTTCGAAGACAAAACAAACATATGGACTCAGAAGGGAACTGTCCTGAGTGAAGTTCAAGCAAGATCATACACCATTCAGACAGATGAGGGTGCTGTTCTGCGAAGAAATCGTCGAGATCTTCTCATGGGACCAGCCACAGCAAGTCAAAAGTCTGATACTGTTGAACAACCTGATCACACAGCAGGTCAAGAGACTGATACTGTTGAACAACCTGATCACACAGCTGAGAAACCATCATCTGAGGCAACAACTCAGATTCAAGGACAATCAATCAGAAAATCCTCAAGACGTGTGAAGCCGCCTGAGAGACTCATTGAGCAAATTTAAGGACTATTGTTATAGAAGGAAGTAATGTTATCTTATTCTTTCTTCAAGTTCTAGTGTATTTACATATTTCATGTGAACACACAAAACAAGGTTAAAAAACCTTGATCATGATAATGATAGTGTAAGTTCATTAAGTGTTACAGTTAAAATGCAGATTAATACAAAGAAAACATGTTGTTAGTTAAAAGTAAAATACTTTTATTTTAAGAAAAGGAGATGTAATGATATCAGCAAATAGTGATGATATTTGCCTGTTTGATTATGATGCCTTACCAGCATGTTTGCCTGATTGATTACTTATGCCTGACCAACAGAGGGCATGTGAGAGACAAGCAGTTTGGTTTCACTTTCGTTTTAGATGGATCACTAACATGATGTCTCCTGTAAATGCTGTTAACTGAGTTGAACATACTTTAGTTAAAAAGTCATTCTCTTTCATAAATGTCTCATCATTGAACCCACATACAAATTGATACACCTCCCTAACAGCACTGTGGAAGTACCTTCACCACACGGACTCCAACGGTTCATGAAAGTGACTCACCACCACCTTCTCAAGGGTATTAGGGGTGGGCAATAAATGCTGGCCTTGCCAGCGGCGCCCACATCCCAGGAACAAATAAAAAAAAAGCTCCGAAATTTCCTCCAACATTATATCCCCATGTGAAAGATCCATTCTTTTGACTCTGACCTTCTGCGCATTTCTCTCCTTTTGCCCTACCATTAGTAGCAAAACATTGAGCTGCCTTGGTTGTACTCTTTGGAACTCCTTACCTAAGCCTCTCCACCTCTCTCTCCATCTTCTGAAACCTCCTCAAGATCCATCTCCTCACCGAGTTTTTTGTCATGCCTCCGAATCTCTACCTTCAAACTCGGTGTCTGTGTTCCTTACAGCTATTTGTGAAGTGCCTAAGGACATTTCTTATGTTACAGGTGCTGTGCTGTTTGCTTTTGGTAATTATTACCTGTTCTGCGCAATAAAAGTACAATAGATTGTAAGATGCAGTGAAATTAATTTCATAAAATTGTGCTTTTTTTTTAAACCACAAACCGGGGCATAACAAGAAAGGTAAAAATACAGAATATAAATAGATTAATGTCAAAGTAACGCTGTGACGGATGCATACAACATTTAAAATAAATTACAGAATATGTTCAATAAATAACGATTTATTTGGCTCTCAAACTTTGAACAGAACATGCCATATAAAGAATCCAGAACAGATTAAGGAAAGAATTTCCCACAAGGCCACAATCTAAACACGAATAGATGAGTTTTGGGAAACTACTCTGAAAATGGCTGGGAAAAAATCCACAAATTACTATTTGTATAAATGCAGTAGAAATCGTCATTTTGACATGTTATCAAGAGCTGTGTGAATGTGACCTTATTCGTGGCTGTGTAAGATTGTGAGGAAGGGTTCTGACGAAGGGGCATTGACCTGAAATGTTAACTCTGTTTCTCTCTCCACAGATGCTGCCTGACCTGCTGAGTATTTCCAGCATTTCCTGTTTTTATTTCAGATTGTGAGCAGCCTGCTGTGCGTTGGTTGCAGAGCAGAATCTTCCACCTCCAGGGCAAGGATTTAATTTTTCTCCACAGCAAGATAATTCAATAGCAAAATACTGCAGATGTTGGAAATCTGAAATAACAACAGAAAATGCTGGAAAAACTCAGCAAGTCAGGCAACATCCGTGGAGAGAAATTTGAGTTGACGTTTCGGGTTTGACCCTTCTTCAAAACTGGAGAGAAAAGGAACTAGATCGAAGGCAGGGCTGCGATCGGACAAAAGAATTAAAGAACCAAAAGAAGTAAAAGAGATTAGAAGCTAGACGAGATGGTAATAGGCTGTGATTAGGTGTAAAGTGTACTGGCAGGGCAAAAGATAGCTGCCAGGTGTGAGAGAGAAACAAAAGGAAAGGGGGGGGGGAAAGGAAAGGAGTGGATAATTCAATGTTTGTCCATGTAAACAGCCAGGTGCTGCTAACTCTACCTCTCGCTACAGAAGTCATTAGAGCCGCATTGCGAGGGACAGTCAACCCCTTTGTTTGAGGTCTGCATTATGAAATCGCATTTGTTGCAACTCGCTGAAAATGACTTTCAAAGTCTGACCTAAATGGTTTAAAAAAACAGGTTTACACCTCTATTAAATAGTGACAAAGGAATTCGGATGAATGAAGTAAATGGTTGTCTGCGAATAGTAATTTCCAGCTTAAGTAGACTTTCTATTTTGTGTGTTAAAAGATGCAAAATTAGCTCAAGAAATATACGTCTTACAAATTTTCTCTGATAATTACTTATGTTATAAGGGCCAAGGATAATTAAGATATTATTATTAAAATTTGTCATGTCCCATTTGCGGGCACATAACTGATGGCGCGCTTCCAGCATGCACCCGAACTGGGAGATCCAAGGCTTGACAGAAATTGGGTCTTGAGTCTTATTGCAATAATAGTGGCGAGCAGCCAGCGTCTGTCACACCTCCAGAGGCAGCTCGCCCATTTTCTGGAATCCAATTTGGGCAGGCTGCCTCATTGGCAGCAGCCCTCAGGTATATCCTGGTAGGGGGCGGGGGTGGGAGGAACACGGTGGGAGGGGGGGGCTGGGGGGTAGGCTCTTCATGGGCAGTAGTACTGTAGGACTGGGAGGAGAACTCCTGCTCCTCTCAGCTTCACATTAAGGTAAGTATAAAAAAAAACTTATATTTTTAGCAGTCACCTTTAAGGATGCTGGTTAGGCTGCATGAAGACTGGTAATGCTGAATGGGGCAGACTTGCTTGATCTGCACTGCTGAATGTCCTAGAGGGGTCCTGAATTAGGCATTAGCCACCTGACCCCCCCCACCCCTCCCCCCATTTATGTAAAGCACCCAATGCCTATTTCAGGTGAGTGCCACGGATGCCTGGGAAACCATCCTCACCGATATGGTGGTGCCCCTACTCCAGGTACAGATCAAGTGCGGGACGAAATTGGGTCTCATTGCCCCCGTTTTATGCCTGGAAAACCGACGCAATAAGCACCAATTTTCCCCCTAAAATGTTTACATTTCTATAAGTAATAAAAATCAGATGATAAAATGACAGGCAGCTCAGAAGCATAATAGATTCCTATGCCAAAATTGGTTTGCCATAGAATCTCTCACAGGGTAAGATCCAAATCTCAGTCAAGTTATTGGGGAAGATGACAAGCCAAGGTGCTTCCTCAGGAATAAAAGCAGGGAGTAAACTCCTGTTACTAGCTACTGGTCTGGATAACTTTGGACCCGATTGAGTGTCAGTGCAAGTAATGGGCTTTCTATGCATTTTACTGATTAATCCACGCCTGGAAGGTAGATCTCCTCTGTATATTGAAATAACCTGGAAATGAATTACATTTCTCATTATTCAATAACTTTTCATAAAGGATGAAGCTGGAAAGTACCTTATATTTCTGTTTAAAAAATAGTGCACATCAAACAAGGAAAGAAAAATAAATGACTTGGAATTAGAATCTGTGCGACATTGGAGGGTTATTTGTCCTTTAAACACAGCAGTACATTATATTAGAGAGTGCCCAGTACCTGTGGAATGGCACCCTGGTAAGGCATCGGCATCTTCAGGAGGAAAGGGAAAATTGGCAAAATGAAAACGATATGAGCTTCAAGCTGATTCCATTTACCATCGTAGTGTACCACTAAGATTTCAGGCTTAATAAAGAGTAAAGTTTCAGATGAATGTAAAATAGCAGTATGTAGTCATGGGAATAGCAACAGATGCTGTGGTGTTATAATAGGGGCAGCAACATAGGTGGATCTGCGACTTTGAGCTGACGATCTTGCTGATGAAAAGGGACAGAACCAGAAACTTGTGGAGGTGGAGCCAGCAAACATCAAGAGTAGAAGTAGAAGTTCATGGGGACAAAGCCAAGAATAAGAACACAAGTAAGCACAATAAAAAACTGAAACCCGGCCCGTTCTTTCCATAGACCACATACAAGCTAACCCAACATGGACTATCTCACAGCTATTTCATCTCTTAAACAAAAGTTCGATATAAATACTCACTGACTGGCAAAGATAATCAACCGAAATTCTAAAATATTATCCATCCACATATCCCGCAAAATCTGGCCTGCTGTCCATCATAGACAACGGGATCTATATTTGAGAATTCTCCTCCCAACAGTGGGTCTGACTATCAGAAGCAGAGATTCTGTTGGCTACAACAATACAGGAACCGTCATGGGGTAATGAATTCAATTGGGTAGTATGTATAGTGACATTGGCTGGAATTTTCTGGGGTCTGTGCGGACACAATCGGAGGTGGGTCAGGTGGGAAATTTGCAATATTTTGGAGCGGGTCGGAAACCCACCGTCATCCCGCCCCCAGGTGCCTTTCCCTTGGGCACGATTGCCGGCGCGGCAGCGACCCGAATGGCAGAGGCGGGCGAGCTAATTTAAATCATTATCAGATAGTTGTCAGATCTTTAAGAGTTTTTTAAACCCAGCTTTCAAATTTCCCTGGCTGACCACAGGAATGATGTAGCTCGGGAACCACATCTGTCAACCTGAGGAGGAAGTTAAGTGGCCATCGATCCAGCTGATTAGTGCACAGCATGGAAAGTACAATAAAAACTCCCACCTCGCAGCTGTTCACTTTCTCCAGGCAGAAGCTGTTGCTGACTGCATTTCCAGCACAGATTTAGCTTTCTACAGGCTGCAAGTGTTTCCATCAAAGTCGCCAACCAGTGTCACCTCATTGTTAGAATCTATCACACCATTGACAGGTTGCTTCTCTCATCTCTACTTGACCTGCCATCTATTCCATCAGTATGGGTGCCATCTATACTGTCTCACCTTGGTCCTCAGAATCGGACCACGATGAGCCCCAACACCAGCAACACCAGGCACACCAGCAGCACCAACAACAAAATCACTAACCTTCACAACCACCTGATGCTGCACAGGACAGAGGGCACCTGCGCAGGGCTGCACCATGCCAGAGGCGGTACCCCCAACACAGGGTATACAGGCAGAGGATGAGCTTCCTCAATATGACTGAGCAGCAGTGCCAAAGGAGGCTCAGGCTATCGCGCCAGGTCATTGCAAACATTTGAACATTGCTGGAGCAAGACCTGCAGCTCAAAGGAGTGGGTGAATATGCCTTACCAGTGGCTGTCAAAATCACTAGTGCCCTCAACTTCTTCACCTCAGGCTCCTTCCAGGGATCTGCAGCAGACATTTGTGGCATCTCCCAGTCGGCTGCCCACAGATGCATCACACAGGCCACTGATGCCCTGTTTGACAAGTCAGCCAATTATATCAACTTTGCCACTGATGAAGCCAGTGTTACGCAGCGGGCGCTCGGCTTTGCCGCACTGTCTGGCTTCCCACAGGTGCAGGGCTTCATCGAATGCATACATGTGGCCATCAGGGCAACCCATCATAAGCCAGGAGTGTTTGTCAACCAGAAGGGCTTCCGCTCCCTCAATGTGCAGCTCGTCTGCAACCATAGGAAGATCATCTTACATGTATGTGCCAAATTCCCTGGCATCTGTCATGACTCTTTCATCCTGCGCTAGTCCACTCTCCCTCAGCACTTTGCTCCTCCAAGCAAACTTTCTGGCTGGCTGATTGGAGACAAAGGCTATCCACTGAAGACGTGGCTCATGACAATCTTGAGGAGGCCATGTCCTGAGGCCCAGGAGAGATATAATGAAAGCCACATTTCCACCAGATGTGTCATAGAGCAGACAACAGGCAGGCTGAAAATGTGCTTCAGATGCCTTGACAGATCTAGAGGAGCGCTTCAGTATGCACCAGCCAGGGTTTCTAGAATCGCGTGGTCTGCTGCACCCTGCACAATATAGCACAGCAGCAAGGACTAGCGCTGCATGAGCAGCAAGGCACTGAACGCACAGCCTCTTCAAGGAGGAGGAGGAGCATCAGCTGGAAGACGAGGAGGGGGAGGAGCAGGTCCGGATCCCACCAGCACCCAAGCACATTGCTGCCCGGGAGGCCAGGGATGGGCTCATTATGACCAGATTTACTTAACTTTACACAGTACACCCTGGCTGCCACATGCTGCACCAGGTTGGCACCACCCCACACCAACACCATAAAGCACCCCTACAATGACCAAGCCATTCCTTTCACACTGACTACCATTGCTGGAGGTAAAGTTATGTCTCACCATTCACTCCAGCTCACTAATCCACTTCCAAAGGTGCACACAAATTTGTCCATGACTGGAAAGTGGTGAAAATAAAGATTTTTACGTGTGACATTGTGGCGGAGCCACCAAAGGACTCAGAGCGGTTGTACATAATTCCTTTAACAGCAATGTAGTTACTGTCTGTGCCTGTACCTTTAATTACACTGTTTGACTGTACAATGCCCAGTTACCTTTACAGTACGTGATGACATCATGCCGTTAGTCACGTGATGCCCCAATGGCGGGAAGAACGTGATGACGTCATGACGTCACTCTCCTGATCAGGGGATCAGTCCGCATGGAGCCCTCAAGGAGAATAGACCTGTTATTGATGTGTCCTAGCAGTTTCCAGTTTAAACTCATTTGATTTCATTAAAGTTCATTCATTTAATTACCTGAGTCGAACTCAGTCTTTTCGATAGGAACCTCCATTCCTACATTGGTGACCCCGACTTCTACGACCGATTTTCGTGGAAGATTCGACATGGACACGAACGCCGTCATGCTGAAACTGCCACAGTTCTGGGAGCAACAACCAGATGCCTGGTTCATCCAGGCTGAAGCCCAGTTCACCATTCGGAATATCAACACAGATCAGACCCGTTATTATTACGTGGTCTCCGCCCTCGACAGCGCAACTGCATCTCGGATCATCAGCCTCATTGGTAGTCCTCCTACTGACAGCAAGTATGATGCAATTAAGGCACGGTTGATTCAGGTTTTTGGGCTATCAAAGTCGGAGTGTGCTCGCCGGCTCATCACGCTGCCCGGCCTCGAGGACTCCAAACCGTCCGAGCTCATGAGCCAAATGCTCACGCTCTTGGGTGCTGAACCGGAATGTTTCATCTTCCGGGAGCTTTTCCTCTATCAACTGCCTGAACCGGTTCAGGCTGCCCTGGCCAGCTCCGACATTACTGACTGCGCCAAGCTTGCAACCGAAGCCGATAAGATTTTCACGGTTACCCAGCAGTGCTGCGCGGCCACGAGATGCCCACCCCCCACAGACGCGGTCCCGGTTTCTCCTACAGCGGGCTGGTGCTCCTACCACACCCGTTTTGGCGCGGAAGAACGATGCTGCCGTTCCCCCTGCAGTTTTTCCCCCCCAAAAAATACAAGAAGGCGCAGGCGGCGTCCCTGGCGATGGATGACCAAGTCTAACGGGCGTTCCGCGGTGGCGATGGCCATCGGTTCTACGGGGAAACTCCTCTATATCACCTCTCGGGCCTCCGTTTCCTTTGTGACACCGGGGCGCAGTGTAGCATCCTACCTGCGTCGAAGCTCGACACGCAGACTGGGAACCTCGGTTTTTCCCTCGTAGCGGCTAATGGCGCAGCTATTCGAACGTTCCGAAAGCGGCGGGTCGAAGTCTGTTTCGGCGGTCAGCGCTTCTTTTGGGATTTCGTCACGGCAACATTCTCACAGCCTATCCTAGGGGCAGATTTTCTGTGTGCCAACAGCCTGCTAGTCGATGTCTGACGCTGCCGGCTGATCAACGCGGCCACCTTCCACTCGATCCTGTGCTTCCATGGTACCCCCGTGGCGCGTTCCATTACCTGTGCTTTCCCTCCTCCAGATGACTTCACGCCACTCCTCGGGGAGTTTCCGGAGCTGACAAGGCCCACCTTCTCCTCTTCAGCGACGAAACATGGTGTTGAACATCACATCACCACTACTGGCTCCCCAGTTTATGCGCGGGCTAGAAGGCTCGAACCCGGCAAGCTTGCAGCTGCGAAGGCGGAGTTCGCTACAATGGAGCTGCTTGGCATCATTAGGTGATCGAACAGTCCTTGGTCTTCGCCTCTCCACATCGTGCCGAAACCAGGCGGCGGCTGCCGGCTATGCGGTGACTACCGACGCCTCAACTGTTGTGTATGTACCTTTAAGGGAATAACTGGTCTTAGACTGCAGTACCGGCAGTGACCACCCCTGTATATAAAGCCCTAGCAGGCTTCTGTAGTTTCAGTTTCAAGCTGCCTCTTGTTCAGTAAAGTACCTGTTAAACTGTTCTCCCGAAGTCCGTGTATTATTGAGGCGCGGACTTTACAGTGGCGACAAGTAAGTTCGAACTCACCTGCAGTGTGGCATCATCTCACGGGGATCTCGCCTGAAAGGAAGGTCCTGGAAGGTCGTAGTCTGAGCAACGGGCGTCGACCGAGGGCAACCGCCCAAAGAATCCATCGGTGTTTGGAGAATTGCGGGAGAGACTGTGGTTCCAGCGAATCGTGCTGGTAGCAGGTAGCGCGCTGACCCTTCCGGACTGCGGCGGGCTCAAGCTCGATCGAGTGGCTCTGCAAATCAGGTCGCGCAGCCGGGAAAAGATAACAGGAGAGAGAGGGTGGAGCGCACGGGGCGCGGTCGGTGCTCAAGAACAAGACAGCAGAGAGAAACTAAACGGGGGGGAAGGAAAGCGAGATGCGCCAAAGCTGCGGGTCACCGCCACTACCCCGTAGAACGTTAGGAGCAGCGTGGCAGTAAGGGGAAGAAGCAAAAGCGCGGGAGGCGCCATTTTATTCCATTGGGGAAGAAGCAAAAGCGCGGGAGGCACCATTTTATTCCATTGGGGAAGAAGCAAAAGCGCGGGAGGCGCCATTTTAAATCGCCCAAGATGCTGAAAAGTGGCAGTATCACTGCTTTCGACAACGAGGTAGAAGGCTGGACCATGTATGTAGAAAGAATCGAAGTGTACTGCAAGGCAAATGAGGTGGCCGATGGAAAGAGGGCGTCAGTATTATTAAATCTGATGGGTGCGAATACGTACGGCCTATTGCGGAATTTAATTACCCCAGCTAAACCCATGGAGAAAAGTTTTGAGGAGATTGTTCATATCTTACAGGAACACCTAAGCCCTATACCACTGCTGATAGCAGAAAGATTCAAGTTCCATAAAAGAAACCAGCACAAAGATGAGAGCAATGCTGACTATCTTACGGAACTACGCAAGTTATCGAAGCACTGCCAGTTCGCAGCAGGACTGGCAGATACCTTACGGGATAAGTTTGTCTGCGGGCTCCAGAGTGAAGGAACCCAGAAATGACTACTTTCAAAAAATGACCTGACGCTAGAACAGGCTTACAGCGTGGCAGTATCCTACGAAGCAGCAGCATGGGGAGCTGCGGAAATACAACAGAAACCACAACAATAGAGCGCTAACGAAACGGCGTATGGAGCCGAAAAGTGCTATCGCTGCGGCAGAACTACCCATGAGCAGAAGGACTGCTGGTTTAAAGACAAAATATGCAGGCAATGCGGGAAGATGGGACATATAGCAAGAGTCTGCAGGTCGGGAAAGAAGACCAACACGACAAGAACTACTAAGGAACAGTACAGGAAAGTAAAGAAACTGACAGATAGTAGTTCAGAAGATCAGGAGAGTGATAAGGACTCCGGGAGCAGGCGACTAAGTTGTTTAAAGTTACACAACGTGATCGCAAAAGAAGATCACCGAACCATTTGGGTCACCCTCATGATAGCAGGGTCCCCAGTGAAGATGGAATTGGACACAGGATCAGCCCTAACTGTTATGAATCGATGAGACTATGAGCGGCTATTCTCACACATACCCTTAAAGGACCGTCCATTGTATTGAAGACATACACAGGGCAAAAGGTCTGCCCCAGAGGAAAAATAAGGCTGCCAGTTGAATATAACGGAAAGGAAACACAGAAACTATACATGTATATACTACGAGATGGAGGACCACCATTATTGGGACGTGAATGGATCTGAAGAATCCAATTGGATTGGCATTCCATTCTGGCACTAACTGTGACTGACAAAAAAGATGATGACGTCGCACCTGGACGTCTGTCACAAATTCTATCTGACGTGGAAGAGGTGTTCCAACAAGGACTTGGGACTCTAAAAGGAGTAAAGGCAACCATAAAGATTGAGGATAATGCAACCACAAAATTTTTCAAGGCCAGACCGGTGCCATATGCGATACGCACAGCTGTGGAAGCTGAACTGGAGAGTCTGGAGCATTCGGGGATGCTGTCTAAGGTGGACTGGAGCGAGTGGGCCACACCCATCGTTCCTGTAATGAAGAAAGCATTGAGCAGCACGCCTGGGGAGCTAAGGAAGGTTCGCATCTGTGGGGACTTCAAGGTGACTGTGAACCCAGTGCTGCACACAAGATATTTTCGCCTCACTATCTGGATTGAACTGGCTCAAGCGTATCTACAAATGGAGGTGGAAGAAGCATCTAGGAAATACCTCACGATAAACACTCACAAAGGCCTTTACCAGTAAAATCGACTGGTATTTGGGGTAGCATCGGCCCCGGCTATGTGGCAGAGGGCAATGGAACAAGTCCTGCAAGGGATCCCGGGGACCCAGTGTTATTTGAACAACATCCTGGTTACGGGTGAAAATAAAAATGAACACCTTGCCAACCTGGAACAGGTGCTCATGAGATTGCAGCAATATGGGCTACGAGCCAACTGTCCCAAATGCGAGTTCTTCAGGAGACAAATCTCGTACTGTGGCCACCTGATTGATGAGGAAGGGTTGCATAAGTCGCCGGACAAGATTGAGGCTGTAGTCAAGGCTCCAGCACCAGAAAATGTGTCGCAACTGAGGTCGTTCCTCGGGTTAGTGAACTACTACCATAAGTTCTTGCCGAATTTATCTACAATTCTGCACCCACTGAACGCCCTCCTTCAACTGGTGTAACATGGAAATGGAGTGATGAGTGTAAGCGTGCCTTTCAGGAATGTAAATGCCAAATCACTTCAAAAGAAGTATTGGCCCACTACAACCCAACACTACCGATTCGGTTGGCATGTGATGCGTCACCTTACGGCATTGGAGTGGTGCTGTCACACAAATTCTGTGACGGTTCAGAGAGGCAAATAGCCTTTGCATCGTGCTCGCGAACCTCAGCTGAGCGTAACTACGCCCAGATTGACAGGGAGGCCCTCAGCCTGGTGTGGGGGGTGAAGAAGTTCAATCACTATCTGCACGGGCAGAAATTCACCCTACTGACTGATCATCAACCCCTGGTCTCAATTTTTAACCCAAAGAAGGGCGTTCCGGTGATGACGGCGCAATGGCTGCAAAGATGGTCACTTTTTCTAGGGGCACATCATTATGACATAGACTACAAAGGTACGAAACAAC
The DNA here is from genome assembly GCF_052327205.1 of Somniosus microcephalus. Taxonomy (NCBI): domain Eukaryota; kingdom Metazoa; phylum Chordata; class Chondrichthyes; order Squaliformes; family Somniosidae; genus Somniosus; species Somniosus microcephalus. The sequence continues at coordinate 44,106,506 of NC_140996.1, read as the reverse complement.
ATGGAAACGCTGATGGGCTGTCGCGCCTACCGTTGCCTACGGCGGAAGAAGCACCTGCAGTGGACCCGGTGGAGATATTCCATGCGACCATAGTCGAATGTTTGCCTGTTACAAACGCAAGTATTCAGAAGGAAACCCGAAATGACCCGACACTCTCTCGGGTCTATGATTTGACGGTGAAGGGATGGCCAGCATATGGCGACTCACTGTTGCCAGCATTCTCGTCAAGGAGGGAACAGCTGTCAGTGTGCCGGGGAACCTTGATATGTTGATCCCGAGTGGTAATTCCACCCAAGTTGAGAGATAGAGTACTCAATGAGCTTCACGAGGGTCATCTGGGAGGGGTAAAAATGAAGAGCCTAGCCAGGGCATTTGTGTGGTGGCTGGGAATCGATAAAGAAATCGAGGATATGACCAAGAGATGCACAGGATGCCAGAAGGTCCAAAACGCTCCACCACAGGCCCCGCTACATCCATGGGAGTGGCCCTCATCTCCATGGCAATGGGTACATATTGATTTCACTGGTCCATTTATGGACTCAATGTTTCTAATCGCTCTGGACGCCCATTCGAAATGGCCAAATGTCATTAAAATGTCCTCCACCACCATGGAGAAAACTATTGCAGTCGTATGGACCATCTTCACCAGGAATGGGTTGCCAGAACAGATTTGTTCCGACAATGGCCCACAGTTTGTGCCTGAGGATTTCCGGAGGTTCCTGAAGAATAATGGGGTGAAACATTACACATCTGCCCCATATCATCCAGCCACAAATGGATTGGCTGAGAGGTTTGTTCAGACCTTTAAAAAGGCCATAAATGCAATGTATAATGACGACATACCACTGCAACACAAGGTGGATAACTTCCTGTTTGCTTACCGGAATGCGACACATGCAGTAACCAACCAAAGTCCAGCCATACTGTTTTTCAACTGGAGACTAAGATGTCGCTTGGATTTGCTCAAACCAAACATAAGACGAGATGTTGAGGATAAGCAGTTCCAGCACATTAATGAGAAGCCAACCAGGAGCTTCAAGATAGGGCAACCAGTCTTGGCCCGCGACTACCGAACAGAAAAATGGCAGCCAGGCACGATATGCACACAGCAGGGACCACTAATGTACACAGTGGACGTTGGAGAGAGCATCGTGAGACGCCATGCTGACCAGATTCAAGAGTCACAGGAACAAGCCAAACCTGTACCACAAGCATGTGCACCTGGTAATGAGCCCGAAGTACAGATTGCGTCTACCTCAGAAGCAGGGGTATTGGAAGCTGAAGAACCAACCAATGACAATGAGCCAGAATTGACTCCACCGCCAGAACAGGATACTTGAGAAAGGCGCTATCCAGTCCGGATCAGGAAGCCTCCTCAAAGACTGAACTTATAAATGACTATTTCAGTTGATGTATATATTACTGAGATGATTGTAATTGTAATTAGTTATTACTTAGTTGTTAAATGAATGTTATGTACTGTTTATCTAAAAGGGGAGGAATTGTTGTGTATGTACCTTTAAGGGAATAACTGGTCTTAGACTGCAGTACCGGCAGTGACCACCCCTGTATAAAAGGCCCTAGCAGGCTTCTGTAGTTTCAGTTTCAAGCTGCCTCTTGTACAGTAAAGTACCTGTTAAACTGTTCTCCTGAAGTCCGTGTATTATTGAGGCGCGGACTTTAACATCAATGACGCCACCACTCCGGATCGGTACCCAATCCGCATATCCAGGACTTCTCGGCCCACTTGGCGGGAAATACTATCTTTTCTAAAGTCAACATCGTCCGTGGCTATCACCAGGTTCCAGTGCACCCACAAGACGTCCCGAAAACCGCAGTCATCACCCCTTTTGGCCTCTTTGAGTTCCTGCGGATGCCGTTTGGCTTAAAGAACGCAGCACAGGCATTCCAGCGTTTAATGGACTCCGTTCTTCGAGACCTGCGTTTCCTTTTCGTCTACCTGGACGACATACTTATCGCTAGTGCCAGCAAGGAGAAGCACATCTCCCATTTGCGTTCCCTCTTTACGCGCCTCAGCCAACACGGTTTAATCATCAACCCGGCCAAGTGCCAGTTCGGCCTGCAACAAATCGACTTCCTGGGACATCGCATAACATCGGACGGCGCCGTCCCTTTGGCAACGAAGGTTGAGACGGTTACTTCTTTCCCGCGGCCGTCGACAGTCAAGGCCTTGCAGGAATTCCTGGGGATGGTCAACTTCTACCACCGTTTCGTCCCCAAGGCAGCTCAACGCATGCAACCCTTGTTCGGGGCCCTCAAGGGCAAGTCCGGTAAAGACCCAATCAGCAGGACAGCTGAAATGATCCAGGCATTCGGTGACACCAAGAACGCTTTGGCCAACGCAACCATGCTGGTGCACCCACTTCCAGGTGCTACTATCGCCCTTACCACCGACACGTCAGACTACGTCATTGGTCCGGTGCAAGAACAGTGGGTCAACGGCACGTGGCAACCGCTGGCGTTTTTCAGCCGTCAATTGCGATCAAATGAAAAAAGTACAGCACCTTCGATAGGGAACTACTGGCCCTTTTCCTCGCCATTCGCCATTTCCGGTTTTTATTGGAGGGGCGCCCCTTCACGGCTTTTGTCAACCACAAACCCCTTACGTTCGCCATGGCCAAGACCACCGAACCGTGGTCCGCTCGTCAACAACGTCACTTGACGTTCATTTCCGAATTTACCACAGACATTCAACATGTGTCTAGTAAGGACAACCTGGTGGCAGATTACCTCTCCCGTGCGACGGTCCACGCGGTGCACCTGGGGATCGACTACGCCCTCATGGCGGCAGATCAGGTTTCGGATTCGGAGGTCCAATCATATCGAACCATTCCCTCTAGCTTCCAAGCGACCGACGTCATCTTCCAGGCCACAGGTGCCACGCTCCTTTGCGCTGTTTCCATGGGAGTTTCTCATCCCATAGTGCCAGTCGCATGGCGCTGGAGGGTTTTTGAAGCCATACACGGGTTGTCGCACCCAGGGATGAAGGCTTCGCAATGGCTTATGTCAGCCAAGTTCGTATGGAAAGGTATGCATATCGATGCCAGTGACTGGGCTAATACCTGCGTCGTATGCCAGAAGGCCAAAGTCCAGTGGCATGTCAAGGCTCCAGTGGCTGCTTTCACTGTTCCGGAGCATCATTTCGACCATGTGCATGTGGACCTCGTGGGGCCGCTTCCGCCTTCTCAGGGTTATACTCATCTCCTTACCATAGTGGACCACACCACTAGTGGGCCAGAGTCAATTCCTTTGGTTTCCACCACGTCGGCAGACGTCGCTAGAGCTTTCATCTCCTGTTGGGTTGCCCGTTTCGGGGTACCGGCGGACATCTCCTCTGACCGCGGGCCACAATTTTCCTCCGATCTTTGGAACGCTGTGGCTCAGGGGCTCGGTACCAAACTTCATCGCACCACTGCCTATCATCCGCAGGCAAACGGCCTTTGCGAGCGATTCCACAGGTCGCTTAAAGCCTCTCTTCGGGCCAGTCTTAGTGGACAGACTCCCATGGGTCCTGTTGGGCCTCCATACGGCGCCCAAAGATGATCTACAATCATCTTCGGATGAACTCGTCTATGGCCAGCCGCTCCGTGTACCAGGAGATTTCCTCCCTTCTCCCATAGAGCCATGGTCCGCCTCCCAGCAACTCGTTCACCACCAAGAAGCGGCCAGATGCTTTGCCCTGATACCTACGTCCAATCACGGTTTGCAGACCTCCTACATGCCACCGGGACTGAAGAATGCGGAGTATGTCTTCATCCGACACGACGCTCACCGGGATCCGCTCAAGCCTCCTTACACTGGTCCTTTCCGCGTCATCGAACCGGGTGACAAGTCCTTTTTGGTCGACGTCGGAGGGAAACCGGATCACATCTCGGTGGACCGCTTGAAGCCGGCTCACCTGGACCTGGACCACCCTGTCGTAGTCACTCAACCACCCAAACGTGGCCGACCACCCGTTGCTGCCGCACCTGATCAACCAAAGCCGCCTGACAACCTGACTGCGCTCGCCGCGCCTGCTCAGCCACCACCGACTGCCAACGCGTCCACCGGTCATCAACTTCCTCTACCAGGGTATCGAAGTTGATTGGACAGGCTCATCAGGCCTCCTCCTCGCCTCACCTTTTCTGTTAAAGACAATTCTGGGGGGGTGCATGTGGCAGAGCCACCAAAGGACTCAGAGCGGTTGTACATAATTCCTTTAACAGCAATGTAGTTACTGTCTGTTCCTGTACCTTTAATTACACTGTTTGACTGTACAATGCCCAGTTACCTTTGCAGCATGTGATGACGTGATGCCCCAATGGCGGGAAGAACGTGATGACGTCATGACGTCACTCTCCTGATCAGGGGATCAGTCCTCATGGAGCCCTCAAGGAGAATAGACCTGTTATTGATGTGTCCTAGCAGTTTCCAGTTTAAACTCGTTTGATTTCATTAAAGTTCATTAATTTAATTACCTGAGTCGAACTCAGTCTTTTTGATAAGAACCTCCGTTCCTACAACATTACAGTGATGGAAACTTAACAGAAACATTGAATAAAACACCCGAGTGGCTACCCTTGTGAATCTACTTGTGTGTCATCTTTCTCTTATGCTTGCTTCTATGAGGTGCTACCCCTGTGACTTCAGCAGAGGTAGAGACAGCCTCCTCACTTCCCTGCTGTGACTGCTTAGACACTCTTGGGAGAAGTCCCCTGGGTTTTGGAGCCTCTGATGGCCCCGCCAAAGTCTGCTCCTCCTGCGACTGTGCAGGGGCAGGCTCGGCCATCGCTATCCGAGGAGGCATCTGGAGCTCTGACTGAGGGGGTGGCAATTGCAGAGAAGTGTGAGTGCTTTGAGAGGAGCCCCACTTCCATGTCCCCTCTCACTATCATCCCTCTCATGGGCCACACACACTTCCCTGCTAGCAAGGAGCTGGAGAGCACCTTGCTGCACATCAGTGGGACCAGGAGGACCGACATCCATGTTGACATCCTAGAGAGGAGGTCTATGAGCCTCTGCCATCTATTCTCCATAGATAGCCATCTATCATCCATAGCTAGCCATGTATTCTCCATAGAGACCATGTGCTCCTATGAGTGGTGCATTAGCTGCTCCATGCAGGTGGCCATCCTATCCATGGAGGAGCATACAGTCGCCATCGCCTGTGACACGGCTGTGCTCATGTTGGAGACAGACTGCGCCATTCTCGGCACATTTGCAGACATCACGCTCACAAAACTTGCCAAAGCCTCCTGCACTTCTTGCTGCACCTCCAGGATCGCCCTCTTTCTTGCTGGTCCCCGAGTTTCAGCATCTGCATGCAGCTGAGCACAGCTGGGAGTGTCCCCCTCCCTCCAGCGAGGAGTCTCCACTGTTGTCCTTGTCATCACCATCTGCTCTTGCTCACTTGTAAGTTGTGACATACCAGGTGACAACACTACTCTCTCTCGCGTGGGACCCACCGAGGCGTCTGTATCTGCACTGGTGCTGCATGTGCTTATGTCTGGTGACGATTCACCCTCAGGGGCTGGAGGCTCCTCTGAGGAGTCATCTTCCTCTTCCTCCCAGACTGTGGGGGACGGGGGCTCTTGATGGACCAGCGGGAGAGTAAAGAGATGAGATAGATATGTCCTATGAAGAATGGGTAACGATACCATTTTGCTCATGATGACCATTCACTGGCTGCTGACATCAGTCCCCATTAGAGTGTGTAAGATTCGAAAATTTTCAGCAAAAATCACGCAAGAAAACTGGATAAAATAAGACTGTTTATTGACCAAAGTAAGCTTGCACAGAAAAACCTTTGATAAAAGGGCATACAAAATGGCCGCCAGGCCCCGTGATCAGTTTCTGAACCAGTTTATTTCTGTTACTGCAAGCTAGACAGGCTTGTGGATTGAAGACAGTAAGCCCGCGAAAGCCAGTATCTGGGAACCGAAACTCAGAGCAACAGCATACATATTCAATGGATTATAAGTACAGGATGGGGCCCATCAAGATATGGGCGGACAATGTAAAAACACTTATACCCATTTATTGTACAAAGGAAAAACCGTTTAGCAGCCATCAAGGAAAATGTCCGGACCGATCAATATGCGAACCGAGCCGCGGTGACAATGCAAAGGACATTAACAGACATTATCGGCCAGGAAGGCCAGTTCAAGTTATCACCGGCTCCGTTACAAGACAAAGCGCCCCTGCAGAGATCTCTGCCCGCCAAAATTAATACAAAGACAGGACTATGATTTGGCGGGAGATAAGACTGTCCCAAAAGAGTATAACTATGGATTGAAAGTCCATCTAAGTTACTTCTTCACTGCTACGGCTTCTTGTTGGGCGACTTCAGGCTTCCATTTCTTCAAGAACTTTCTTCTACGAGGAACGAACGAAGGGCGGACGGTGCCCGGATCGGCGCCTCTTCCACTTCGGCAGATCGATGAAAACGTTTTTGTCTTTTTAAAGATGGACGGTTTCGGAAAAGGGACAACGTGGCCGGTGTTCAGCCAAACAAGGCTCAGCCACGACGAGAAGACGACAAGGGTGGCCCGGGTACTGGGGTCGGGAGATCATCGACGACCCAGGCCGACGGAGAAGAAACCCTCTGGAGAACCGGCGATCGATGCCACAAGATTCTCCCATGTGCATAACCTGCATCTAGGTCTACTCCACGAACAAAAATCCACGACAGGCCTAGTGGATCTCAACCTTGACGAGCGCTCATTGAGGCTGGGTCTACCCCACCGCCTCGAGGGAGGAGAGAATATCGACTGCGCCAGAAGCTTCCAATCCACGTGACGACGGGAAGCGGTGCCAAAAAGGCTGCGAACCCCTTTTCGTGATTTCGAGAGTGGTGAGCATGATCCCAAGTTCCCCAGGTTGAAACTTAGTTTAGGTATAGGGGAGGGAGTTAAGGGAAATCGTAATGTGTTTCCCCTTTTTCGATGTGCCGTGTGTTCCCCACTTCCATAGAGTCAAGTTCATAAATTTGTGCATGATTGTAGTTACTTTAATCTGTGCCTATGACATGTATTTTGTAATGCTTCAAACTGTTCAAAAATAAAAGCATCCATTTCGTGCTATTCAGCCTGGTCTATTGAGTCCTCTTCTCTGCACTACTGTTCTCTGCATCTAAGTCCAAGGTCTAGAACCGTAGGGGGGGTGGGTCGAACCACTCAAGGGTAATTCTTGCACGAAGCCTGGCAGGGGGCCAGAACGAGCAAGAGAGCAGAAAAAAACCCCCTACAGAAATGGCGACCACGACAGGATCTTGGCAGCAGGAAAGTAGTGTGTTAGATCAAGATCTGAATAAACGAAATGTGATGGATGAAAGAATAGCAGATTATGTTTTCGGAAAAGTCAACCTCACAAAACAATGGATATCTGATCTACTAAGGGATAGGCGCCCGCTAGATGCAGCCATCAAGTGGACAGCGGGTAGAGAGCATAAGAAATCTGTAGAAATGGCGGTCTGGCTGATGTGCTACAAGAAGCAAGTCCAGCTTTTGGACCAGGTAGTTGCAGCACAGACAGTCCAGATCAACGGCTTGCTTAAAGACGTGGAGGAAAAGGTTGCGGGAGGTCAAAAACTGATTGAATCGCTTGACGCGCTGAATCAGGAACGCCGCTCTGTAATTCGCTGCCACGAAACCCGGATAGAATATTTAAAATGTCAGGTCGTTGAGGCCAAGGCCAGTGAAGGTAGAATGAGAGAGAGGTGTTTCCGTCTAGCCAAACAAGTAGATGCACAAGAGGAAAAGCTCCTGGGAGCCAGGGCAGCATATAAGATGGCCATGGAGGATAGATCTGAGAACACCGACCACAGCGCTTGCCGCCGGGAGCTAGAGGACCTGAGAAAGGCCCTAGCGAAGGCAAACGGGTTGGTGTGTCTCATAAATCCACCAGCGAGTCAGCTGTTGCTAGCCAAGGAATCCAAAAGACCGATTCCACAAGAGGCAGTTGGGGTACCAACCCCCGAACCTTCTGCGCCTCCTGCCTATGAGGAGTCTTGGACTCCGGGACAGGAGACGGAGATGGTAGAGGAAGAGAGCCCTGAGGTAGAGCAACCCCAGACAGTAGAGTCGGGGCCGGCGCCGATGTGTCCAACGAGACACCGGAGGCTCGGTCCAAATGAAGAAAATGGCGATGACGGACCCCTTGAGAGTCAGATCATAATGCCTCATAGCGCACGACAGCTAAGAGAGATGATAAGTCACATCCCAAAACTCTCCGAGTCAGGAGATCCCTCCGTGCATTTCAGGGACGTGGAGCAGACCGCAGCAGTCAATGACTGTGACGGGGTTGAACAGTCTAAAATGCTGCTGTTCTCCCTGGACAGTTCGCTCCTCCAGTGTCTCCCTGACGAGAGCAAGAGAGGGCACAGGGACTATGAGTTGCTACGGGATGAGATTCTGGAGATCATGGGAGAGGGGGACGGAACCCCGTTCCTCCGTTCAGAAAAGACAGTGCAGCTAGAGGGAGAACCCCCACGGGTTTTCGCCGACAGGTTGTGGCCAGTGTATCGGCGCAGCTGCCCGGGCGGGCCGGCCCGGGCCGGGCTGGATGGCGAACAAAGGGCTCACTGGCTTCGGTGCCTGGTAGCAGGTTGCCTGCCAGTAGTGAAGGAACAGGCCAAAGCATGGTTTGACCCCACTAACGCCCGCTCCACGGAGGAAGTAGTACTAGATCAGTTCACGATCAGTTATAGAAACAACAAGGGCAAGAAAATGCCTGTTGTGAAAGGAAAGGTGCATGAGGTGAGACCCGCAGCCTCTGCTAAAAAGGAATGGCGTCAGGAGGGAAATCGCCATCCCCAAGCCAATAGCAGTTGTTACGGGTGTGGGAAGGAGGGTCATTGGCGCAAGGACTGTAGGAATCCTTGGAAGGATAAGAGGGAGAGAGCGTTCGCCGCAGCCCAAGATCAAGCCCAAGCCCGAGTCGCCAACGGCCCGAGAGTTTACCCAACACCAGCACAACCACAAGTGCAGGCCGCTGCCCCAACACCAGTCCAGAACCCAACCGTAGCCTCTGCCCCGAAGAAAGGGGGTGGTGCGGTTGTGGACCCCGCTGCGATCGAGTCAGTCTTGGAGACTATGCGGTCTCTGATGACCTGGCAGGGGAAGGTAGCGGTTGCTAACAGCCCTATCGCCCCCGAGACCCCAGCCGAAACACCTAAATGACTGATGCCCGCGCAGCCCGTCTACTTGTGTCCGCTCCGCTATGACGCTTGGAGAAGACCTGTGGTGGAGATGGAGGTGGAGAAACAAAGGGGTAGTTACCTGTTGGATACGGGAGCTTCGTGTACCGTGATCCACACGGACAAACCTTTTGCCTCACCTCTGTCCGCCCAGGCTCCATATTTAGTAGCGGGTTTCACAGGTAGAGAACAGGCTGGCGCGTACTCCCTCCCGCTCTCCATTCAGTTGGGAGCGCTCCACACCACATGGACGTGCATCCTATTGAAGTGGAATGAGGGGGGGGGAAAGGGCATCCTCGGGGCTGATTTCTTGGTGGAACACGGGATCCTCGTGGACCTGAGAAATCACTGTCTCTGGGGAGCCGAGGGCGGTTTAGGTAAGGTAGTCGTAATCCCGGGGAAGGAAGAAAAGGGGGCCCTGTGCACTATGAAGCCGTCAGGAGGTTACGATCTCGAGCTCATGGTAACAAACGTCCCAACGGACTTGCAGGCGCGTGTGTCAGAAATTCTGACCGCGTTCGCCACCCACAAGCACGACTGCGGGAGAGTCACAATTCACAATTCACAATTCAAATCGCTTTATTGGCATGATAAGTTACATCTTATGTTGCCAAAGCATCAAAATACATTTATGGTTTAGCACATAAACGCAGTTCTATTCATACAGTGTATAAACAGGTATATCCCTGAGTGTGTAAATATACATTCGCATTGTTTATATATATTCTTTTCTTAGTTTACTGGTTGTCCCTCTGTTCATGGCAAGCTGTAACATAGTGTGCCACCAGTGTTATACAGCTTCTCTCCTCTCCCAGTAGGAATGGGAGTTTTTGGTTGTCATTCAGATTTCTGAAATCAGGGCATATTTGTGAGAATTTTTGGTAGAAATTCTCCCTGATGCCCTGATATTTTCCACAAGCTGTGAGGAAGTGCATCTCTGTCTCCACCACTCCCTGACTGCAGTGAGAGCATATCCTGTCCTCTCTTGGCAGCCTGGTCTGCCTGTGTCTGCCTTTTTCGATCGCTAGGCTATGTCACTGGGTTCGAAGTCAGCGTAGACGGGGACCCCATGATCCGACCCCAAAAGCAGTATAATTTCCCCAAGGAGGCAGAACCCGACATGGAGACAGCAATATCTTCATTGGTACAGCAGGGCGTGTTGAGGACGATAGCCACCCACGTGAACTCCCCATTATGGCCGGTAAAGAAACTGGACAATTCGTGGAGAGCCACGGTGGACTACAGAGTCCTCAATAGTAATATCCCAACCTGCGCGCCCACGGTAGCAGCAGTTGCAGACTTAACAGGGAGTATTCCAGCATCGGCGACCACATTCACGGTGCTGGACATCTCGAACGGTTTTTGGTCCATTCCGCTGCGGCGGGAGGACCAGTACAAGTTTGTCTTTACTTTCAAAGCGCAACAGTACACTTGGAACTGCTTACCACAGGGTTTTCACAACAGCCCCAGCATTTTCCATCAGTGCATGGCGGGGAGTTTGAAAGAGTTCAGCCAGCCCAACCAGATAGTGCAGTATGTGGACGACTTACTCCTGTTCACAGATACAAGGGAGCAGCACGGCCCACTGTTAGCCGAATTGTTGGAACTGTTAGAAAGGAAGGGTTTCAAAGTAAACCCAAAGAAAGCCCAGATCGGCCAGCAGGAAGTTAAATTCCTGGGTCTGGCCATCCGCGCTGGGGAAAGAGCCATAGATAAGGCCAGACGGGAATCTATACAAGATCTGCCGATTCCCAACACAGTAACGGGTGTAAGGTCCTTTTTGGGATTGACCGGGTACTGCAGAGATTTCATCGAGGACTATGCTGCCACAGCGGCCCCGCTACTTCGACTCTTACACAAGGGAGTCGAGTGGTCTTGGGACGAGGGGTGCCAGGCAGCATTCGAGAAGTTGAAAAGAGATCTGCAGACCGCGCCAGCCCTAGGGGCCATAGATGGGGGAGAGGAGTTCTTTCTGGAGGTAGCCGCTAGTGGGGACAGCCTGAGCGCAGTGCTGCTCCAAGAGCGGCACGGCAAGCTAAGACCAGTAGTTTATTCCTCCAGGGTGCTCACGGATGTGGAGAGGAGTTTCTCCAATTGCGAACGGCATCTCCTGGCCACGCATTGGGCTGTGAACAGATCAGTGATCTTCACAGGGACCTCTCCCATTACGCTCCTCACCCATCACACCCCTACGAAGATGCTTCTGGATGGGAGGATTAAGGATGGGACCGTAAGCAGCGCTCGGATTGCGCGCTGGACCCTCCTCCTTTCCCAGATGGATCTCAAAGTTAAAGGCCTCTGCGCGCCAAGCCTCGCAGCCAATATGGCATATCCCGGGACAGCCCATCAATGTTCCGTAGAAGGGGTATGGGAAGTTAACATAGGTTTGCGGGCCGGGATACATCCCACAGGCCGCGAGATCTACGTAGACGGTTCTAGCACTGTAGCTGGCGGCAAGCGACTCACAGGGTGTGGAGTTTATGACCCTGCGGCAAACATTGCCCTGGCAATTAAGCTCCCCAGCACTATGAGCGCGCAGCAGGCTGAACTGTCCGCGGTGGCGTATGTGGTTACCCACCCTGAGATTTTCCCAACCCCATACACGATTTGCTCAGACAGCATGTTCACGTGCAATTCATGTACAGAGTACCTCGCCATCTGGTCCCGATGCGGGTACACCTCCGCGGACGGGCGGCCTTTAACAGTTAAGCCCTTGCTGGAGAAGATCCTAGCAGCTGTGGGGGAGAAAGGAGAGGTGTTCATCCATAAGGTGAAGGCTCACTCCACTACAGAACCCCGCAGTCAGGGCAACCAGCAGGCGGATGCGCTAGCCAGGGAGGGTGCCCGCAATGGCATTCTCTGGGACCCATACGAACCCGGACCCATGGCGGCGATCCAAGGCAGGGAGGGAATTCCCGGGAACACAGGGGTGACACCGCCCCCAGACCTAAAGACCGTCCAAACCCTGGATCCCGCCCTAAAAGCAGTCCTAAAAGCCATCACAGAGGGCAAACAGGTAGAAGGTCCGTACAGTACGGCAGCCCTCACAGTCAAAGAAGGTATGCTGTTCCGAGAGGAGCAGTGGGTTGTGCCGCAGCAGCACTGAAGGGAATTCCTGCAATTGGCCCACGAGGGTCCAGGAGCGGGACACCCCGGACCTGAGGTCACCTGGCAACGGGTGGAGCAGGCGGGATGGTGGCCGGGACTTCGGGACGATGTCCGCGAATTCTGCGCAAGCTGTCTTGTGTGTGCTGCTAACAACCCAGACCCCCACAAAAGGAAGGTGCCCATGGGGCACATCAGGAGGGTAGAGGGACCATGGCAGTCGATTCAGGTCGACTACATAGGGCCCCTGCCCGCCGCCCAGGGAGGCTATAAGTACTGCCTTGTCCTGGTAGATGTGTTCACCAAATGGGTAGAAGCCTTCCCGTGCAGAACAGCTACGGCACTGGGTACTGCTAAGATCTTGATTCGGGAAGTGTTCTCACGGTGGGGACTCCCCCGTTTTGTAGAGTCCGACCAAGGGAGTCAGTTCACCGGTCAAGTAATGCAGAACGCCCTCATGCTCTTGGGCATTGAGGGAAAGTGGCACGTAGCATACAATCCCCAGTCATTCGGGATTGTTGAGCGTATGAATCGGACCCTCAAGGAAAAGCTGAGGAAAGAGACAATGGGCTCGCCCCAGAAATGGGCGGAGGTCCTGCCTTTAGTCCTCATGGGGATCCGAGCCAGCCAGTCCAAAAGCACGGGGTATTCCCCGCACGAGTTAATGACTGGAAGGATCATGCGAACACCCACCCATGTGCTAGCCCCGGTGCTCACTGAGGGCCAGCTCCGAGAGGTGAAACGGGACAAATTCGCCCAAACCCTCTTGGAGCGCCTGAGACAGATTTATGGACAGGCGGCTGGGAACATGGGAAGACAGCACCAGGGAAATAAACTGTTGTTGGAACCTCGGAAACAACAAGAGTGGATAGTCGGAGACCAGGTCATGGTCCGAAACTACGCCAGGGTAGGGAGTTTTGAACCACTGTACATGGGGCCATACAGCATTGTAGACAAGGCCAGCCCCATGGTTTATGCAGTGAAGACGCCCCGACGTACCAAATGGTTTCACATCAACCAGTGTAAACTGTTTAAACCGGGTACACAAGGGCCACCAAAGGGGACCAGGTCTGAGAACAAAGATCCTCAGCCTGTAACAGAGTCACAGACCACACAGGCTGGAGCAGTAGCCTGCGTGAAGGGAGAGGCCATCCCATTGGAGTGGGAGGTCTCATCTTTTGAATGGGATTTAGGCAGGGGAGAGCCCGAACAGCTCAACCTCGCTTTAGACCCAATCACGGAGGAGGAAGAGTCAGAGGACGGCAGTCCCGCCCTCGACTCAAGCTTGGGGGAGGTAGGGAGTGGGGGCGGAGACTCGTTACCTGTAGGGACAGGTGAGGTGGAGTCAGAAGCCACAGATCCCGACCCCGGGGGGGCGGAGCCTGAGGGAGGGGAGCTGGAGCCGGCAGCTGTGGAGGCACCACAGGCTGTAACGGTAACAGTCCCAACCCCCGGTCCATCGGCCCCGGGAGCCCAACCCAAAGCAGCCCCTCGTAGGTCGGCTCGAGCGCCCCAGCCCAGAAAATTTTGGCCAGATTCTCCCCATCCTTCCCAACCACGGTTTAAAGCAGCCCCAGGAAGACATGATCCCCGTTCAGCAGCGACAGGCTGCGGGGGATCAAAGCCAAAGATCAATGCAGCCCCACCGCAGGGTGTGGCACACGACAGACCTCACAGGGATTCGGAAAGCCACCCCACGGAGGGCGGTGCTGTACATAAGTTAAGTTAGGTAATTATGGTCATAGTTTAAGGAATGTAAAGTATATGGTGTTAAGAGTACAATTTTGAGGTCTGCCCAGTATGTGTGTTTGTTAGGGAGCGGGGTCCAGGAACCCGCGCGTCCAATTAATTTAGGCCAGCACCTATCGGGAGCCCGGCTACATCATTTTGTTGGTTACAGAAACTTGGGATACGATGGAAAGGATTGTCGTCGCGTTCATGGCGATCGGGTGCGGGTGGGCCTACCGAGGCCGCACCAAGGACGTCATCATTTTCGGGTGCTCCGGGGACACGGCCCCCATCGCAACGGATGGGACGGGGGAGCGAGAGGTAGAGGAAACCGCCACCTACTTCCACCAAGGGAGATGGCCAGGTTGGCTGGGAACGAATTCTACGGAATATTCCAGCAATTTCGGTTTTGCCTACCAAGAGACTTCATTAACGTGCCCTCGAGTGAGGATCCTAGCGCCCAGAGTCAGCGTTACCGTGGGAAAGAGGATTTGTCTGGTGTGCAATGGGAACGTACCACCAAGGCGATGGTGGTGGCTACGAAAGCTGGGAAAGGACATGAGAAACTCTACGGTCGAGTGGGAGCGACTGGGTAATAATACCCATCGGACTATTACGGGAACTCACGGACAATTACGTGTGTGTTGGGACAAATGGTGGGAACCAGATGAGGGAATATATGTCTGTATGTGGGGTTCGAGACACGTCTGCCCCAAGGGCGTGTCCATCTTCTTCCAGAGGCAGTGGCAGGATGAAGGGAAGGGGATGAGATGGGATGTTAGCACTCGAGCGTGCGGAGCCCCATACTCCCCTATTCCGGTGAACGCCACTGAACTCATCACCCGCCCACGCAAGCCCCTGCCCACGCTTCCGGTAGCACTAGCCCAGAAAGGAGGGTGCCCAACCACCACCAAGGGACCCGGGAACGGTTTAGTATTGGTACCCACCGGTCAGGTGCTGTACCAAGGGGTACACTACGCGGTGGCCTCAGTGATTTTAAATCTCACTGAGGTAAGATTGCCGGAGTGGTGTCCCAAAGAAACGGAACAATTATACCAGGTCCTGTTAACCCATATGTTTAGACAATTTTACGAATTTGACTTTGCCGACATCGACAGAGACAAATTATACACCACACCGCCAGAAGTTTTGGATCGAGTCGGGAGGCAAAGAAGGGGTACTGTAAATGACATATTCACTGCTTTTAATACCGGGACATCTGTTGTCAACGCTCTAGATAACGTGGAGCTGCAGACACAGATCAACGGTTTAAAAGCCCAGTTAAGGAACATATTGACAGATGAAAACAAGGTAGTGGGTTCTGAGTTGCATGAGGACCAGGCCATGACACTACACTTTAAGGACATAATTGCTGAGCTGGAGAAACATGCGAGAGCGGTAAATGCACTCATTAAGGAGGATCGGAATGCGTCCGATCAAGCTGCGCAAAACGAGGCCTGTGTGCTGTACGGGGCGTGGTTATTGGGCGAGGGCCGCAGTAATCTTGAGGATTTAAAACAGGGTTTGGTCCCGTCCTGGATCAGCAACAAGCACTTGCAAGCGCTCCACCCTTTTGAGAATGCATTAAGCCCGTGCCAGCTCAGGCTAGCCGCAGAAGCATACCCAGTTCCAGTGGACTGCGGACATTCGAATCACACTATTATGGGAATAGTAGTAAGAATGCCGGTGTTGGGTCCCGCAGCAAAGCCCGCCCCGGTATACAGAGTAGAGAACATTGGAGTCATTCAGGGGGGCGCACACATTCGTTACGCAGTGGTCCCGCCTTAAGTCATCAGATGGGAGCGTACGATGACAGGCACCGACCTCTCGGGATGTCGGAGCCGGGGAGCACACATCATCCTGTGTCCCCAGCACTTGAATGCCTTTTTGAAACCACAGTGCGGGTTCAGAACCGCTAGCGCGAAGCCGGTGAATTGCACCATGGAGGCAATGGCAGAGGACCATGTGCCCCCACAGGTAGCATATATCAGGGGTGGGACATACTGCGTCACCACTGCAGCGCCTCAGTACCGATATGGACAACACGAGTGGTGTTCGGTCGGTGATAGCAGTTTCTGTTTCAAACCCAGGGCCGAGGTTCAAGTGGCACAACAACGAATTGTTCCCATTCCTGCGCCCTCCACCATACACATCACTATCAAAGAGAATTTCACAGACTTACAACGATTTGTCGCGCATTTTGGTTATGTCATTCCCCCTCTTCCCGAACACCTCACCAAGATTTTAAAAGCCGTTATAATTTCGCAGAAACATTTCTACACACTGGAGCAGAAGACTTTAGAGATAGGAAAAGACATATTGGACATAACCATCCCACCATGGTGGGACTTGTTCACCAACATAGAAATCCCAGCCTGGATTAGAATAGCATCCCATATCCTAGTAGGATGTCAGGTTTTAATTGTGATATTTTTGCTCTTCGTGCATTGTAAGAGAGCAAACGCCTCCAGAGGCACGAGAACGCGGGCGAATGGAAAGAACGCTATGTGCGAATGGGGGAAGAAGACACCCCACTTTAAGCTGCTAGTAGAAGATTAAGAGTCCATCCATTTTAAGATTTTTTTGGGGGGTTTTTGTTTCTCTTTTGAACATCCGTGTTTTCTTTTGCGTTTGGTTTGGGTTATAAGGAATTAAGTATTGTTATGTTATTAGTCGTTATTAAGTTTTGATTAATAAAAGGTGTATGCAGATGGCGCAAAAGGGTATCAACCCCTGCCCATCTGACAGGTGAAGGTGTTATAGTTTAAGATTTGCTGTCTATGATTCCAAATGTGCATGAGGTAATTTTCATTTTCTCCGGAAATGGGAACTGCATGTGTCGTGAGGGGCATAGATAGTTAAGTGCCAGGAATGTTTGGATGTGGGGAATCAGGGAAAATTTGCTCATCAAGGATTGATACTTTAAGCAAGCTATCAGTATCACAGGGGGGCCTGTAAGATTCGAAAATTTTCAGCAAAAATCACGCAAGAAAACTGGATAAAATAAGACTGTTTATTGACCAAAGTAAGCTTGCACAGAAAAACCTTTGATAAAAGGGCATACAAAATGGCCGCCAGGCCCCGTGATCAGTTTCTGAACCAGTTTATTTCTGTTACTGCAAGCTAGACAGGCTTGTGGATTGAAGACAGTAAACCCGCGAAAGCCAGTATCTGGGAACCGAAACTCAGAGCAACAGCATACATATTCAATGGATTATAAGTACAGGATGGGGCCCATCAAGATATGGGCGGACAATGTAAAAACACTTATACCCATTTATTGTACAAAGGAAAAACCGTTTAGCAGCCATCAAGGAAAATGTCCGGACCGATCAATATGCGAACCGAGCCGCGGTGACAATGCAAAGGACATTAACAGACATTATCGGCCAGGAAGGCCAGTTCAAGTTATCACCGGCTCCGTTACAAGACAAAGCGCCCCTGCAGAGATCTCTGCCCGCCAAAATTAATACAAAGACAGGACTATGATTTGGCGGGAGATAAGACTGTCCCAAAAGAATATAACTATGGATTGAAAGTCCATCTAAGTTACTTCTTCACTGCTACGGCTTCTTGTTGGGCGACTTCAGGCTTCCATTTCTTCAAGAACTTTCTTCTACGAGGAACGAACGAAGGGCGGACGGTGCCCGGATCGGCGCCTCTTCCACTTCGGCAGATCGAAGAAAACGTTTTCGTCTTTTTAAAGACGGACGGTTTCGGAAAAGGGACAACGTGGCCGGTGTTCAGCCAAACAAGGCTCGGCCACGACGAGAAGACGACAAGGGTGGCCCGGGTACTGGGGTCGGGAGATCATCGACGACCCAGGCCGACGGAGAAGAAACCCTCTGGAGAACCGGCGATCGATGCCACAAGATTCTCCCATGTGCATAACCTGCATCTAGGTCTACTCCACGAACAAAAATCCACGACAGGCCTAGTGGATCTCAACCTTGACGAGCGCTCATCGAGGCTGGGTCTACCCCACCGCCTCGAGGGAGGAGAGAATATCGACTGCGCCAGAAGCTTCCAATCCACGTGACGACGGGAAGCGGTGCCAAAAAGGCTGCGAACCCCTTTTCGCGATTTCGAGAGTGGTGAGCATGATCCCAAGTTCCCCAGGTCGAAACTTAGTTTAGGTATAGGGGAGGGCGTTAAGGGAAATCGTAATGTGTTTCCCCTTTTTCGATGTGCCGTGTGTTCCCCATTTCCATAGAGTCAAGTTCATAAATTTGTGCATGATTGTAGTTACTTTAATCTGTGCCTATAACATGTATTTTGTAATGCTTCAAACTGTTCAAAAATAAAAGCATCCATTTCGTGCTATTCAGCCTGGTCTATTGAGACCTTTTCTCTGCACTACTGTTCTCTGCATCTAAGTCCAAGGTCTAGAACCGTAGGGGGAGTGGGTCGAACCACTCAAGGGTAATTCTTGCACGAAGCCTGGCAGGGGGCCAGAACGGGCAAGAGAGCAGAAAAAAACCCCTTACAGTGACTAATGTATACCATGTAGCTGTATGATATGTAATTCTGTCACCAGGTTGCTGGGATGTCCCTCTCTCTCCGACTCACACCTCCAGCTGCTCGGTGACTTCCGAAACTTCTAAGGCAGCCTCCTCTGTTGATGTTAGGATCGCCAATGATGGCGTTCCACCTCCGGTTCTCTCCCTCTTATTGCGGAATCTTTTCCTACAAGGAGGGAAAGAAGAGAAGGTTGAGTGAGAGTGATGGAATGAGTGTAAGGAATGGATGGGTTACATCTTTAGAGGGAGACTATGATGGAGTGGGGTGCCAAAGCCAAGTGGCCTCCTTGTGTGTTGTTAGTTGATATGATTGAATGAGGGTGAGTGTGAAGGGTGGCTAACCAGTTGGGGTCGTGAGTATGTAGATAGAGAGGGATGGGTGGATGTGCAAGGTATGTTGGTGTGAGTAAGGATGTGCAGCAGCAGGCTTGGGAAGGCAGAGTGATGGGGATGTGATGAGAGGCACAGCAGGATGAATTGGAGTGTGGCTTTGTACTCACCTTTCCTGATCTAATGAGATCATTGAAACATTTCCAACACTGCACCCAAGTCCTCTGAACACATCCCTGCTGGTGACCTCCTCTGCTATTTGGAGCCAGGCTCTTTTTGTCTCCCATTAGAAGGGAAGAGGACCTCCCTGCATGCTCGGACTACCTCCACAATCTTATGGAGGGAGTCATCGAAGAACCTGGGTGCACCCCTCTGTCTCAGTGCAGTCATGTTTGGCACTCTTTGTAGCAGTCCAATTGTGCAGTGCGGGCCTGCACACTCTAAGGTGAACCTTCAAATGCAATGTGGCCGTGACTCATTTAAATATCCCAGCTGAAAATGCGTCATCAATGATGTCATCAGACCCGCACCATTTAATAGGGGCGGGTAACGCGCAGGGCGGGCTTAATATGCCCCATTAACGCAAAGTCGATTTCAGTAGCGGGATGGAATGAACAATGGAGTCGCAACCCACCATGGCGACCGCCTGCATCTGACCCGCCCAGGTAAACAAAATTCCGGCCTCTGCATTTGTGAAGATTTCCTTTGTGTAATATTTCTAGCAAGATCATGAATAGGTTGGGGTAGATTTCTTTATTTATTGCCTGGGCATTAAGCATCAACTGGGCAGATTAAAAAAGGAAAATCCGGCAGGGAGGATTACACACCTCTTACAGAACCCACAGAATTTTCCTTCCATTAATTTGATTTGATTTGCTGGCTTTGAATTAGCTTGGTTCTTACATTTTCAACAATAATGATGCTCTGAGCTATTGGTTTTGACTGTTCACCCTGATTTTTCATTTAAAAAAATCCTGTAATATGTAGTTAGATGTATACAAATATCCTGTAAATGCCCAGAGCCCTTTCTGGCCACATGGTGTGGTATGCCGCCCTCCGTAAACATCAGGCCATCAGCCTCGTTTCATAACTCGCGCCAGGTCCCGTTCACCTATCACTCCTGTGCTTGTGACCTACTTTGGCTCCCGGTCTGGCAAAGCCCCAAATTTAATATTCTCATCCTTATGTTCAAATCCCTCTATGGCCTTGCCCTTCCCTATCTCTGTACCTTTCTCCAGCCCTACAACCCACTGAGGTCTCTGCGGTCCTCCAATTCTAGCCTCTTGCGCATCCCTGGTTTCCATCACCACACTATTAGCAGCGTGCCTTCAGCTGCCTAGTACCTCAGTTTTGTAAGATCATTCTTAAACCTTGCCACTTGTCCATCTATCTCTCCTCCTTCAGTGGTAAAACCTACCTCTTTGACCAAGCTTTTGGTCACCTGTTTTAATATCTCTTTATGTGGCTCAGTGCCTACATTTTGTTTGATAACGCTCCTGTAAAGCACCTTGGGACGTTTTACTGCATTAAAGGTGCTATATAAATGCAAGCTGTTGTTGTATTATGTGGCAATTCTGTGGCTGGCAATTTCCTGGGAACTGCTCCCGCTCCACCGCCCTAACATTGCTGGAAGTGTGGTGGAAACCCGTTCACACACATGCACATTGGTTGCTGCCAAACTTCCAGGGAAGTTGCGACGATGGAATGGGAGCAGCTCCTCGGAAATTCCCGACCTCGGCGACCAGTATTTCTTCAATCACGAAAAAATGCTCGCACTCATTTGTGGTGTTTTGTGAAAATGTTTTTTTTACCTCTATTTTTTCACCATCAATTTTCTCCGGTCTTTTGTCCCCTGGCAGTTGTTGCTCAGATTAAACCTGGAACCTTCTCCTCTGTCGATTTTGACTACTCACTGGAAAAGGTCACGGAGCCAGCAGCATAATAAAATACCTTTCTTACAGTAGCTTACAAATGAACGTAAAGCCTACCATCAGCTTAAAGAAAATATACAGTTATAAAAATTTAAAGATCGACTCTGTCCTCACATAAAAAAGACTATTTTAATGATTTTTGGGGATCTTGTGCCTTTGACCAAAAATGCTTTTTTTTAAGGGATTAACTGCCAGCAGCCCCCTCAATGCCCCATTTTCTGGATGGTCTTGAGAATGGACATATCTTCTTCCTTTGATGGAACCTCAAGAAATTGCTAGTATTTACCTGGCTACAATCTGGTCAGTGAGGACCATAGCTCTTCATCTTGCATTCTGGGAGCAATTAATGAGCCAGATACCCGGGGGTTAAGCTGGCAGTCCAAAGATACTTCTTTCCCTGCTGATCCATCATCTGCCTTAGCTGGTTAACAATTTGTATCATGTTGGTGATGCAGTAGTGTTTTGCTGAATGACTTTTAAAGGTCTTTCATGTAGATCTAAGAACAGATAGAACTGACATACTATGAAACCACAGGTGCCTAATGAAACCCCCTATCCCCCCAATAGTCTAGGGGAGGGGTAATGGGTAGCACATTGAGAAAACAAATAAAAAAGCACAGGTTATCAGCAACACAAATCAAAAGAAAGGAATAGAATATTTTATTGAGCGTCCTTTGTTTGTAACTTGTGTTGAATTACCATCCATAATAGCTCATCATGCCAGCTTTCCTGCAATTGTACTATCAGTTGACTGATGTTGGAGCTCCTGTGACTGTTCTCCACATCTCTTTAGTTGTGTTTAAGACTGTTCGTGGTTGCTCTTTCATTGTTTTTTCTGTACTGCAGCTGTGTCACGGTTTGCAGGTTATGGATGCTGTTGGCTAATTCAAGGATTAGCTCATCCACCTTTTAATGGCATTTCCTCCAGCAAGGGTCTCACTTCCCTCCTCCAGATGTTCATCCATCATTGACATTTCTGAAGGTGGCCAAGTTACTTAACCGCTACCCAGCACTTGGTCAGTTACAGGTAGTACTGTCTACTGTCATTACGGTAGCAGGTTGTAACACCTGACCTGACAAAGCAATCATTTAGAAAAGAGGAAAGCTTTGTGTGGTCCCTTTTTGAGGATTCTGCAATTCACAATTTTTGTTTGTGGCATGCATTCTATGTGTCAAGATCTCACCGGCACAGAAAGCAGAATGGCTGCGAGCTGTCAAAAATTGCAGCATTCAGCTTTCTGTTCCGGGGAGATCTCTAAATCAGCCTGAGAGGAAGGAATTAACTTAGAGTACAGATTGTCAGTGTTTGACAGCTTCAAACAGCTGTGAAACGCTGATATTTTATCTGTCAAAAGGTCTTGACAGAAGAAATATCAATCTGTGACATCGCGTGTTGCCAGGTGGCCCTTAATTGGCCTGCTGAGCCCGCTGGGTGGGCTCGACAAGGTCAATCAAGTCAAAATCGTGTGGGTTGGCTAGAACTCAATGGGGGCGGGACTACAACCCCGAAAGTTGTAGTCCCGCCTCCTACCCGACTCCTCAATGAAAATCCAGCCCACTATCTCTGCTACCTCCACCTAAGTCAACAACTTACATTTAAATAGCACCTTTAATGTAGTAAAACACCCCAGGGTGCTTCACAGAAGCATTATCGAACAAAATTTGACACCGAGCCACATAAGGAGATATTAGAACAGTTGAGTTGTAGGTTTTATGGAGCGTCTTAAAGGAGGAGAGAGAGCTCAAGAGGTGGAGAGGTTTTTGGAGGGAATTCCAAAGCTTAGGACTTAGGTAGTTGAAGGCAGGGCCGCCAATAGGTGGAGTGATCAAAAGCGGTGATGTGCCAAGAGGCCAGAATTGGAGGAGCTCAGAGAGTTGTCGGGCTGGACAAGGTTACAGAGATCGGGAGGGGTGAGGCCATGGGGGGATTTTAAAGCAAGGATGAGAATTTTTAAATCGACTT
Source organism: Somniosus microcephalus (assembly GCF_052327205.1). Classification (NCBI taxonomy): domain Eukaryota; kingdom Metazoa; phylum Chordata; class Chondrichthyes; order Squaliformes; family Somniosidae; genus Somniosus; species Somniosus microcephalus. The sequence goes on along the minus strand of NC_140996.1, from coordinate 44,083,733 downwards.
GTTGCCGGACCGGAAGCCAATGTAGGTCAGCGAGCACAGGGCTGATGGATGAACGGGACTTGGTGCGAGTTAGGATATGGGCAGCAGACTTTTAGATGAGCTTAAATTTATGGAAGGTGGCAGATGGGAGGGTGGCCCGGAGAGTATTGAAATCGTTAAGTCTAGCGTTAACAAAGGCACGGAGGAGGAGTTGAGCAGCAGATGAGCTGAGACAGGGGCAGAACAGGACGATCTGACTGAAGTGGAAATAGATGGTCTTGGAGATGAGGCAGATATCCGATTGGAAGCTCATCGCAGGGTCAAATCTGATGCAAAGGTTGTGAATTGTCTGGTTCAGCCTTAAACAGTGGCTAGGGAGAGGAATGGATTTTATGGCAAAGTTTGCATGTTTGGATTCACTGGAGAGTGGCCTTGCACTCCATCCTTCTGTGCTGTACTTCCTGCATTAGCAGTTCTAATGCCTCTTCCTAAAAATGGTGTGGTTCTGCCACTTTGCTCCTTGATTCCGCTCTAGCTTCAACAATATCGTATCGTTAGATCCAGACGGAAGTTCTCCCTTTTAATGATGAACAGCAGCTCTTTAACAGCTAGTGCCTTGAAAAAATTCCAGCTCCCTAACCATTGATGTCCCTAATACGAGGCTCCAACTAAGCTCCAGGAGCCTGTTACAGTTAATGAGTGGAGCTAGCAATTTTCAGCAATCCTTCACCTGCTGCTGGCATGAACATCATAATTTCAGGGGTCTTGTTGTTTTGCATTCAGAACATGTCATTGTGCTACATTTTACCAAAACACAATAAGCTGGCCTGTCTTCAATAGCATAAAGGACACTGGAAGACTTTTCTTGAGACAATTAGGCATTTGAAGCACCTTTGGTGTCACCCACAACTTTTCAGTGCTTTTTGCTAATCATAGAAATCTAGTTACTGTGTCAGTTTGACCAGCTTAAAACATTTCCTTCTGCAGGTATTTGCTCAGATCTCTGAAGTGCAGGATAACCTGAGATCCAGCCATTCTCTTAGGAACTATGAAATAGCTGGAATAAAACCAATTTCTTTCTTTATCCCTTGTCACTTTCTCTTTCGCTGGGGAATTCAAAAACAATCAGACATTAGAAGCTCAGTACCCTGATTCAATTATAAATGACACTGTGCTTTCAAACAACAGAATGAATAACAACTCAAAAAGGAGCAGAAAAAGTGGATGAACCAGAAGGATTCCGCTTCAACCTCTGCATGTAGAGAACAAATTGCAAATAACACCCAGGGGAGGAGAGCAGAATATTCCAGTTTCAGTTCTTCTGTACATATTACTGAATCTGTTACCAGGTCAGGTGAATGGTACCTTAAAGACAAAACACTTGAGGAATGCTCAAATCACAACAAACATTCTCTGTGATTTCAAGTATGGCGCTTTATCTCTCTTTGTTTTTCTTGGCCTACAGAATCCAACAAGGTTGACCACTCCTTCCTTCTACCCCATGGTCCACCTCAGTAGGTCTGCCCTTATGTGGTTCCGGTCCTACCTTTCCTAATGCAGGCAGCACATCCCCAGTAATGGCTCCTCCTCCACCTTCCATATAGTCACCTCCAGAGATCCCCCAGATTCTATCCTTGGCCCCTTCCTCTTATGCAGTACTTATGGCTGCTGAGTAATATCAACCATTGACACAGGGTCAGTTTTCATATGTAAGATGATGACACCCATCTTTTACTACCTCTTCGATTGACTCCAGGAATTGTCAGACATTGTCATTAATGAACCATAATTTTCTACCGTTCAACATCAGGAAGACCAAAGCCATTGTTTAAGCCTCTGCTAAAAACTTTGCACCATCTTCATTGAATCCATACCTCTCTTTGGCTGCTTGTTCAGGTTGAACCAGGTGGCTGGCACCCTCTGTGTTTTGTTTCTCCTAGGGCTGAGATTCAAACCCAATTTCCTATCCACTTCCACCTCCACACATTACTCACCTCTGCAACTATATTTATCCCAACTGCCACCAAAACCCTTAGGCACGCCATTGTCAGATCTTGATCTAATTTCTCCAATACACTCCTTTCCGGCCTTCTGCTCTTAGACAGCCACCAAGAGGTATATGGCAGCAATTTATGGTAGGTTCCTCTTCAACTGACACAAAGTGACTTTTGATCAAACTCTAAATAATCCAAAACTCTGCCGTTCATGTGCTATCCCATACTAAGTCCTGCTCACGCCCACCACCCCCATTTTTGCTGACCTCAATGTTACCTAACAAATTACATTTAATATTCTTGTTCTCATCTACAAATCCAACCATAGCCTCACTCTACCTTCCCTCTGCAACCTGATCTAACCTTATATCCCTCTGACTCTGACTCTGACTTCCTGTGCAATCCCCCTCTCCTGTTGCTCCATTTTGGTGGCAGAACCTTCAGCTGGCTCAGCCCTATTCTCCAAAACTCCCTTTAAAAGCCTTCTTAAAATGCATCTCTTCAACCTAGCTGTTGATCACCTCTCCGAAATGTCCTGAAAAGGTGCAACACCTTTTTCTTTTCTCCTCTGTGAAATGTCGTAGGGCATTTTCTATGTTAAAGGTTCTTTATAAATACAGGCTGTTGTGCTTTTATTGCTTTTAGAGAAAATAATCTGGGACAAAATTAAATGCCATATAGGCTAATAAATGAAAATCAGCATGGATTAATTAAAGGCAAGTTGTGTTTGACTAACTTGACCGAGTTCTTTGATGATGTAACGGAGAGGGTTGTTGAGAGTAGTGTGGTTGATGTAGTGTATATGGACTTTCAAAAGGCATTTGACAAAATACCACAAAAAGACTTGTTAGCAAAATTAAAGCCCTTGGGATTAAAGGGACAGTGGCAGCATGGATACAAAATTGGCTAAGGGCCTGAAAGCAGAGAGTAGTGGTGAATGGTTGTTTATCAGACTGGAGGGAAGAATACAGTGGTGTCCCCCAGGGTTTGGTATTAGTACCACTGCCCTTTTTGATATATATTAATGACCTGGACTTGAGTATACAGGGCATAATTTCAAATTTTGCAGATGATTCAAAACTTGGAAATGTAGTAAACAGTGAGACTTCAGGAGGGCATAGACAGTCTGGTGAAATGGGCAGACACATGGCGATGAAATTTAATGCAGAGATGTGGAAAGTAATATATTTCTTAGGAAGAATGAGGAGAGGCAAGGATGAACTAAATGGTACAATTATGAAGGAGGTGCAGCAACAGAGAGACTTGGGGGTGTATGTACACAAATCTTTGAAATTGAGAAGGCTGTTAAAAAACCATATGGGATCCATGGCTTTATTAATAAAGGAATAGAGTATAACAACAGGGAAGTTATGCTAAAGCTTATAAAACATTAGTTAGGCCTTAGCTGCAGTATTGTGTTCAATTCTGGGCACTGTAAGGAGTTTTTGCTAGGTCTCTCTCTCTGGTGAGACCTCTCTCTCTTTTGCACAGTAATTTACTGAGTGGTTCGACCCACTCTCCCCTTAGATTCTGTACACTGGTCTTTGAGGCAGGAACTACAATGCAGAGAATACTCTGTAGACCAAGTTTAATGAAACGAAGTGAAATTTTATTGCATAAAGCAAAAAAATTGAATGTAAGCCAAAATAAGGTACATGGGAGGGAAAAACAAATCATAAGACAGTACTAACCAATATATCCACAGGCATTTTATACTTTACTAGGTTCACCATGAAATAGGGAAACACACGGAACATCGAGGGACAACAACTCATTGTTAATTATCCCCTAAAATGCCCAACCCCTAATCCTAGCTAGATTAGATTATGGGGGGCCAGAAACATGCTCACCAGTCCCAGTTAGAAAAGTCTTCAAAACGTCTCCGATCCCAATCGTCTACCGAATCGTCTTCTTCTTCCGAGTCTGAACGGCCTCTCCACCGAACCCAAACTCTTAACCGAACTGCACCTGCTTCGGACTCCCGAACTGTGGTGTATGTAACCTGTTCCACCTTAAGAGAACTTAAGCCTGTTCCACCTTAAGAGATGTACTACTTTCTCTGGCTGCTATATACGTAATACCGGTGGTGACCACCGGTATATAAGTACTGTGCAGTGATATTGTATTTAGTATAGTCCTGACCTCCAACTAGTAAAGACCTGTTGAACTTTATTCTTGTAGTCTGTGTCAGTAATTAATCTTAATACAACTGGAACACACAGACTTAACAGTGGCGACGAGTCCGATTCTTACCCTGCGGCAGTTTATATCCACGGCGGCTTCGTCCACAGAATGGGCGTTGAAGAGAGGCATCCACCCTCATCACCCTGCTGGAAGACACATCGCGCGGCAGGCATCGAGAACCCGGAGTGCAGAAGACATCCTGAACTCGAAGCCTCCATCAGCGGCAGTCAGCTATCTTCTTTCTACCTCGGTGGTGGGTAAGCCGGTCAGCGACGCGAGCAGAAAGTCAGCCGCGTTGGCTGTACAGACGGGGGGAGGAAGACGGAGGAATAAGGGCGGTGAGATCGATCGCGACCGGAGATAAGGGCCGGGCCGCATTCGGGCCGAAAGGCGCAGCGCGGGGACATCGATCACGGCTGGTGATAAGGGCCGGGCCGCTTTCGGGCCAAAAAGGCGCAGCGTCTGGGGCGACTGAAGGCGCAAGAGCCGTGGTGAAGGCGAACGCAGCCAGTGCTAATAACCGGGCTGCAAGAAGGGCTGCGAGGCGCGATATCGGGGAAGCGCAAATGCCCGAGGGAGCCGCGCTGAAGCGGAGACAGCGTCAGGGGAGTTACTAACCGCTGGGAAAGGGGAGCAGCAGCGGCACACCAAACGCCATTGCAGCCAGTGGGTGAAGACCGCCAAGCGCGGGAAAACCGCCATTTTGTAGGCGGAGGGCGAAGACAAGAGCGGGAAGCCGCCATCTTGTGATAAAATAAATTGCAACGATGCCTAAACATGGGAACATTGATACCTTTGATAGCGACATCGAGGATTGGGCCATGTATGTAGAACGCATACAAAATTATTGTAAAGCAAATAAAATCCCAGATGCAGAGAAAGCACTAACTTTATTGAACTTAATGGGTGCAAAGACATACGGGCAATTGAAACACCTTTTATCACCAGATGAACCGGCGGATAAGACGTTCGAGGAGATTGTTACTGTCCTGAAAAATCATCTAAACCCCACGCCGCTGATGCTAGCGGAACGATTTAAATCTTACTGCAGAAGGCAGCTGAAGGATGAAAGCAATGCTGAATATTTAATGGATTTGCGCAAGCTAGCAAAGTACTGTCAGTTTGGAACGGGACTGACAGAAGCGCTAAGAGATAAATTTGTGTGTGGATTATTAAAAGAAGATACACAAAAGCGACTGCTCGAGGAGAATGAGCTGACGCTTGAGAAAGCGGTCACTATGGCAGCAGCACACGAAGCCGCAGTGAGAGGCACGGCAGTAATGCAGCTACGGTCACCGGAACTCAGTACAAATAAATTGGGTTTGAGTGCTGTAAAATGTTATCGTTGTGGAAAGACAACACATGATCAGCACCAGTGTTGGTTTAATAACCAAGAATGCAGAACGTGTGGCAGGCTTGGCCACATAGCTAAAGTATGCCGGTCAGGAAAGAAGACCAGCAACAAAAAGTCACCGCAAGGAAAATACATAAAGGTGCACAAGGTGACAAAGGCCAGTTCGAACGAACAGAAGTCAGATTCAGACGCTAGCAGTAATGAACTGGGTAGCTTAAGAGTACACAACGTTGGTAAGGATGCAGATCTCCAGACAATTTGGGTCACTCTTCAGATAGCAGGAGTCCAAGTAAAGATGGAATTGGACACTGGATCGGCATTGACGGTCATGAATAAGAAAGATTACAAAAGGTTATTGAAACATTTTCCCCTACGGGATACGGAGATTATATTGAAAACATACACGGGGCAAAGAGTGTACCCCATCGGAAAGATAGAGGTAAAAGTGGTCCACAAGGGCGAAGAAAGCCAAGTAATGGACTTATATGTGCTACCTGAAGGAGGTCCACCACTACTGGGACGGGAGTGGATTAGGAAAATGAATATGGACTGGCACTCCTTAAAAGCACTAACGGTAGATTCCGGGGAAACAGATGTCAAACCTAAACGATTGTCCAAAATATTGGATGATGCTAAAGAGGTGTTCCAGCAAGGACTGGGAACACTGAAAGGAATTACGGCAAACATCAAGATTGATGAACATGCACAACCAAAATTTTTCAAAGCCAGACTGGTACCCTATGCAATACGACCTACTGTAGAAGCGGAACTGGAAGCGCTAGAACGTTCAGGTGTACTGTCTAAGGTAGATTGGAGTGAGTGGGCTACGCCCATTGTTCCCGTTATGAAACGTCCTTCGAGCAACAAGCCTGGAGAACCAGGGAAGGTTCGCATCTGTGGAGATTTCAAGATCACCGTTAATCCGGTGCTTCACACGGTGCAGTATCCGCTTCCGCGGGTTGAGGATATTTTTGCTTCGTTGTCTGGCAGGAAACACTTCACCAAGATAGACCTGGCGCAGGCATACTTGCAGATGGAGGTTGAAGAAGAGTCACGCCAGTACCTCACGATCAACATGCATAGAGATTTGTACCGGTATAATAGGCTGGTTTTTGGAGTGGCATCGGCTCCGGCAATTTGGCAGAGGGCCATGGAGCAGGTATTACAGGGAATTCCAGGCACACAATGTTACCTGGACGATATTCTGATTACAGGTGATGGTGATGAAGAACACCTCGCAAACTTGGAACTGGTGCTCAACAGACTGAAAGAGTATGGACTTAGAGTTAATCAGCAGAAATGTGAGTTCTTTCAGAAGCGGATCTCGTACTGTGGTCATGTCATTGACCGGGAGGGGCTTCATAAGTCTCCTGACAAGATAGAGGCAGTTGTAAAGGCTCCCACTCCGGATAATGTCTCTCAGTTGAGGTCGTTTCTGGGATTGATTAACTATTACCATAAGTTTCTACCGAATCTATCCACGGTACTGCACCCGCTGAACGCTCTTTTACAGAAGGGGGTACCATGGGAATGGAGCGAAAACTGTAAGAAGGCATTTTGCAAAAGCAAAGAATTGATCACCTCAGAGGAAGTGTTGGCTCACTTCAACCCGACACTGCCTATTCGGTTGGCTTGTGATGCTTCTCCATATGGTATTGGGGCAGTACTCTCACACAAGTTGCCAAATGGCACGGAAAGGCCAGTCGCGTTTGCATCCAGATCATTGACCTCCGCTGAGCGCAACTATGCGCAGATCGATAGGGAGGCTCTCAGCCTTGTATGGGGAGTGAAGAACTTTAATCATTACCTGCAGGGCCAAAAATTCACACTTCTGACAGACCATCAGCCGTTGGTATCCATTTTTAACCCTAAGAAGGGTGTTTCGGTGATGACAGCACAGCGACTCCAGAGATGGTCCCTTTTCCTAGGGGCACATCAATATCAAATAGAATTCAATGGTACAAAGCAGCATGGCAATGCTGATGGGCTGTCGCACCTGCCACTACCTGAAGCAGAAGAGACGACGAAAGTTGACCCTGTTGAGTTATTTCATTCGACCATCATCGAGTGTTTACCAGTCACCAATGCAAGTATTGAAAGAGAAACCAGGAATGACCCGACACTGTCCCGAGTTTACGAGGTGACAGTGAAAGGATGGCCAACACATGGTGATCCTCTGTTACCGGCATTCTCGGCAAGGCGAGACCAGCTGTCCGTCTGCCATGGTACTTTGATGTACGGGACAAGAGTGATTATTCCTCCCAAGTTACGGGAAAGAGTTCTAAAGGAACTGCATGAAGGTCATCTGGGGGGAGTTAAGATGAAAAGTCTTGCTAGGGCTTATGTATGGTGGCCGGGCATTGACCAACAGATAGAGGAGTTGACAAAAAGCTGCGCTGGGTGCCAAAAAGTGCAAAATGCACCTCCGATCGCACCGCTACACCCATGGGAATGGCCTTCAGCCCCATGGCAACGCGTACATATTGACTTTGCTGGTCCATTCATGGACTCCATGTTCCTAATTGCGGTGGACGCACATTCCAAATGGCCAGAAGTGATCAAGATGAATACCACTACTTCAGAAAAGACAATTGCGGTGTTAAGAACAATATTCGCAAGGAACGGATTGCCAGAACAGATATGTTCGGACAACGGACCACAGTTCGTGTCGGAAGAATTCCAAAAATTCTTAAAGAAGATTGAGGTGAAACATTATACCTCTGCCCCATATCATCCGGCGACAAACGGGTTGGCCGAGAGATTTGTCCAAACATTCAAAAAGGCAATAAAGGCCATGAACGATGATCAGATTCCGTTACAACACAAGGTGGACAATTTCCTAATGGCATATCGAAACGCTGCTCATGCAGTGACTAACCAAAGTCCTGCCATGATGTTTTATAACAGGAGGTTGCGGTCCAGGTTGGGCTTGCTAAAACCAAATGTGCGGAGGGAAGTGGAAAACAAACAGTTCCGGCATATTAATAACAAGTCCACTCGAAGTTTCGACGTAGGACAACCAGTGTTGGCAAGGGGCTATGGAAACGAAAAATGGCAGTCCGGAACAATTCGGGCCAGACAAGGACCTCTGATGTACACAGTAGATATTGGTAACAATGTGATAAGGCATCATGCGGACCAACTGGTAGAATCGAGAGCAAGGGTCGAACCCATGGTTGCGACAGAGACAACTGTGGAAGACGTTAATGAACCTGAAGCATCTACCTCAGCAGGGACTGTACCTGATGATGACGTCCAATACATAGGAAACCAACAAGAAGAGTCACCTCAGCAACAAGAATCAGAGACCACTGAAAGGCGTTATCCAAACCGAATCAGAAGGCCTCCTGAGAGACTGAACCTTTGAACTGTTTATACCTGAAGTTATATATGTATATATGTTATTATGTTATGTTAAATGGGGATATGACTGTTAAGCTAAAAAGGGAGGATTGTGGTGTATGTAACCTGTTCCACCTTAAGAGAACTTAAGCCTGTTCCACCTTAAGAGATGTACTACTTTCTCTGGCTGCTGTATACGTAATACCGGTGGTGAACACCGGTATATAAGTACTGTGTAGTGATGTTGTATTTAGTATAGTCCTGACCTCCAACTAGTAAAGACCTGTTGAACTTTATTCTTGTAGCCTGTGTCAGTAATTAATCTTAATACAACTGGAACACACAGACTTAACACGAACGAGCTCTCGAAAATGATCTCTACAATGCTCTTCTTGCTCTTCCGCACTGCTTTCTCTCCGAACTGTCCGAATGGCTACTCCAGGTCTCCAGTTATACTTCTCATGAGGCCCTTATCTCCCACCATATCAAGGTTAGTCTTTGTTTAAATTTTGGCGGGCTTGTAGCACAGAGGGGTAGTCATTGTGTTTTAAGTACTTTTGGGATGGCCGGTAACTGCCATCTCTGGTCTGGAATGACCTTGTATTGTCTTTAATGGGTCTTGATGTCCCCCTTTGAATTTGAAGCTGTTTCCCTTTGTCTGGGTAAACATTTTGACGGCCTTTATCTACAGGCCGATCTGATTGGATCTGCATCCAATCCATATGTATGGGGTTCTGTCTGGTTTCGCTTTCTCCGAAATTGCATTCCAGAACTTACTGTGGGCTGTATCCACAAAAGCTGTCTGTGGACTGCAGGAACCATTTTAAAATGTCCCAAAAAGCTGGTCACGGGGTCTGGCGGCCATTTTGTGTGCCCCTTTTTCTGGACTTCTTTTAAAACCGTCTTTAAAATTAAGGCCTTTTCTGCCAATAGGCCCTTATAGGACAATGTTCAATTTTCCAAATCCTACAGTCCCCCCTGATGATACTATAACTTGCTTGAAGTATCATAATTCTGGGTGAGCAAAATTTTCTGACTCTCCATAATCAAACCATCCCCTGTATTTACCTATCTATGACCCCACGACACATGCATTTCCCTTTTCAGAAAGCCCACAGTGTACATTAAGCATCTATAGATGGCAATACATTGGTGTTAATATCTGACACACAGATTTCCAGACATGGAGAGGGGCCTAATACCCCTACACCACCTGGTTCATACATATTATCTTTTATTAATAACAACACACATAATAAACTTCAATAAAAATAATAAAGAAAGAAAATACACACCAAATCACACTTGAATACTATCAAAAATAGAGGAGGAAGGGAGACTCTAACTCTATACATAGCAGCAAACTTTAAACGGGTGTCTCCTCATCTACCCGCACATAATGCTCCCTCCATTCTCCTCTATTCTCATACCTCTGGAAACGTTTGTCCCTCTTACAATGTACAAAGAGTAAATAAATCACAATAAAAATCTGACATACTATGAGGATGTGGGAGGCTATCCTAATCCATGAAGGGACTTCTATATCAGTGAACAGGTCCCACCACTGTGGGGTCACTATATCTAATGTGTCTGCCCCTATTTCTAATGTCTTCTGCTCCAGCATGTAAAAAAGGTTCTGTGAAGTGGCAACGGCTTTTAGTGTCTTGGTGAGGTGTTCAGGGAGAGGGGGAATGATGTAGCCAAAATGCGCAACGAATTGTTGAAGATCAATGAAATTTTCTTTGACAGTGAGGTGAACAGTAGAAGGTTCAGGAATCGGGACAATTCGCTCTTGGGCCACTTGAACTTCTGCCTTGGGTTTGAAGCAGAAACTGCTGTCACTGACCGGACACCAGCCGTGCTGTCCATGTTGGTAGTGGGGCGCTGCAGTGGTGACACAGTATGTCCCACCTCCTATATATGCCACCTGCGGGGGCACATGGCTTTGTGCCATTGCCTCCATGGTGCAATTTATAGGCTTTGTGCCAGCAGTTCTGAACCCGCACTGTGGTTCCGAATAGGCATTCAAGTGCTGGGGTCACAGGATGATGTGTGCTGTCCGGCTCCGGCACCCCGAGAGGTCAGTACCCGTCATTGCATGCTCCCATCGAATGACGTAAGGTGGGACTGCTGTGTAGCGAATGTGTGCACCCCCTTGAATGACTCCAATGTTCTCCACCCTGTATACCGGGGCGGGTTTAGCTGTCTTTCCCATAACTGGCATTCTTACCACTATACCCATAATGGTGTGATTAGATCATCCACAGTCCACTGGGACTGGGTAGGCCTCTGAAGCTAGTCTGAGCTGGCACGGACTTAATGCGTTCTCAAAAGTGTGGAGGGCTGCGAGGTGCTTATTGCTGATCCAGGAGGGGACCAAACCTTGTTTGAAATCCTGCAGATTACTGCTGCCCTCGCCCAGTAACCACACCCCATACAGCATGCACACCTCGTTCTGCGCAGCCTGATCTGACGCATTCCGATCTTCTCCGATGAGAGCATTTACCGTTTTAGTGTGTTTTTCCAGCTCAGCTATGGTTTATTTTAAGTGTAGTGTCATGGCCTGGTCCTCATGTAACTCAGAACATGCTACCTTATTCTCGTCCATCAGTATCTTTCTTAACCACGCTTTTAAACCAGTGAGCTGGGTCTGCCGCTCCACGTCATCCAGAGTGTTGATGACGGAAGTCCCTGTGTTAAAGGCAGTAAAAATATAATTGACTGTACCCCTTCTTTGTCTCCCCACCCTGTCCAAGACCTCATGTGGTGTGGTGTACAATCCGGCTCTTTCGACATCGGCAAAGTCGAACTCATAAAATTGTCTGAACATACTTGTTAACAGGACCTGGTACAATTGCTCCGTTTCCTTGGGGCACCACTCTGGCAATCGCACCTCGGTGAGGTTTAAAATCAACAAAGCTACCACGTAGTTCACCCCTTGGTACAGCACCTGACCTGTGGGTACCAATACCAGTCCCTTCCCGGGTCCCTTGGTAGTGGCTGGGCACCCTTCCTTGCGGGCTTTGGCTACTGGAATCGTGGGCAGGGGCTTGCGGGGGCGGGTGATGAGCTCACTGGCATTCACCGGAATTGGAGAGTATGGGACTCCGCACGCCCGCGTGCTGATGTCCCACCTCATCCATTTCCCAGCATCCTGCCACTGTCTCTTGAAAAAGATGGAGACGCCTGTGGGGCAGACGCGTTCTGAACCCCACATACAGATGTAAATCCCCTCATCTGGTTCCCAACATTTGTCCCAACAGACACTCAATCCCCCATGAGTCCCCGTAATAGTCCGATGGGTATTGTTACCCAGTCGCTCCCACTCGACCGTGGAGTTTTTCATGGTCTTACTCAGCTTCCAAAGCCACCACCATCTGTCCAAAGGAACATGTCCGTTGCACACTGAACAAATCTTCCTCCCGACGGTTACGCTGACTCTGGGTGCAATGATCCTCACCCTGGGACACTTTAGAGAAGTCTCTCCATATGCAAACCCAGACTGGCTGGAGTATTCCGTAGAGTTCGACCCCAGCCATCCTGGCCACCTCCCTTCGTGGAAGTAGGTGGCTGTTTCTTCAATGTCCCGTTCACCTGTCCCATCAGTCGCGATGGGGGCTGTGTCCCCGGAGCATCCATACACGATGGAGTCCTTGGTGTAGCCCCAATAGGCCAAGCTACACCCGATCGCTGCGAACACGATGAGAATCCCCTCCATGGTACCTTTGGTTCCTGCAACAGATTAAAATGATACAGCCAGGCTCCCGAGAGATTCTGGCCTAGGTGAAGGCATGATCGGGTCTTTCGACCTCGATCCAAAACAAACACACATGCTGGGCAGATTCCAAAACTATTTCTGATAACACCCATCACCTTAAAAATAATTTACACACCTTATACTTAACCAAACTTAAACTTAACTAAACTTATGTACAGCGCCGCCCGTCTCCGGGCAGCCTGCCTAATCCCTGTTCGGACTGCAGCTCACCGCTCCCTGTGGCGGGACCGCACTGACCTGTAGCTTAAGTCCCCCGCAGCCTTTTGCTGCCAATTGGGGACTGCGTCTTTCTAGGGATTTCCCAAGTTGGTGTCTGCTGAAGTAGGGGGAATCTGGCCAGAGTTTTATTGGCTGAGGCATCCGAGACGACCTGCGAGGGGGTACTTCGGACGAGGCTCCCTTTGCGAGTGGACCTTTGGTTGGGACTTTAGCCCTCACAGCCCATGGCTTCTCCATGACTGTCGGCTTCGGCTCCCTTCCCTCAGACTCCGCCCCTTTGGGATTTGGGTCTGTGGCAGATGACTCCTCCCTACCTGTCCCTACAGGTGGAGAATCTCTGCCCCCAAGTTCTACCTCCCCTACGCTTGAGCCGAGGGCGGGACCTCCGCCCTCCGACTCCACCTCCTCCAGAATCGTGTCAGGGGCGGGGCCTAGCTGTTCGGGCTCCCCCCTAACTGTGCTTGAATCAGGGGGAGGGCCTTGGTCTTCGGGCTCCTCCCCGTCCGAGTCCCAGGCCAATGGGGAAACCTCCCAGGTAAGCGGGATAGCTCCTCCCCTCAAGCAGGCTGCGGCGCCAGCCTCTGTGGGCTGTGACTTTTTGCACGCCTCAGGCTGAGGATTTTTGCCCTCAGACCTGGCCTCGATTGTTGGCTCTTTTGCACCCGGCTTAAATAGTTTGCACTGGTTTACGTGAAACCATTTAGTGCGCCGTGGCAACTTCACTGCGTATACCATGGGGCTGGCTTTATCTACAATACTGTAGGGCCCCATGTACAGTGGTTCTAAACTCCCCACTCGGGCAGTTTCCTACCATGACCTTGTCTCTTACTTCCCACTTCTGGGCTACGGTGGTGGGGACTGGTGGGTCTTGCACCGATTCCCGTCTAGCCTTGTCTATGGCTCTCTCTCCAGCGCGGATGGTCAGACCCAAGAATTTTACCTCCTGCTGGCCGATCCGTGCCTTCTTTGGGTTCACCTTGAAATCCTTTCTGCCTAACAGCTCCAATAGCTCGGCCAAGAGTGGGCCATGCTCCTCTCTGGAACCTGTGAACAGGAGCAGGTTGTCCACATACTGCACTAGCTGATTGGGCTGGCTGAACTCTTTTAAGCTCCCTGCCATACATTGATGGAAAATGTTGGGGCTGTTATGGAAACCCTGTGGCAAGCAGTTCCAGGTGTACTGTTGCCCTTTAAAAGTAAAGGCAAACTTGTACTGATCCTCCCTCCTTAAAGGGATGGACCAAAACCCATTGGAAATATCCAGCACCGTGAACATGGTCGCGGATGCTGGAATTCTCCCTATCAGGTCGGCAACTGCTGCTACCGTCGGCGTGCAGGCTGGGATGTTACTATTGAGGACTCTGTAGTCCACCGTGGCTCTCCAGGAATTGTCCGGCTTCTTCACCTGCCACAAAGGAGAGTTTACATGGGTGGCTATCGGCCTCAACATGCCCTGCTGCACCAGTGAAGATATTGCTGTCTCCATGTCGGGCTCCGCTTCCCTGGGGAAGTTGTACTGTTTTTGGGGTCGGGCCATGGGGTCTCCGTCTACTCTGACCTCAAACCCGGTGACCCTCCCACAATCATGTTTGTGACTGGCAAACGTAGTCGGGCGATCTGACACAAATGCCTGCAGATCTTGTGGGACGCTGGCGACCATGAGCTCGAAGTCGTAGCCCTCTTTTGGCTTCATGGTACATAGGGCCCCTTTCCCTTCCTTCCCTGGGATGATGACTACCTCGCCTTTCTTACCCGTACTCGCTCCCCAGAGACAGTGATTTCTAAGGTCCACGAGGACCCCGTGTTCTACTAAGAAATCGGACCCAAGGATCCCTTTTCCACCCTCCACCTCCCACTTCATCAGTATACACTTCCATGTGGTGCGGAGTGGTCCTAAATGAATGGAGAGGGGAATGGAGAATGCGCCAGCCTGTTCTTTGCCCGTGAAGCCCGACAGAATATATGGAACCTCGGTGGACAGAGGTGAGGTGGTAGGGTTAGCTGTGTGGATCACGGTGCACGATGCCCTCGTATCCAACAGATAGGTCCCTTTTGCCTTCTCTACCTCCATCACCACGAGGGGTCGCCTCCATAAATCATATCGCAACGAACACAGGTAAACGGGCTGCGCTGGCTCTAGTCATTGGGGTGAAGCGGTCGGGGCTGCGGGAACGACAGGACCGGTGGTGACTGCTATCTTCCCCTGTGAGATCATAAGAGACCGCATTGTCTCTAAAATTGATTCTATCGCAGCGGGATCTATAGCTGCACCGGCTCCTTTTCCTGGGACAGGGGCTGCGGCTTGGACCTGGACTCGTGCTGGAGCGGCGGTCTGGGCTTGGGCTTGGGCTGCAGGAGATTTTCCCTTATTATCCTTCCATGGATTTTTACAGTCCCTGCGCCAATGTCCATCCTTCCCACACCCGTAGCAATTGAGCTTGGCCTGGGGAGGGCGATTCCCCTCCTGATGCCAATCCTTTTTACTTGGGGCTGCGGGTTTTGCCTCATGCACTTTTCCCTTAGAGGGAGGTGCCTCCTGACCCCTGCAATTCTTAGACGCAATGGTGAGCTGTCGGAGCACTGTCTCCTCTGTTGTACCAGGACCTTGGGGGTCAAACCAAGATTTGGCTTGGGCCTGTATCTGCGGTAAGCTGTTGGCAACCAGGCAGCGGAGCCAATGAACCCGCTGGACATCATTCATTGCGGCCCGTTCAGGCATGCCCGGACAGCTGCGCCGATACACTGGCCACAGCCTTTCTGCGAAAACCCGTGGGGGCTCTCCAGTTAGCTGCATAGTCCCTTCCACACAGAGGAATGGGTTGCGGTCGTCCACTCCCATATCCTCCAGGACTTCGTCCCGGAGTTCCTCATACCCTCTCTGCCCCCTCTTACTCCGGTCTGAGAGGCACTGAAGGATTGTGCTATCCAGGGAGAATAGCAACATCTTAGCCTGTTCTGGACCATCGCAGTCATTGATGGCGGTTGTCTGCTCTATCTCCCTGAAATGGACTGAGGGATCTCCCTTCTTGGACAGTTTTGGGAGGTGGCTCACCATTGCTCTGATTTGATGGGTTCTGTGGGGCAGTATGAGATGGTTCTGGAGGGGTCAATCATCGCCATTTGCGGCAGCGGGACTGTGCCTCTGGTGCCGAGCAGGACACATTGGTGCCGGCTCCGGCTTCACTACCGGGGGTTGTTCTTCCTCCTGTTCTACCTTGGCTTCCTCCTCTTCTACCAGCCCCCCTTCGGGCCAAAGCTCACTATAGCTCGGCGGTGCTGAGGGTTCAGTGGCTGGTGCCACAACTACTTCACGTGGAATCGGTTTTTTGGATTCCTTCAGGACATCTATGGGCTTACTAGGCACAGCATGCCTTTTGCCTTAGCCAGGGCCATTCTTAGGCCTTCTACAGCCTTCTGGCAGGGGCTGTGGTCTGTGCTTTCAAACCCCTGCTCGGTGGCCAGCCTGTAAGCTGCCTTAACCTCCCCTACTTTCTCCTCCTGCGCTCTTAGCTGTTGTGCGAGGCGGGCGCTTTTCCCCCGTACTCTCGCTTCATGAATCTTTGCCTCAGTAACCTGGCATTCCAGGTACTCTACTTTAGCCTGTTATTGGCTGGCTACAGTTTGGCGTTCCTGATTCAGCACGTGAAGCGTTGCGATCAGCTTTTCCCCACCCATGGCCTTTTCCTCTATTTCTGATGCCTGGGTTTTGATCCTGGCTGCCTGCGCTGCAATGACTCTGTCCAAAATCTGGACTTGTCTTTTGTAGCACATCAGCCACACTGCCTTCTCTACTGACTTTTTATGTTCTTTACTCTCTGTCCACCTGACGGCTGGGTCTACCGGACGCCCATCCAGTAAGAGATCGGAAATCCACTGCTTAGTGAGATTTACCTTACCAAAAACATAATTCGCTATCCTCTCATCCATAACATTTCGTCCATTTAAACCTGGGTCTAATACATTGCAATCCTGCTGCCAATGTCCTGCCGCGGCCTCCATTTTCTGTAAGGGGTTTTTGCTAGGTCTCTCTCTCTGGTGAGAAATCTCTCTCTTTTGCACAGTAATTTACCGAGTGGTTCGACCCACTCACCCCTTAGGTTCTGTACACTGGAGTTTGAGGCAGGAACTACAATGCGGAGAATACTCTGTAGACCAAGTTTAATGAAACGAAGTGAAATTTTATTGCATAAAGAAAAAAAATTGAATGTAAGCCTAAATAAGGTACATGGGAGGGAAAAACAAATCATAATACAGTACTAACCAATATATCCACAGGCATATTATACTTTACAAGGTTCACCATGAAATAGGGAAACACACGGAACATTGAGGGACAACAACTCATTGTTAATTATCCCCTAAAATGCCCACCCCCTAAACCAAGCTAGATTAGATTATGAGGGGCCAGAAACATGCTCATCAGTCCCAGTTAGAAAAGTCTTCAAAACGTCTCTGATCCCAATCATCTACCGAATCGTCTTCTTCTTCCGAGTCTGAACGGCCTCTCTACCGAACCCAAACTCCTAACCGAACTGCACCTTCTTCGGACCCCCGAACGATCTCTTGAAAATGATCTCTACAATGCTCTTCTTGCTCTTCCACACTGCTCTCTCTCCAAACTCTCCTAATGGCTACCCCAGGTCTCCAGTTATACTTCTCATGGAGGCCCTTATCTCCCGCCATATCAAGGTTAGTCTTTGTTTAAATTTTGGCAGGCTTGTAGCACAGAGGGGTAGTCAATGGCCCAGTAATTCGGGTCCCAACGCGTGAGTACGCACAGGATACTCACGCGTGGACCCGATGGAAGTGCCGGTGTCTTGCATGCACAGCGCATGCACGGGAAAATGGCACTTCTGGTCCCCTGAAAGCAGGGGTTAAGAGGTGAAACGCGTGCGACGTATGAGGCAGCGCGTGTGCGTTGAACTTCTTTTTTTTTGACAGGTTTGCACGTGCGTGAAGGCCTCCACTTTTTACACATTAAAAAAGCAGACGTAAGGACTTCATTTTAACAGGTAAGTGGTCAATTAATTAAAATTAGGACATTTTTTCCACAGGTTTATTATTTATCAATACTTTACAGTAAGTGTATTTTTAGCTCTGATTTTTTATAAAATTATTTTTTTCAAAAATTTAAATTATTGTTTAAAATGGTTATTTAATGTTATTTATAGTTGATTTAAATAGTGTGATTTAAAAAAAAAATTATTTTAATGTTATGTACTGTTTTGGGCGCCTGGAGTTTTCATGAGTTTGACAGTTCCTTCTGTCAAACTCATGAATGGACTTTTGCCTCCTCCGATTGGTTGCCCAGTGCTCATGTGATCCCAGCCGATGCATCGCACTAAGTACGCCGCTGGGTCACGCAAGCACAGCGCGCCAGGAGCTGGAACGGGCCACAGACAGGAAATCCACGCAGGCCCAGGCCTCAACTGTCGGCGCGCTATGTAAGTGTAGGTCAGGGGCTTGCACCCGCGGGAAGCCTCCAACACAAATTTCTGGGCCATTGTGTTTAAAGTACTTTCGGGATGGCCAGTAACTGCCATCTCTGGTCTGGAATGACCTTGTATAGTCTTTAATGGGTCTTGATGTCCCCCTTTGAATTTGAAGCTGTTTCCCTTTGTCTGGGTAAACATTTTGATGGCCTTTATCTACAGGCCGATCTGATTGGGTCTGCATCCAATCCATATGTATGGGGTTCTGTCTGGTTTTGCTTTCTCCAAAATTGCATTCCAGAACTTACTGTGGGCTGAATCCACAAAAGCTGTCTGTGGACTGCAGGAATCATTTTAAAATGTCCCAAAAAGCTGGTCACGGGTCTTATGTTCATTAATAAATAGACATTCTTATTATGAACACAGCTAGCTTTTGCTAGACACTTTATTGAGCACATGTGGACTAGGTACAGTATCTGTAGAGGCATCCATCTTGACTGCTGCCTTGTGTGTAGCCTATTGCCTCATGGGTAATGTAGTCTTAATATACATACAGCTGGGTAGTGTAGTCTTATCTACAAAGAGCTATATACAGCTCTACACAGCTCTAAGGCTCCACCTAGTGTCCACTATAGAATGACATGTTATTGATCATTACATCCCCCTTTCTTTGAGGTTTAACAAAATCAATATCAATCAACTTTCAAGAAAACGATAAAGATAATATCAGTAACACTTTTGTTAGCGCTCTATAAACATAAACATTTTCAAAACAGTCAACACATTTTCAAAGCTTTACATTGTACTCAAAGATTAAGTCTATCAGGCTTTTTTACTTCACATGTGGATCTTCTCAACACGGGTAAGTCTGATGTGTCTACATGAGATTGTTCTGGCGGTGAATGACAAGATGCAGTTCCGGCATTGTCATCAATCTGGTCTTGAATAGTCTCTTGTGTTTTTAGGAGGGAACGGCGGTTCCTCCTGAGAATCTGTCCTTCCTCAGCTCTAACAGTGTATGACCTTGGTCCTACTTCCTCAAGAACTGTAGCTTTCCTGTTCCATGCATCTGGATCCTCAATCCTGACAACATCATCCCTTGTCAATGGTTTTAGAGTTTTGGATGACTTGTCATAGTATGATTTCTGTTTCAGCTTTAACAGTTGAAGTCTCTGTCTCAGTTCCTCACTTTGCTGTTCTTTTGCACAGCAGGGTAGCGTGGTGCACAACTTGCGACCCATTAGTAGTTCAGCAGGTGAAGAACCAGAGTCTAAAGGTGAGGCTCGGTAGCTCAGCAGGGCGAGATAAGGATCAGACTTGCTTTCTGTCGCTTTCTTCAGTAGCTGCTTGAGAACTTGAACACCTTTCTCTGCCTTACCATTTGACTGAGCATACAAAGGACTGGATGTGATGTGCTGAAAGTCATAATGTGCTGCAAACTGTTGCCACTCCTTACAGTTAAAGCACGGACCATTGTCGCTAAAGGCAATCCTGGGCATTCCATGTCTGGCGAAGATGGATTTCACATGCATTATGACACTGCTTGCTGTGGTGCTTGAGAGCAGCGCCATCTCAGGATAGTTAGAATAGTAGTCAATCACTCTTAAATAGTCTTTACCATTTAAATGAAAAAGGTCCGTACCAACCTTTTGCCATGGTGCTGTTGGTATGTCAGCTACTATCATTGGTTCCTTTGCTTGTTTGTTTTGGTGTTTCTGACATGTCTCACATTTGCCTATCATGTTCTCAATATCCTTATTTATGCCAGGCCAATAAACAGTGTCTTTTGCTCTCCATTGCATTTTTCAATTCCGAGGTGTCCCTCATGAATCCTTTTGAGCATGTCTTGATGTAGAGCCTGTGGAATGACTATTCTGTTCTGTTTTAGTAATAGTCCACTTGCGACACTCAATTCTGACCTTATGTGAAAATATTTTGGACAGGAACCTTTTGGCCAACCATGATGAATGTTCTCTATTACTGTTTGTAATACTGTATCTTTTATTGTTTCTTCTGCTATTTGCTTTGATGTTGTGTCTGACACGGGCAGCGCAGCAGTGACCATACTCACATGAACATCCACGTCTTCTTCAGTAGAGCTCACATGACTCATTGTGGGTGCTCGGGATAGTGCATCTGCTAACACTATGTATTTGCCTGGTGTGTAGATCAGTTCAAAGTCATATCTTTGCAGCTTCATCATGAGTTGTTGAATCCTTTGAGACATCTCATTTAGGTTTTTTTTTATGATGGCAACCAGAGGGCTGTGGTCTGTCTCAACTGTGAAGGTGGGAAGTCCATATATGTAGCCATGAAACTTTTCTAGTCCAACTACCAAGCCTAGGCATTCCTTTTCAATCTGGGCGTATCAACACTCAGTATCAGTCATAGACCTGGAGGCATAGGCAACAGGCTTCCAATCTTCACCCTCTGCAAGTAGCAAGACCACACCAAGGCCATCTTTTGATGCATCCGTTGACACTTTGATTATTTTTGTTGGGTCAAAGAAGGTGAGTACAGGTGTGGTTGTCAGCACTGTTTTGAGGTTTATCCACTCTTGTTCGTGTCTTTCTGTCCATGCGAACTCATTTGTTTTATATAGCAGGTCTCGCAGACAGGCTGTCTTGGCTGACAAGTTAGGAATGAACTTTCCAATGAAGTTTATCATCCCCATGATGCGTAGCACTCCTTTTTTGTCAGTGGGTCGGGGCATTTTGAGTATGGCGTTTACTTTTTCCATATCTGGCTCTATTCCTTTACCAGATAGATTATCTCCTAGGAAAGTGACTTCCAGGATGCCAAACTGACACTTGGCTTTGTTGAGCTTCAGTCCATTCCGGCGTATGCTCTGTAGCACTTTAGTCAGTCTCTCAATTGTGTTCTTTCAGTGTGGAGCCCCAGATAATGATGTCATCAACATAGACCCGAACTCCTTCCAGACCTTCAATTATGTGTTCCATCGCTCTATGAAAGATTTCAGATGCAGATATTATCCCGAAAGGCATTCTGAGGAAACAATACCTGCCAAATGGTGTGTTGAAGGTATAGTATTTGGTGCTCTCTTCATCCAGTTTTAGTTGCCAAAATCCTTGTGAGGCATCGAGCTTTGTAAAGTATCTGGCACCTGACATTTCACTGGTGATTTCTTCTCGCTTGGGAATCTGGTAGTGTTCACGTTTTATGTTTGCATTTAAGTCCTTTGGACCCATGCATATTCTTAGATCATTGTTCTTTTTCTTTTCACATACCATGGAGTTAACCCAGTCTGTTGGCTCTTCGACTTTCCTGATGACACCTAGTGTGGTCATTCTGTCCAGTTTATTCTTGAGCCGGTCACGCAGGGATGCTGGAACTCTTCGTGGAGCATGTACCACTGGCTGAGCAGCCTCCTTTAGCTGGATCTTGTAAGTGAATGGTAGAACTCCAAATTCTTTGAACACATCCTGGAAATTATTCACTACAGAATCCACCGAGTCATCTGGCCTACTTATGGCACAGTTTATACGGTAGACTCTCTTGACCAGTTCTAAGTCCTCACAAGCTTTGTCACCCAGTAGTGAATCAAGTCTTTCAGCCACAACAGAAAACATGAGATGATGCACTTTGTCTTTGACTGTCACTTTAAGTCTGCATACACCTCAGCTATCTATTTTCTGTCCATTATAGTCCTTCAGTAGTACTGACTTTTTCTGTATTTTGGGCTTTCCTTTCATATTGTTAATGTCACTCATACTGATTAAGTTTGCTTTTGCCCCAGTGTCTAGTTTCAAGGTAACTAATGCTCCATTTACCTGCAGTGGGATCATCCATTTGTCCTCTTTTACTGCATTAACTTTATGTTCAGCATTGTCCATTTCTGAGGGCTGCACATTTTCTGTATCCTTTTTGATATTGTCACATGACACCATTCCTACAAAAAATGTCTCACTTAAATCAGTGTCCTCAATTACATTAACTCGTTGCCCTTTCTTAGTTTTTACTTTTGAAAAGCATTGTTTGGCAAAGTGATTCTTTCCATTACACTTTATGCACATTTTTCCAAACGCTGGGCATTGTCTTAACTGGTGTTTGTAACCACAGTGTTTACAATTAAAAATGTCATCCTCCGATTGCTTTTCATTTCTGTTCTGCCCACGTTTCTTCCCCTTGTAGGACACAGCACCGACAGCAGCATTATCACTCATTACAATCGCATCATTATTGATTTCACTGAAAGTCTTCACGTGCTTTCGAGCTAGCTCGCTGGCTTGGCATATTTTCACAGCATTTTCCAAATTTAGTTTGGTTTCTCTCAACAGACGTTCTCTGACTTTTTCATCATGAATACCAAACACAATCTGGTCACGAATCATGGATGCTTTGAGCTCAGAGAAATTACATGTCTGTGCTTTCAGTTTCAGATCAGTTATAAAGCTATCAAAAGTCTCATTTTGCTGCTGTGTCCGAGAACGGAAGATGTATCTTTCATAGGTCTCATTCTTTTTGGGAGAGCAATGTGCATCAAATTTTTTTAGCACATCTTCTAATTTTTCTCTGTTCTCCTCTGGATTAAATACAAATGTATTAAATACCTCTATCGCCTGTGGGCCTGCAACCGTAAGCAGCAACACTATCTTCCTTGCGTCTGGCTTCATACCAATCCGATGACTGCAATGTAGAGTTTGAATTGTTGTTTAAAAGTCTGCCAATTTTGGTCGATATTTCATGTGAGTTTCAAATGCTCTGGTGGCTTCAAATTCTCCATGTCGCTTTTCACAATTTTCAGCAGATCTTCACCCACTCTGGTACCATCTTATGTTCATTAATAAATAGACATTCTTATTATGAACACAGCTAGATTTTGCCAGACACTTTATTGAGCACATGTGGACTAGGTACAGTATCTGTAGAGGCATCCATCTTGACTGCTGCCTTGTGGGTAGCCTAGTGCCTCATGGGTAATGTAGTCTTAATATACATACAGCTGGGTAGTGTAGTCTTATATACATACAGCTATATACAGCTCTACACAGCTCCACGGCTCCACCTAGTGTCCACTATAGAATGACATGTTATTGATCATTACAACGGGGTCTGGCAGCCATTTTGTGTGCCCCTTTTTCTGGGCTTCTTTTAAAACAGTCTTTAAAATTAAGGCCTTTTCTGCCAATAGACCCTTATAGGACAATGTTTAATTTTGCGAATCCTACAGCACCAAACTTTAGGAAGGATGTCAAGGCCTTGGAGAGGGTGCAGAAGAGATTGGTACCAGGGATGAGGGACTTCAGTTATGTGGAGAGACTGTGGAGAGACTAGAGAAGCTGTGGTTGTTCAAATTTGAACAGAAAAGGTTAAGAGGAGATTTGATAGAGGCCTTCAAAATCATGAATGGTTTTGATAGGATAAATAAGAAGAAACTGTTTCCACTGGCAGAAGAATCGGTAATCAAAGGACACAGATTTAAGGTGATTGGCCAAAGAACAGGAGGCGACTTGAGGAAACATTTTTTACACAGCGAGTTGTTATGATCTGGAATGCACTGCCTCATGGTGGAAGCAGATTCAACAGTAACATTCATAAGAGAATTGGATAAATACTTGAAGGGAAAAAAATTACAGAGCTATGGGGAAAGAGCAGGGGAGTGGGATTAATTGGATAGCTCTACCAAAGAGCTGGCACAGGCAAAATGGGTCAAATGACCTCATTCTGTGCTGTATTAGTCTGTGATTCTATTGTCGCTGTGTTTGCAAGGGTTATTAGGCTATACCAACCATCTTAGCTTTTTCATTATATTTTACTGCATTCTACTAAGGCATTGCAGTGGCAAAATTTGGGGTCTGCAGCACCCATTTTGGGGGCGCTACAAGGCCTCATGAACGACCAAAATGGCATTTGTGGCATGCGTGCACACTTCCAATGGGAAGTGCGCCGGCCGCCATATTTGAAAAGGGGTTAGCGCGCGAGTCCCTAATGACCGCCGACAGCATGCAGAGCAGGCAAATCATGATGTCAGTCAGCATGCAATGCTGATTTGATGCCAGCACTGCCATTTTGAAGCTTCACGCTGCAACCTACGCCCTCTCTTAACCTCACACAGTTGAACACAATATTAAGTGGTATGAAGGACCCCCTACCAGCGTTATTTAAAGGGATCATGAACTACTTTCAGGTTAGTTGCTGTATTATTCCTTCTGTGCATTTTGCGAGCTTTTCCATGCTTATTAGAAGTTTCAGTCACCTACAGCGGGTGGACTGCTGAAGTACCTTTTTGGTAACATAAAGCGCTGGTGGTCAAACCAGTTGCTCCAGACATGGGTGGGCCAGTAGAGCTTCCTCTTGGCATTGAGCATCACTGGGAGAATGAGCAGAGGCCAAGCAGAACAGGAAAAGTTGCCAGAAGAGGGAGGTAGAAGAGGGGAAGTAGAAGAGGGGAAAGGGTGTCTCAGTAGAAGTCCATATCTGTAGAGCGTGTTTAGGAGCAATTTTCGTACCTGAAGGTCAGTGCTGACCAATATTTGAGACGTCTGCACTTCACTAAGGAGGTCGTCATTGGAATCTGTCAACTGCTGCAGCCACAACTCCAACCTCAGAGCAGGGCAAGGATCGCATTGCCAGTGGCTGTCATTGTGACCATGGCTATGAACGATTATGCATGTGTCTCCTTCCAGGCTGTTGCTGGAGATATATCTAACATCTCACAGTTTGCAGTGCACTGTTGCACAAGAGAGGTCACTGAGGCTCTCTATGCAAAGAGAGACAACTTCATCTCATTCCCTCTTGCCAGAGAGAAGCAGATGGAGCGACCACGAGAGTTTCCAAGGATTGCAGGCTTCCCCTTGCTGCAGGGTGTCTTTGACTGCATGCACATTGCTTTGCATGCGCCCCATGTGAATTCAGCCATGCACCTGAACTGAAAGGGATTCCACTCCCTCATTGTGCAGCTGGTGTGTGACCACAGGCAGCGCATCATGCAGGTCAATGCCCGGTATCCGGGCAGCAGTCATGATTCGTTCATTCTGTGGCAATCATCTGTGCCAGCTGTATTTCAACCACCACGGCAAATTAAACGGTGGCGTCAAATGTTATCCACACATGACATGGCTCATGACTCCAGTCTGGAACCCATGCACACATGCACAGCAGGCATACAACAAAAGCCATGCTGCCACAAGAAATCTTGTGGAGCAGACCATTGATGTCATAAAGTAACCCATCCGCTGCCTGGACCACTCTGGGGGAGCCCTGCAGCACTTGGCTCAGTGGGACTCAAGATTTGTCATGGTACACTGCACGCTGCAACCTTGCCATCATGAGGGAACAGCCCTTGCCACCATCTATCATGCGAGAAGCAGAGGAGGAGGAGGCAGAGGAGGAAGAGGAAGGGAAACTGCAACCTAGACAGCCCATTTCTGCCCGGGCTCTACGTGAACAAATAATCCATGAGTGGCATCAGTAACCTAAACCCCAATTCCCCGTTCACCAACTGTCCCACACTCCTTACCTTTCCTCTCTCACTGACCAGCACATTGTCCTCTTTCCCACAATGCAAAAATAAAAGCCAATACAAAATACATTCCAATCCAAATTTATAAATGAAATCGTGCCATACTGCATACAAAAATAAACTACTCACCCTTGTGCATTCTCTTAGTGCCGCTTCTGTGTACCTTTGCCTGTCCTAGTGCTCCTTCGAGGTACTTCCCCGATGGCTACTGCATGGCTGGTGGAAGGCTGCTGACTTTCAGTAGAGGAGACTGCAGATGGCCATGGAGAGCGACCTCGAGCAGATCTGGGCCTAGAAGGCCTGGCTGCAGACTGCACCATCTCAGCCTGGGCTGTCGCATTCTGGGCTGGCTGGCTGACAGGCGACAGCAAGGGCACTGGTGGAGTGGCAGGGGGGGAGCACGAATGCTGTCATTCTGAGAGAGGGCAGCAGGTTCGTACTGCCACTCTCTCGGTGCAGCATCTCAGCAATCCTAGTGCTCTGTTGGAGAACAGATTGCTGGAGTGCTGTGGTGCTCTGGAAGCCCCTTTGCACACTGATATCCAGAGTCATGATGGCAGCAGTCTGAGCTTCCATAGAGCAAGCTGAGCTTGCATGACAGCAGTCTGAGCTTCCGCTGCAGCACTCAGACATTGGGTGGATGCTGCTTGCGCTGCAGTGGATGCTGAGACATTGACCATCAGACGTTGCATCATGGTTGGCTTCACAGGTGTGTTGATGGAAGTGGCCACCCATTCCATGTTGGAAAGGATGGGCTCCAAGCGCTATGCAAAAGCCCTGTGTCGTGTTGGTGCTGGACTCCTCCATGCTCCTTGACATTGAATGCAGGCTCTCCAGAAGGCTTTCCAGTGCACCAAGAATTTGGGTGTGTACATCCATCAGCCTTCTTCTGTAGCGTGGCCCATTGAAGTCCTCATCTGAGTCCTCTGCAGCTGGTGAGCTGGCACCTGAGCTATCCTTTCCCCCAGCCCTGGTTCCAGCGTCACTTGTGTCCAGTGTCTCACCACATGCAGATCCCACCTCTATGCTACCCTCTAAATTACGTGCAGTGCAGTGTTAGTATCTGAGCTGGTGGCTGCGACTGTGAAATTGAGTGACAGTGTCTATTCAGCTTCACTTTCTTCTGGCTCTTCCTCCACTGGTTGGGCATGTTGCAGTTCTTGAGTATCTGAAATAAAAAAGGGACAACATTTGGGTTATGGTGAGGAGAGAAGAAAGTAAGAAGTATATGCTTACACCATCTGCAGCTTGTACGTCAGAAGAGATTGAGGAATGATGGGGAAGGGGGATGAGAGAAGGAGGCCATGGCCTTAGCATGGCCCTTCCCATAATGGCACATAATGTCTCCTCCATGGGTGTTAAAACATGCAGGCACGCCACTCCCAATCCAGTTAACTCCTGCTGCCTCTTGTGCGCTAACCTCTCCTGCAAGAAAGAAGTAAGTGTGTCAGGGAGTGTCGACACTGATAACTTTTGTGAGATCCTTAAACTTCTTCCTGCACTGCATCCAGGTCTTTGGGGCTACACTCCTGGCATTGACCTCCCCTGCTATCTCTTGCCACTACCTTCTGAGCATGTGTCTGGAGGTCCATAGTGGGCCTCCTGCTGAAGTATGCAGCCAATGAATGTAATGATATCAGCAAATAGAGATGGTATTTGCCTGTTCGATTATGATGCCTTAATAGCATGTTTGCATATATTGATTGCTTGTGCCTGACTAGCAGAGGGCATGTGACCGAGACAAGCAAGGCAGTTTAGTTTAGTTTCAGTTTCATTCTAGATGCATCACAAGCATCGTGTCTCCTGTAAAAGCTGTATAAAAGAGTTGAACAAGCTTTAGATTAAAAGTCATTTTCTTTCATAAATGTCTCGTCATTGAACCCACAAAGAAATCAATACATGGTGTCAGAAGTGATTGAAAGAGATGAAGAGAAAAAATCTGAAGTTAAATCAGCTCTCCACAAATTAGCAAGCCAAAAGAGAACATCGTTGCTTACCATTGGAGAATAGCTAACGAAGTGAAAAAATGGAAGGTTTACTCCCACCGGCGACGCTTCAGTTGAGAGGTAATGTGGCTGAAAATTGGAGGAGATTCAAACAACGTGTAGAGTTGTATTTAGTGGCAATCGGAGCTGACGAGAAAAGTGATAATAAGAAATCGTCAGTGTTCTTACATGTCGTGGGTGATGAGGTGCTGGAGGTGTATAATAACTTCACATTCGCTGCTAATGGAGACAAAATGAAGCTAGATAAAATAATGGAACAGTTTGAGGCCTACTGCATACCTAAACATAATGTGATGTTTGAGAGGCACAGATTTTTCACATGTGTTCAGAAAACGGGTGAGACTATTGATCAGTATGTGACTGAACTGAGAAACAGAAGCAAATCATGTGAATTTGGGGGACTGACAGACTCGCTGATAAAAGACAGACTGGTGTGTGGTATTCCAGATAATGGTCTAAGGGAAAGACTGCTAAGAGAGCAAGATCTAGACCTGGGAAAAGCCATAGCACTGTGTAAGGCTACAGAGACTGTGAAGTTGCAGGCAAAGGAGCTGTTCAGTGACAATAGCTGCAACGTGGATGCAGTGAGTAAGAATGGACACAAACCGTTTAACAAAAAGTGCGCCAATGTGATAAAAGAGGCGTGGCCAGCGAAAGTAAATGAAAGGGACAATCGAAAGACATGTAGTCGATGCGGTACGCAGCATCCACCAAAAAAGTGTCCAGCATATGGTAAAACATGTAATAGTTGCAACAAAAACAACCATTATGCCCGTTGCTGTAAGAACCAAGTGCAACAAAGCAAGGTCCATACAGTAGATGAAAGCGAGATAGAGGAGTTCTATGTAGATGTAGTATCTGAAAACAAAGAAGAAAAAAGAGACTGGATGTTGACACTAAAAGTGAATGACATATACATTCCATTTAAATTGGATACTGGAGCACAAGTTAATGTGATATCACAGAATCACAGAATCACAGAATCTACAGTGCAGATAGAGGCCATTTCGGCCCATCGAGCCTGCACCGACACATATCCCACCCTATCCCCGTAACCCCACGTATTTAATCCCCTAACACTAAGGGTCAATTTATCATAGCCAAATCAACCTAACCTGCACATCTTTGGACTGTGGGAGGAAACCGGAGCACCCGGAGGAAACCCACGCAGACACAGGGAGAATGTGCAAACTCCACACAGACAGTCGCCCGAGGCCAGATTTGAACCCGGGTCCCGGGTCAGAGACTGATTTCAAGAAAATTAGACCCAGACCAAAGATACATGGAATCAAAGTGAAAGTGACAGGATACTCAGGTACTGAAATACCAGTGAAAGGATGATGCATTGTCAAAGTGACACACAAGGACAGAGAGCACACGTTAACATTAATCGTGGTGCCAAAGGATGTGCAAGCCATACTAGGTTTAAAAGCCTGTGAGAGACTGAACCTGGTAAAGAGAGTCCTCGTTGTGGAAAGCGAAGGAGAGACAGTCTATGATGAACTGAATGTTGCGTACACACCGGGTAAGCTGATGTATAGAGCAGACATGTTGTCCAGAGCTGTTGACCCAGGAGAGCCCGCAAACACAGTGAAAAGACTGAAGTACAAGGCAAAAGACAGTGGAACTGACTTCTACCAGAGCATGCTTGTATACCGCACAATGCCGCTCGAGTGTGGTATGTCACCAGTCCAACTCCTGATGGGACGTCGGCTAAGGTCAAACCTACCCATCCCGGAGAACCTCTTGAAAACGAAAGAGGGGGAGAAAGTGAGGAAGTTCAAAGAGCAACAGAAAGAAAAGCAAAAGTACTACTATGACAGAGGAACACAAAACCTACCTGAACTCCACACCGGTGACCAAGTAAGGTTCAAAGACAAAACAAACACATGGACTCAGAAGGGAACTGTCCTGAGTGAAGTTCAACCAAGATCATACACCATTCAGACAGATGAGGGTGCTGTTCTGAGAAGAAATCGTCGAGATCTTCTCATGGGACCAGCCACAGCAGGTCAAGAGACTGATACTGTTGAACAACCTGATCACACAGCTGAGAACACATCATCTGAGGCAACAACTCAGATTCAAGGACAATCAATCAGAAAATCCTCAAGACACGTGAAGCCTCCTGAGAGACTCATTGAGCAAATTTAAGGACTATTGTTATAGAAGGAAGTAATGTTATCTTATTCTTTCTTCAAGTTCTAGTGTATTGACATATTTCATGTGAACACACAAAGCAAGGTTAAAAAACCTTGATCATGATAATGATAATGTCAGTTCATTAAGTGTTACAGTTAAAATGCAGATTAATACAAAGAAAACATGTTGTTAGTTAAAAGTAAAATACTTTTGTTTTAAGAAAAGGAGATGTAATGATATCAGCAAATAGAGATGGTATTTGCCTGTTCGATTATGATGCCTTAATGGCATGTTTGCATGTATTGATTGCTTGTGCCTGACTAGCAGAGGGCATGTGACCGAGACAAGCAAGGCAGTTTAGTTTAGTTTCAGTTTTGTTCTAGATGCATCACAAGCATCGTGTCTCCTGTAAAAGCTGTATAAAAGAGTTGAACAAGCTTTAGATTAAAAGTCATTCTCTTTCATAAATGTCTCGTCATTGAACCCACAAAGAAATCAATGCAATGAACAGCACAGGGAGCGCTGGCTGCACGCAGAAATCATGGAAATGTACAAGTAGCACGAAGTTAGCATCCTGCCTGCATTTCAATCAGTGGGCATGGGTTCATCGCACATCGCTAACCCTGCACCTGTTTTCGGGGGTTGGCCAATTTACCCCCCAACAAGTGGTGGACTAAACGTTTAGCTAAAGTTATGTAAAGCCTCATGACACAACTCAGGCAAACTGAAAACAAGGATAAAAATGTGGGAGAACAGAAGATGCATGGTGTTTCAGACGTCTAACATACTGGTTTGATTATCTAAGTGTCCACGTGGCAACTAAACACATAAGAGACAACTCACAGGCTGTGTATTGGCACAGAGTGCAGGTTCATATCCCTGCACATTGTGAGTGGTTTGGCACAGTACACAATCCATTCCTTTGTGCCAACCTTAAACATGCTTTACTTTACAAACTATTGTATCAGGGCTATCAATCAACATTCACCTAAGAATGCAGGCAATTAACCTGCACTCATGCCTGTGCCAACTCTGCTCTGCACCAGCCACTAATAGGTATGTTACAGCAATCTAAGAGAGCTGCTTCTTCAACTGACACTACATCCCTTTTGTTCAACTCATATCAAAATCTTAATGAACTATCTGCCTAGTGACAAATAGCCCACAGCATTGACTCACCAATTACATTCTACTATGCTGCGTGGTAACAGGCAACAACCCTGGAAAATACCTGAGGACATCCTACATTGAATATTGACTTGGATTAAGTTACATACTAAAAGCAGAAGACAGAGAGGAAATTATGGAATATTACAGAGAAAGTAAATGGGATCTACAATGTCAGGTCTCACCCTCACGATGAAATAACACTAGTCCATGCCAGTCTTCTTGTCAATGCTTCCTTTTTGTATAAATTGAGAAAATGTTAGGTTAAAAATGCCATTGATTTATGTCGAAGTTTGTTAATTGTCAGGTTATGCAGTATTCATTTGTTGGAGATAATCAACAGAGATGCTTTTTGTAGTGATTCCTACTGGAATGAACCAGTAAAACGGTGTGAATAAATAAACCTTGGCTGATAGACTGCTGTGTTTTACACTTGATAAGTTACAACAACTGACAGATTACTATGATCTTATGACTACCTGTCAGTGTCTCCATAAGTCATTTCCAGCCATTTCCTTTACCTTCTGTTTCCATTGTACAAAAGACATGGGGCTAGATTTTCAGTTGCTTGCGCCAGCAGTTAGCGCCTTAAGAGAAGTGATTTTCGGGCGCTATGCGTGTAGCGCCTGGGCGCAGCGCAGTTTGCGCCCCGCCCCAAATTAAGTTGCCCGTTAGCGCCGGCGCAAAGTTTAGCGGCCGCCCGGATGCGCGCGCAGAAAATGACGTCACATCCTCGTGCAACGCCCTTTGGCCGCCCCGAATCCAAACTTCAGTCGGACCGCCCCATTGTGCGGCTGGCGTCCAGAGCGTTTGTAAAATGGAACGCAACACACCCTGGGGAGCGCAAATTAAAGGGCACTCGTACAAAAGGCACTCTGCATGTGTTGTGTGGAAGTAAGCAGTGTGTTGTTGTGAACGGTCTATTTATGTTTCCGGGCACCAATTCCTCCTCCTCCTCCTCCTCCTCCTCCTCCTCCTCCTCCTCCTCATCATCATCCCGTTTCCCCCCAGACTTTGCATTTGAAAAAAATACATGCACCCTTCCCCTTTAAGAGCTCACTGGCACCAGAGTGTCTGCCGTGCGCTGCGCCCGAGCTCGGGTGTTGCGCTCTCCACCGCCGGCTTAGCGCCTAAAGATACTAGTGGAACGCCTCTTTTAGCGCTCCACCAACCTCTTAGGGCGAAGCCACTGAATTTCCGGCAACGGGGCGCTACTTTGGGGCAGGCGATAACTTCGGGCGGGCGCTAAGCTTAGCGCCCCAAAACTGTCTATACTGAAAATCTAGCCCATGATCTTCTTTAAAAAAAATGAAGATTTTGCTTGAATTTGCCAGATATTTTGTCATGGTAGAATTGTATAGTGCAGTATATTCACCCGTATCATCATTTCAAATTTCCTTGATATCAGTATCACATGCAGTGTGGGAAATGTGGCTATATTATTTATATTTCCATACTTTTGAAGTAATAATTATTTATATTTATATTTAATTATATTTATATTTATAGGTAGAGAGACTAAAACTACTTTACTGCTAGTTCCTTATCCCACACCATACTTTATCACTAATAGTAAATCATGATGGCAACAGGACATTTTGCTCTGTGAAGCATAAACAAAAAGAAAAAGGTTTGCTGAAATTCATTGCTGACCACTAATTGGGAGTACAATCTGTATTTATTAGTTCAGTTTAATACAGCAGGCTACAGAAATACAGTTACTAGAACTGTAATGGTGCCATATAGTTGTTTAGTTTTGATTCCATTGTTGAGGCTTTGGTGGTGTTGGGAACATTTTATTTACTGTACAAACCTTCCTCTGAATCTCAGAAAACCACTACCACTAGCACGCAGGCACAGCCCAGTGAAGATGTAGCGCACAGTGCCAAAGGCTATGATTCCACACACATGCATGTATATGTGCAATGGCCATACTAATGTGCTGTGACTTTTCGAGGGAGTTAGAATATCCAGAATTTCCAATCAATATTACCTGGCCAATTAAAATAGAACATACTATAGTGATTCTGAAATCCAAGGACTCAAGTTCACGTTTGTAGATAATGGTAAAGTGGCCATAGATTCTGGGGCACTGTGAAAGCTCCTGATGTTAGACAAATGTTGACAGAATGCTAATGGAATGAGAGATCATAACCTTATGGAGATCTCACTCTTACCAGCACAGTGAAGTGTGTGTGGTAGTGTGGCAGCAGGTCTATGCCTCAGTTTTAGTTGCATTTCCTATCAGAGCAATGTAAATGCAACACCAAAAATCAATTGTAACAGATGAATAGAATTGCTGAATTCATATAGGTGGCAGGAATGATATCCTATTCTTAAATTTTACTTTTTCTTCAGCTAGAGTAGCAGGAGGAGCACTTCAATTAATCACAGTATCCCTGGGCTAGGATGACAGATAATCACCCAGTTGGCATTCCTCCTCTCTATCCAGTTACTCTGACTGTAAAATTGGACATGTAAACATTGGATAAGGAAAGGATGGGCTCAGCTATAATGGGCCCACAGTTGAATAGCCTGACAACACTGTGCAAAGAATGGATAAAAAAAATACCCCAGATAGAGTCTTCAACTGCAAGAGAGGAGTGGAAAAGTTGGAAGGGAATAAAGAAAATGATGTTGTAGCTATATCATATTTAAAGCAGCACTCTCAGGTCCTTAGAATCATTCGGAATTCATCCATACCATTCTTAAAATGAGCAACTACTTTAATTCTAATGCATACTAATTGTTATAATAGCAAGCACGCAGTGACATGCAGGGTCACGGAAAAGCCATTCTAAGTCTCATATGGATGCTGTTCCTTCAACCCATGCATAACAGTTGTGGTATCTTTTAATGGGCCAGTAATTCCAGTCCCAACGCGTGAGTACTGATGGTGTACTCACGCGTGGGACCGTTGGAAGTGCCGGATTTCAGCATGCGCGGGAAACCGGCATTTCCTCCAAGGGTTTCAGAGGTCCTGCGCGCACGCGTTGAACTTCCTTCTTTTTGACAGGTTTGCCCATGTGCAAGGGCCTGAACTTTTTACAAATATAAAAAGGAGGCGTAAGGACTGGATTCTTGAAGGTAAGTGGTCTATTATTTAAAATTATTAAATTTTTTCCACAGCTTCATTGTTTTTAAGGACTTTACAGTAAGGTAAGTTTATTTTTAGACCCGATTTCTTAAAAAATATTTTTTCAAAAGTTGTATTAATTGTTTAAAATAGTTTTTTTAAAGTTATTTATAGTGCAATCGCATTGAGTTTAAGCAGACTTTTGAAAGTGGCAGAAAAAATCTTTTAAGTGCATTTACTGAATTTTAGTGAGAAAAAAAGTGAATTATTTGAAGTAAGTTTAATTTTTTAGAGTAAATTAAGCTGTTGGGAAGTTTAAACCGGAAGTAGAATCCGGGTATAAAAAGGGGTGGGCTTAGTGCTGCAGGCTGAGTGCAATCACATTGAGTTTAAGCAGACTTTGGTGAGTGGCAGAGTTTGGGCAAGTGGGAGGTGAGGGGGTGCTTGTTGCTCTGTTTTGCTTCCCTCTCTCAGGCTAATCCAACACTGCGGACGTGGAGCAGTGAGACAATTCAACCGGACAGGTCCCCCAGACAGCTTCCATGAGGGAGGTTGGTGATTAGCTGGTTGGTAGGTTCTCTTCCTTCTCTTCTATACCTTTAAGTTGGTAAGTCCTATTAAATAGTGGTGTAATATTATCATCTATATCGGGGCAGAGGGTCTTCATAACTAATAATAAGAAATTTAATTAATTACACAGATATGGGTGAACAGGTGATGTGATGTGTCACTGTTGCAAAATGTGGGAGCTGGTGGACCCCATTGAGGCTCACGGTGATTACATTTGCGATAAGTGTTTGCTGCTAGAGGAACTCAAGCTCCATGTTTAAGAGCTTGAGACCGAGCTTCAGACACTGCGACACATCAGGGAGGGGGAGAAGTTCCTGGACTCTATGTTTCAGGAGGTGGTCACACCTATGAAATTAATTACTGCAGATGTAGTCCGTGGTCAGGGTCAGGACGGTGTGACTACAAGTGAGGAAGGTACAGGGATCCAGGATGTAGTGTTGAAGGAGCCGCAGCCGTTGCTCTTGTCAAGCAGGATCGAGGTTCTTACTCCCTGTGAGGGCGGGAGCGGGGACTGCAGGGAGGATGAGCAACCTGGCCACAGCACCGTGGTACAGGGGGCCATTCAAGTGGAGGGAGTAAAAAGAAATGTTGTAGTGGTGGGGGATAGTATCATTAGGGGGATAGATAGGGTTCTCTGCAGTCAAGAGCGGGAGTCCCAAAGGCTGTGTTGCCTGCCCGGTGCCAGGGTTAAGGACATCCCTTCTGGGTTGGAAAGAAACTTGGAGTGGGAGGGGGAGGATCCAGTTGTCATGGTCCATGTTGGTACAAACGACGTAAATAGGACAAGGAAGAAGGTTCTGTTAAAGGAGTATGAGCAACTAGGAGTCAAATTAAAAAACAGAACGTCAAGGGTAATAATCCGGATTATTACCTGAGCCACGAGCGAATTTGGCTAGGATAAATAAAATTAAAGAGTTAAATGCGTGGCTCAAAGACTGGTGTGGGAGAAATGGGTTTTGCTTCTTGGGACACTGGCACCAGTACTCGGACAGGAGGGAGCTGTTCCGTTGGGATGGACTCCACTTGGCCAGTGCTGGGACTAGAGTCCTGGCGAATCATATAACTATGGCTGTAGAGAGGGCATTAAACAGAGAAGGTCATAGACTTAGGTAGCAGTGGGGAAATTAAAAAACAGAACGTGTGAGGAAGGGACAGAAGGTATGGAGTAAAAGGTAAAGTAGTAAAAGGGGAAAAAACAGGAACTAAGTGTCACAAAACATATTTGAAAGTTCTTTATCAGAATGCACGTAGCATTCATAACAAAATGAATGAGTTAACGGCACAAATAACTACATATGGGTATGATTTTGTGGCCATTACAGAAACATGGCTGCAGGGTGACCATGACTGGGAATTAAACATACCAGGTTATTAAACAATCAGGAAGGACAGGCAGGAAGGGAGGGAAGGTGAGGTGGCTATGTTAATAAAGGAAGGAATCACTATAATACAGAGAAATGATATTGGGTCAAAGGAGGAGGATCGTGAAACAGTTTGGGTAGAGATAAGGAATAATAAGGGGAAAAAAACACTAGTGGGCGTAGTCTATAGGGCTCCGAACAGTTGCAACACTGTTGGACGGAGTATTAATCAGGAAATAGTTGAGGCTTGTAATAAGGGAACAGCTATAATTATGGGGGATTTTAACTATCATATTAACTGGACAAATCAAATTGGGCAGAGCAGCCTTGAGGATGAGTTCATTGAGTGTATTAGGGATGGGTTTCTTGAGCAGTATGTAACTGAACCGACCAGGGGGCAAGCAACTTTAGATTTGGTCCTGTGGAATGAGACAGGATTAATTAAAAATGTCCGTGTAAAGGATCCCCTTGGAATGAGTGGCCATAACATGGTTGAATTCCATATTCAAGTAGAGGGTGAGAAGGTTGGATCTCAAACAAGCATGCTGAGCTTGAATAAAGGAGACTATGAAGGTATGAGAGCAGAATTGATTAGAGTGGACTGGGAAAATAGATTATAGGGTAAGATGGTACATTATCAGTGGTGTACATTTAAGGAGTTATTTTACAACTTCCAAAAAATATATATTCCACTGAGGAAAAAAGGGTGCAAAAGAAAAGATAGCCATCCGTGGCTAAGTAAAGTAATTAAGGATAGTATCCGACTAAAAACAAGGGCATATAAGGTAGCCAAATCTAGTGGGAGGATAGAAGATTGGGAAGTCTTTAAAAGACAGCAAAAAATAACTAAGAGATTGATTAAGAAAGGGAAGATAGATTATGAAAGTAAATTAGCAAAAAATATAAAAACAGATAGCAAAAGTTTCTATAGTTATATAAAAAGAAAAAGGGTGGCTAAAGTAAATGTTGGTCCCTTAGAGGATGAGACCAGGAAATTAATGGTGGGAAACATGGAGATGGCAAAAATGCTGAACAAATATTTTGTATCAGTCTTTACGGTAGAGGATACTAAGAATGTCCCAACACTGGACAAACAGGGGGCTCTAGGGGGAGAGGAACTAAATACGATTAAAATCACTAAGGAAGTGGCACTTGGTAAAATAATGGGACTCAAGCCGGATAAATCCCCTGGACCTGATGGCTTACATCCTAGGGTCTTGAGGGAAGTGGCGGTAGGGATTGTGGATGCATTGGTAATAATTTTCCAAAACTCCCTGGACTCAGCAAAGGTCCCGGCAGATTGGAAAACTGCTAATGTAACACCCTTATTTAAAAAGGGTAGTAGGCAGAAGGCTGGAAACTATAGACCTGTTAGCCTAACATCTGGTAAAATGTTAGAGTCCATTATTAAGGAGACAGTAACGGGACATTTGGATAAACATAATTTAATAGGACAAACTCAGCATGGTTTCATGAAGGGGAAGTCATGTTTGACAAATTTGCTTGAGTTCTTTGAGGAAGTAACACACAGGGTGGATAAAGGAGAACCAGTGGACGTAGTGTATTTAGACTTCCAAAAGGCATTTGACAAGGTGCCACACAAAAGATTATTGCTCAAGATAAAAAATCACGGGATTGGGGGTAATATTCTGGCGTGGGTGGAGGATTGGCTCTCTAACAGAAAGCAGAGAGTTGGGATAAATGGTTCATTCTCAGACTGGCAATCAGTAACTAGTGGTGTTCCACAGGGGTCAGTGCTGGGTCCCCAACTCTTTACAATCTATATTAACGATTTGGAGGAGGGGACCGAGTGTAACATATCAAAGTTTGCAGATGATACAAAGATGGGAGGGAAAGTAGTGAGTGAGGAGGACATAAAAAACCTGCAAAGTGACATAGACAGGCTAAGTAAGTGGGCAGAGATTTGGCAGATGGAATACAATACTGGAAAGTGTGAGGTTATGCACTTTGGCAGGAAAAATCATAGAGCAAGTTATTATCTTAATGGCAAGAAACTGGAAAGTACTGTAGTACAAAGGGATCTGGGGGTCCTGGTGCACGAAACTCAAAAAGTTAGTATGCAGGTGCAGCAAGTGATCAAGAAGGCCAATGGAATGTTGGCTTTTATTGCTAGGGGGATAGAATATAAAAATAGGGAGGCATTGCTGCAGTTATACAAGGTATTGGTGAGACCGCACCTGGAATACTGCATACAGTTTTGGTGTCCATACTTAAGAAAAGACATACTTGCTCTCGAGTCAGTACAAAGAAGGTTCACTCGGTTAATCCCGGGGATGAGGGGGTGGTCATATGAGGAGAGGTTGAATAGATTGGGACTCTACTCATTGGAGTTCAGAAGAATGAGAGGCGATCTTATTGAAACATATAAGATTGTGAAGGGGCTTGATCGGGTGTATGTGGTGAGGATGTTCCCAATGATGGGTGAAACTAGAACTAGGGGGCATAATCTTAAAATAAGGGGCTGCTCTTTCAAAACTGAGATGAGGAGAAACTTCTTCACTCAGAGGGTGGTAGGTTTGTGGAATTTGCTGCCCCACAAAGCTGTGGAAGCTACATCATTAAATAAATTTAAAACAGAAATAGATAGTTTCCTAGAAGTAAAGGGAATTAAGGGTTACAGGGAGCGGGCAGGAAATTGGACATGAGTCTAGGTTCAGAATGTTCATGGCCCTGTGGGTAGTGGAGCGGGCCCAGGGGCCGTGTAGCCTGGTTCTGCTCCTACTTCTTGTGTTCTAATTCTGTGTAAGATTTCAGGAGATGGTTTTATTCCTATTCCTGGCTGGGGTGGAGGTCGCCTTTACAGAAGGTAAGTACTGTAGAAAATATAGGGGCAGAGTGATCTCCTGGAAGAGTTTCGATCGCCTAGATGGGTCGGAGAGGAATTTACCAGATTTTTTCTCCCAGATTGGCCATTGGGTTTTTTACCTGTTTTTTTGCCTCTCCCGGGAGATCACATGGGTTCGGGTGGTGTAAAGTCTGTGGGTTGTTTAGTTAATTAATGCACAGACTCCAAGAGTAACTTAAAACAGGACTTTACTATTCGAAGGTCAGGGCGAATCTGCCCAATAACTCCTGGCACAACACTTATATACTGGTGTGGTCACCGTCGGTATTACCGTATACAGAAGCCAAACAAAGTAGTGCCACACCTAAAATAGTTCTCTTAAAGGTGAACGGTTACATACAATAGTTCTCTTAAAGGTAGACGGGTACATACACTACAATCCTCCCTTTTTAGCTTACAACATACTTATTCCCCATTAAAAATAACATATAATCAACTTCATGTAAAACAATTCACAGATATAGTCTCTGCGGGAAACAGTTCACAGATTCAGTCACTGCGGGAACAGTTCACAGATTCAGTCTCTGGTCTTGACTCAGTCCGAACAACATCTCTGTGGCGTAGCCGGTTCACATTTTTAGCATGACTCATCCAATAGTCTTTTCCTTGGCTTAACAGCTTGAACTTCCGTCCTGCTGAACCAGCAGTGCTGACTTTTACAAACAGCTGGACTGCCTTGGTAATTTTTCCTACTTTCCAACTGATTTGGCCCCCTTCGTAGGGCCCATGTGCATGATCTGATAGAAGTGATAATGATTTAGATGGTTATCGTCTTCTGCTTTGTCTTTTTCTTTTCTGCTTCTTGGAGACTCTCGGGGCTCCCTTATCCGCTGCCAGCTGTAGCGCCACCATCTCCCTATGTTCCTTAGACTTTAAGTGCTTCATCCTGATTTCTGCACTTTGGGAGTTTTCATCACAAGCTGGGCAGACCAAGTCATCGTAATATTCCGTGTCACTCAACAGGTCATGGTAATATTTGGTGTCGTCCTGAGCTAGTCTAGCGAGAGGGCCTGCTACTTCTTCCGTACCCAACTGGACGTTAGCCGACTGTTGTTCCCTCCCTAGACATCTTTCCTGAAGAGACTTCTTCATGCATTCATATTCATCCCGCTCTTCCTGGGTTTCCTGCAAATCCTTCACTAATGACCTCGTTTGTGATTTCAACACTTCCCCTTCCCTCGGGGATTGATTGATCAGGCTATTCAATCCTTCTACTGGAGCAGCTGTTTCAACATTCTGCTGTTCACATTGACGTGATTCAGCGTACTTTTGGCATCCCTGTAAAATCTGTGTTGCAACCTCAGCTATTTCCATAACTTTTGAGAGCTCCGAACTCCTTCCCTTTGAAGATTGAAGCTCGTGTTCAGATTGTTCCCATGGTAGAGTCTTGTCCTTCAGCATATGAAGGAGTTGGCTGACCGTTAACTCTTCCACGGGAACACTGTGGGTCAGAGTCTTCTCCATTTCATCCACCTTTTCCTCCAATGCTTTCACCTTCTTTTCCTCTTGTACTTTGGCTTCCAGCGCTCGGAGAAGTTGCGCATTGATGCTCTCTAGCTCATGTTCAGAGGCCATTCTTACAGTCTCTGTGTTTCTTACAGTTCCCTTTTCTTCCACTGAACGGATTCCCAGTTGAATCTGTTCTTCAAGTTGTTGAATCTCGGTCATTGCCGCCCCATATTTGTCTTGGGTTTCCTTTAATATTTTTATGAGTTCTTGTACATCTTGTCTTTCATGTTCTGCCATGTCTTTCACCTCTAATTTCTCATCTATGGATGGAACTTCTACCGATGAGTCTGTCTTGGCCTTGAGCTCATTAAGAATTTCCTGCAGCCTTTGGACTTCTTGTTCATGTTCAACCTTTAGTTGCTCATATGCTTCCACTGAAACTAGCTTTTCGGAGGTTGCCGAGTTAACCCCCTCCAGGATTGTAGCCTGGGCCTGTTCATACTGTTCCTTCAACTTCTCAAACTCTGCTTGTAAGGAGTCGTAGAGAAGAACTGGAATAAAATCCTGGCTTCCTGAAGATTCCTCTTCATTTGCTTCTTTCTGCAAATATTCTAACTCCTGAACATCATAAGGGAGATGTGATCGGTGATTGGTCACGATGGCTCTATGGTCGCTCTCTGCTTGAGCTAGCTGC
Organism: Somniosus microcephalus; assembly: GCF_052327205.1. Lineage (NCBI taxonomy): Eukaryota > Metazoa > Chordata > Chondrichthyes > Squaliformes > Somniosidae > Somniosus > Somniosus microcephalus. The sequence goes on along the minus strand of NC_140996.1, from coordinate 44,042,637 downwards.
TTCTGTTGTCTTTCCAGATTCTCCCATTCGGTGTCATAGAACTTTTTCATTGTTTTCATCTCTTGTACGAGACGGTAACTCAATTGTTCTAATTGTTGTCGTAATTTGAAATAAGTTTGAGTCCGAGCTCGGTGTTCTTCCGTCATGGATATGTCCGTAACTTGAACAGGCTCAGAATTTTCTGTCAAACTAGGTTGTCGTTGTTCGGTGGAGTTCTGCCCTGAAACTTTGTTCTTCTCTGGAGCATAAGCCTTTATGCATGCCTTCGTTTTTCCAACCTTCGTCGGCAAGTCCATTTCAGCCTTGTCTTTCATATTTGGGTTGGTCTTATCGTCATCCGTTTCAGAATCTGAGCTGATTGTCTGCACCGAGTCCTCACTCGTTATAGCTTTTAGATAGTGCCATTCCATGTCTATTTTCTTGATCCACTCCCGTCCTAGAAGTGGTGGTCCTCCCTCATGTAGTACGTATAAGTTCATTCTTGGATGTTCTTTACCCCTATCTCTCACTTTGACTCTTATCTTTCCCATGGGGTATACTTTATGCCCCGTGTATGTCTGCAATACGAACTTGGTATCTCTTAAGGGTATATGTGAGAATAGCCGGTGGTAATCCCTTCGATTTATGATTGATAGAGCTGATCCAGTGTCCAACTCCATTTTCACTTGGATTCCAGCTATTTTTAGCATGACCCAGATAGTTTGTAGGTCAGCTTCCTTACTCACATTGTGAATTCTCAGACTACCCAGCTCCTGGCCGTTTGGGTCTGAGTCTGAATTCTGTTCGTCTGAACTCTTCTCAGCCACCTTGTGTACCTCGTTGTACTTTTCCTGTGATGGCTTCCTTTGGTTGTTGGTCCTTTACCCTGACCGGCATACCTTAGCTATGTGACCCAGTTTGCCACATTTCCTACATTCCTGGTTCTTAAACCAGCATTGGTTCTGGTCGTGTGTTGTCTTCCCACAACGATAGCATTTTGTTGTTGTCGAGGTAATTTGATCCACACTTAGTGCTGCTGTCTTTAGCTGCATTTCCGCAGTTCCCTTCGCTGCGGCTTCGTGCGATGCTGCAATAAGGACAGCCCTGTCAAGTGTAAGGTCGTTCTCTTCGAGCAGTCGCTTTTGCGTTCCTTCCTTTGCCAACCCGCACACGAACTTGTCTCGCAATGCCTCTGTCAGATTCCCTCCAAACTGGCAGTATTTCGCTAGTCTACGCAGTTCGACCAAGTATTCTGCGTTGCTTTCGTCTTTCCGTTGCGTTCTCGCATAGAATTTGAATCGTTCCACCAACATCAACGGTGTGTGATTCAAGTGATCCTTCAGAACAGCCACAATATCATCGAAAGTCTGATCCACCTGTTTAGCTGGTGAAAGTAGATGCTTCAAGAGCCCGTATGTCTTCGTGCCCATCGAGTTTAGCAAGGTTATAGCTTTGTCATCTTCTTCTATTTTATTGGCCTCACAATAGATCTCGATGCGTTCCACGTACGTGGCCCAGTCTTCTACCTCGGCATTAAAATCGTTGATGTTACCACGCTTAGGCATCTTCCTCTCTTTCTGATAACACCCCGAATTATTTCTTTAACTTATTTTTTTTTTCTCTAAGATGGCGGTTTTCCCGCGAAAATGGCAGTTTCCCGCGCTTATCTTCTCTCCCCGCCCACTTCAATGGCGGTTTCCTGCTTCTGTCTTCTTCCCCGCCTAATGGCGGCTTCCCGTGTTTCTTCCCTAGCGGGAGGGGTACACTTTCCCCCACAGGCGACGGCCGCTGGCTTTCAGGTTCACAGCGTGCGCGTCGGCTTCAGGGCTTTCCCTTTTCTCGGCAGGGCAACCGGCGCTGGGTACACCCCGTTGACGGCGAACAGTTTCAGCCGCTGGGCTGGCTCTCGCTCAGTTCCCCTTGGTCGGCTCTGCCTCTCCCGCTTGCTCGGCTCCCAATCGCGCCTCCCAGCCCTCTCGCAGTCCGGAGCTTCCCTCCCCGGCTGCGGCTGAGTTTTTATATCTTCCCGCGCCTACGCTCCCGGTCGCAGCGCTTCGTGGCTTCGGTCGCTGCCCGGCCTTTTTCGCCGGTCGCGGTCTAGCTGTCTCACGACGCCGTTGCGTCCCCAGCCTGTCTGTACCGCGGCTTCCTTGCTCCACGCTGCCCCAGTCTCAGCGCCTCTGGACCCGACTTCTGTCCGGCTCCTTTCCCCCTCGACCGTGGTCGAGTGCACCGCCCTTATCCTCCGGTTATTCTTTTTACTTTCCCTTACTCACAGTCATCGTGGCCGCCTTGCTTCTCGTGCTGATCGGCTCACTCCTCACCGTGGCAGAAGGGACAGTCAGTGCCTGTTGCTGATGGAAGTCTTTGTCTCTAAATTCTTCCTCCTTTCTAGTTCTGCAGCCTCGAGTTTTCTCCCAGCAGAACGACAAGGGCGGTTGCCTCTTCTCGACGCTCGTTAACTGCTTCGGACGTATTGTTGCCACAGGGTACGATCGGACTCGTCGCCACTGTAAAGTCTGTGGGTTGTTTAGTTAATTAATGCACAGACTCCAAGAGTAACTTAAAACAGGACTTTACTATTCGAAGGTCAGGGCGAATCTGCCCAATAACTCCTGGCACAACACTTATATACTGGTGTGGTCACCGTCGGTATTACCGTATACAGAAGTCAAACAAAGTAGTGCCACCACCTAAAATAGTTCTCTTAAAGGTGAACGGTTACATACAATAGTTCTCTTAAAGGTAGACGGGTACATACACTACAGGTGGGATGGAGAGTGATAGAAGATTTGGGGTTAGGATCAGATCAGCCATGATCTTATTGAATGGTAGAGCAGGCTCGAGGAGCCGATTGGCCTACTCCTGCTCCTATTTCTTATGTTCTTATGTTTATTTAACTATTGGGACGTTTTAAATTTTTTTATTTAAAGTTAAACTAGTCTTTTGGGCGCCCGTACTTTTCATGAGTTTGACAGTCCTTACTATCAAACTCATGAATGAAGTTTCCCCTCCCCTGATTGGCTGCACAGTGCTCACCTGATCCCAGCCGGCACATCGCACTAACTACGACCTACGACGCTGGATCAGGTAAGCACATTGCGCCGACATCTGAACCGGGCCAGTGACAGGAATTCCAAGCAGGCCTAGGCTTCAGATGTCGGCACGCCGGGTGAGTGCACATCGAGGGCTTGCACGCGCGGCAAGCACCCGATCCTAATTTCTGGCCCAATGACATTATTATAGAACTTGAATTGGTGAATGCAATTTCAGCTTAAATTGTGCTGACAGAAATGACATTTGTCAAGCTTATTCTTCACTTCCTTCTAACACAATAGATTTGCAGAGTCCCTTGAGTTTAAATAGAGGTCCAGGGAGGTAAGACATTAAAAAATAAAAAAAATAAACAACTTTCTAATCCTAATAAAGCTGGTGCGATTTCTAATTGTTCAGCCATTTTATCACCTAGAAGCAAAATCTAAATGTTCTCAGTCTGATTAAATATTGTAACCTTTTGAATGGTACTGGATGGAACATGTGTTGTGTTACGTCGGGCTATCCTGACACTATGATTTTTGACCCCTCTGGAATATCTTGCTATTTCCAAATGTAAGATTTCAAAAGCTCATCTCTGCATTTCACTATATACATGTACATGACGATGCACGATAGTATTGATACAAATTGATCAGCAACAGTTCATCACAAGTTAACATCACTGGAAATTAAGGTAGACAGGAGCTGGGAAAAGATAATTGGGATTGTGTCTCCAGCAGGGCATAATATTTTTCTTATTTTTATACTGTGTCCAACAGAGGTCTCTTCCAATGAGTTTTCTTTATCCAGCACCCATTAGAAGCTAAATGGAGCTTGAGCGGCAGCTGCAGTCACTGCTTTGCATCCGCGAGGCTGAGAGCTACGTGGATAGCACGTTTTGGGAGGTGGTCACCCCGCAGCTTAAGATTGTGCAGGCCGAAAGGGAATGGGTGACCGCCAGCCAGAAGAGGAGGACCAGGCAGGTAGTGCAGGAGTCCCCTGAGCCCATCTTGCTTATTAGCCAGTATTCAGTGCTGAGTACTGGTGAGGGTGATGGTTCCTCTGGGGAGTGCAGCCAGAGCCAAGTCCACAGCACCATGGAAGGCTCAGCTGCACAGGAGGGGGGGAGGGGTGAAGAGGAGAGGGAGAGCAATAGTGATAGGGGATTCAATAGTTAGGGGTGCAGACAGGTGCTTTTGCAGCTGCAGACATGACACCAGGATGGTATGTTGCCTCCCTGGTTCCAGGGTCAAGGATGTCACCAATCGGCAGCAGGCCATTCTGAGGGGGGAAGCATGAACAACCAGATATCGTGGTCCATATCGGTACCAATAACATAGGTAGGAAGAGGGATGAGGTCCTGCAGACAGAGTTTAGGGATATAGAAAAGAGGTTAAAAAGCAGGACTTCAAAGGTAGTAATCTCCGGATTACTACCAGTGCCATGAGCTAGGTAAATCAGTGTCACAGCAGTGAGAGGCATTCAAGGAGGAGATCCGAAAGGTTCAGACCAAATATGTGCCCTTAAAAAAAAGGTAGGACTAACAAATTTAGTGCCCCCTGGATGTCTAGGGGGACATACAGGTAGGATAAAGTAAAAAAGGAGGCATATGACAGATACTGAGGGCTAAATACGAAGAGCAGGGGTGCAATTAAAAAGGATATTAGGAAAGCAAAGAGGGAGCATGAAAAATTCTTGGCAAGTAAAATCAAGGAAAACTCAAAGATGTTTTATAAATATATTAAGAGTAAGAGGATAACTAAAGAAAGGGTAGGGCCTATTAGAGATCATGAGGGTAATCTGTGTGTGGAGGCGGGAGACGTTGGTAGGGTTCTTAATGAATACTTTGCGTCTGTTTTCACAAAGGAGAGGGGCGAAGCAGACATTGCTATCAGGGAGGAGGAGTGCGAAATATTAGATGAAATAAACATAGTGAGAGAGGAAGTATTAAGGGGTTTAGCAGCTTTAAAAGTAGATAAATCCCCAGGGTCAGATGAAATGTATCCCAGGCTGTTAAGTGAAGCAAAAGAGGAAAGAGCAGAGGCCCTGACCATCATTTTCCAATCCTCTCTAGCTTCAAGTGTGGTGCCGGAGGACTGGAGGACTGCTAATGGGGTACCCTTGTTTAAAAAGGGAGAAAAGGATAGACCGAGTAATTACAGGCCAGTCAACGGCTTTTAATATCTTGGTGAGGTGTTCAGGGGGAGGGGGGATGATATATCCAGAATGTGCAACGAACCGCTGCAAATCGGTGAAATTCTCTTTCACAGTGAGGTGAAAAGTGGACGGTTCAGGAATGGGGACAATTCACTGTTGGGCCACTTGAACTTCTGCCCTAGGCTTGAAACAGAAGCTGCTGTCACTAACCGGACACCAACCGTGCTGTCCATGCTGGTAGTGGGGCGCTGCAGTGGTGACACAGTACTTCCCACCTCCTATATATGCCACCTGCAGGGGCACAAGGCCTTGTGCCATTGCCTCCATGGTGCAATTTATAGGCTTCGCGTCAGCAGTTCTAAACCCGCACTGTGGTTTTGAATGGGCATTCAAGTGCTGGGGACACAGGATGATGTGTGATCCCCGGCTTTGGCACCCCGAGAGGTCGGTACCCATCATTGAATGCTCCCATTGAATGACGTAAGGTGGGACCCTTGTGTAGCGAATGTGCGCACCCCCCTGAATGACTCCAATGTTCTCCACCCTGTATACCGGGGCGGGTTTGGCTGTCTTTCCCATCACCGGCATTCTTACCACTATACCCATAATGGTGTGATTAGACCGTCCACAGTCCAATGGGACTGGGTAGGCCTCTGAAGCTAGTCTGAGCTGGCACGGGCTCAATGTATTCTCAAAAGGGTGGAGGGCTGCGAGGTGCTTGTTGCTAATCCAGGAGGGGACTATGCCTTGCTTTAAATCCTCCAGATTACTGCGGCCCTCGCCCAGTAACCACGCCCCGTATAGCACACAATCTTCGTTCTGCGCAGCCTGATCGGATGCATTCCGATCCTCCCTGATGAGAGCATTTACCGTTTTGGCGTGTTTCTCCAGCTCAGCTATTATCTCTTTTAAGTGTAGTGTCATGGCCTGGTCCTCATGTAACTCAGAACCCAATACCTTATTCTCATCAGTCAGTATCTTTCTTAGCTGTGTTTTCAAACCATTGATTTGGGTTTGTAGCTCCACGTCATCCAGTGTGTTGATGACGGAAGTCCCTGTGTTAAAGGCTGTGAAAATATCATTTACTGTACCCCTTCTTTGTCTCCCCACTCTGTCCAAGACCTCATGTGGTGTGATGTACAATTCGGCTCTGTCGGCATCGGCAAAGTCGAATTCGTAAAACTGTTTAAACATGTTTGTTAACAGGACCTGGTATAATTGCTCCGTTTCCTTGGGACACCATGCTGGCAATCTTACCTCGGTGAGGTTTAAAATCACCGAAGCCACCGCATAAAGGACCACTTGGTACAGTACCTGACCTGTGGGTACCAATGCCAATCCGTTCCCGGGTCCCTTTGTCGTGGTGGGGCACCCTTCCTTGAGGGCTTTAGCTACTTGAACTGTGGGCAGGGGTTTGCGGGGTCGGGTGATGAGCTCTGTGGCGTTTACTGGGATTTGAGAATATGGGACTCCGCACGCCGTGAGCTGACATCCCACCTCATTCCTTGCCCAGCATCCTGCCACTGTCTTTGGAAAAAGATGGAGACGCCTGTGGGGCAAGTGCTTTCTGAACCCCAAATACAGATGTAGATCCCCTCATCTGGTTCCCACCATTTGTCCCAACAGATGCTCAACCCCCCATGTGTTCCCATAATTGTCCAATTGGTGTTATTACCCAATCTCTCCCACTCCACAGTGGAGTTCTTCATGGTGCTGCTCAACTTACGCAGCCACCACCAGCGATCCAAGGGTACATGTCCGTTGCAAACGAGGCAAATCTTCTTGCCCATGGTGACGCTTATCCGGGGTGCAATGAACCGCACCCTGGGCAGATCAGAGACGTTTCCCTGTATGCAAACCCCGCCTGGCTGGAGTATTCAGAATAGTTCGACCCCAGCCAGCCTGGCCATCTCCCTTCATGGAAGTAGGCAGCAGTCTCTTCAGCGTCCCGTGAGCCGGTTCCGTCAGTCGCGATGGGGCCCCTATTTCCAGAGCATCCGTATACGGTGGAGTCCTTGGTGCGGCCCCGATAGGCCCAGCTCCATCCAACCATTGCGAATGCGACGAGGATCCCTCTCATCTTTACTGGCTTCTGCAACAAACCACACAATATAGCCAGGCTCCCGAGAGATTCTGGCTTAGGTGACGGCATGATCGGGTCTTTCGACCTCAATCTAAAACAACACACACACTGGGCAGATTAAAAATAATTAAAACTCTCATCATCTTTAAGATTTACACACCTTAAAACTTAAACTTAAACTAAACTTATGTACAGCGCCGCCCATCCCCGGGCAGCTTGCCTAATCTCTGATCGGGCTGCAGCTCACCGCTCCCTGTGGCGAGGCTGCAGTGACCTGTGGCTCTGGACTGCAACTCGCCGCAACCTATGGCGGGGCTGCTGTGACCTGTGGCTCTGGTTCCCCACAGCCTTTTGCTGTTAAACGGGGACTGTGTTTTCTCAATGACTTCTGAAGTCGGCGTCTACTGGGAGTGGGTGACTCGGGCCAAGACTTTACAGGCTGAGGCATTCGGGTCGACCTGCGAGAAGGTACTTTGGGCGTGGCTCCCTTAGCGAGTGGACCTTCGGGTGGGACCTCAGCTCTCACAGCCCGTGGCTTTTCCACGACTGTAGGCTTCGGCTCCCTTCCCTCAGGCTCCACCCCTTTGGGATTTGGGCAGGCTCCCTTAGCGAGTGGACCTTTGGGTGGGACTTCAGCTCTCGCAGCTCGTGACTCTTCCACGACTGTGGGCTTCGGCTCCTTCCCCTCAGTCTCCGCCCCTTCGAGAATTGGGTCTGTGGCAGACGGCTCCTCCCCACCTGTCCTTACAGGTGGAGGATCTCTGCCCCCAACTTCTACCTCCCTCATGCTCGAGTCGAGGGCGGGATCTCCGTCCTCCGACTCCTCCTCCTCCAGAATCGGGTCGAGGGCGGGACATTGCTTTTCGGGTCCCTCCTCGTCCGAGTCCCAGGCCATCGGAGAAAGCTCCCCCCAGGTGGGCGGGACCTCTTCTCCTTCCAAGCAGGCTACAACGCCAGCTTGTGTGGTCTGTGACTCATCGCACGTCTCAGGCTGGGGATCTTTACCCCCAGACGTGGCTTCGGTTGCTGATGCTCTTGCACCCGACTTAAACAGATTGCACTGATTGATGTGAAACCATTTACAAGCCCTTAGCTGACCCTCTAAACTGCCAGCCCTCGCTGCTAACCGAGCGTTCTCCTCCCTTAAAGCCTGCTCAACTAACTTAGCCTCCGCAACCTGGCACCGCAGGTATTCCTCCATTTCACAGGAGGTCTCTTCCTGTGCATGTCTTTCTAGAGGACACAGGTCGACAGGCTGCGCTGGCTCTGGTCAATTGGGCACAGCGGTCGGGCTTTCGGGAACGACAAGGCCAGTGGTGACGGCTACTTTCCCCTGCGAAATCATCAGAGACCGCATTGTCCGTAAAATCGATTCAATCGCAGTGGGATCCAACACCAGCTCCTTGCACTGGGGCAGGAGCTGCAGCTTGGGCTTGGGCTGGTGTTGAGGCGGCGGTCTGGGCTTGGGCTTGGACTGCGGGAAATTTCCCTCTATTATCCTTCCACGGATTTCTACAGTCCTTGCGTCAATGTCCATCTTTCCCACACCCGTAACAATTGAGCTTGGCTTGGACAGGGCGATTCCCTTCCTGCCTCCAGTCCTTCTTGCTTGGAGCTGCAGGTTTTGCCTCATGCACCTTTCCTTTCTGGGGAGGTGTTTCCTGACCTCTACAGTTCTTATACGCCACATTTAACTGACGGAGCACCGTCTCTTCCGTGACACCGGGACCCTGGGGATCAAACCATGATCTGGCTAGGGCCCGTTTCTCTGGCAAGCTGTTGGTAGCCAAGCAACGGAGCCAATGAACCCACTGTTCGTTGCTCATTTGAGCCCGTTCAGGCATACCTGGACAGCTGCGTCGATACACTGGCCTCAGCCTTCCTGCGAAAACCAGTGGGGGTTCTCCAGATAGCTGCAGGGTCCCTTCCACATGCTCGAACGGACTACCGTCGTCCACTCCCATTACTTCTAAAACTTCCTCCTTGAGATCCGTATACCCTTTCCGTCCCCTCTTGCCATCCTCCGAGAGGCACTGAAGGATTGTAGGATCCAGGGAGAAAAGCAACAGTTTCGCCTGTTCCTGATCATCGCAGTCATTTATGGCTGCTGTTTCCTCTATCTCCCTGAATGAATCAAGAGATCTCCCTTTACTGTGAGTCGTGTGAGGTGGCTCACCATGGACCTTAAGTGCGGGCCAGCGTAGGGCACCACGAGCTGGTTCTGATGGGGTCCGATACCGCCATCGGCAGTGTTGGGACCGAACCTCTGGTGCCGGGCAGGACACATTGGTGCCGGTCCCGGCTTGGCTACCAGTGGTTCTTCCTCACCCTCCATCTCGGCTACCTCCTCCTTTTCCGACCAAGTCTCACTATAGCTCGGCGGTGCTGAGGGTTCGGTGGCTGGTACCACAATTACCTCAGCTGGAATCGGCTGTTTAGATTCCTTTTAAAAGTCCATGTGACTAGCTTTCGGGCTGACGAGACACACCATGCCTTTTGCCTTAACCAGGGCCATTCTTAGGTCCTCTATGGCCTTTTGGCAGGGGCCGTGGTCTGTGCTCTCAAACCCATGCTCAAGGGCTACCTTGTAAGCTGCCTTAACCTCCACTACTCTCTCCTCCTGCGCTCTTAGCTGTTGTGCGAGGCGGGCACTTTTCTCCCGTATCCTCGTTTCATTGATCTTTGCCTCAGTAACCTGGCATTCCAGGTACTCTATCCTAGCCTGATGTTGACTAGCTGCCACTTGGCATTACTGATTCAGCGCGTGAAGCGCTGTGATGAGTTTTTCCCCACCCATGGCCTTTTCCTCTATCTCTGCTGCCTGGGTTGTGATTCTGGCTGCCTGTGCTGCAACGACCCGGTCCAAGATCTGGACCTGCTTCTTGTAACACATCAGCCACACTACCTTTTCCACTGACTTCTTATGATCTTTGCTCTCTGTCCACCTGATGGCTGCGTCCACCGGACGCCCATCCAGCAAGAGATCGGAAATCCACTGTTTAGTGAGATTTACCTTGCCAAAGACATAATCCGCTATCCTCTCATCCATTGCATTTTGACCATTCAAACTTGGATCTACTACATTGCAATCCTGCTGCCAGAGTCCTGCTGCGGTCGCCATTTTCTGTAAGGGGTTTTCCTTGAGAGCTTTCCCTGAGGTTTCTCTCTCTAGAGGCCTCTCTCTCTTGCACAGTAAAACATTGAATGGTTCGACCCACTCGCCCCTTAGATTCTATACTCTGGACTTAGGTGCAGGAACTACAATGTAGAGAAGACTCTTGTAGACCAAGTTTGATGAATCAAAATGAAATTTTATTGCAAATGGAAAAGTATCAAATCAAACGCAACACAGATAAGAGTACAGTATATGGGTGGGAAAAATAAACACAAACAAATCATAACGACATTATACTAACTAAGGCAAATACAGGCATCTTATACTCTACAAAGATCATCATGAAATAAGGAAACACACGGAACATCGAGGGACAACAACTCATGTTAATTGTACCCTTAAATCCACCCCCTTATTAAACCTATCTAGATATGATTGTGAAGTGCCAGAAACATGCTCACCAATCCCACTAGGAAGTGCAAGGTTTTGAAAACGAGTCGAATCCTACAGAGGGTAATGGTTGATGGGTGTTTGTGTGACTGAAAGGCTGTTTCCAGTGGGATTCCGCAGGGCTCAGTACTAGGTCCCTTGCTTTTTGTGGTATATATCGATGATCTAGACTTGAATTTAGGGGGTATGATTAAGAAGTTTGCAGATGATACTAAAATCAGCTGTGTGGTTGATACTGAAGTAGGAAGCTGTAGACTGCAGGGAGATATCAATAAATTGGTCAGGTGGGCAGAACAGTGGCGAATGAAATTCAATCCGGAGAAGTGTGAGGTAATGCATTTGGGGAAGGCAACAAGGAAAGTGAATACACATTAAATGGTAGGACACTGAGTAGTGTAGAGGAACAAAGGGACCTTGGCGTGCATGTCCACAGGTCTCTGAAGGTAGCAGACCAAGTAGATAAGGTGGTTAAGAAGGCATATGGAATGCTTGCCTTTATTAGCCATGGCATAGAATACAAGAGCAGGGGGGTTATGCTTCAACTGTATAAAACACTAGTTAGGCCTCAGCTAGAGTACTGCGCGCAGTTCTGGTCACCACATTACAGGAAAGATGTGGTTGCACTAGAGAGGGTACAGAGATTTACAAGGGTGTTGCCGGGAGTAGAGTATCTTAGCTATGAGGAAAGACTGGATACGCTGGGTTTGTTTTTCTTGGAACAGAGTAGGCTGAGGGGAGACCTTATTGAGGTGTATAAAATTATGAGGGCGCCTAGATAAAGTGGATAGAAATGACCTATTTCCCTTAGCAGAGGGGTCAAAAACCAGGGGGCACAGATCTAAAGTAATTGGTGGAAGGTTTAGAGGGGATTTGAGGGGAAATTTCTTCACCCAGAGGGTTGTGGGGGTGTGGATATCACTGCCTGAAAGGGTGGTAGAGGCAGGAACCCTAACCACATTTAAAAAGTACTTGGATGTTCACTTGGGATGCTGTAACCTGCAGGGCTATGGACCAAGAGCTGGGAAGTGGGATTAGGCTGGTTAGTTCTTTGTTGGCCGGCGTGGACACGATGGGCCAAAAAGGCAATTTCCGTGCTGTAACTTTCTATGATTCTATGAAACAAAAATGACCAAGCAGTAGGTTTCTTTTAATAGAATACATTTTTAATTCCATTTGCATGAGTGATTTTTTTCCATTAAATATATTTTTGGTATGATACACGTTCCTCAGTAATAAGTAGGCTGGCACTGTATCACAGCAAAGCTCCTACACCTTCAAAATTCTCTAACAGAATTAAGACTATTAAATGGTATACTGACAGCATACCAGTGACAGTGTGTGTCCAATTTATTTAAAGGAAAACTCCAGGATCCAAACAAGAAATCGATTATACATTAATATCCTTGCACACGCATGACTTCCTGTCTACAAAACCCTATAAATTTCTACATCCATATTTCTAATGGAAACACATTAAGTAAACTTGTCATGCAGCCTGCATTATAAAGAAACTCCTCTGTTCCAAACAAATTGTATTTCCTAAATTGCTGTAGGTTTTGTTAGTTTGCTATGAATAATATAAAATCAAAGAGTTATATAAAAATAAAGACTAAATAAAAATGGGGGAATAATTCGGTATTGACTATTTTGGGGCTACTTTGCGCCGGCGACCACAAAATTCAGTTTTAGCACCCCAAGAAGGAGGTAGAGCACTAAACCAAGTACAACACTTCCTTCTTGGAGCGCTAATCCCGAATATCAGGGTGGAGACTTCAACGCTGCTGCGTTCAAAGGCTCCCTGCCTCCATTAAAGGGAAGATCCATCACTGCAGGCTCTGCAATGGAAAAATGATCTACCTTGACCACCAAGGCTGCCATGATCCAATGCGATCAGCCCGGCATTCAAGCAGAGTGCCGAGCTGATCGATTGCGTGCAGAAATCCTCGAACAAAACAACAACAGGAAAGGTACTTTTTTTTTACTTACCTCGGCCACCTCGCCTTTAATTATTGCCTCCGAAGCTGCTGGTCACTCGATGCACGCCTTCTGCAACTGTTGGTGTTTCCGACCGGCATTGCTGCAGGGGGCAAACGTCAATTTCAGATCCGGGGCAATGCGCACACGGATGACGACGTGATCTCTGGGCGAAGGAAATCGGGGCGCAACGCCATAACACCATCACAAAACTCCCGGCGAATATAGCCGGAGTCAATGTCAATGCTGCGCCCAGCCTCAAAGTCATATGTGCCCCGTTAGCTCCCCTAACGAGAGGCATAAAGGCACCCAATTTCTCCCCCTATGTAATTTGGTGTAGTTGTGCGCCACCCTCTGACCTCACATCACCTAAAGACTACACCTGGTCGAGAAAAGACTACCCGGGTCCAACTCCTGGGACATCAACAGGCATTTTAATAAAAAAAGAAAATTTTGGAAATCACAGCAAGTCAGTCAGCAGTTGATAGGGAAAGAGAAGTTAACATTTTAAGGTAGGTTTTCCAAGAGCCCAATCCCAATGAAACAGCTCATAGCCCATGAGATTTTTTTGGAAAATCATTGACAGCGGGCCTGCAAACTTGCAGTGAGCAACCAGCAACTTACTCTGTCTCAGGCAAGCAGAAACCTATCTCAGGCGAGTATGCAGAAATCAACCTCGGGCGAAAGTGCAGAAATCTACCTCAGGTGATTAGGCAGAAATCTACATTAGGCGAGTATGCTGAACTGTACCTCAGGTGAACATGCAGAAATCTACTTCAGGCAAGCACGCAGAAATGTACCTCAGGTGAGTATGCACAAATCTATCTCAGGCGAACATGCAGAAATCTACCTCAGACGAACACACAGAAATCTAACTCAGATAAGCACGCAGAAATCTACCTCAGGCGAATACGCAGAAATCTAAGTCAGGCGAACACGCAGAAATCTACATCAGGCGAACATGCAGAAATCTACCTCAGGTGAGTATGCAGAAATCTACCTCATACAAACACGCAGAAATCTAACTCAGGCGAACACCCAGAAACATACCTCTGGCAAACACGCAGAAATCTACCTCAGGCGAACACGTAGAAATCTACCTCAGGCGAGTTCGCAGAAATCTACCTCAGGCCAACACGCAGAAATCTAACTCAGACGAGCAAACAGAAATCTACCTCAGGCGAACACGCACAAATCTAACTCAGGCTAACATGCAGAAATCTACCTCAGGTGAACATGCAGAAATATACCTCAGGTGAGCATGCAGAAATCTACCTCAGGTGAGTACACAGAAATCTACCTTAGGCGAACATGCAGAAATCTACCTCAGGCGAGTTCACAGAAATCTACCTCAGGCGAACATACAGAAATCTACCTCAGGTGAGTACACAGAAATCTACCTCAGGCGAACATGCAGAAATCTACCTTAGGCAAACATGCAGGAATCTACCTCAGGTGAACATGCAGAAACCTACCTCAGGCAAACATGCAGGAATCTACCTCAGGCGAGTACGCAGAAATCTACCTCAGGAGAACATGCAGTAACCTACATCAGCGATTACGCACAAATCTACCTCAGGCGTGTATGCAGAAATTTACCTCAGGTGAGCACGCAGAAATCTACCTCAGGCGAATATGCAGAAATCTACCTCAGGCAAATATGCAGGAATCTACCTCAGGCTTGTATGCAGAAATCTACCTCAGGTGAACACGCAGAAATCTACCTCAGGTGAACATGCAGAAATCTACCTCAGGCGAACATGCAGAAATCTACCTCAGGCATGTATGCAGAAATCTACCTCAGCGATTACGCACAAATCTACCTCAGGCATGTATGCAGAAACCTACATCAGCGATTACGCACAAATCAAACTCAGGCGAGGATGCAGAAAACTATCTCAGAGGAAAACACAGAAATCTACCTCAGGCGAGAACACAGAAATCTACCTCAGGCGAGCAAGCAGATATCTACCTCAAGTGAACACGCAGAAAGCTACTTCAGACGAGAACACAGAAGTCTACCTCAGGTGAGTACGCAGAAATCTACCTCAAGTGAACATGCAGAAATCTACCTCAGGCGAACACGCAGAAATCTACCTCAGGCGAGTATGCACAAATCTAGCTTAGGCGTTTACACACAAATCTACCTTATTCGAGTACGCAGCAATCTTTGTCAGTCAATTACACAGAAATCTACCTTAGGCGAGCACACAGAAATCTACGTCAGGCAAACATGAAGAAATGTACCTCATGCAAACATTCAGAAATCTACCACAAGCGAACACGCAGAAATCTACCTCAGGCGAGTATGCACAAATCTACCTTAGGCGAACACGCAGAAATCTATGTCAGTCGATTACACAGAAATCTACCTCAGGCAAACACGCAGAAATCTACCTCAGGCGAACACACAGAAAACTACGTCAGGCGAGTTAGCAGAAATTTACCTCAGGCGAACACACAGAAATGTACCTCATGCAAACATGCAGAAATCTACCTCAGGCGAGCAAGCAGCAATCTATCTCAGATGAACATGCAGAAATGTACCTCAGGCGAGCACGCAGAAACCTACCTCAGGCGAGTGCGCAGAAATATACCTCAGGCGAGTTCGCAGAAATCTACCTCAGGCGAACACACAGAAATCTACCTCAGGTGATTAGGCAGAAATCTAACTCAGGCGTGTACGGAGAAATATACCTCAGGCGAGCAAGCAGAAATCTACCTCAGGCGAACACGCAGAAATCTACCTCAGGCGAGTATGCAGAAATCTACGTCAGTCAATAATGCAGAAATCTACCTTAGGCGAACACGCACAAATCGAACTCAGGCGAACATGCAGAAATCTAACTCAGGCAAGCACGCAGAAATCTACCTCAGGTGAGTATGCAGAAATCTACCTCAAGCGAACACGCAGAAATCTACCTCAGACGAACACGCAGAAATCTAAGTCAGACAAGCACGCGGAAATCTACCTCAGGCGAACACGCAGAAATCTACCTTAGGCAAACATGCAGGAATCTACCTCAGGTGAACATGCAGAAATCTACCTCAGGCAAACATGCAGGAATCTACCTCAGGCGAGTACACAGAAATCTACCTCAGGAGAACATGCAGTAACCTACCTCAGCGATTACGCACAAATCTACCTCAGGCGTGTATGCAGAAATCTACCTCAGGTGAACACGCAGAAACCTACCTCAGGCGAGTACGCAGAAATATACCTCAGGCGAGTTCGCAGAAATCTATCTCAGGCGAACACACAGAAATCTACCTCAGCGATTACGCACAAATCTACCTCAGGCGTGTATGCAGAAATCTACATCAGCGATTACGCACAAATCAAACTCAGGCGAGGATGCAGAAAACTATCTCAGAGGAAAACACAGAAATCTACTTCAGGCGAGAACACAGAAATCTACATCAGGCGAGCAAGCAGATATCTACCTCAAGTGAACACACAGAAATCTGCCTCAGACGAGAACACAGAAATCTACCTCAGGTGAGTATGCAGAAATCTACCTCAAGTGGACATGCAGAAATCTACCTCAGGCGAACACGCAGAAATCTACCTCAGGTGAGTGTGCACAAATCTACCTTAGGCGATTACACACAAATCTACCTTAGGCGAGTGCGTAGAAATCTATGCCAGTCAATGACACAGAAATCTACCTTAGGTGAGCACACAGAAATCTACGTCAGGCAAACATGAAGAAATGTACCTTATGCAAACATGTAGAAATCTACCACAAGCAAACACGCAGAAATCTACCTCAGGCGAACACGCAGAAATCTACCTCAGGCGAGTATGCACAAATCTACCTTACGTGAACACGCAGAAATCTATGTCAGCCGATTACACAGAAATCTACCTCAGGCGAACATGCAGAAATCTACCTCAGGCGAACACACAGAAATCTACGTCAGGCGAGTTAGCAGAAATTTACCTCAGGCGAACACACAGAAGTGTACCTCATGCAAACATGCAGAAATCTACCTCAGGCGAGCAAGCAGCAATCTACCTCAGATGAACATGCAGAAATGTACCTTAGGCAAGCACGCAGAAACCTACCTCAGGCGAGTACGCAGAAATATACCTCAGGCGAGTTCGCAGAAATCTACCTCAGGCGAACACACAGAAATCTACCTTAGGTGATTAGGCAGAAATCTAACTCAGGCGTGTACGGAGAAATATACCTCAGGCGAGCAAGCAGAAATCTACCTCAGTCGAACACGCAGAAATCTACCTCAGGCGAGTATGCAGAAATCTACGTCAGTCAATAACGCAGAAATCTACCTTAGGCGAACACGCAGAAATCTAACTCAGGCGAACACGCAGAAATCTAACTCAGGCTAACACGCCAAAATCTACCTCAGATGAACACTCAGAAATGTACCTCAGGTGAACACGCAGAAATGTACCTCAGGTGAGTACACAGAAATCTACCTCAGGCGAACACGCAGAAATGTACCTCAGGCAAACATGCAGAAATCTACCTCAGGCGTGTTCGCAGAAATCTACCTCAGGCGAACACGCAGAAATATACCTCAGGCAAACATGCAGAAATATACCTCAGGCGAGTCGCAGAAATCTACCTCAGGCAAACATGCAGAAATCTACCTCAGGCATGTTCGCAGAATTCTACCTCAGGCGAACACACAGAAATATACCTCAGGCGAACAATCAGAAATGAACCTCGGGCAAAAATGCAGAAATCTACCCCAGGCAAACACGCAGAAATCTACCTCAGGCAAACACGCAGAAATCTACCTCAGGCGAGCATGCAGAAATGTACCTCAGGCAAACACGCAGAAATCTACCTCAGACGAACACGCAGAAATCTACCTCAGGCAAGTTCGCAGAAATCTACGTCAGTCAATAACGCAGAAATCTAACTCAGGCGAGCAAACAGAAATCTACCTCAGGCGAACACGCACAAATCTAACTCAGTCTAACATGCAGAAATCTACCTCAGGTGAACATGCAGAAATCTACCTCAGGTGAGCATGCAGAAATCTACCTCAGGTGAGTACACAGAAATCTACCTTAGGCGAACATGCAGAAATCTACCTCAGGCGAGTTCACAGAAATCTACCTCAGGCAAACACACAGAAATCTACCTCAGGTGAGTATACAGAAATCTACCTCAGGCGAACATGCAGAAATATACCTCAGGCAAAATGCAGAAATCTACCTCAGGTGAACATGCAGAAATCTACCTCAGGCAAACATGCAGGAATCTACCTCAGCGAAAACGCACAAATCTACCTCAGGCATGTATGCAGAAATCTACCTCAGGTGAACACGCAGAAATCTACCTCAGGCGAATATGCAGAAATCTACCTCAGGCAAATATGCAGGAATCTACCTCAGGCATGTATGCAGAAATCTACCTCAGGTGAACACGCAGAAATCTACCTCAGGTGAACATGCAGAAATCTACCTCAGGCGAACACGCAGAAATCTACCTCAGGCATGTATGCAGAAATCTACCTCAGCGATTACGCACAAATCTACCTCAGGCATGTATGCTGAAATCTACATCAGAGATTACGCACAAATCAAACTCAGGCGAGGATGCAGAAAACTATCTCAGAGGAAAACACAGAAATCTACCTCAGGCAAGAACACAGAAATCTACCTCAGGCGAGCAAGCAGATATCTACCTCAAGTGAACACGCAGAAAGCTACCTCAGACGAGAACACAGAAATCTACCTCAGGTGAGTACGCAGAAATCTACCTCAAGTGAACATGCAGAAATCTACCTCAGGCGAACACGCAGAAATCTACCTCAGGCGAATATGCACAAATCTAGCTTAGGCGATTACACACAAATCTACCTTAGGTGAGTACACAGCAATCTATGTCAGTCAATTACACAGAAATCTACCTTAGGCGAGCACACAGAAATCTACGTCAGGCAAACATGAAGAAATGTACCTCATGCAAACATGCAGAAATCTACCACAAGCAAACACGCAGAAATCTACCTCAGGCGAACACGCAGAAATCTACCTCAGGCGAGTATGCACAAATCTACCTTAGGCGAACACGCAGAAATCTATGTCAGTCGATTACACAGAAATCTACCTCAGGCGAACACGCAGAAATCTACCTCAGGCGAACACGCAGAAATCTACCTCAGGCAAACATGCAGAAATCTACCTCAGGCGTGTTCGCAGAAATCTACCTCAGGCAAACATGCAGAAATATACCTCAGGCGAGTCGCAGAAATCTACCTCAGGCAAACATGCAGAAATCTACCTCAGGTGAACATGCAGAAATCTACCTCAGGTGAACATGCAGAAATCTACCTCAGGCAAACATGCAGGAATCTACCTCAGGCAAGTACGCAGAAATCTACATCTGGTGAACATGCAGTAATCTACCTCAGCGATTACGCACAAATCTACCTCAGGCATGTATGCAGAAATCTACCTCAGGTGAATACGCAGAAATCTACCTCAGACGAATATGCAGAAATCTACCTCAGGTGAACACACAGAAATCTACCTCAGGTGAACATGCAGAAATCTACCTCAGGCGAACACGCAGAAATCTACCTCAGGCATGTATGCAGAAATCTACCTCAGCGATTACGCACAAATCTACCTCAGGCATGTATGCAGAAATCTACATCAGCGATTACGCACAAGTCAAACTCAGGCGAGGATGCAGAAAACTAGCTCAGAGGAAAACACAGAAATCTACCTCAGGCAAGAACACAGAAATCTACCTCAGGCGAGCAAGCAGATATCTACCTCAAGTGAACACGCAGAAAGCTACCTCAGACGAGAACACAGAAATCTACCTCAGGTGAGTACACAGAAATCTACCTCAAGTGAACATGCAGAAATCTATCTCAGGCGAACACGCAGAAATCTACCTGAGGCGAATATGCACAAATCTAGCTTAGGCGATGACACACAAATCTACCTTAGGTGAGTACACAGCAATCTATGTCAGTCAATTACACAGAAATCTACCTTAGGCGAGCACACAGAAATCTACGTCAGGCAAACATGAAGAAATGTACCTCATGCAAACATGCAGAAATCTACCACAAGCGAGTATGCACAAATCTACCTTAGGCGAACACGCAGAAATCTATGTCAGTCGATTACACAGAAATCTACCTCAGGCGAACACGCAGAAATCTACCTCAGGCGAACACACAGAAATCTACGTCAGGCGAGTTAGCAGAAATTTACCTCAGGCGAACACACAGAAATGTACCTCATGCAAACATGCAGAAATCTACCTCAGGCGAGCAAGCAGCAATCTATCTCAGATGAACATGCAGAAATGTACCTCAGGCGAGTACGCAGAAATATACCTCAGGCGAGTTCGCAGAAATCTACCTCAGGCGAACACACAGAAATCTACCTCAGGTGATTAGGCAGAAATCTAACTCAGGCGTGTACGGAGAAATATACCTCAGGCGAGCAAGCAGAAATCTACCTCAGGCGAACACGCAGAAATCTACCTCAGGCGAGTATGCAGAAAGTTACGTCAGTCAATAATACAGAAATCTACCTTAGGCGAACACGCACAAATCTAACTCAGGCGAACATGCAGAAATCTAACTCAGGCAAGCACGCAGAAATCTACCTCAGGTGAGTATGCAGAAATCTACCTCAAGCGAACACGCAGAAATCTACCTCAGACGAACACGCAGAAATCTACCTCAGATGAACACTCAGAAATGTACCTCAGGTGAACACGCAGAAATCTACCTCAGGCAAGCACGCAGAAATCCACCTCAGGTGAGTCTGCAGAAATCTACCTCAAGCGAACACGCAGAAATCTACCTCAGACGAACACGCAGAAATCTAACTCAGACAAGCACGCAGAAATCTACCTCAGGCGAATACGCAGAAATCTAAGTCAGGCGAACACGCAGAAATCTACATCAGGCAAACATGCAGAAAGCTACCTCAGGTGAGTACGCAGAAATCTACCTCAGACAAACACGCAGAAATCTAACTCAGGCGAACACGCAGAAATCTACATCAGGCAAACATGCAGAAAGCTACCTCAGGTGAGTACGCAGAAATCTACCTCAGAAAAACACGCAGAAATCTAACTCAGGTGAACACGCACAAACATACCCCTGGCAAACACGCAAAAATCTACCTCAGACGAACACATAGAAATCTGTCTCAGGCAAGTATGCAGAAATCTACCTCAGGCGAACAAGTAGAAATCTACCTCAGGCGAGTTCACAGAAATCTATGTCAGTCAATAACGCAGAAATCTAACTCAGGGGAGCAAACAGAAATCTACCTCAGGTGAACACGCACAAATCTAACTAAGGCTAACATGCAGAAATCTACCTCAGGTGAACACGCAGAAATCTACCTCAGGTGAGCACGCAGAAATCTACCTCAGGTGAGTACAGAGAAATCTACCTCAGGCGAACATGCAGAAATCTACCTCAGGCGAGTTCACAGAAATCTACCTCAGGCAAACACACAGAAATCTACCTCAGGTGAATACACAGAAATCTACCTCAGGTGAACATGCAGAAATATACCTCAGGCGAGTACGAAGAAATCTAACTCAGGTGAACATGCAGTAATCTACCTCAGCGATTACGCACAAATCTACCTCAGGCATGTATGCAGAAATCTACCTCAGGTGAATGCGCAGAAATCTACCTCAGGTGAATATGCAGAAATCCAGCTCAGGCAAACATGCAGGAACCTACCTCAGGCTTGTATGCAGAAATCTACCTCAGGCAAACACGCAGAAATCTACCTCAGGCATGTATGCAGAAATCTACCTCAGCGATTACGCACAAATCTACCTCAGGTGTGTATGCAGAAATCTACATCAGCGATTATGCACAAATCAAACTCAGGCGAGGATGCAGAAAAAAATCTCAGAGGAAAGCACAGAAATCTACCTCAGGCGAGAACACAGAAATCTACATCAGGCGAGCAAGCAGATATCTACCTCAAGTGAACACGCAGAAATCTACCTCAGACGAGAACACAGAAATCTACCTCAGGTGAGTATGCAGAAATCTACCTCAAGTGGACATGCAAAATCTACCTCAGGTGAGTATGCACAAATCTACCTTAGGCGATTACACACAAATCTACCTTAGGCGAGTGCGTAGAAATCTATGCCAGTCAATGACACAGAAATCTACCTTAGGTGAGCACACAGAAATCTACGTCAGGCAAACATGAAGAAATGTACCTCATGCAAACATGTAGAAATCTACCACAAGCAAACACGCAGAAATCTACCTCAGGCGAACACGCAGAAATCTACCTCAGGTGAGTATGCACAAATCTACCTTACGCGAACACGCAGAAATCTATGTCAGCCGATTACACAGAAATCTACCTCAGGCGAACACGCAGAAATCTACCTCAGGCGAACACACAGAAATCTACGTCAGGCGAGTTAGCAGAAATTTACCTCAGGCGAACACACAGAAATGTACCTCATGCAAACATGCAGAAATCTACCTCAGGCGAGCAAGCAGCAATCTACCTCAGATGAACATGCAGAAATGTACCTTAGGCAAGCACGCAGAAACCTACCTCAGGCGAGTACGCAGAAATATACCTCAGGCGAGTTCGCAGAAATCTACCTCAGGCGAACACACAGAAATCTACCTAAGGTGATTAGGCAGAAATCTAACTCAGGCGTGTACGGAGAAATATACCTCAGGCGAGCAAGCAGAAATCCACCTCAGGCGAACACGCAGAAATCTACCTCAGGCGAGTATGCAGAAATCTACGTCAGTCAATAACGCAGAAATCTACCTTAGGCGAACACGCAAAAATCTAACTCAGGCGAACACGCAGAAATCTAACTCAAGCTAACACGCCAAAATCTACCTCAGATGAACACTCAGAAATGTACCTCAGGTGAACACGCAGAAATGTACCTCAGGTGAGTACACAGAAATCTACCTCAGGCGAACAAGCAGAAATGTACCTCAGGCAAACATGCAGAAATCTACCTCAGGCGGGTTGGCAGAAATCTACCTCAGGCGAACACGCAGAAATATACCTCAGGCAAACATGCAAAAATATACCTCAGGCGAGTCGCAGAAATCTACCTCAGGCAAACATGCAGAAATCTACCTCAGGCATGTTCGCAGAATTCTACCTCAGGTGAGCATGCAGAAATATACCTCGGGCAAAAATGCAGAAATCTACCTCAGGCAAACATGCAGAAATCTACCTCAGGCAAACACGCAGAAATCTACCTCAGGTGAGCATGCAGAAATGTACCTCAGGCAAACACGCAGAAGTCTACCTCAGACGAACACGCAGAAATCTACCTCAGGCAAATTCGCAGAAATCTACGTCAGTCAATAACGCAGAAATCTAACTCAGGCGAGCAAACAGAAATCTACCTCAGGTGAACACCCACAAATCTAACTCAGGCTAACATGCAGAAATCTACCTCAGGTGAACACGCAGAAATCTACCTCAGGTGAGCATGCAGAAATCTACCTCAGGTGAGTATACAGAAATCTACATTAGGCGAACATGCAGAAATCTACCTCAGGCGAGTTCACAGAAATCTACCTCAGGCGAACACACAGAAATCTACCTCAGGTGAGTATACAGAAATCTACCTCAGGCGAACACACAGAAATCTACCTCAGGTGAGTATACAGAAATCTACCTCAGGTGAACATGCAGAATTCTACCTCAGGCGAACACACAGAAATATACCTCAGGTGAACAATCAGAAATGTACCTTGGGCAAAAATGCAGAAATCTACCCCAGGCAAACACGCAGAAATCTACCTCAGGCAAACACGCAGAAATCTACCTCAGGCGAACACGCAGAAATCTACCTCAGGCGAACACGCAGAAATCTACCTCAGGCATGTATGCAGAAATCTACCTCAGCGATTACGCACAAATTAACCTCAGGCATGGATGCAGAAATCTACACCAGAGATTAGGCACAAATCAAACTCAGGCGAGGATGCAGAAAACTATCTCAGAGGAAAACACAGAAATCCACCTCATGCAAGAACACAGTAATCTACCTCAGGCGAGCAAGCAGATATCTACCTCAAGTGAACACGCAGAAAGCTACCTCAGACGAGAACACAGAAATCTACCTCAGGTGAGTATGCAGAAATCTACCTCAAGTGAACATGCAGAAATCTACCTCAGGCGAACACGCAGAAATCTACCTCAGGCGAGTATGCACAAATCTAGCTTAGGCGATTACACACAAATCTACCTTAGGCGAGTACGCAGCAATCTATGTCAGTCAATTACACAGAAATCTACCTTAGGCGAGCATGCAGAAATCTACGTCAGGCAAACATGAAGAAATGTACCTCATGCAAACATGCAGAAATCTACCACAAGCGAACACGCGGAAATCTACATCAGGCGAACACGCTGAAATCTACCTCAGGCGAGTATGCACAAATCTACCTTAGGCGAACACGCAGAAATCTATGTCAGTCGATTACACAGAAATCTACCTCAGGTGAACACGCAGAAATCTACCTCAGGCGAACACACAGAAATCTACGTCAGGCGAGTTAGCAGAAATTTACCTCAGGCGAACACACAGAAATGTACCTCATGCAAACATGCAGAAATCTACCTCAGGCAAGCAAGCAGCAATCTATCTCAGATGAACATGCAGAAATGCACCTCAGGCGAGCACGCAGAAACCTACCTCAGGCTAGTACGCAGAAATATACCTCAGGCGAGTTCGCAGAAATCTACCTCAGGCGAACACACAGAAATCTACCTCAGGTGATTAGGCAGAAATCTAATTCAGGCATGTACGGAGAAATATACCTCAGGCGAGCAAGCAGAAATCTACCTCAGGCGAACACGCAGAAATCTACCTCAGGCGAGTATGCAGAAATCTACTTCAGTCAATAACGCAGAAATCTACCTTAGGCAAACACGTACAAATCTAACTCAGGCGAACATGCAGAAATCTAACTCAGGCAAGCACGCAGAAATCTACCTCAGGTGAGTATGCAGAAATCTACCTCAAGCGAACACGCAGAAATCTACCTCAGGTGAGCATGCAGAAATGTACCTCAGGCAAACACGCAGAAATCTACCTCAGACGAACACGCAGAAATCTATCTCAGGCAAATTCGCAGAAATCTACGTCAGTCAATAATGCAGAAATCTAACTCAGGCGAGCAAACAGAAATCTACCTCAGGCGAACACGCACAAATCTAACTCAGGCTAACATGCAGAAATCTACCTCAGGTGAACACGCAGAAATCTACCTCAGGTGAGCATGCAGAAATCTACCTCAGGTGAGTACACAGAAATCTACCTTAGGCGAACATGCAGAAATCTACCTCAGGCGAATTCACATAAATCTACCTCAGGTGAACACACAGAAATCTACCTCAGGTGAGTATACAGAAATCTACCTCAGGCGAACACACAGAAATCTACCTCAGGTGAGTATACAGAAATCTACCTCAGGCGAACATGCAGAAATATACCTCAGGCAAACATGCAGAAATCTACCTCAGGTGAACATGCAGAAATCTACCTCAGACAAACATGCAGGAATCTACCTCAGGCGAGTATGCAGAAATCTACCTCAGGTGAACATGCAGTAATCTACCTCAGCGATTACGCACAAATCTACCTCAGGCATGTATGCAGAGATCTACCTCAGGTGAACACGCAGAAATCTACCTCAGGCGAATATGCAGGAATCTACCTCAAGCAAATATGCAGGAATCTACCTCAGGCTTGTATGCAGAAATCTGCCTCAGGTGAACACGCAGAAATCTACCTCAGGTGAACATGCAGAAATCTACCTCAGGCGAACACGCAGAAATCTACCTCAGGCATGTATGCAGAAATCTACCTCAGCGATTACGCACAAATTAACCTCAGGCATGTATGCAGAAATCTACATCAGAGATTACGCACAAATCAAACTCAGGCGAGGATGCAGAAAACTATCTCAGAGGAAAACACAGAAATCCACCTCAGGCAAGAACACAGTAATCTACCTCAGGCGAGCAAGCAGATATCTACCTCAAGTGAACACGCAGAAATCTACCTCAGACGAGAACACAGAAATCTACCTCAGGTGAGTACGCAGAAATCTACCTCAAGTGAACATGCAGAAATCTACCTCAGGCGAACACGCAGAAATCAACCTCAGGCGAGTATGCACAAATCTACCTTAGGCGAGTACGCAGCAATCTATGTCAGTCAATTACACAGAAATCTACCTTAGGCGAGCACACAGAAATCTACGTCAGGCAAACATGAAGAAATGTACCTCATGCAAACATGCAGAAATCTATCACAAGCGAACACGCAGAAATCTACCTCAGGCGAACACGCAGAAATCTACCTCAGGCGAGTATGCACAAATCTACCTTAGGCGAACACGCAGAAATCTATGTCAGTCGATTACACAGAAATCTACCTCAGGCGAACACGCAGAAATCTACCTCAGGCGAACACACAGAAATCTACGTCAGGCGAGTTAGCAGAAATTTACCTCAGGTGAACACACAGAAATGTACCTCATGCAAACATGCAGAAATCTACCTCAGGCAAGCAAGCAGCAATCTATCTCAGATGAACATGCAGAAATGCACCTCAGGCGAGCACGCAGAAACCTACCTCAGGCTAGTACGCAGAAATATACGTCAGGCGAGTTCGCAGAAATCTGCCTCAGGCGAACACACAGAAATCTACCTCAGGTGATTAGGCAGAAATCTAATTCAGGCGTGTACGGAGAAATATACCGCAGGCGAGCAAGCAGAAATCTACCTCAGGCGAACACGCAGAAATCTACCTCAGGCGAGTATGCAGAAATCTACTTCAGTCAATAACGCAGAAATCTACCTTAGGCGAACACGCACAAATCTAACTCAGGCGAACATGCAGAAATCTAACTCAGGCAAGCACGCAGAAATCTACCTCAGGTGAGTATGCAGAAATCTACCTCAAGCGAACACGCAGAAATCTATCTCAGGCGAATACGCAGAAATCTAATTCAGGCGAACACGCAGAAATCTACATCAGGCAAACAAGCCGAAATCCACCTCCGGTGAGTACGCAGAAATCTACCTCAGACAAACACGCAGAAATCTACCTCAGATGAACACTCAGAAATGTACCTCAGGTGAACACGCAGAAATCTAACTCAGGCAAGCACGCAGAAATCCACCTCAGGTGAGTCTGCAGAAATCTACCCTAAGCGAACACGCAGAAATCTACCTCAGACGAACACACAGAAATCTAACTCAGACAAGCAAGCAGAAATCTACTTCAGGCGAATACGCAGAAATCTAAGTCAGGCGAACACGCAGAAATCTACATCAGGCAAACATGCAGAAAGCTACCTCAGGTGAGTACGCAGAAATCTACCTCAGACAAACACGCAGAAATCTAACTCAGGCGAACACGCAGAAACATACCCCTGGCAAACACGCAAAAATCTACCTCAGACGAACACGTAGAAATCTACCTCAGGCGAGTATGCTGAAATCTACCTCAGGCGAACAAGTAGAAATCTACCTCAGGCGAGTTCACAGAAATCTATGTCAGTCAATAACGCAGAAATCTAACTCAGGGGAGGAAACAGAAATCTACCTCAGGTGAACACGCAGAAATCTACCTCAGGTGAACATGCAGTAATCTACCTCAGCGATTATGCACAAATCTACCTCAGGCATGTATGCAGAAATCTACCTCAGGTGAATGCGCAGAAATCTACCTCAGGCGAATATGCAGAAATCCAGCTCAGGCAAACATGCAGGAACCTACCTCAGGCTTGTATGCAGAAATCTACCTCAGGCAAACACGCAGAAATCTACCTCAGGCATGTATGCAGAAATCTACCTCAGCGATTACGCACAAATCTACCTCAGGCGTGTATGCAGAAATCTACATCAGCGATTACGCACAAATCAAACTCAGGCGAGGATGCAGAAAACTATCTCAGAGGAAAACACAGAAATCTACCTCAGGCGAACACGCAGAAATCTACCTCAGGCAAACACACTGAAATCTACGTCAGGCGAGTTAGCAGAAATTTACCTCAGGTGAACACACAGAAATGTCCCTCATGCAAACATGCAGAAATCTACCTCAGGCAAGCAAGCAGCAATCTATCTCAGATGAACATGCAGAGATGTACCTCTGGCGAGCAAGCAGAAACCTACCTCAGGCTAGTACGCAGAAATATACCTCAGGTGAGTTCGCAGAAATCTACCTCAGGCGAACACACAGAAATCTACCTCAGGTGATTAGGCAGAAATCTAATTCAGGCGTGTACGGAGAAATATACCTCAGGCGAGCAAGCAGAAATCTACCTCAGGCGAACACGCAGAAATCTACCTCAGGCGAGTATGCACAAATCTAGCTTAGGCGATTACACACAAATCTACCTTAGGCGAGTACGCAGCAATCTATGTCAGTCAATTACACAGAAATCTACCTTAGGCGAGCACGCAGAAATCTACGTCAGGCAAACATGAAGAAATGTACCTCATGCAAACATGCAGAAATCTACCACAAGCGAACACGCAGAAATCTACATCAGGCGAACACGCTGAAATCTACCTCAGGCGAGTATGCACAAATCTACCTTAGGCGAACACGCAGAAATCTATGTCAGTCGATTACACAGAAATCTACCTCAGGCGAACACGCAGAAATCTACCTCAGGCGAACAAACAGAAATCTACGTCAGGCGAGTTAGCAGAAATTTACCTCAGGCGAACACACAGAAATGTACCTCATGCAAACATGCAGAAATCTACCTCAGGCAAGCAAGCAGCAATCTATCTCAGATGAACATGCAGAAATGCACCTCAGGCGAGCACGCAGAAACCTACCTCAGGCTAGTATGCAGAAATATACCTCAGGCGAGTTCGCAGAAATCTACCTCAGGCGAACACACAGAAATCTACCTCAGGTGATTAGGCAGAAATCTAATTCAGGCATGTACGGAGAAATATACCTCAGGCGAGCAAGCAGAAATCTACCTCAGGCGAACACGCAGAAATCTACCTCAGGCGAGTATGCAGAAATCTACTTCAGTCAATAACGCAGAAATCTACCTTAGGCGAACACGCACAAATCTAACTCAGGCGAACATGCAGAAATCTAACTCAGGCAAGCACGCAGAAATCTACCTCAGGTGAGTATGCAGAAATCTACCTCAAGCGAACACGCAGAAATCTACCTCAGGCGAATACGCAGAAATCTAAGTCAGGCGAACACGCAGAAATCTACATCAGGCAAACAAGCCGAAATCCACCTCCGGTGAGTATGCAGAAATCTACCTCAGATGAACACTCAGAAATGTACCTCAGGTGAACACGCAGAAATCTACCTCAGGCAAGCACGCAGAAATCTGCCTCAAGTGAGTATGCAGAAATCTACCCTAAGCGAACACGCAGAAATCTACCTCAGACGAACACGCAGAAATCTAACTCAGACAAGCACGCAGAAATCTACCTCAGGCGAATACGCAGAAATCTAAGTCAGGCGAACACGCAGAAATCTACATCAGGCAAACATGCAGAAAGCTAGCTCAGGTGAGTACGCAGAAATCTACCTCAGAC
The DNA here is from genome assembly GCF_052327205.1 of Somniosus microcephalus. NCBI lineage: Eukaryota > Metazoa > Chordata > Chondrichthyes > Squaliformes > Somniosidae > Somniosus > Somniosus microcephalus. The sequence continues at coordinate 44,013,264 of NC_140996.1, read as the reverse complement.
AAACACACAGAAATCTAACTCAGGCGAACACGCAGAAACATACCCCTGGCAAACACGCAAAAATCTACCTCAGACGAACACGTAGAAATCTACCTCAGGCGAGTATGCTGAAATCTACCTCAGGCGAACAAGTAGAAATCTACCTCAGGCGAGTTCACAGAAATCTATGTCAGTCAATAACGCAGAAATCTAACTCAGGGGAGCAAACAGAAATCTACCTCAGGTGAACACGCACAAATCTAACTAAGGCTAACATGCAGAAATCTACCTCAGGTGAACACGCAGAAATCTACCTCAGGTGAGCACGCAGAAATCTACCTCAGGTGAGTACAGAGAAATCTACCTCAGGCGAACATGCAGAAATCTACCTCAGGCGAGTTCACAGAAATCTACCTCAGGCAAACACACAGAAATCTACCTCAGGTGAGTACGCAGAAATCTACCTCAGGCGAACATACAGAAATATACCTCAGGCGAGTAGCAGAAATCTACCTCAGGTGAACATGCAGTAATCTACCTCAGCGATTATGCACAAATCTACCTCAGGCATGTATGCAGAAATCTACCTCAGGTGAATGCGCAGAAATCTACCTCAGGCGAATATGCTGAAATCCAGCTCAGGCAAACATGCAGGAACCTACCTCAGGCTTGAATGCAGAAATCTACCTCAGGCAAACATGCAGAAATCTACCTCAGGCATGTATGCAGAAATCTACCTCAGCGATTACGCACAAATCTACCTCAGGCGTGTATGCAGAAATCTACATCAGCGATTACGCACAAATCAAACTCAGGCGAGGATGCAGAAAACTATCTCAGAGGAAAACACAGAAATCTACCTCAGGCGAGAACTCAGAAATCTACATCAGGCGAGCAAGCAGATATCTACCTCAAGTGAACACGCAGAAATCTACCTCAGACGAGAACACAGAAATCTACCTCAGGTGAGTATGCAGAAATCTACCTCAAATGGACATGCAGAAATCTAACTCAGGCGAACACGCAGAAATCTACCTCAGGTGAATATGCACAAATCTACCTTAGACGATTACACACAAATCTACCTTAGGCGAGTACGCAGCAATCTATGCCAGTCAATGACACAGAAATCTACCTTAGGTGAGCACACAGAAATCTACGTCAGGCAAACATGAAGAAATGTACCTTATGCAAACATGTAGAAATCTACCACAAGCTAACTCGCAGAAATCTACCTCAGGCGAACACGCAGAAATCTACCTCAGGCGAGTATGCAGAAATCTACCTTAGGCGAACACGCAGAAATCTATGTCAGCCGATTACACAGAAATCTACCTCAGGCGAACACGCAGAAATCTACCTCAGGCGAACACACAGAAATCTACGTCAGGCAAGTTAGCAGAAATTTACCTCAGGCGAACACACAGAAATGTATCTCATGTAAACATGCAGAAATCTACCTCAGGCGAGCAAGCAGCAATCTACCTCAGATGATCATGCAGAAATGTACCTCAGGCAAGCACGCAGAAACCTACCTCAGGCGAGTACGCAGAAATATACCTCAGGCGAGTTCGCAGAAATCTACCTCAGGCGAACACACAGAAATCTACCTAAGGTGATTAGGCAGAAATCTAACTCAGGCGTGTACGGAGAAATATACCTCAGGCGAGCAAGCAGAAATCTACCTCAGGCGAACACGCAGAAATCTACCTCAGGCGAGTATGCAGAAATCTACCTCAGTCAATAACGCAGAAATCTACCTTAGGCGAACACGCAAAAATCTAACTCAGGCGAACACGCAGAAATCTAACTCAGGCTATCACGCCAAAATCTACCTCAGATGAACACTCAGAAATGTACCTCAGGTGAACACGCAGAAATGTACCTCAGGTGAGTACACAGAAATCTACCTCAGGCGAACACGCAGAAATGTACCTCAGGCAAACATGCAGAAATCTACCTCAGGCGTGTTCGCAGAAATCTACCTCAGGCGAACACGCAGAAATATACCTCAGGCAAACATGCAGAAATATACCTCAGGCGTGTCGCAGAAATCTACCTCAGGCAAACATGCAGAAATCTACCTCAGGCATGTTCGCAGAATTCTACCTCAGGCGAACACACAGAAATATACTTCAGGCGAACAATCAGAAATGTACCTCGGGCAAAAATGCAGAAATCTACCTCAGGCAAACACGCAGAAATCTACCTCAGACGAACACGCAGAAATCTACCTCAGGCGAACTCGCAGAAATCTACCTCAGACAAACACACAGAAATCTACCTCAGGCGATCTCGCAGAAATCTACCTCAGGTGAACGCGCAGAAATCTACCTCAGACGAACACGCAGAAATCTACCTCAGCCGAACACGCAGAAATCTACCTCAGGTGAACGCGCAGAAATCTATCTCAGGCGAACACGCAGAAATATACCTCAGGCGAGTAAGCAGAAATCTACCTCAGGCTAGAAAACAGAAATCTATCTCAGGTGAGCAAGCAGAAATCTACCTCAGGCGAACAATCAGAAATGTACCTCAGGCAAAAACGCAGAAATCTACCTCAGACGAACACGCAGAAATCTAACTCAGGCGAACTCGTGGAAATCTACCTCAGACGAACACGCAGAAATCTACCTCAGCCAAACACGCAGAAATCTACCTCTGCTGAACAAGCAGAAATCTACATCAGGCGAACACACAGAAATCTACCTCAGGTGAGTACGCAGAAATCTACCTCAGGCGAACACGCAGAAATCTACCTCAGGCGAACACGCAGAAATATACCTCAGGCGAGTAAGCAGAAATCTACCTCAGGCAAACACACAGAAATCTACGTCAGGCGAGTTAGCAGAAATTTACCTCAGGCAAACACACAGAAATGTACCTCATGCAAACATGCAGAAATCTACCTCAGGTGAGCAAGCAGCAACCTACCTCAGATGAACATGCAGAAATGTACCTCAGGCAAGCACGCAGAAACCTACCTCAGGCGAGTATGCAGAAATATACCTCAGGCGAGTTCGCAGAAATCTACCTCAGGCGAACACACAGAAATCTACCTCAGGTGATTAGGCAGAAATCTAACTCAGGCGTGTATGGAGAAATTTACCTCAGGCGAGCAAGCAGAATTCTACCTCAGGCGAACATGCAGAAATCTACCTCAGGCGAGTATGCAGAAATCTACGTCAGTCAATAACGCAGAAATCTACCTTAGGCGAACACGCAGAAATCTAACTCAGGCGAACACGCAGAAATCTAACTCAGGCTAACATGCCAAAATCTACCTCAGGTGAACACTCAGAAATGTACCTCAGGTGAACATGCAGAAATGTACCTCAGGTGAGTACACAGAAATCTACCTCAGGCGAACACGCAGAAATGTACCTCAGGCAAACATGCAGAAATCTACCTCAGGCGTGTTCGCAGAAATCTACCTCAGGTGAACACGCAGAAATATACCTCAGGCAAACATGCAGAAATCTACCTCAGGCGAGTTCGCAGAAATCTACCTCAGGCAAACATGCAGAAATCTACCTCAGGCGTGTTCGCAGAATTCTACCTCAGGCGAGCACACAGAAATATACCTCAGGCGAACAATCAGAAATCTACCTCAGGCAAACATGCAGAAATCTACCTCAGGCAAACACGCAGAAATCTACCTCAGGCAAACACGCAGAAATCTACCTCAGGCGAGCACGCAGAAATGTACCTCAGGCAAACATGCAGAAATCTACCTCAGACGAACACGCAGAAATCTACCTCAGGCAAACTCGCAGAAATCTACCTCAGACAAACACACAGAAATCTAGCTCAGGCGAACACACAGAAATCTACCTCAGGTGAGTACGCAGAAATGTACCTCAGGCGAACACGCAGAAATCTACCGCAGGCGAACACGCAGAAATATACCTCAGATGAACACGCAGAAATCTACCTCAGGCGAACTCGCAGAAATCTACCTCAGATGAACACGCAGAAATCTACCTCAGCCGAACATGCAGAAATCTACCTCAGGTGAACACGCAGAAATCTACCTCAGGCTAGAAAACAGCAATCTACCTCATGTGAGTAGGCAGGAATCTACCTCAGGCGAACACGCAGAAATGGAGCTCAGGCAAACTCGCAGAAATCTACCTCAGATGAACACGCAGAAATCTACCTCAGGTGAACACGCAGAAATCTACCTCAGGTGAACACGCAGAAATCTACCTCAGGCTAGAAAACAGCAATCTACCTCAGGTGAGCAAGTAGTAATCTACCTCAGGCAAACACGCAGAAATGTACCTCAGGCAAACACGCAGAAATGTACCTCAGATGAACACGCAAAAATCTAACACAGGCGACCTCGCAGAAACCTACCTTAGGCAAACACGCAGACATCTACCTCAGGTGAACACGCAGAAATCTACCTCAGGTGAACACACAGAAATCTGCCTCAGGTGAGTACGCAGAAATCTACCTCAGGCGAACACGCAGAAATCTACCTCAGGCGAACACGCAGAAATATACCTCAGGCGAGTAAGCCAAAATCTACCTTAGGCTAGAAAACAGAAATCTACCTCAGGCGAACACACAGAAACCTACCTCAGGCGAACATGCAGAAATCTACCTCAGGCAAACATACAGAAAACTACCTCAGGCGAACACGCAGAAATCTACCTCAGGCAAACACGCAGAAATCTACCTCAGGCTTGGTCGCAGAGAACTACCTCAGGCGAACACGCAGAAACATACCTCTGGCAAACACACAGAAATCTACCTCAGGCAAACACGCAGAAATCTACCTCAGGCGTGGTCGCAGAAAACTACCTCAGGTGAACACACAGAAATATATCTCAGGCGAGTACGCAGAAATCTATGTCAGTTGATTACACAGAAATATACCTCAGGCGAGCACGCAGAAACATACCTCTGGCAAACACGCAGAAATCTACCTCAGGCGAACACGCAGAAATATAACTCAGGTGAACACACAGAAATCTACATCAGGTGAACATGCAGAAATCTACCCCAAGCAAGCACGCAGAAATCTACCTCAGGTGAACACGCAGAAATCTACCTCAGCAAGCACGCAGAAATCTACCTCAGGTGAACACGCAGAAATCTACCTCAGCCAAGCACGCAGAAATCTACCTCATGCGAGCATGCAGAAATCTACTTCAGGCGATTATGCAGAAATCTACCTCAGACGAGTACGCAGAAATCTACCTCGTGCGAGCACGCAGAAATCTACTTCAAGCAATTACGCAGAAATCTACCTCAGTCAATAACGCTGAAATCTAACTCAGGCAAGCACGCAGAAACCTACTTCAGGCGATTACGCAGAAATCTAACTCAGGTGAGTTCGCAGAAATCTACCTCAGTCGAACACACACAAATCTAACTCAGGCTAACACGCAGAAATCTACCTCAGGTGAACACACCAAAATCTACCTAAGGTCAGCGCACAGAAATCTACCTCAGGCGAACACACAGAAATCTACGTCAGGCGAGTTAGCAGAAATTTACCTCAGGCGAACACACAGAAATGTACCTCATGCAAACATGCAGAAATCTACCTCAGGTGAACAAGCAGCAATCTACCTCAGATGAACATGCAGAAATGTACCTCAGGCAAGCACGCAGAAACCTACCTCAGGCGAGTACGCAGAAATATACCTCAGGCGAGTTCGCAGAAATCTACCTCAGGCGAACACACAGAAATCTACCTCAGGTGATTAGGCAGAAATCTAACTCAGGCGTGTATGGAGAAATTTACCTCAGGCGAGCAAGCAGAATTCTACCTCAGGCGAACACGCAGAAATCTACCTCAGGCGAGTATGCAGAAATCTACGTCAATCAATAACGCAGAAATCTACCTTAGGCGAACACGCAGAAATCTAACTCAGGCGAACACGCAGAAATCTAACTCAGGCTAACATGCCAAAATCTACCTCAGATGAACACTCAGAAATGTACCTCAGGTGAACATGCAGAAATGTACCTCAGCTGAGTGCACAGAAATCTACCTCAGGTGAACACGCAGAAATGTACCTCAGGCAAACATGCAGAAATCTACCTCAGGTGAGCAAGCAGTAATCTACCTCAGATGAACATGCAGAAATGTACCTCAGGCAAGCACGCAGAAACCTACCACAGGTGAGTACGCAGAAATATACCTCAGGCGAACACGCAGAAATCTAACTCAGGCTAACATGCCAAAATCTACCTCAGATGAACACTCAGAAATGTACCTCAGGTGAACATGCAGAAATGTACCTCAGGTGAGTACACAGAAATCTACCTCAGGCGAACACGCAGAAATCTAACTCAGGCGAACACGCAGAAATCTAACTCAGGCTAACATGCCAAAATCTACCTCAGATGAACACTCAGAAATGTACCTCAGGTGAACATGCAGAAATGTACCTCAGGTGAGTACACAGAAATCTACCTCAGGCGAACACGCAGAAATGTACCTCAGACAAACATGCAGAGATCTACCTCAGGTGAGCAAGCAGCAATCTACCTCAGATGAACATGCAGAAATGTACCTCAGGCAAGCACGCAGAAACCTACCTCAGGCGAGTACGCAGAAATATACCTGAGGCGAACACGCAGAAATCTAACTCAGGCTAACATGCCAAAATCTACCTCAGATGAACACTCAGAAATGTACCTCAGGTGAACATGCAGAAATGTACCTCAGGTGAGTACACAGAAACCTACCTCAGGCGAGTACGCAGAAATATACCTCAGGCGAGTTCGCAGAATTCTACCTCAGGCGAACACGCAGAAATCTACCTCAGGCGAGTATGCAGAAATTACGTCAGTCAATAACGCAGAAATCTACCTCAGGCGAACACGCAGAAATCTAACTCAGGCGAACACGCAGAAATCTAACTCAGGCTAACATGCCAAAATCTACCTCAGATGAACACTCAGAAATGTACCTCAGGTGAACATGCAGAAATGTACCTCAGGTGAGTACACAGAAATCTACCTCAGGCGAACACGCAGAAATGTACCTCAGGCAAACATGCAGAAATCTACCTCAGGTGAGCAAGCAGCAATCTACCTCAGATGAACATGCAGAAATGTACCTCAGGCAAGCACGCAGAAACCTACCTCAGGCGAGTACGCAGAAATATACCTCAGGCGAACACGCAGAAATCTAACTCAGGCGAACACGCAGAAATCTAACTCAGGCTAACATGCCAAAATCTACCTCAGATGAACACTCAGAAATGTACCTCAGGTGAACATGCAGAAATGTACCTCAGGTGAGTACACAGAAATCTACCTCAGGCGAACACGCAGAAATGTACCTCAGGCAAACATGCAGAAATCTACCTCAGGCGTGTTCGCAGAAATCTACCTCAGGTGAACACGCAGAAATATACCTCAGGCAAACATGCAGAAATCTACCTCAGGCGAGTTCGCAGAAATCTACCTCAGGCAAACATGCAGAAATCTACCTCAGGCGTGTTCGCAGAATTCTACCTCAGGCGAGCACACAGAAATATACCTCAGGCGAACAATCAGAAATCTACCTCAGGCAAACATGCAGAAATCTACCTCAGGCAAACACGCAGAAATCTACCTCAGGCAAACACGCAGAAATCTACCTCAGGCGAGCACGCAGAAATGTACCTCAGGCAAACATGCAGAAATCTACCTCAGACGAACACGCAGAAATCTACCTCAGGCAAACTCGCAGAAATCTACCTCAGACAAACACACAGAAATCTACCTCAGGCGAACACACAGAAATCTACCTCAGGTGATTACGCAGAAATGTACCTCAGGCGAACACGCAGAAATCTACCGCAGGCGAACATGCAGAAATCTACCTCAGGCTAGAAAACAGCAATCTACCTCAGGTGAGTAGGCAGAAATCTACCTCAGGCGAACACGCAGAAATGTACCTCAGGCAAACTCACAGAAATCTACCTCAGATGAACACGCAGAAATCTAGCTCAGCCGAACATGCAGAAATCTACCTCAGGTGAACACGCAGAAATCTACCTCAGGCTAGAAAACAGCAATCTACCTCAGGTGAGCAAGTAGTAATCTTCCTCAGGCGTACACGCAGAAATGTACCTCAGGCAAACACGCAGAAATCTACCTCAGATGAACACGCAGAAATCTAACACAGGCGACCTCGCAGAAATCTACCTTCGGCGAACACGCAGAAATCTACCTCAGGTGAACACGCAGAAATCTACCTCAGGTGAACACACAGAAATCTGCCTCAGGTGAGTACGCAGAAATCTACCTCAGGCGAACACGCAGAAATCTACCTCAGGCGAACACGCAGAAATATACCTCAGGCGAGTAAGCCGAAATCTACCTCAGGCTAGAAAACAGAAATCTACCTCAGGCGAACACACAGAAACCTACCTCAGGCGAACATGCAGAAATCTACCTCAGGTGAACACACAGAAAACTACCTCAGGCGAACATGCAGAAACCTACCTCAGGCAAACACGCAGAAATCTACCTCAGTCTTGGTCGCAGAGAACTACCTCAGGCGAACACGCAGAAACATACCTCTGGCAAACACACAGAAATCTACCTCAGGCAAACACGCAGAAATCTACCTCAGGCGTGGTCGCAGAAAACTACCTCAGGTGAACACGCAGAAATATATCTCAGGCGAGTACGCAGAAATCTATGTCAGTTGATTACACAGAAATATACCTCAGGCGAGCACGCAGAAACATACCTCTGGCAAACACGCAGAAATCTACCTCAGGCGAACACGCAGAAATATAACTCAGGTGAACACGCAGAAATCTACATCAGGTGAACATGCAGAAATCTACCCCAAGCAAGCACGCAGAAATCTACCTCAGGTGAACACGCAGAAATCTACCTCAGCAAGCACGCAGAAATCTACCTCAGGTGAACACGCAGAAATCTACCTCAGCCAAGCACGCAGAAATCTACCTCATGCGAGCATGCAGAAATCTACTTCAGGCGATTATGCAGAAATCTACCTCAGACGAGTACGCAGAAATCTATCTCGTGTGAGCACGCAGAAATCTACTTCAAGCAATTACGCAGAAATCTACCTCAGTCAATAATGCTGAAATCTAACTCAGGCAAGCACGCAGAAACCTACTTCAGGCGATTACGCAGAAATCTACCTCAGGTGAGTTCGCAGAAATCTACCTCAGTCAATAACACAGAAATCTAACTCAGGTGAGCACGCAGAAATCTACCTCAGGCGAACACGCACAAATCTAACTCAGGCTAACACGCAGAAATCTACCTCAGGTGAACACACCAAAATCTACCTAAGGTGAGCACGCAGAAATCTACCTCAGGTGAACACGCAGAAATCTACCTCAGGTGAACACGCAGAAATTTACCTCAGGCAAACATGCACAAATCTACCTCAGGTGTTTTCGCAGAAATCTACCTCAGGCGAACACACACAAATCTACCTCAGGTGAACACGCAGAAATTTACCTCAGGCAAACATGCAGAAATCTACCTCAGGTGTGTTCGCAGAAATCTACCTCAGGCGAACACACACAAATCTAACTCATGCGAGTACGCAGAAATCTACCACAGGCGAGGACACAGAAAACTACCTCAGGCGAACACACAGAAATTTACCTCAGATGAACACGCAGACATCTACCTCAGACGAACACGCAGAAATGTACCTGAGTCTAACACGCAGAAACCTACCTCAGGCAAAAACACAGAAATCTACCTCAGGCGAACACGCAGAAATCTACCTCAGGCGAGTTCACAGAAATCTACCCTTTTGGTTGAACCCCTTTACCACCTGAGATATGAACCTGTCTTTCTGTATTAAAGGCTGACTGACCATTTGCATTTGTAGTTTCTTTTTACCGCAATATATTATGGTATCCCTAATTCTCCTCCAATCTTGTGTTCCCAAGCTAATTTCTTTCCCATGATCTTGTCTATGCCATAAAACTAGGTTTTGAAGAAGACATCATGGCCTAGAAATTGAGTTGATGCCGCGCCAGGGCTTTAGCGCCGGAAATTTAGCGCCGGCGCTAATTCCCTTGCGCGCGCCAAAAATTCAGTAGCGCCGCGCCCAGACGGCTGCCGGCGCTACTGGCGGGCGTGAGCGCCTCCCAATGGGCGCTGAGTGCCGAATTGCGGCGCTAATCCGGCGCTGCGGCACCCGATGCGGTGCGGCAGGCTGGGGAAGTGCAGGCCTCCTCCTTCAGTTAAGGAGGAGCTGCCTGCACCCGCCCGCTGTCCGTTCAAATATTGAAAAAATGAGCCCGGCACCTCGGACAAGTGCCGGGCTTGCAGGCCAGACGCATCTGTTCCGCGGGGGGGGGGGGTGGAGGAGTCCGGGGAGGGAGGTGCGGCCAGGCAGCCGACGGGAAAGCGGCCGGCCGCCGCGCGACCTTAATGCGCCGGCGCAAACTCGGGGAAGACTCGGTTGCCAGAGTCTTAGTTGCGGCTGCCACGGGCGAGGCGGCCGCAACTGAATTTCGGCGCTGGGGCCCGTCGTCATGGCAACCGGGACGCTGCGCACACCGATGACGTCATCGGTGCCGGCGCAGCGCTACCGGTCTACCGCGGCGTAAGGGCCCCAGGCAATTTCGGCGCCGGCGCCAAATGCAGCGCTAGGCCCTCTAGCGCCGCAAAATCGGCGCTAAGGGCACTCAATTTCTAGGCCCATTGATTTAACTGCTTTTCGGAACATTTATCAGCCTTTCGTCTAAAACTCCATAATTAAAGCGAACCTCTTTGTTAAATACACCTACGATCAATAACTGTTGGAACTGTTAACACATGTACGTGATAAAAAATAGATTTGTTATCTATAAAGCAGGTGTGACCTGTTGAGGGCTCCAACCCAACTGTTAGGGAAGTACAGTGCTATAAACAAAGTTCTGAATCACGACTTGAAAACAACTTTGATTGTGATTTGATAGGGAGGCTCTTTTGTTTTCTGCTCCAGGATTCTGAGGCAGTATTGCAGGACCACTTTGAGGAAGCTCAAATGCATTCTCCAGTCTGCTACTCACTCTTAAACACAAAAGTGACTTTAAGGACTTGATTGAGCCTGATCAGATGAGATGTAGTTAGTCATAGATGTTATGAAAAAATAAAGTTACTTATCCAATAACAAGACAGCACCCATTGTTGTATATATAGATAGAACACTAAGCAGTAAATTACTGGACCTGATTTTGATTACACTGGGGGATAACCTTAGTGATTGATCTATGCAATATAAATTATAATCAATAGCTTATTATTCATATTGGGGGAAAAATTGGGTATAGCCCATTTTGGGGCGCTAACCTTGCTGGGGCGCTAATTTTAGCACCCTGAAAAAGTTAGCACCCCTACCCCGTAAATTCAGTAGTAGCACCCCAAGAAGGAGGTGGAAGGCTACTGGAAGCCCTCCACCTCCTTCTTGGGGTGCTTCTACTCAATGTTGTGGTGCTACTACTGAATGTACGGGGTAGGGATGACAACTTTTTTGGGGCACTAAAATTAACGCCCCAAAATGGGCTATACCCAATTTTTCCCCCCATGAATGCAGGGAACATCCCAAGGTGCTTCACAGGAGAGTAATCAGACAAAGATTTTAGTTGTCAAGGATAGCCCAATCATAAGGAACTGGTAAAGCCTGCCTTTGAAAATTAACTCTCAGGACAGCTTTGATCCTGAGCTGCAACCAAACTAACAGGGGTGTGGAAAATTTGGTTAGTAACTCAAATTCAAAAGGATGAATGCACTTAAAGGTAAGTGACTGCATAAGGGGGGAATTAAATGTTGTGAGTGCTCATGGGGAGGTGCTTTGCACAATGTGAGCAATCCTCAGAAAATTGTGTGCATGCTGCTGATATTTAATATCCAATAATTTCAATGGAAGTGAAAATTGTGGGTAGTTGGCCCACAACTTTCCAATGCATGCTCATGAGATGCAAAGTTTCTCGCTGTGTGCAAGGACTCAGCAAATCTATCGTAATTTTTCAGCTTTATAAAGCTTCAACATTTATGTTAATTATTTGTCAAACTTTTCTATGGCTGGGAAAGGATGGAGAAAGAAGGACAAAGAGAAAATGAAGTTAAAGGAAACCAACATGGAGGCACAAAATGAGCTCTATGGGTAAGTGATAGAACAGCACCGCAGCTAAACCATGTCTGATGGTTGATAAAGTGGATGCATCACTGCAGGAGGCAGGTATGAACAGGCTTGCCCTTCGTAAAACTTCAGGATGTCTTCTCCAGAGAACATAAATGCACGCTCACAATGTCAAGGCCAGGCTCAGCAATTTTTTGCATTATCTCGTTGCCATTTGTGATAGAAAGACTTGCATTTATATAATGCCTTTCACAACCTCAAGATGTCCCAAAGGACTTTACAGCCAATTAAGTACTTTTGAAGTGTAATCACTTGCAATGTAGGAAAAGCAGCTGCTAATTTGTGAACAGCAAACTATCACAAACACATAATGGCCAGGAATATCGATACCACTAGAAAACGGGTGCAGGCACCGTAATGCACGATATGCCTACACCCGTTCAAAAAGCGCAGGCAGCACGTCAACTTCATTGTTGCTCCTCTTAAAAGCAGTCTGTCACTCTTAAAGCTGAGCTGCCTTCTGCAGATAAAAAAAATTAAAATTGCTTCAGCACTAGGCAGTCTGTACCTCTTGAAGGTGAGGTGTCTTCTGCTGATCAAAATGGTAAAAGTGTTTCAGCACTAACACAAATGGCACAACAGGCCAAGGATAGGGCACCCAAGGTCTCGGGCGCAGCATTCCAGCTTTGTGCAGGGGGTCAACACTGGAAGGGAGGCCCTCCAGAACGAAGGATGTGGGACCAACTGCACCATTAGCCTCAAACACTGCTCCATGCATGACCACCCCCCGCCCCCCCCCCTCCCCCATCACTCACCAACCAACAATCTCTACCAAACATGAGGCACACCTCACTTTCCTAGCTTCACTTCACCTCCTTAGAGGAAATGGTGCTGGCCATTCTTGGCAGGGGTACGGCTGAGCCCTTGGCCAGTGGCAGGGCTGAAAGGATACAAGATGCTGGTATCCTCATACGTTATCCTCCTTCTCACATCCCACTTCTCCCTCATCCCACAATATCTTCTGATTTACAAACTGCACATGGTGTAAGCATGCACCTCTTGCTTTCATCCCCTCCCCTCACCACAACCCTACTCTTGTGCCTTCATCATTTCAGACACACAAGAAATCCAGCCTGCTCAGCCAGTGATTGACCAAGAAGAGGGAGAGGAGAGTGAAGAAGAAGAAGAAGAAGAAGAAGAAGAAGAAGAAGAAGAAGAAGAAGAAGAAGAAACACCGTCACTCTATTTCACACTCCCAATCACCAGCTCCTCGAGGTCATCTTGCAAGGCTATCTGCAGTGTCTTCTCCCCCCAGCAGCCTTCTACCAGCCATGCTGCAGCCACTGGGGTAGCTCTGCGTGACAGCACTAGGATAGGCAAAGGCACACGCAGGTCACTCACTAAGGGGATGCACAAGGGTGATGAGTTGATTTTTAATGTAATATTGGATGCATATATGGATAAAGTTGGATTGGAAAATTTGCTTTGTGGTGGTTTTCATTTCAGCTTCGTGGCCAAGAGGACGCTGTGACAGAGGGAAGGTAAGGTGTGGGCAAATGTTGAAAGGGGAATTGGGGTTGTGTTCACTGGTACTGCAGGCAGATGATTTGATCCCGATATCCCAGCCAGAAATGGCCTGTCTGGGTTGCCTCCTTCCTTCCACTTCCTTCTCTTCTGCTTTTTCTCTTCTGCATCTTCCTCTTCTGCTTTTTCCTTTCTGCTTTTTCCCCTTCTACTTCCTACTCATCTCCTTCCTCCTCTTCTGCTTTCTCCTCCTCCCTTTGCGAGCAGCTTGTCCCTTTTGCTGCCTCTGCTCCATCTCCATGTGATATTGCAGCCCAAGGGGGACTGCAACCAGAGCCCCCAGGACTGGGAGCAAGTGGTGTTCTTGGAGGCTTTTCTTAAGAGCCAAAGCCTTGCAAACATCCAGCAGCACTCCCTGTGCTTCCTGCACACTTTAACAACTTTTTAAATGTACTGCACAAAGTCACTACTACAATAAAGTGTAAAGAAATCAGTCCAAAAGCAAAAATCTAAACTTACCTGAAAGTTGTGGGTGTCCCTTTGGCTCCGTGGCAGTGGCTCCGTTGTACTGCTGCATGCACATTCCTCCATGCATGGTTTGGAGAGGATGAAATTAAGAGCGATGATGCCCAAAATCACAGATCATGCATCAATTCATGCTGCCTACCTGCCCAAAATGGCAGCTGCCACGTTGCATGCTGGAAGTGGGCGGAAGCAAGGCAGCTGCCATTTTTTTCTTCCAAACTAATGGCTCCAATTTCTGGCCAATCTTTTTTAGGTGTTGGTTGCGGGGTAAATATTGGCCAAGATGCCAGGAGAACTCCCCTGCCCTTATTCGAAATAGTGCTGTGCGATCTTCTGCATTCACCTGCAAAGGCTGAGGGGGCCTTGGTTTAACATCTCATCCCCCGAACGGCACCTGCAACAGCGCAACACTGTCTCAGTACTGCACTGAAGGGCTGAATTTTAATGGGGAAGGTGGGTTGGAGATGGTGGGGGGGGCTCCGAAGAGGTCCGAAATCACCAGGTGACGGGTTTCCCGCAGGCCCTGCCGACTTTAACACCAGGGCCAAATCTGCATGGGAAGCCACTGTTTCCCACCCGCAGCTAGCCTGATTGAGAGGCGGCCTGGCTGTGGGGGGGTAGAAACATAGAAACATAGAAGATAGGAGCAGGAATAGGCCATTCGGCCCCTCGAGCCTGCGATACTAGGCCGCACAGAGGAGGAAGGGAGTGATCGGGTGGGGGCCGACGTTGGCTGGAGCAGCAAGGTGGGGGAGTCTCACCAGGATTGAGGGCCGGGAGCAGCAAGGTCGGGGGGAACTCACCAGGATCGTGGGCTGGGAGCAGCAAGGTGGGGGGGATCTCACCAGGATTGCGGGCCGGGAGCAGGACAGGGAGGTCTCACTAGGAAGGTGGGCCAGGAGGAGCACGGGGCAGGGCCGTGGGGGTGTGCCAGGAGGAGCACGGGTCGGGGCCACGGGGGTGGGCCAGGAGGAGCATGGGGCGGGGCCGTGGGGGTGGGCCAGGAGGAGCACGGGGCGGGGCCGCGGGGGTGCGCCAGGAGGAGCATGGGGCGGGGCCGTGGGGGTGCGCCAGGAGGAGCACGGGGCGGGGCCGTGGGGGTACGCCAGGAGGAGCACGGGGTGGGGCCGTGGGGGTGCACCAGGAGGAGCACGGGGCGGGGCCGTGGGGGTGGGCCTACAGAACATCGGGGATGATGGGCTGCAGGGCATGCCGTCTGCAGACGATCGGGGGCAATGGGTCACGGGGCAGCCGGAGGAATGGGGTAGGTGTATGAAGGGGTTGGGAGCCGGGAGCAGCACGGGGAAGGCTGGAGGAGCAAGGGAGCAAGCCTCGTGGAGGCATCGGAGGCCTGGGGCGGGACGGGGCGGGGGTGGAATTGGTGGCCTGGGGCATGCAATTTGAGGCTTTGGGGAGGGATCAGAGGCCTCGTGAGGGATCAGAGGCCTCGTGAGGGATCAGAGGCCTGGGGGGTCTCCGATCGCGGGGGGTGGTTGGGTTAGGCACTGACTGTGGATCCAGGAGGTAAGTGTAAAGGTACTTACCTCCTGGATGCAGCAGTCCTCGCCTTGCTGTAGCTGTCGGGTTTTATTAATGAAGACGACACAATCCTGGAGACTTGCCAGATTTTCTATTTCTTCTGACAATTTAAGGCTGTTAATCCAGTTCACCAAGGCCTCAGCCTTTGTCCTTTGCAGTGCCATTCTGTAGTTCTACTCACGATGTGACCTCAGGCTCTGGTTTCTGCACAGTGACTGCACGTGCTTTGATCAGGTAGACTGAGAGTCCCATGTAAATGCGCTATAATTATTTTAAAAAACAGAAAATGCTGAGAATACGCAGCAGGTCAGGTAGCATCAAGTGGGGCTGGGCTTCCGATCCCCGACATAAATATCAGCCTCATTCTAATATTTAAATAGACCGCCTGCCTCCTGGCAGCGGCTTCACTGCCCGTCCCCACCCCGCCTCCTTTAAAACCGCAAGTGGGCAGGTTCGAGGAGGGTCCAGGTCAGGATTCACTATTTTAACAATTTAACTAACCACACACTCCCAACCCACCCATTCTTTTACATAGAAACACAGAAGCATAGAAGATAGGAGCAGGAGTAGGCCATTCGACACCTCGAGCCTGCTCCGCCATTCAATGCGATCATGGCTGATCATCCAAATTCAGTACCCTGTCCCCGCTTTCTCCCCATACCCCTTGATCCCTTTAGCCTCAAGAAATATATCCAACTCCTTCTTGAATATATTTAATGAATTGGCTTCTACTGCCTTCTGTGGTAGAGAATTCCACAGGTTCACCACTCTCTGGGTGAAGAAATTCCTCCTCATTTCTGTCCTAAATGGTCTACCCCTTATCCTTAGACTGTGACCCCTGGTTCTGGACTCCCCGACCATCGGGAACATCCTTCCTGCATCTAGTCTGTCCAGTCCTGTCAGAATTTTATAAGTTTCAAAGAGATCCCCTCTCATTCTTCTAAACTCCAGCGAGTACAAGCCCAATTGACCCAATCTCTCCTCATACATCATTCCTGCCATCCCAGGTATCAGTCTGGTAAATCTTCGCTGAACTCCTTCCATGGCAAGAATATCCTTCTTCAGATAAGGCGGCCAAAACTGCACACAATACTCAAGATGTGGTCTCACCAAGGCCCTGTATAACTGCAGCAAGAGATCCTTGTTCCTGTAGTCAAACCCTATCGCTACGAAGGCCAACATGCCATTTGCCTTCTTAACCGCCTGCTGAACATGCATGCTTACCTTCAGCGACTGGTGCACAAGGACACCCAGGTCTCGTTGCACTTCCCCTTCTCCCAATCTATTGCCATTCAGATAATAATCTGCCTTCCTGTTTTTGCCACCAAAGTGGATAACCTCACATTTATCTACGTTATATTGTATCTGCCATGCTTTTGCCCAAGCACCCAACCTGTCTAAATCATCCTGGAGTTTCTCGGCATCCTCCTCACAGCACACACGCCCACCCAGCTTTGTGTCGTCTGCAAATTTGGAGATATTACATCCAGTTCCCTTGTCTAGATCATTAATATATATTGTAAATAGCTGGGGTCCAAGGACCGATCCCTGCGGTACCCCACTCGTCACTGCCTGCCACTTGGAAAAAGGCCCGTTTATTCCAACTCTTTGCTTTCTGTCTGCCAACCAGTTCTCTATCCAAGTTAATACCTTGCCCCCAATCCCATGTGCCTTAACTTTACATGCTAATCTCTTATGCGGGACCTTATCGAAAGCCTTCTGAAAGTCCAAATACACCACATCCACTGGTTCTCCCTTATCTATTTTACCAGTTACATCCTCAAAAAATTCCAGTAGATTAGTCAAGCATGATTTATCTTTTGTAAATCCATGTTGACTTTGTCCGATCTTGTCACTGTTTTCAAAGTGCTCTGCTGTTACATCTTTTATAATGGACTCTAGCATTTTCCCCACTACCGATGTCAGGCTTACCGGTCTGTAATTCCCCGTTTTCTCTCTACCACCTTTTTTGAATAGTGGGGTAACATTAGCTACCCACCAATCCAGGGGTACTGTTCCAGATTCCATCGAATGCTGCAAGATGATCAGCAAAACATCAACTATTTCTAGGGCCACTTCCTTAAGTACCTTAGGATGTAGATTATCAGGCCCTGGCGATTTATCGGCCTTCAATCTCATCAATTTCCCTAACACCATTTCCCTACAAATACTGATTTCTTTCAGCTCCTCCCTTTCATCAGACCGTATGTTGCCCGACATCTCTGGGAGGTTATTTGTGTCCTCCTTTGTGAAGACAGAACCAAAATATGTATTTAATTGGCCTGCCATTTCTTTGTTCCCCATTATAAATTCTCCTGATTCTGACTGCAAGGGACCTACGCTTGACTTCACCAATCTTTCTCTATTAACACATCTATAGAAGCTTTTACAGTCAGTTTTTATGTTCGCTGCAAGCTTACTCTCATTCTATTTTCCCTTTCTTAATTAATCCCTTTGTCATCCTTTGTTGAATCCTAAACTGCTCCCAGTCCTCAGGTTTACTGCTTTTTCTGGCCAATTTATATGTCCTCTCCTTGGATCTTATGCTATCCCTAATTTCCCTTGTTAGCCATGGTTGAGTCACCTTTTTTGTTTTATTTTTATGCCAAACTGGGATGAACAAATTCTGTAGTTCATCCATGCAGTCTTTGAATGTTTGCCATTGCCTATCCACCGTCATCCCTTTGAGTGACATTCCCCAATCAATCCTACCCAACTTGCACCTCAGACCATCGTAGTTTCCTTTATTTAAATTTAGGACCCTAGTCTCTGAGTCGACTACTTCATTCTCCATCTTAATGAAGAATTTGATCATATTATGATTGCTCCGACCCAAGGAGCCTTGTACAACAAGATTGCTAATTAATCCTTTCTCGTTACATAATACCCAGTCTAAGATGGCCTGATCTCTGGTTGGTTCCTTGACATATTGGTCCAGGAAACCATCCCTTAAACACTCCAGGAATTCCTCCTCCACAGTATTGTTACTAAATTGTTTAGCCCAATCTATATGTAGATTAAAGTCACCCATGATGACTGCTGTGCCCTTATTGCACGGTTCTCTAATTTCCCTTTTACTGCCATCCCCAACCTCCGCATTACTGTTTGGCGGTCTATATGCCACTCACACTAATGTTTTCTGCCCCTTGGTATTTCTCAGTTCTACCCATACAGATTCCACATCAACAGAGCTAATATCCTTCCTACAATTGTGTTAATCCCTTCTTTAACCAGCAATGCCACCCCACCTCCCTTTCCTTTTTGCCTATCTTTCCTGAAAATTGAATACCCCTGTATGTTGAGACCCCAGCCTTGGCCACCCTGGAGCCTTGTTCCCGTAATCCCAATCAAATCATATTCGTTTACCTCTATTTGCGCAGCTAATTCATCCACCTTATTACGAATGCTCCTCGCATTAAGACATAAAGCTTTCAGGCTTTTTTTTAACGCTCTTCGACCTATTAGAATTATTATTTACTGTGGCCATATTTGATTTAAACCGTTGATTTCTCTGACTGCCACTTTTGTTTTTCTCCTTCCTATATTTTGCTTTTATCCTTGTTTCCCATTCCTCTGTCCCCCTGCTCAGGTTCCCAACCCCCTGCCATTTTAGTTTAATCCCTCCCTCAGAGCACTAGCAAACACTCCCTCTAGGACATCGGTCCTGGCCCTGCCCAGGTGCAAACAGTCCAGTTTGAACTGGTCCCACCTCCCCCAGAACCGGTTCCAATGTCCCAGGAATTTGAATCCCTCCCCCTTGCACCATTCCTCTGGCCATGTATTCATCTGAAATATCCTTCTATTTCTACTCTGACTAGCACGTGGCACTGGTAGCAATCCTGAGATTACTATCTTTGAGGTCCTATTTTTAAATTTACCTTCTAACTCCCTATATTCAGCTTTTAGGACCTCATCTCGCTTTTTACCTATATCATTGGTACCTATATGCACCACGACAACTGGCTGTTCACCCTCCCCTTCCAAGATGTTCTGCAGCCGCTCTGAGACATCCTTGACCCTTGCACCAGCCGGCAACACACCATCCTGGAGTCTTGTTTGCGGCCGCAGAAATGCCTATCTATTCCCCTTACAATAGAATCCCCTATTACTATAGCTCTACTCCTCTTTTTCCTCCCGTCCTGTGCAGCAGAGCCACCCCTGGTGCCATGAAGTTGGCTGCTGCTGCCTTCCTCTGATAAGCCATCCCCCCCAACAGTACTCAAAGTTGTGTATCTGTTTGAGAGGGGGATGTCCACAGGGGACCCCTGCATTACCTGCCTGTGCCTGGTACTCTGTCTGTTGGTCACCCATTCCCTTTCTGCCTGTCCAACCTTTGCCTGCGGTGTGACCAACTGATCAAACATGATATTCATGACATCCTCAGCCTTGCGAATGGTCCAGTATGCATCCAATCGCAGCTCCAGCAGCGCAATGCGGTCTGCCAGTAGCTTCAGCTGGATACACTTCCTGCACACATAGTTGTCAGGGACACATGGCACAGGAGGAGCATACCACGTTACTGGGCTGTCCTGCCATGACTTACCCTTTAATTAATTGCAATTAAATTAACTCAAATAAATCCCACTAACTTTTTCCAGTTCTGACAAAGGGTCATTGACTTGAAACATTGGGGGGAACTTTCCCAGCCCTGGGGAGGCGGGTATGGAGGCGGGACTGTCGGGAAAATTGCAGAAACTGGGAGCGGGTACCAACCCTGCTCCCAACCCGCCTCCATGCCATCTTCCCGGGAGGCGGGTCCCCGACTCGCACAGGGACCCAACTCCTCGAGGCGGGAAGGGGATTACAGCAACTTAACTGCCTGGGTCAGCGAGGCGAGCAGTGGGTCTGCAGGGGAGAGAGGGGTCGAAAAGTGCACTGTGGAGGTGAGTGATGGGTGCAAGTGTGGACAGGTAAGTATGAGAGGTGAGTGCAAAGTGTTAGAAAAAGTTTACTTACCTTTGTTTCTTACTGCAGGCTTCAATCCTTGGGGATTCGGAGTTGCCTCATCTCAACGGCAGAGATGACAGAATGGCTGCTGCCTTCTCAGATGCAGGAGCCATCTGATTTCTGCTAAGGAGAGAGGTTTGGTAAGTCTTCAGTCCAAGTGCTCACCTTAGAACAGAGATTGGCAGTGTTTGTGAGCTTCTCAAATCTGTCAAACAATGACAATTCAACTGTCAAAATTTTTTGACAGATGAAACTTCATACGCTGATGTTCTCTGTCACTGGCTTTCCCTTAATTGGCCTGCTAAACCCTCAGGGCAGGCTTAACAAGATCAATCAAGGGAAAATAGCGTGGGTTGGCTGGACGGTTGGGAGCGGGACTGAAACCCGACAAGCAGCAGTCCCGCCCCCAACATGTCCCCATTGATAAAATCCAGCCCGTTAACTCTGTTTCTCGCTCCACAGTGCTGCCAGACCTGCTGAGAGTTTCCAACATTTTCTGTTGTTGTTTTGGATTTCCAGCATCTGCAGTGTTTTGCTATTGAGTTATATGCTCAAGTCTCTGGAGTGGACTTGAACCCCAACCTTCTAACACTGAGCCACAGCTGACACTCAACTCTTGGGAAACCTGGCATCTGGAAAATATTTTCTGTCCTGCCCAGCGGATGCCTCCTTTCACAGGGAAAGTGATGAATATATTGGTGCTTGCAAATACTTTGCATAGTTATGTACACCTGAATGACTATTTGGTGTATGTTATTGGTAGTGGCTTGGTATGGTATGGTATTAATATTTAATGCACACCCACAGAATGAGCCATGCCTGTGGTACAAGTTGTCTGTCGATCCGCCTGCAGCAGGTGGCATAGTTATGTGACAATCTCTACTGTGAAGTGGTGGTAGTAAAGACAGGTCTCCTCTGTGCAGGAGAGGGATCTATAAATGCGAGCCCTAGAGTAGTGATGCATGAGGGTAAAACGGTATCATTGCACTTGCATTTGTTGTCCCTCATGAACTTGCCTTCCTCATCTAAATCATACAGTATCACCAAAACTCCAATCTCATCACTGTGATTTCATTCATTGCCAGCAGAAGGAAAATAGTGGGAGGAAATAAAAATCCAAAATGGTGGACTACCCAGTTGAACCAACTAATGCATGGGACAAAGTGCAGCAAAATGTAATTTTAAACAAAATTTAAGATATTTTTACCTCACATTGTTAACTCCCATTAAGAATTTTACTTGAGCAGGACAGGTCCCAGGATATACACTGCCGCTAATTTATATGGGCAAGGTGTGCAGTGTGGATGGAACTTCACCCAAAGCCATAAGATTTAGCCTAAAACTGGCTTTAAATAATTTTTCAATCTAAATCAGGTCTGTGCTTTTCTGTAACATCAGCCAATTTCGTCTTTAAATCAGCAGTTGCAAAACGTGGCATGCTGAGAATTGGGCTGGTGCCCACCACCAGCATTACTGGCATTGCCTCACAAAATAAGCCCTAAAAAATCTTGTGTGGGATTTATTTGCGTAATTTTCAAGCCTCTACCGTGACTCCACTGGGCCGACAGCCTCTTCTCCCCCAGAACCCCCAAAAGTTTTTGCTGCAAATTGGGCTAGACCCGCAGGCCCAAATCTGATCCCCAGCCAGGCTCTGCACCAGAAATGGAGCCTCACAAAATGTACCCAAATATACTATAATCAGAAATCTTGATTTTTAAAAATAACTTTATTTACTTGATTTTTATAAACCCTTCAAGATATTAGTGTATAAGAAAGTGTGCCATTACAAAATGCTAAGCAAATAATTTGGTTTTCTGTGTCAATAATATGCATGGTTTCAAACATAACAAGAAAAGGACATGTTGATTAAAAGTTGTCATTCTACACATATGTTACATTATTTGTTACACTGTTTTAATATGCATGAATTGATTTCCACTGTCATTTTCATGATAGACAAATAAAAAAAAAGCTTTTTAATCCAGTTAAGCAATCCTGAAATTGCTAATTTGCCTAATCTCCCTGCATTAAATCATTTTCCATACAATATCCCTGCTTTTATTACCAAGGGCGTGAAGTTTCAGTACGACTTACAATTTTTTGGTGTACTTTGTTCATATTCAACCTCAGATAAACAATTGCTCACAATGTATTGAGTGAAGTGCGCACAGAATCGTGTGATTTGTAACAAGGTCCTTGGATACAATGGGGCTGAAAATCCATAGCTCACATTCCTGGCGGTTATGCTAGGAGCATGACGGCGGTGCCCTCAAGCGTTGACCACACTAGAGTTGATACCTGCAGTATTGCAAGTGGGAGGGCAGCTCATTAGCATGAATCTGGTAGCTACCAGCAATACTACAGGTGCACCTCTGATGTCTGCTTGACCCTGGTGCCTGGCCATTCTTGTGGGAGAGGAGTGGGTGCCCATGCCCAGCCTCAGCCATATGCTCTTTGACCCCCTGTGTTGGGTGGCTGATTTTTTTAAAAATTGGAGTCTTTTTTTGGGGGGTCCAGGTTGCTTTCCTGGCGTGCACCCCACCATTAGGGCCCACATGAGGCTGGTTCTCCCTCACCTTCCTTATACTTCAGGTCATGACATGGCCAAAGGAGGGGTAACTCCTGATATAGGGGGGTTGATTTTCTGCCAGCTGCCGGGCGGCTTTCCAGGCAGCCGGGGGCCGAAAATCGCCGAAAAAGCGGGTCACGACCCCCCCCGCCTGATTCCCCGCCCCGTCTGACTTTCGGACCACCGTTTCTCTCTGACCCGCTTCAGTCCCGGCCGCCGCTGGCGGGACTGGTCATCAGAACACTAATGGCCAATTATTACCTTGGTGAAGTAGAATTTCCGGGGCCGTTGCGAATTTAGGGCTTTTCCCATGTGAAAGACGCCTCCGGGGAACCCCGCTGATGAGACCTGGTGTGAAAACAGTTGGCTTGCTTGCTGTCAGCTGCAGGTCAATTGGAGAAGCTGCGATTTAAAGGGACAGCACTTGTATGTTGAAGGACCTTGTTGTTGCAGGTTTGGGGCTACTTCTTCAAGGCTTAGGCACAGCTGTGGAAGGTCAGAGCCTCACACACTTCTCCAATGCGATCTCCTGGGAGGCCCCTCTCGCCACCCTCACTCAGCACTTCCTCAGCAGAGACATCTACGAGAAGCATGGGATGCCTTTTTTTCCTTCCCTTCGTGCCATTAGAGGATCTCCAGCAGCAGAGGTGGCAGCAGCAGAACCAGGAACAGCAGGATCAGCAACAGGAGCACCAGGCTGCTGCTCACTCACCTGAAGCTGCACAGGCCAGAAGGGGCCAGCGCTTGGAAGTGGCTTGAGAGCACCTTGCTGCATTTTAGGGGGCCATGGGGACCCGTTTCTGCACTGGCAGTCCTACTCAGAAGGACATCCATGAAGGTCTAGTTTCTCTGTTCAACAGATGGCCAACGCTCCTCAAGAGATGTCATTCTCTTATGAGCACTCACCATGTTTTCCGTACCCTGGCGAGTTATCTCCTCCATGGAGGTTGCCAACCTTTCCATGGTGATGCGTTCATGCGCCAATGACTCCACAAAGGCTCTGCTCATGGTCGCTATGGACTCCTCCATTCGCTCCACACTCGCAGCGACCCTGGAGACAAAACCTGCCAGAGACTCCTGCATCTGTGCATAGAGATCCATCACCTCTTCTCTTGCAGATGGACCCAGAGGCAGAGGGTCGACATGCAGCGCAGCTGAGCTGAGCTAGCAGACTCCTGCGCCCTCCAACGAGGACTCTCCACTGCTGTCCCTGTCTCCAGAATCTGCTGATGCTCACTTGTGAGCTGTGAAACACCAGGTGACAACAGTACTCTATGTCCCGAAGGTCCCCCTGAGGTGTGAATGTCTGCGCTGGTGCTGGGTGCGCTTACTTCTGCTGACACTGCGCCCTCAGAGGTTGGAGCTTCCTCTGAGGAGTTTGGCTGCACAGCCTCTTCCTCCTCCACAGTGAAGATGGGGGCTCTGGGTGGTACTGTGGGGGAGTAAAGGAAGGAGTTAGAGATGTAATGCCAAGGTTCTTCTGGTGACTCCCAGTGAGTTGGCATCTGCTGACACCTGCATCCATGCAGCATTGGTCGCAGTGGGAGGCCTTTTCCTCCCTGACCTAGGGAAGAGGACCTCCCTGTGGGCCCTAACCCCATCCAATAATGCCTGCAGTGAAGCCTCGTCGAATTTGGAGGCAGCTCGGGGTCTGGCACTGGCCACAGCTGCTGCAGGCTCCTCTGCCATCCTGTATGGTTCATTTGGAAGCCTTCAGAGGATGCAGTGCTTGCTATGGACCTTAAAAGCACCACGAATGATGACATCATACTGTGGGGATTTCTGACTCGAATTGGACAATTAGCAACGCTTCCCACATGCTGGGAATTAATTGGCCACTTGAGGGAAAATTGCGTAGAGCTGGCTGACACTTTTTTACGTGTGTCAGAAACCCCACATTTGGGGAAACCCGACCATTTCCCACACAAGCCGAAAATCGGGGCCAGGGAGTCTACAACACTGGCACCATCCCCTTATTTGCAGTTAACCTGCAAGGCACAGATAGAGGTTCCACCCCTTACACGGAGGATCCTCCTGGAAGTGGCAGACTTCCAACATAACTGGATCTCCATCATTTTCCAAAGTTTTTTGCCATTCTGCTGCCAGTGTTATAGTGGGAAACTGGTGGAGCTCCCGAAGAATTTCAGTCCCAACATCAGCAACAACCTATAATCTCAAACTGAGCTTCTCCTGTACAAACTCTGATGACATATTTTTAAGTTCATGCTGGTGATTCTTGAATACTATAAAAGCAGGCCTAGATAGTGTAGGAATTATTACCGGGGATGGGGTTATTGTCTCTGGCCAGTCAGAAGCCTCTGAGCTGCTCCAGAGCCCCGTGTGGTTTCGAAGCACTCCCCTTTCCTGGTTCTGACCGCCGGACTTAATCGGTAGTGATGTAGACAGGAACGAGACTCGTGCTTGGGTGCAAAACAGACCAGTATTTATTGAAACAAAAAGAAAGCAACTTAAAATAATGAATACAACACACCTGTGCTCGATACAGCACTTTTACTTAACGCAGTACACTCATTGTCCACTACAGCACTCTTTTGCTTAGTGCAACACTCTTTTACTTAAATGCAGCACCTTTAATACAGTACACTCTTACTTAAAAACAGCACTTTTAACTAGTGCAGCACTTTACTTCTCACAGTACTTCGTGTCCACTACAGCACTCTTTTGCTTAGTGCAACACTCTTTTACTTAAATACAGCACTTTACTTCTCACGATACACTTAGTGTCCACTACAGCACTCTTTTGCTTAGTGCAACACTCTTTTACTTAAATACAGCACTTTACTTCTCACGATAGACTTATTAGTGTCCACTACAGTACTCTTTTGCTTAGTGCAACACTCTTTTACTTAAATACAGCACCTTTAATACAGTACACTCTTACTTAAATACTGCACTTTTAACTAGTGCAGCACTTTACTTCTCACAGTGCACTTAGTGTCCACTACAGCACTCTTTTGCTTAGTGCAACACTCTTTTACTTAAATACAGCACCTTTAATACAGTACACTCTTACTTAAATACTGCACTTTTAACTAGTGCAGCACTTTACTTCTCACAGTGCACTTAGTGTCCACTACAGCACTCTTTTGCTTAGTGCAACACTGTTACTTAATAGGGGAGGAGAAAACGGACACAACGAGGGAAAATTGACTAAAATTACAGTTGTAACAAAAATCCCCCTTAATTCCCACCCGTAAACACCTATCTAAGTTGCCTTGTGATGGGCCAGAAAAACTATGCTCACCAGTGAAACGCCTGCTCCATGCCCCTGCGGTCTTAGATTCTTCACCACCCAGAAATGGAGATACCACAGTGTTTAAAAGTAACTGCTGGTATTCCACTCCCTTGGGTGGGTTCCTGAGTTGTAGATGGGGAATGGAGGTGAGGCTGCAGAGAGCGAGAGGTGGCTTCCTGAGAAGCTATCTTATACCCAATTTGGAGCCGAAATCTTCCCGCCCAAATCCGGATGTATCTGGGCTATACAAAAGGAAATCGATCTGCCCCATTCATTGTGATGGGTTTTGGATGAATTACCTATTTCCCTTGTGATGGGTTTTTGAATGTATCCCCATTCATTGTGATGGGTTGAATAAAGCTGTCTCCGTTTGAAGAAAATATGTCTATTTCCTTAATTGCTGAGTAAACAGCCTTTGGATGTTAGTGTAAACAATCTGATTGTCCTGTGGTCATGCCCAACCGCAATTGATTGGCAGTCTCAAGTGCTTACTCTCTTAAGTCAATATTGTAAAGCGTTCGTGTAAACAAAATTCCTTTGTTGATGCTGACAGTCTCAAGCACTTAATCTTTTGAGTCAACATTGTAGCAATTTCCCAAACCGCATTTGATTGATGGTTTAAATACCTTATTACTTCAGGGGCTGTTTTTAAAAAAAAATCCTTTGTCAGCCATCTTTGATTTTCCTTTTCACAGCACACAGGCTGTGCTGTATCTTCTGCCACGAGGTCGGACAGCCATCTTTGATTATCCTTTTCACAGACACACAGGCTGCCTTTACTTCTGCCACGAGGTCTGACGGCCATTTTTGATCCCTGGATTTTTAAAGGTGTATTCTACCCAGGTATTCTTTAATCAAAAATAAATCTTCGGAGCTGTAGAAAATTTCAAAATTATTGCGAAATCCTACAATAGGTTGGATAAATTTGAATGCTGGTGCCTCTGGATAATTTTTCAGATCAACTGGTCAGCCCGACGCTGATGTACACAAGTCGACTAACCAACCAATTCACTCAAACCCAATTATAAGAGCACAAAAATTCAAGGGGCTGGGTTTTACCAGCCCTGAGGAGGCGGGTTTGGAGGCAGGACTAGTGGGAAAATTTGAAAAAGTGACGGCGGGTTCCGATCCCACAGTCAACCCGCCTCTGTGCAACTTTGCCAGAGGCAGGCTTGCAGAGTCCGTTTCGGTCGCACCTCCAGGTGGCGGAATAGGCCCTTAAGGCACTTAACTAGCACTTAGGTACATCTATAATCCCATTTTGAGAGGCCTTTCAAATATTGCCACGTTTGCAGCATGCTGCACGTCTCTCCTGAAACATGCAAGTTAATCCTATTGGGTTGACAAGTGGCTGGCTTCCTAACAGCTGCAGCTCCACCATAAAAATGGAGCTCTCAACAAGGATCAGTTGCAGGTGGGAGAACTTTGTTTTTTCAGGTCTTGGAGAACTTTTTGCAGGTCCACTGATCTTGGAAGTGGTGAAGCTGAGATCGATCTCCACTGTGACCTCCTGGGAAACCCTTCTCCCCACATTGACTGAGCGCTTCCTCAACTAAGATATCTACCAGCAGCATGGGAGCCATTTATTTCCTTTCATCTTGGTCCTCAGATTCGGAGGATGAGCAGCTGTGGCAACAGCAGAATCAGGCACAACAGCAGCACCAACAGCAGCAACAACAGGAATGCCAACCTGCTGCTCACTCACCCAATGGTGCACAGGGCAGAAGGCACAAGTACAGTGAAGCATGTCGCCACAGGAGGCACCCCCAAAACATGGTTTATAAAATGAGGTTGAGCTTCCTCAACATGAGTGAGCAGTAGTGCCAAAGGAGGCTGAGACTTTCGCAAGAGGTAGTCGGTGACATCTGTGCAATGCTGCACCAACACCTGGAGCCCAGAGGAATGGGTGGACACCCCTTACCAGTGGCTATCAAAGTCACCACCACACTCAACTTTTTTGCTTCAGGCTCCTTCCAGGGATCATCAGCAGACATCAGCGGCATCTCCCAGTCGGCCGCACACACTTGCATCACACAGGCTACTGACACCCTCTTTGCAAAGGCGCACAATTACATACACTTCTCCACAGATCAAGCAAGTATTACCGCGCATGCGGTTGGCTTTGCAAATATGGCAGCTTGTCAAGGGTGCAGGGCATCATAGACTGCATACATGTGGACCTTAAGGCACCCCATCACAACCCAGCTCTTTTTGTCAACCGCAAGGGTTTCCACTCCCTCAACGTGCAGCTGGTGTTTAACAACAAAAAGGACATTTTGCATGTTTGCACCAATACGCTGGCAGTTGCCATGACACGTTCATCCTGTGGTAGTCTAGTGTGTGTCCGCTCTTAAGTCTGCCAAACCAACTTTGCAGATGGCTACTTGGAGGCAAGAGCTATCCCCTGAAGATGTGGCTAATTACATCATTCAAGAGGCTATCCAACGAAGCTGAGGAGCGCTACAACTCCAGCCATATTTCGACCAGATACATCATCGAGCAAACCATCGGCTTGTTGACGATGCAATTCAGATGCCTTGACAGATCAGGTGGAGCCCTGCAGTACTCAGCAGCCAGGGTCTCCAGAATCATCGTGGTCTGCTGTGCACTGCACAATGTCACACAGCATCATGGCTTGCAGCTGCCTGAGGAATAAGTGGCTCGGCGCATAGCCTCTTCAGAGGAAGATGAGGGGGAGGAGAACGAGATCAAAGACCTTGCAGATGCAACTGCAATGAGGCCTGGGTGTCCTTGTGCACCAGTCACTGAAGGTAAGCATGCAGGTGCAGCAGGTGGTTAAGAAGGCAATTGGTATGTTGGCCTTCATAGAGAGAAGATTCGAGTACAGGAGCAAGGATGTCTTGCTGCAGTTGTACAGGGCCTTGGTGAGTCCACACCTTGAGTATTGTGTGCAGTTTTGGTCGCCTTATCTGAGGAAGGAAGTTCTTGCCATGGAGGGAGTGCAGCGAAGATTCACCAGACTGATACCTGGGATGGCAGGAATGACGTGTGAGGAGAGATTGGGTCGATTGGGCTTATATTCACTGGAGTTTAGAAGAATGAGAGGGGATCTCATTGAAACATTAAATTCTAACAGGACTAGACAGACTAGATGCAAGAAGGATGTTCCCGATTGTGGGGGAGTTCAGAACCAGGGGTCACAGTCTAAAGATAAGGGGTAAGCCATTTAGGAGAGAGATGAGGAGGAATTTCTTCACCCAGAGAGTGGTGACCCTATTGAATTCTCTACCACAGAAGGCAGTTGAGGCCAATTAATTAAATATATTCAAGAAGGAGTTAGATATATTTCTTAAGGCTAAAGGGATCAAGGGATATGGGGAGAAAGCAGGGACAGGGCACTGAATTTGGATGATCAGCCATGATCTCATTAAATGGTGGAGCAGGCTTGAGGGGCCGAATGGCCTACTCTTGCTCCTATCTTCTATGTTTCTGTGTTTCTATGTGCATCTCCCCAGTTGCAGCAGCATGCGAGCACATTGCTGCCCGGGATGCAAGGGATGCACTCATCTTGGCCAGATTCGCTTAAGTTGCCCATTCAAACACATGTGCCTGGCACCTTCTTACCGCACCATAGACAATGGACAAGAACCTGTGACTTCCTATCACTCTGACCACCATCATGACAAATACAATTCATCTTGAGCCCTCAATGTGGAACTTTCATTTCCTAAATGACAGAGTCCAGAACTTCAATAGTTTGCCATCACTTAAGTTTCATACATTGACTAAAGGATGGCATTTAAGAATTAAACACAACAGAACACCCAAGTGACTACCCTTGTGACTACTTGTGCTTTATCTTCCTCTTACGCTTGCTCCTACATGGTGCTTCCCCTGTGGCTTCAGCAGATTTGGATGCCCCTTGCTCACTTTCATGCTACTCCTGCTTTGACACCTTTGGCGGGCGTCCTGTGTGGTTGCGAGCCTGTGCAAGCACCTCCTTTGGCTATGCAGGGGCTGAGCTGCCCAGTTCAGTTGGGTGAGGACTCTGGTGGGGCTCTAACCGAGGGTGGCATGGGAGTGTGAGCACTTGGAGAGAAGCCCCCACTTCCTTGTTCTCTGCCACCAACATCCCTCTCATGGGTCAGCCCTACTTCAGAGCTAGCAAGTGGCTTGACAGCACCCTGCTGCACATCAGGGGGCCGTTTCTACACTGGCAGTCCTACTCCAGAGGACTTCCATGAAGGTCTGGTTTCTCTGATCAATAGCTGTCCATCGCTCCTCCAGAGATGCCAGTCTATTCTGAATAATCGCCATGTTTTCTACACTCTGGCGACTTAGCTCCTCCATGGTCATAGCCATCCTCTCCTCTACCATAGCCATCCCTTCCATGGACGTTGCCATCCGTTCCGTGGTGATGTGTTCATTCGCCAATGCCTCCACAAAGGCTCTGCTCACGTTAGCGTTGGACTCCTCCATCCGCTCCACATTTGCAGTGTCTCTGGAGACAAAACCTGCCAGAGACTCCTGCGCCTGTTCGTGGAGTTCCAGCACTGCTCTCCTTCTGGATGGACTCAGAGGCACAGGGTCCACATGCAGCGGTGCTGAGCTGGGAGAGTCCTGCGCCCTCCGATGAGGACTCTCCACTGCTGTCCGTCTCCACCATCTGCTGATGCTCACTTGTGAGCTGTGATACACCAGGAGACTATGTTACTCTATGTCCCAAAGGTCCTACCCAGGTGTGCATATCTTTGCTGGTGCTGGGTGCGCTTAATTCTGCTGACGCTGTGGCCTCAGAGGTTGCAGGTTCCTCTGAGGAGTCTTCCGGCTCAGCCTCTTCTTCCTGGACAGTGGGGAGGGGGGCTGTCAATGGTCCTGTGGGGTATAAAGGCATGAGTTGGACATGTGATAGACACGTAGCAGGCACATGGAATAGTGCAAATGATCATAAGTCAACCTGTTTGACCATCAGAAGCCATAACAGTCACTCATGCAATGTCAATGAGAGAGATGCAAAACTATTCTGTCACCAGCTTGCTCTGATGCGCCCGTCTGTCCATCCCCCACGTCCACATCCTCCTCGGTGCCAATGATCTCTAGGGCCGCCTCCTCTGTGCTGGTGAGATGGGCTATTGAGGCTGGCCCTTCTCCGGTCTTCGCCCTTTCCCTCTTATTGTGGGTTCTCTTTTCCTGCAATGAGGAACACGAGTGGAGTTTGTGTGAGAATGATGGAATGAGTGTAGATAATCCATAGCATAGATACATAGGAGGACACAAAGATGGAGTGAGGTCCAATACTAAGGGCCCTGCCTGTGTGTTGTTAGTTGTTGTCATAGAATAACAGTGATAGGGAGTGTGAGGGCAGCATAGTCAAATAGTGAAGTGATTGTGCACATAGAGAGAGAGGGAATGGTTAAGGGTGAAAGGGATGTAAGAGTAAAGTTGGACGTGTAGGAGAAGTTTGACAATGCAGCGTGATGGTGCTGAGAGGAGATGGGGAGCAGAATGAGGGTAAAGATGATATACTCTCTTCGCCTGTTTGGACAAGGTCACTGAACCTCTTTCGGCACTGCAGCCAGGCTCTGCTGCACATTGATCTGGAACTGATCTCCTGGGCAACTTGCAGCCACGCAGCTTTGGATTGCAGAGGAGGGTTTTTCATCACAGAGGATAGAAAGAGCGCCTCCTTTTGTGCTCTGGCTCTGTCCACCAGAGCATGGAGTGAGTCATCATTAGAGCGTGGTGAGACCTTGGGCCTTGAAGTCGACATTGCACTAGCTCCAAAAACTATTTTCAACAGAAGCAAACATATGCGTTTAGGCACAAAATGAACCAAGGCTGCATGGAGCCCTTAAATGCAGCTGGAGAAATGGCATCGTCAGAGGCAAGTTTCAGGCCCAAATAACTAATTGGGCCAGGGGTTCGCACACGCTGGGAATCAAGTGCCCAATTCGGGCAAATTCGCAATTTTTTCCCGCCCGACAATGGAGGCGGGATCGGGACCCGCCGACCAGGTGACCCGCACCCAACCCGCCACCAATGGCAAAATCGAGCCCAAGTTGTCTAGTCAGGTCACAAGAATCCTACAGAAAACCTCCAAAAAGATTTTCAAATCCATTTCCCACAACATTGTGTAAGGTGTTTGGTTTCCTCATCCTTACAAAGGTTCTTTGACTCTGGGTTTTACAGGAACAAAATCGTAGCTGACACAAAGGTTTAGGTTCAACCCAATCTGTTAGTTTATTAAAACCAACAAAACACAGACAAACCCTGTTGAGCTTTGGCTGAAACTTACAATCACCCATACAGCCGGTCGTTACCGTTATGGATTGTAGGCCTGGATCGGAGATGGCCTGTCCCCGTCCTCCTTTATCTGACTGCAGCTGCCTACACAGCGCAAGCCACTTGTAGAGCCAACTGATACTTACAATCACCCGTCTGGCTGGTCATGGCCGATGTTGATTGCAGGCTGGGGGCTGGAGATGACCGTCTTCCCTTCCTCCTTACACCTGGCAGTTCCTGCAGTCAGAGCTAGCTTCCAAGAGAGAGAGCTTCCGTGGGAGCTTCCGAGTGAAAAAGGAGAGAGCTGTGGGTGTGGTTCCTTCTTATAGTTCTTTTAGTCACCTGGCCCGATGCTGGGCCTCCCCCAACCAGTTTCGGTTGTCAGTTTGCTGAACTGTCCGACATTCACACCTCATCAACCTATAATTCAATCACCGGAGGTGTACAGAGTTGTGAGATCGAAGATAACTCCTTATTTCCTCTCCCGCTTTCTGTAACGCATATTCAATATGATTTCTATTACTGTTGATGGCTGGTTTGCTGATTGACTTGTATTATGTCTGTGTATAATTGAGACACGGACTGCAGGAGTTGGTTATAACAGGTCTTTACTGAATGGAGGCAACCTGGAACTACTATGCAAATGTTACTACACAGGCATATATACAGGGGTGGTCACTACTGGTACTGCAGTATACAGGGGCTGCAGAATATAGTTCCTTCTGCAAAGTACATACACTACAATTCCTCCCCTTTTAGCTAAACAGTACATAACATTCGATTAACAATGAAATAACAAATTTACAATTACAGTTGCTAGATACATTAGTTGAAGTTAAGCAATGATAAATTCAGTCTTTGAGGAGGCTTCCTGATTCTGTCTGGATAACGCCTCTTTGGGGTATCAGGTTCTTCTGGCAAAGTTGAGTCGGAATCAATGTCGTTGTTTGGTTCGTCTGCTTCCAATATCACCGATTCTGAGGTAGATGCAATTGGTACTTCGGTTTCATCACCAGGTGTATAAGATCGTGGTGTAGATTTGACGATTTCCAGTGACTCTAGAATCTGGTCAGCATGGCGTCTTACAATGTTCTCTCCAACGTCCACGGTATACATTAGAGGTCCTTGCCATGTGCAGATCGTTCCTGGCTGCCATTTCTCTGTGCGGTAGTCCCGGGCCAAAACTGGAAAATTGGTTGACCTATCTTAAAACTCCTGGTTGGCCTTTCATTCATATTCTGATACTGCCTGTTCTCCACATCTCTTCTGATGTTTGGCTTAACCAAATCCAAGCGGCATCTTAGTCTTCGATTGAAGAACATCATGGCTGGAGTTTGGTTGGTAACCGCATGTGTCTCATTCCGGTAGGCAAACAAGAAGTTAGCCACCTTGTGTTGTGTAAGATTCGAAAATTTTCATTAACTAATCACGCAAGAAAACAGGATTAATAATACAGCTTTATTGACCAAAAGAAGCTTATACAGAAAACCCTTTGATAAAAAGGGGCATACAAAATGGCCGCCGGACCTCGTGATCAGTTTCTGGGACCATTTGATTTCTGTTACTGCAAGCCAGACAGGCTTGTGGATTGAGGACAGTAAGCCCGCGAAAGCCAGTATCGGGAAACCGAAACTCAGGGAAATGGGCATACATATTAATTGGATTCTAAGTACAAGACAGTTTCAGGGAACAGGATGGGGCCCATCAAGATATGGGCGGACAGTTGAATGAACACTTAAACCCATTTACTGTACAAAGGAAAAACCATTTAACAGCCATCAAGGGCGATCTCCAGACCGATCAATATGCGAACCGAGTTACGGTGAAAAAGTAAAAGACATTATCGGCCAGGAAGGCCAGTTAAGATATCACCGGCTCCCGTTACAAGACAAAGCGCCCCTGCAGAGATTTCTGCCCGCCAAAAATATTACAAAGACTGGACTATGATCTGGTGGGAGATAAGACTGTCCCAAAAGAGTATAACTATGGATTTGAAAAGCCCATCAGGGCGCGATTGGCGATCGGCGATTGGCGATTCTCGTAAAGACACACTGGGGGCAACGCTTCACCTCGACGGCTACGCTTCATTCATAGGACGATTCACTTCTTCGGTACAATTCGTAACTTCGGTGACGACGTGAAGACTTTGGCTGGGAAGCCAGCTCGGCCAGGCAAGGCTCGACTACGACGGGAAGACGACGAGCGTGGCCCGGGTACTTTTGTCGGGAGATCATCGACGACCCAGGCCGAAGGAGAAGACACCCTCTGGAAAACCGCCGAGCCAGGCGGGAGCGAAAAATAAATAAAAAGACATTCCGGGCCTAGCCAGTCAGGGCCTCGACATGCCATTCGGCCAGAAACTCTCGGATTCTC
This sequence comes from Somniosus microcephalus, assembly GCF_052327205.1. Taxonomy (NCBI): domain Eukaryota; kingdom Metazoa; phylum Chordata; class Chondrichthyes; order Squaliformes; family Somniosidae; genus Somniosus; species Somniosus microcephalus. Next base: position 43,978,230 of record NC_140996.1, on the reverse strand, counting down.
CCATGTGTATCCAGTTCTTCAACGGCTTGTTAACAGATTCAACCATGACGAGCGCTCATCAAGGCTGTGTCCACTGCCTCATCGCCTGAGAGAGAGAGAAAAACAAGCTGCGCCAGAAGTTTCCAAATCCACGTGACGACGGAAAGCTGTACCAAAAGGCTGCGAACCCCCTCTTTTGCGAATCTGAAAGTGGTGAGCATGATTCCGAGTTCCTCAGGTCGAAACTTAGTCTAGGTCTAGGGGAGGGGGTAAGGGTAATCGTAATGTGTTTCCCCTTTTTTCGATGTGCCGTGTGTTTCCCATTTCCATGGAATTAAGTTTATAGATATGTGCATGCTTGTAGTCGCTTTAATTTGTGCTTATGACATGTATTTTATAATGCTGCAAACTGTTTAATAATAAAAGCATCCATTTTGTGCTATTCAACCTGGTCTATTGAGTCTTTCTCTGCACTACAGTTCCCTGCACCTAAGTCCAAGGTCTAGAACCGTAGGGGAGAGTGGGTCGAACCACTCAAGGGTAATTATTGCACGAAGCCTGGTAGGAGACCAGAACGAGCAAGAGAAACCCCCTACAGAAATGGCGACTGCGGCAGGACCTTGGCAGCAGGAATGTAGCGTGTTAGATCAAGGTTTGAATAAACGAAATGTGATGGATGAAAGGATAGCGGACTATGTTTTTGGGAAGGTAAACCTTACAAAACAGTGGATATCAGACCTATTGAGAGATAGGCGTCCGCTAGATGCAGCCATCAAGTGGACAGAAGGCAAAGAGCATAAGAAGTCGGTAGGTGGCATAGTGGTTAGCACTGTTGCCTCACAGCGCCAGGGACCCAGGTTCGAATCCGGCCTCGGGTGACTGTCTGTGTGGAGTTTGCACATTCTCCCTGTGTTTGCGTGGGTTTCCTCCGGGTGCTCCGGTTTCCTCCCACAGTCCAAAGATGTGCAGGTTAGGTTGATTGGCTATGATAAAATTGACCCTTAGTGTTAGAGGGATTAAATACGGGGATAGGGTGGGATATGTGTTGGTGTAGGGGTTACGGGGATCGGGTGGGATATGTGTCGGTGCAGGCTCGATGGGCCGAAATGGCCTCTATCTGCACTGTGGGGTTTCTGTGATTCTGTGATTCTGTGAAAAGGCAGTCTGGCTGATGTGTTACAAGAAGCAAGTCCAGCTTTTGGACCAGGTCGTTGTAGCACAGACAGCCCAGATCAGAGGGCTGCTCACAGAAGTAGAGGAAAAGGTTGCGGGAGGTCAGAAACTGATTCAATCGCTTAACGCACTGAATCAGGAACGCCAACCCGTAACTCACCGCCATGAGACCCGGATAGAGTATTTGGAATTTCAGGTCATTGAGGCCAAGGCCAGGGAAGGTAGAATGAGAGAGCGGTGTTTCCGCCTAGCTAAACAGGTAGCGACACAGGAGGAAAGTATCTTGGGGGCCAGGGCAGCCTATAAGATGGCCATGCAGGATAGGTCTGAGAACACCGACCATAGCGCTTGCCACCGGGAGCTAGAGGACCTGAGAACGGCCCTAGCCAAGGCAAACGGATTGGTGTGTCTCATAAACCCGCCAGCGAGCCAGCTACTGTTAGCCAAGGAATCCAAAAGACCGATTCCACAAGAGACAGTTAGGGTACCAACCCCCGAGCCCTCAGCACCTCCTGCCTATGATGAGTCTTGGACTCCGGGGAAGGAAACAGAGAAGTCAGACACAGGGGTTCTTGAGGCAGAGCAACCCCAGGTAGCAGAGTCAGGACCGGCACCGATGTGTCCCACGCGACACCGGAGGCTCGGTCCGGACCAAGCGAATGGCGATGACGGACCCCTCGTGAATCAGATCATAATGCCCCATAGCGCACGACAGCTAAGGGAAAAGATAAGTCACCTCCCAAAACTCTCCGAGTCAGGAGATCCCTCCGTGCATTTTAGGGACGTGAAGCAGACCGCAGCAGTTAATGACTGCGACGGGGTTGAACCGTCCAAAATGCTGCTGTTCTCCCTGGACAGCTCGCTCCTTCAGTGTCTCCCTGACGAGAGCAAGAGAGGGCACAAGGCGTATGAGGAGTTACGGGATGAGATCCTGGAGATTATAGGGGAGGGTGATGGAACTCCGTTCCTCCGATTGGAAAGGACGATACAGCTAGAGGAAGAACCCCCACAGGTTTTCGCCGGAAGGTTGTGGCCAGTGTACCGGCACAGCTGCCCGGGAGGACTGGACCGGAACGCGCTAAATGATGACCAAAGGGCTCATTGGCTCTGGTGTCTGGTCGCCAATTGCTTGCCGCCGGTGAGGGAGCAGGCCAAGGCATGGTTTGACCCCACTAACCCCCGCTCCACGGAGGAAGTAGTACTTGATCAGCTCACGACAAGTTACAGGAACAACAAGAGTAGGGATGTGCCTTCCTCAAAAGGAAAGGTGCATGAGGCGAGGCCTGCAGCTCCTGCTAAAAAGGAATGGCATCAGGAGGGGAATCGCGCCCCCCAAGCCAAGAGCAGTTGTTACGGGTGTGGAAAGGAGGGTCATTGGCGCCGAGACTGTAGAAATCCCTGGAAGGATTTAAAGGGAAAAACTTCTCCAGCCCCAGCCCAAGCGCCCGTCCGGGAGAGGGGAGCCGATGCATCGATCCATTCCGACACGATCGAGTCGGTTTTAGAGGCAATGCGGTCTCTAATGACCTCGCAGGGGAAGGTGGCAGTCGTCAACAGCCCGGTTGCTCCCCCAGCCCCAACCACAGCGCCCCAATGACTGAAGCCCGCGCAGCCCGTCTACCTGTGTCCGCTCCGTTATGACGCGTGGAGAAGACCCGTTGTGGAGATGGAGGTGGAGAAGGAAAAGGGTGGTTACCTGTTGGATACGGGAACATCATGCACCGTGATCCACACAGCTAAGCCTTTTGCCTCACCTCTATCTAACCAGGCTCCATTCTCAGTAGCGGGTTTCACAGGCAGAGAACAGGCTGGCGCGTACTCCATCCCGCTCTCCATTCATTTGGGGGCACTCCACACCACGTGAACGTGCATCCTATTGAAGTGGAATGAGGGGGGTGGGAAAGGCATCCTCGGGGCTGATTTCTTGGTGGAACACGGAATCCTCGTCGACCTTAGAAATCACTGTCTCTGGGGAGCCGAGAATGGGTTAGGCAAGGTAGTCGTGATCCCAGGGAAGGGAGAAAAGGGGACCCTGTGTACCATGAAGCCGTCAGGGGGTTACGACCTCGGACTTCTGGTCGCGGACGTCCCAACGGACTTGCAAGCGTGTGTGTCGGACAATCTGACCGCGTTTGCCACCCACAAGCATGACTGTGGGAGGGTCACCGGGTTTGAGGTCAGCGTAGACGGGGACCCCATGATCCGGCCCCAAAAGCAGTATAACTTCCCCAAGGAGGCAGAACCCGACATGGAGATAGCAATATCTTCATTGGTGCAGCAGGGCGTGTTGAGACCAATAGCCACTCACGTGAACTCCCCATTATGGCCGGTAAAGAAGCCGGACAATTCGTGGAGGGCCACAGTGGACTATAGAGTCCTCAACAGTAACATCCCAGCCTGCGCACCCACGGTAGCAGCAGTTGCTGACCTAATAGGGAGTATTCCAGCATCCGCGACCACGTTCACAGTGCTGGATATCTCGAACGGTTTCTGGTCCATTCCGCTGCGGCGGGAGGATCAGTACAAGTTTGCCTTTACTTTTAAAGGACAACAGTACACCTGGAACTGCTTGCCACAGGGTTTTCACAACAGCCCCAGCATTTTCCATCAATGCATGGTGGGAAGTTTAAAAGAATTTAGCAAGCCCAATCAGATAGTACAGTATGTGGACGACTTGCTCCTGTTCACGGACTCAAGGGAGGAGCATGGCCCACTATTAGCCGAATTATTGGAGCTGTTAGAAAGGAAGGGTTTCAAGGTAAACCCAAAGAAAGCACAGATCGGCCAGCAGGAGGTGAAATTCCTGGGTCTGGCCATCCGCGCTGGAGAAAGAGCCATAGATAAGGCTAGACGGGAATCGGTGCAAGATCTACCGATCCCTAACACAGTAACGGGTGTAAGGACCTTTTTGGGGTTGACCGGGTACTGCAGGGATTTCATTGAAGACTATGCAGCCACAGCAGCCCCGCTACTCCGACTCTTACACAAGGGAGTCGAGTGGTCTTGGGATGAAGGGTGTCAGGCAGCATTCAAGAAGTTGAAAAGGGATCTGCAGACCGCGCCAGCCCTAGGGGCCATAGATGGGGGGGAGGAGTTTTTCCTGGAAGTAGCCACTAGTGGAGACAGCCTGAGCGCCGTGCTGCTCCAGGAGCGACACGGCAAGCTGAGACCAGTGGACTATTCCTCCAGGGTACTCACGGATGTGGAGAGGAGTTCTTCCAATTGCGAACGGCATCTCCTGGCCACGCATTGGGCTGTGAACAGATCAGTGAACTTCACAGGAACCTCTCCCATCACTCTCCTCACCCATCACACACCCACAAAGATGCTTCTGGATGGAAGGATTAAGGATGGGACTGTAAGCAGCGCCCGGATTGCGCGCTGGACCCTCCTCCTTTCCCAGATGGATCTCAAAGTTAAAGGTCTCTGCGAGCCGAAGCTCGCAGCCAACATGGTATATCCCGGAACAGCCCATCGGTGTTCCGTCGAAGGGGTATGGGAGGTTAACATAGGTTTATGGGCCGGGATACACCCCACTGGCCGCGAGATCTATGTAGACGGTTCCAGCATGGTATCTGCTGGCGAACGACTCACAGGGTGTGGAGTTTATGACCCTACGGCAAACATTGCCTTGGCAATTAAGCTCCGCAGCACTATGAGCGCACAGCAAGCTGAACTGTCCGCGGTGGCGTACGTGGTTACCCGCCCCAAGATCTTCCCAACCCCATACACGATTTGCTCGGACAGCATGTTCACGTGCAATTCGTGGACGGAATACCTCGCCATCTGGACCCGCCGCAGATATACCTCCGCGGACGGACGACCTTTAGCGGTTAAGCCCTTGCTGGAAAAGATCCTGGCAGCTGTGGGGGAGGAAGGGGAGGTGTTCATCCACAAGGTGAAGGCTCATTCCACCACAGAACCCCGCAGTCAGGGCAACCAGCAGGCGGATGCGCTAGCCAGGGAGGGTGCCCGCAACCGCATTTTCTGGGACCCCTATGGACCCGGACCCGTGGCGGCGATCCAAGGAGGGAGGGGACTCCAGGGAACACAGGGGTGACACCGCCCCTAGACCTAAAAACCGTCCAGACCCTGGATCCCGCCCTATAAACAGTCCTCAAAGCCATTACTGAGGGCAAGCAGGTAGAGGGTCCGTACAGTACGGCAGCCCTCTCAGTCAAGGAAGGCATGCTGTTCCGAGAGGAACAGTGGGTTGTGCCGCAGCAGCACCGGAGGGAATTCCTTCAACTGGCCCATGAGGATCCAGGGGCAGGACACCCCGGGCCTGAGGTTACCTGGCAACGGGTAGAGCAGGCGGGATGGTGGCCGGGACTTAGAGACGAGGTCCGCGAGTTCTGTGCGAGCTGTCTTGTGTGCGCTGCAAACAACCCAGACCCCCAGAAAAGGAAGGTGCCCATGGGGCACATCAGGAGGGTAGAGGGACCGTGGCAATCGATTCAGGTCGACTACATAGGGCCCCTGCCCGCCGCCCAGGGCGGCTGTAAGTATTGCCTTGTCCTGGTGGATGTGTTCACCAAATGGGTAGAAGCTTTCCCGTGCAGAACAGCTACGGCGCTGGGTACTGCCAAGATCTTGATCCGGGAAGTGTTCTCACGGTGGGGACTCCCCCATTTTGTTGAGTCCGACCAAGGGAGTCAGTTCACCGGTCAAGTGATGCAGAACACCCTCATGCTCTTGGGCATTGAAGGGAAGTGGCACGTAGCATACAATCCCCAGTCATCCGGGATTGTTGAGCGCATGAACCGGACCCTCAAGGAAAAGCTGCGGAAAGAGACAATGGGCTCGCCCCAGAAATGGGCGGAGGTCCTGCCTTTAGTCCTCATGGGGATCCAAGCCAGCCAGTCCAAAAGTACGGGGTACTGCCCGCACGAATTAATGACTGGGAGGATCATGCGAACACCCACCCATGTACTAGCCCCGGTGCTCACTGAGGGCCAGCTCCAAGAGGTGAAACGAGACAAGTTCATCCAAACCCTTTTGGAGCGCCTGAAGCAGATTTTTGGGCAGGCGGCTGGGAACATGGGGAGACAGCATCAGGGGAACCGACTGTTGCTGGAACCTCGTAAGCAACAAGAGTGGGAAGTCGGAGACCAGGTCATGGTTAGGAAATATGCCCGGGTGGGGAGTTTTGAACCACTGTACATGGGGCCTTACAGCATTGTAGACAAGGCCAGCCCCATGGTTTATGCAGTGAAGGTGCCCCGACGTACTAAATGGTTTCACATTAACCAGTGTAAACTGTTTAAGTCGGGAGCACAAGGGCAAACAACAGTGGCCAGGTCTGAGGACAAAAATCCTCAGCCTGCGACAGGGTCACAGACCACACAGGCTGGAACAGTGGCCTGCGTGAAGGGAGGAGTCATCCCATTGGAGTGGGAGGTCTCCCCTCTGTTTTTGGATTCGGACGAGGAGGAGCCCGAACGGCTCGGCCCCGCCCTTGACCCGATCACGGAGGAAGAAGAGTCAGAGGACGAAGATCCCGCCCTCGACTCAAGCTTAGGGGAGGTAGGGATTGGGGGCGGAGACTCACTACCTGTAGGGACAGTTGAGGTGGAGTCGGATACCACAAATCCCGGCCCCGGGGGGGCGGAGCCTGAGGGAAGGGAGCCGGAGCGGCAGCTGTGGTGGGACCACAGGCTGTGACGGTTAAAGCCCCAACCCCCGGTCCGTCAGCCCTGGGAGCCTCACCCAAGGCAGCCCCTCGTAGGTCGACTCGAACGCCCCAGCCCAGAAAACAATGGCCCAACTCTCCCTATCTTCCCCAACCTCGGTACAGAGCAGCCCGAGAAAGGCACGATTCCCGTTCAGCAGCGACAGGCTGCGGGGGATCAAAGCCAAAGGTCAGTGCAGCCCCGCCACAGGAAGTGGCGCGCTGCAGCCCTCACAGGAAGTAGGTAGGCCGCCCGAAGGAGGGCGGCGCTGTATATAGGTTTAGGTAATGATGTTAAGTGTAAGTAATTTTAATGTTAGTTTAAGATGGGTAAAGTTTAAGATGACGGGATGTTTAAAGGATAGTTTTCAAAGTCTGCCCAGTATGTGTGGTTGTTTGGAAGCGGGGTCAAGGGATCCGCGTGTTCGTTTAATTAAGCCAGCACCTGTTGGGAGCCTGGCTACATCATCTTATCGATTACAGAATCCAGGGATACAATGGAGAGGATTCTCGTGACGCTCGCGGCGATCAGGTGCGGGCTGGCCTACCGGGGCCGCACCAAGGACGTCATCGTGTTCGGATGTTCCGGGGACACAGCCCCCATCGCGACGGATGGGACGGGGAAGCGAGAGGTTGAGGAAACCGCCACATACTTCCACCAAGGGAGATGGCCAGATTGGCTGGGAACGAATTCTACGGAATACTCCAGCAATTTCGGTTTCGCCTACCAAGAGACTTCGTTAATGTGCCCTCGGGTGAGGATCCTTGCACCCAGAGTCAGCGTTACCGTGGGAAAGAGGATCTGTTTGGTATGTAATGGGAACGTACCACTAAGTCGATGGTGGTGGCTGCGAAAGCTGGGAAAGGACATGAAGAACTCTACTATCGAGTGGGAGCGACTGGGTAACAATACCCATCGGACAATTACGGGGACTCACGGACAATTACGTGTGTGTTGGGACAAATGGTGGGAACCAGATGAAGGGATATATGTCTGTATGTGGGGTTCGAAACGCATCTGCCCCAAGGGCGTATCCATCTTTTTCCAGAGGCAGTGGCAAGATGAAGGAAAGGGGATGAGATGGGATGTCAGCACTCGGGCGTGCGGAGCCCCATACTCCCCGATTCCAGTAAACGCCACTGAACTCATCACCCACCCACGCAAGCCCCTGCCCACGATTCCGGTAGCGCTGGCCCAGAAGGAAGGGTGCCCTACCACCATAAAGGGACCCGGGAACGGTCTAGTATTGGCACCCAGCGGACAGGTGCTGTACCAAGGGGTACACTACGCGGTGGCCTCAGTGATTTTAAACCTCACTGAGGTACGATTGCCGGAGTGGTGTCCCAGGTAAACAGAACAGTCGTACCAGGTACTGTTAACCCGAATGTTCAGACAATTTTACGAGTTTGACTTTGCCGACATCGACAAGGCCAAATTATACACCACACCACAGGAAGTTTTGGATCAGGTAGGAAGGCAAAGAAGGGGTACTGTAAATGACATTTTCACTGCTTTTAACACCGGAACGTCTGTTGTCAACGCTCTAGACAACGTGGAGCTGCAGACACAGATCAATGGTTTAAAAACACAGTTGAGGAACATACTGACAAGCGAAAATAAGGTAGTGGGTTCTGAGCTGCATGAAGACCAAGCCATGACACTACACTTAAAGGAAATAATTGCTGAGCTGGAGAAGCACGCTAGGACGGTAAATGCACTCATTAAGGAGGATCGGAATGCGTCCGATCAGGCTGCGCAGAACGAGGCTTGTGTGCTATATGGGGCGTGGTTACTGGGCGAGGGCTGCAGTAATCTGGAGGATTTAAAACAAGGTTTGGTCCCGTCCTGGATCAGCAACAAGCACTTGCAAGCGCTCCACCCTTTTGAGAATGCATTAAGTCCGTGCCAGCTCAGACTAGCTGCAGAAGCGTACCCAGTCCCAGTGGACTGCGGACGCTCAAACCACACTATCATGGGAATAGTGGTAAGGATGCCGGTGTTGGGTCCCACAGCAAAGCCCGCCCCGGTATACAGGGTGGAGAACATTGGAGTCATTCAGGGGGGTGCGCACATTCGTTACGCAGTGGTCCCGCCTTATGTCATCAGATGGGAGCGTACGATGACAGGCACCGACCTCTCGGGGTGTCGTAGCCGGGGAGCACATATCATCCTGTGCCCCCAGCATTTGAATGCCTTTTTGAAACCACAGTGCGGGTTCAGAGCCGCTAGCGCGAAGCCGATAAATTGCACCATGGAGGCAATGGCAAAGGACCATGTGCCCCCGCAGGTGGCATATATCGGAGGTGGGACATACTGTGTCACCACTGCAGCGCCTCACTACCGCCACGGACAGCACGAGGGGTGTCCGGTCAGTGACAGCAGCTTCTGTTTCAAACCCAGGGCTGAAGTTCAATTGGCACAACAACGGATTGTCCCCATTACTGCACCCTCCACCGTTCACCTCACTGTAAAAGAGAATTTCACGGACTTGCAGCGATTCATCGCGCATTTCGGTTATGTCATTCCCCCTCTCCCCGAACACCTCACCAAGATCTTAAAAGCCGTTACAGTTTCACAGAAACATTTCTACACACTGGAGCAGAAGACAATAGAGATAGGGAAAGACATATTGGACATAGTCACCCCACCATGGTGGGACCTGTTCACCAATATAGAGATCCCGGCCTGGATTAGAATAGCATCCCACATCCTAGTAGTGTGTCAGGTTTTAATTGTAATATTTTTATTGTTCGTGCATTGCAAGAGAGGCAAACGCCTCCAGAGGCACGAGAACACAGGAGAATGGAGAGAACGCTATGTACGAGTGGGGGAAGAGGACACCCCAGTGTAAGCAGCTAGTATTAAAAGTTAAAGCGTCCCTCCATTTTTAGATTTCAGCCACTGCATGATTTAAGTGTGTGAATACTGTAATGTTATAGCCGTTGGTGAAGTTTTGTTTTTTTGATTAATAAAAGGTGTATGCAGGTGGTGCAAGGAGCATTGGGCCCTTCACATCTGAAAGATGAATGTGTTACAGTTTAAGGTAATACTGCCTATGATTGTCCAACTGTACACAAGATAATTTTCTGAAATGGGAACTGCATGTGTCGTGGGGGTCATAGATAGTTAATTACCGGGAATGTTTGGACATGAGGAATCAGGAAAATTTGCTCACCAAGGATTATTGATACTGTAAGCAAGCTGTCAGTATCACAGGGAGGACTGTAAGATTCGAAAATTTTCATTAACTAATCACGCAAGAAAACAGGATTAATAATACAGCTTTATTGACCAAAAGAAGCTTATACAGAAAACCCTTTGATAAAAAGGGGCATACAAAATGGCCACCGGACCTCGTGATCAGTTTCTGGGACCATTTGATTTCTGTTACTGCAAGCCAGACAGGATTGTGGACTGAGGACAGTAAGCCCGCGAAAGCCAGTATCGGGAAACCGAAACTCAGGGAAATGGGCATACATATTAATTGGATTCTAAGTACAAGACAGTTTCAGGTAACAGGATGGGGCCCATCAAGATATGGGCGGACAATTGAATGAACACTTAAACCCATTTACTGTTCAAAGGAAAAACCATTTAACAGCCATCAAGGGCGATCTCCAGACCGATCAATATGCGAACTGAGTTACGGTGACAAAGTAAAAGACATTATCGGCCAGGAAGGCCAGTTAAGCTATCACCGGCTCCCGTTACAGGACAAAGCGCCCCTGCAGAGATTTCTGCCCGCCAAAAAATATTACAAAGACTGGACTATGATCTGGCGGGAGATAAGACTGTCCCAAAGGAGTATCACAATGGATTTGAAAAGTCCATCAGGGCGCGATTGGCGATCGGCGATTGGCGATTCTCATAAAGACACACTGGGGGCAACGCTTCACCTCGACGGCTACGCTTCATTCGTAGGACGATTCACTTCTTCGGTACAATTCGTAACTTCGGTGACGACGAGAAGACTTTGGCTGGGATGCCAGCTCAGCCAGGCAAGGCTCGACTACGACGGGAAGACAACGAGGGTGGCCCGGGTACGTTTGTCGGAAGATCATCAACGACCCAGGCCAAAGGAGAAGACACCCTCTGGAAAACCGCCGAGCCAGGCGGGAGCGAGAAATAAATAAAAAGACATTCCGGGCCTAGCCAGTCAGTGCCTCGACATACCATTCGGCCAGAAACTCTCGGATTCTCCCATGTGTATCCAGTTCTTCAACGGCTTGTTAACAGATTCAACCATGACGAGCGCTCATCAAGGCTGTGTCCACTGCCTCATCGCCTGAGAGAGAGAGAAAAACAAGCTGCGCCAGAAGTTTCCAAATCCACGTGACGACGGAAAGCTGTACCAAAAGGCTGCGAACCCCCTCTTTTGCGAATCTGAAAGTGGTGAGCATGATTCCGAGTTCCTCAGGTCGAAACTTAGTCTAGGTCTAGGGGAGGGGGTAAGGGTAATCGTAATATGTTTCCCCTTTTTTCGATGTGCAGTGTGTTTCCCATTTCCATGGAATTAAGTTTATAGATATGTGCATGCTTGTAGTCGCTTTAATTTGTGCTTATGACATGTATTTTATAATGCTGCAAACTGTTTAATAATAAAAGCATCCATTTTGTGCTATTCAACCTGGTCTATTGAGTCTTTCTCTGCACTACAGTTCCCTGCACCTAAGTCCAAGGTCTAGAACCGTGGGGGGGAGTGGGTCGAACCACTCAAGGGTAATTATTGCATGAAGCCTGGTAGGAGACCAGAACGAGCAAGAGAAACCCCCTACAGTTGTAGGGGTATGTCTTCATTACACATTGCCTTGATAGCCTTCTTGAATGTTTGAACGAACCTCTTGGCGAATCCATTAGTGGCTGGATGATATGGGGCGGATGTGTAATGCTTAACACCATTGTTCTTGAAGAACCTCCGGAACGCTTCAGACACAAGCTGTGGTCCATTGTCGGAGCAAATCTGTTCAGGCAGCCCATTCCTGGCGAATATGGGTTTAGCAGGCCAAAAAGTGGATAAATCCCCAGGCCCGGACGAGATGTATCCCAGGCTGCTGTGGGAGGCAAAGGAGGAGATTGCAGGGGCTCTGACACAAATTTTCAGAACCTCTCTGGCCACAGGGGATGTACCATAGGACTGGAGAACAGCTAATGTAGTATCATTATACAAGAAGGGTAGCAGGGATAAACCAGGGAATTACAGGCCAGTGAGCCTAACATCTGTGGTAGGGAAATTATTGGAAAAAATTCTGAGGGACAAAATTAGTCTCCACTTGGAGAGGCAAGGATTAATCGGGGATAGTCAGCATGGCTTTGCCAAGGGTAAATCATGTCTGACAAATCTGATTGAATTTTTCGAGGGGGTGACTAGGGGGGTGGATGAGGGAAATGCTGTGGATGTGGTTTACATGGACTTCAGTAAAGCTTTTGACAAAGTCCCGCATAGGAGACTGGTCAAGAAGGTAAGAGCCCATGGGATCCAGGGTGCCTTGGCGCATTGGATCCTAAACTGGCTGAGTGGCAGGAGGCAGAGGGTGATGGTCGAAGGTTGCTTTTGTGACTGGAAGCCTGTGTCCAGTGGGGTACCTCAGGGATCGGTGCTGGGTCCCTTGTTGTTTGTGATCTACGTAAATGATTTGGATGAGAATGTAAAAGGTATGATCAGTAAGTTCGCAGATGACACGAAAATTGGTGGGGTGGTAAATTGCGAGGAGGAAAGCCTCAGGCTACAGGACGATATAAACGGGTTGGTCAGATGGGCGGAAAAGTGGCAAATGGAATTTAACCCTGAAAAGTGCGAGGTGATGCATTTTGGACGGACAAATAAGGCAAGGGAATACACAATGAGTGGTAGGACCCTAGGAAGTACAGAGGGTCAGAGGGACCTTGGTGTACATGTACATAGATCCCTGAAGGCAGCGGAACAGGTAGATAAGATGGTTAAAAAGGCATATGGGATACTTGCCTTCATTAGCCGAGGCATAGAATATAAGAGCAGGGAGGTTATGATGGAGCTGTACAAAACGCTGGTGAGGCCACAGCTGGAGTATTGTGTGCAGTTCTGGTCACCTCACTATAGGAAGGATGTGATTGCTTTGGAGAGGGTGCAGAGAAGATTCACCAGGATGTTGCCTGGGATGGAGCGCCTCAGCTATGAAGAAAGACTAAACAGGCTGGGGTTGTTTTCCTTGGAGCAAAGAAGGCTGAGGGGGGACCTGATTGAGGTGTACAAAATGATGAGGGGCATAGATAGGGTAGACAAAGAGGAACTTTTCCCCTTAGTAGGGGGGTCAATAACAAGGGGGCATAGATTCAGGGTAAGGGGCAGGAGATTTAGAGGGGATTTGAGGAGGAACTTTTTCACCCAGAGGGTGGTTGGAATGTGGAACTCAATGCCTAAAAGGGTGGTAGAGGCAGGAACCCTCACAACATTCAAGAAGCATTTGGATGAGCACTTGAAATGCCATTGCATACAAGGCTATGGAGCAAATGCTGGAAAATGGGATTAGACTGGACAGGGATGGATGGGCGGCGCAGACACGATGGGCCGAAGGGCCTCTTTCTGTGCTGTAAAACTCTATGGCCTAGAAATTGAGTGGGCTTTGCGCCCATTTTGCGGCGCTAGAGGTCATTGCGCTGGACTTACAGCCAGTTCAGAAATTCCCTGGGGCCCTACCATCGGCGGTAGACCGGTTGCGCTGCGCCAGCACCGATGACGTCATCGGTGTGCGCAGCGTCCCGGTTGCCGTGGTGACGGGCCCCAGCGCCGAAATTGAGTTGCGGCCGCCTCGCCCGTGGCAGCCGCAACTAAGACTCTGGCAACTGAGTCTTACAGGAGTTTGCGCCGGCGCATTAAGGTCGCGCGGCGGCCGTCCGCTTTCCCGCCGGCAGCCTGCCCGCACCTCCCTCCCCGGACTCCTCCACCACCCCCCCGCGGAACAGATGCTTCTGGGCTGCGAGCCCGGCACTTCCCCGAGGTGCCGGGCTCATTTTTGTGAAGATTTTACCGGCCAGCGGGCGGGTGCAGGCAGCTCCTCCTTAACTGAAGGAGGAGGCCTGCACTTCCCGAGCCTGCCGCACCGCATCGGGCGCCGCAGCGCCGGAATAGCGCCGCAATGCGGCAGGTAGCGCCCATTTTCAGGCGCAAACACCCTTCAGTAGCGCCGGCAGCCGTTTGGGCGCGGCGCTACTGAATTTTTGGCGCGCGCAGGGGGACTTAGCGCCGGCGCTAACTTTCCGGCGCTAAAGCCCTGGCGCGGCGCCAACTCAATGTCTAGGCCTATGACTCTAAGACTGTGATAGTTTTTTCTGTGGTGGTTGAGGACATTTTTATTACATCTGGCCACTTTGAATGTGCATCATCCGCAATTATAAACATCGAGTCCATAAATGGACCAGCAAAATCAATGTGCACCCTTTGCCATGGTGATGAGGGCCACTCCCATGGATGTAGAGGGGCTTGTGGTGGGGCATTTTGGACCTTCTGGCATCCTGTACAGCTCTTGGTCATCTCTTCGATTTCTCTATTGATTCCCGGCCACCACACAAACGCTCTGGCTAAGTTTTTCATTTTTACCCCTCCCAGATGACCCTCATGAAGCTCATTGAGCACTCTATCCTTCAATTTGGGTGGAATTACTACTCTGGATCCACACATCAAGGTTCCTCTGCACACTGACAGCTGTTCTCTTCTCGGCGAGAATGCTGGCAGCAGTGGTTCGCCATGTGCTGGCCACCCCTTCACCGTTAAATCATAGACCCAGGAGAGTGTCGGGTCATTTCGTGTTTCCTTTTCTATGTTTGCATTCGTCACAGGGAGACATTCGACTATGGTCGAGTGGAATATCTCCACTGGATCCACTGCAAGTTCTTCTTCCACCGTCCGCAATGGTAGGCGCGACAATCCATCAGCATTCCCATGCTGTTTAGTTCCTTTGTACTCGATGTCATATTGGTGTGCCCCTAGGAAAAGGGACCACCTCTGTAGCCGTTGTGCTGTCATTATCGGTCCGTCCTTCTGAGGGTTGAAAATGGAGACAAGAGGTTGATGATCAGTAAGTAGAGTAAATTTCTAACCGTGCAGGTAGTGATTGAACTTCTTCACCCCCCACACCAGGCTGAGGGCCTCTCTGTCAATCTGGGCGTAGTTACGCTCGGCTGAAGTTAACGAGCGTGACGCAAAAGCTATCGGCCTCTCTGAACCATCAAGGAATTTACATGACAGTACCGCTCCAATGCCGTAGGGAGACGCATCACACGCCAGTCTTATCAGTAGTGATGGGTTGTAGTGAGCCAATACTTCTCTTGAAGTGATTAGGTCCTTACTCTTCTGAAAGGCCCGCTTACATTCATCACTCCATTTCCATGCTACTCCTGTTTGTAGTAGGGCGTTCAGTGGGTGCAGAATTGTGGACAAATTCGGCAAAAACTTATGGTAGTAATTCACCAATCCGAGGAATGACCTCAGTTGCGACACATTTTCAGGCGCTGGAGCCTTAACTACCGCTTCAATTTTGTCAAGGGACTTATGTAACCCCTCTTCATCAATCACGTGGCCACAATATGATAACTGTTTCTTAAAAAACTCACACTTGGGGCGATTGGCCCGTAGCCCATGTTCACGTAGTGTAGTGAGCACCTGCTCTAGGTTGGCAAGGTGTTCACTGTCATCTTCACCTGTCACTAGGATGTCGTCCAAGTAACACTGAGTCCCCGGAATTCCTTGCAGGACTTGTTCCATCGCTCTTTGCCATATCGCCGGAGCTGATGCTACTCCGAATACCAGTCGATTATACTGGTAAAGACCTTTGTGAGTGTTTATCGTGAGATACTTCCGAGAGGATTCTTCAACCTCCATCTGCAAATATGCTTGTGCTAGGTCAATTTTTGTAAAACGCTTCCCTCCAGATAGTGAGGCGAAGATATCTTCTATCCTTGGAAGAGGATATTGTACTGTGTGAAGGATTGGGTTCACCGTCACCTTGAAGTCCCCACAGATGCGAGCCTTCCTTGGCTCCTCAGACTTATTGTTTAACGTTTTCTTCATGACAGGAACGATGGGTGTCACCCACTCGCTCCAGTCTACCTTAGATAACACGCCTGCATACTCCAGATTCTCCAGCTCTGCCTCGACGGCTGGGTGAATTGCATATGGTACCGGTCTTGCTTTGAAAAACTTGGGAATTGCATTCTCTTCTATTTTTATCGAGGCGGTTACGCCTTTAAGAGTTCCCAGTTCTAGTTGAAATACCTCTTTGGCGTTAGCTAAGATTGTTGACAATCGTCCAGGAGTGACGTCGTCATCCTTTTTACCAGCCATCGTCAGAACCTGAATGGAGTGCCAGTCTAAACTTATCTTTCTGATCCATTCACGTCCCAATAACGGTGGTCCACCATCTTGCAGTATGTACAGATACAATTTCTGTATTTCCTTGCCGTTGTATTCGACAGGCACCCTTATTTTTCCTCTGGGGTATACTTTTTGCCCCGTATACGTCTTCAAGACAATGGATGTCTCTTTCAAGGGTATGTGTGAGAATAGCCACTCGTAGTCTCGTCGATTCATGACGGTTAGAGCTGATCCTGTATCCAATTGCATTTTGACTTGGGACCCTGCTATCATGAGGGTGACCCAAATGGTTCGGTGATCCTCTTCTGCAATTACGTTCTGAAGTTTGAGACAGCTTAGTCTCTTGTTCACGGATTCACTATCGCTCATCTGGTCTTCGGAACTACTGTCCGTCATCTTTTGTACTTTCCTGTACGGTTCCTTAGTAGCCTTTTTGTTGTCATTGGTCTTCTTCCCAGACCTGCAAACTCGTGCAATGTGTCCCATCTTTCCGCATTGCCTGCATATTTTGTCCTTGGACCAGCAGTCCTTCTGGTCATGGGTTGTTCTGCCGCAGCGATAACATTTTGCAAATCCCCGTGTCATTTCGTGGGTGCCGTATTCCTGTGGCTTTTGCTGTATTTCTGCAGCTCCCCTTGCTGCTGCTTCATACGATACTGCCACGCTGAAAGCCTTATCTAGCGTCAGCTCTTTCTCTGAGAGTAACCTCTTCTGGGTTCCTTCACTCAGGAGTCCACAGACAAATTTGTCCCGTAAGGTATCTGCCAGTCCTGCTCCGAACTGGCAGTGCTTTGATAGCTTGCGTAGTTCCGTAAGGTAATCAGCATTGCTCTCATCTTTATGCTGATTTCTCCTGTGGAATTTAAATCTTTCTGCTATCAGCAGCGGTGTAGGATTTATGTGTTCCTGTAGGATAGCAACAATTTCGTTAAAACTCTTCGCCTTCGGTTTGGCTGGTGTAATCAGGTCCCGCAATAGGCCGTATGTTCTTGCGCCCATTAAGTTTAGCAGTACCGATGCCTTTTTTTCATCGGCTACTTCGTTTGCCTCGCAATATACCTCGACTCTTTCCACATACGTGGTCCAGTCTTCTATTGCATTATCGAAGGCAGTGATATTGCCAGTCTTCGGCATCTTGGAAATCTAAGATGGCGCCTCCCGCGCTTTGCCTTCTTCCCCGATGTACAAAATGGCACCTCCCGCACTTTGCCTTCTTCCCCGCTGGATTAAGATGGCGCCTCCCGCACTTTCTGTCTTCTCTGCTGTTGCTAGCGCTGTTGCTGGCGTTTTATGCCTTGATGGCGACGCCCTATGGTCTTCGCGCACTTCCCCCCGCGCTGCTGCTATCACGGCTCTCCGCGGTTCCCGTGGCAACTGCAGCTCCTCGCGGCTTTCTGCGCGTTTAATTTTTATTCTTTCCCCGTCGTCGGAACAACCCTGTGGGACTCTTATCTCCCTCTTCTCGGGTCTGTACGCTGCCCGGCTTCGTAGCACCGGCCGCTCCCTGTGTGCTCCACCCTCTCTCTCTCTCCTCCTCCCGACAACACTGCTCGGCCCCGTTGCAAAGCCACCCGCTCGAGCTCTAGACCGCCGCAGCCCAGGAAGGATCAGTGTACTACCTGCCACCAGCCCGATTAGCTGAAGCACCATCGACAGGATAACCAAGCCCCGCTCTCGACAGCCTCTCCTGCAAATCTTCAACTCCGCTGACTCAGAGGCGGATGCCCACGGTCGACGCCTGTTTCTTCTGTTTCTTTCTTCCTTCTGGCCTCGACCTCTGATAACTTCGCTTCAGGGATGGATCCCCATGAGGTGGTGCAGACTGTAGGTAAGTTCGTATCTGCTCGTCGCCAGTATTATGTCCGTGTATAATTGAGACACGGACTGCAGGAGTTGGTTATAACAGGTCTTTACTGAATGGAGGCAACCTGGAACTACTATGCAAATGTTACTACACAGGCTTATATACAGGGGTGGTCACTACTGGTACTGCAGTATACAGGGGCTGCAGAATATAGTTCCTTCTGCAAAGTACATACACTACAACTTGTGTACCTTCCATTCATGTCAGGAAGTCGATCGTGACCCCATTGTATCAGTTAAACTCAGAGCATTGTCCAGATGTTAATTTTTCCCATCGAAACCAATCATGATTCAAGGCCTCAGTTCAAATCAATGTCCTTTTCAGAGTTAATCATGGGCCGAAGCTTTCATTGTCCAGTATCAATGTGTTCTCCAAGAACTGCAAACTTTAATGACTGGCACCTTTTCTGTACCTTGAAGTTTAACCGTTTCATGCCCTTATGCCGGGGCCAAACTGTTCCATGAAACTTACAATTGGTAATATTCATGTCTGTTTGCATTTCATCGAGGGAGATCTTCTGCCGTGCCAACTTGACATCTGCAAAATCTCCTGCGCCAGACATGCAATCAGCAGAGGTTCATGGTGGTAAGTGCACTCTAAGTGGACTAACTAACAGCAGTGCCAGCTTGGCTCAGTTGGTAGCAATCTCCCCACTGAACCAGCAGGTTGTGCTTGATTTCAGCCTGTTATCTTGGCTGACACTCCAGTGTAATGCTAAAAGAGCATTGTGCTGTCAGAGGGGCTGCTTTTTGAATGGATGTTAAAAATCCCATGGCATTTGAAAAATAACAAGGAGCTCTCTTCCAGCCTGGCTAATATTCTTTCCTTGGCCAACACATGAGAACTTGCTGTGTACACCTGGGCTACTAGTTGCCTACAAAATAACAGTCACTGCCTTTTAAAGCAATTCACTGTATGCTTGGGTCATTCGAGAGAGATGCAAGTTTCCTTTTTTATAAGCTGTAGTCAATTAGTCTACTCAAGCCACATTAATCAAGACCCATTGAATTCAGTCAGAACTAAAAAAACAAATCCACAGAAAGATTAATTGCAAAGCAAAAAATGCCTGAGCTGTATTCTGTGTTTATCCAAACCCAAACAGAACAAGGCTTAGGTTAAGCCCAGCCCATTGAAATTGACCATTTCAGATTAACTAGGAATTTCCAACCTAGATTTGTTGATCCCCGCTGTATTTTGAGGATTGCAGTAGTTCGTCTGCAAGAAAGTCAAAAGTTCATCAGAATAAGTGTTTCAGGAACGCAACAATTTAAGAAATATTTGCCGGAATTTTCACCTTTGCATTGGGTTGTGTGCATGTGGGCGGCATAGCAGGTCTAAAAAGCAATGTTTACAGCAACATGCTGCTCAGAGCAATTTTCACTTAATGGCCCCACTTAAAGCAGTCATGCGCCTTTCCTGGCCCTATTAAAAGGGCTGGGTCTGATGATGTTATCGATGACTCGTTTCCAGCACCCATATTTAAAGCAGCCTTGCACTGAACTCACTTGAAGGTTTCCAGAGGAGGGTGGAAGGTGTCAAAGAAAGGCCAAAGGAGAGCTAAAACTTGTGAAACTGGGATAGCCAAAGGCAGAGGGCTGCCCCTGGTTCTCAGATTCTTCCTTGCACACTCTTGTGGAGGCTGTCAGAGCATGCAGGGAGGTCATCTTCCCTGCTAACAGGCAAAGAAGACCTCCACAAGCAACAAAGAGAACCTGGCTGGATATTACACCACTTTCGGGTCTTGTCCATTTTTGCCTCAAACCTTGGAAGTGGCTTTGTCACTTGGAGTGGATGGCGACACATTATTTAACCTCGAGAATTTGGCCTTTGGATGAGAGCAATGGCTTGGTCATTGTTGGCATGCTTTATGGTGTTGTTGGGGGAGGGTATGTTATTACAGCATGTGGCAGGCATGTGGCTGCATTGGAGCAAGTTAAATAAATCTGGCCGTGATGAGGTCATCCCGAGCCTCCCGAGCAACAATGTGCGCCGCTGCTGGAGCCATCTGAATCTCAGCTTCCTCCTCCCCCACCTCCTCCTTGTCTTCCACCTGCTCATCCTCCTCCTCCTCCTCCTGCTCTGAAGAGGCTGTGCACACTGCAGCTTGCTCCTCCTGCAGCTCCTATGCTCGCTGTTGCACTATGTTGTGCAGCGTGCAGCAGGTGACAATGATCCTGGAAACCCTGGCTGGTGCATACTGAAGGGCTCCTCCAGACCTGTCAAGGCATCTGAAGTGTATTTTCAGCATGACTATTGCTTCTAGTGGACATTTGGCTCTCATTATAATGCTCCTGAGCCTCAGTATTTGGCCTCCTCAGGGGTGTCATGAGCCATGTCTCCAAGCAGCCAGCCGATAAGTGTGTTTGGAGAAGCAAAGAGCTGAGGGAGCATGGACTGGCATGGCATGAAAGAGTCATGACAGCTGCCAGGGAAACTGGCGCACACATGCATAATTATCTTTTTATGGTTGCAGACCAGCTGCACATTGAGGGAGTGGTAGCCTTTGCGGTTCATAAACACTCTTGGGTGATGATGGGGTGCCTCCATGGCAGTAGAGAGAGGATGAAGCGCAGCCCGAGGGCAGGTCTGAATTAAAGTAGTGGCAGCAGCAAGAGGATAAAGAGCAGCCTGAGAGTGGACCTGAATTAAAGCAGCGGCAGCGGCGAGACTCCGATTCACAAACAATTAAAAAAAATCAAAGAGTGAGATCACAGGAGGGCAGGTAGGTGATTGGTTCATGAGTACTACAGCTTCTTTTTACAGCATTTTTTTTGCTCTCTAAGTTAGGGAAAGGGATTAAATTAAGAGTTCAGAAACTATAACTTGCTAGTACTTATTAAATTATTAAGTTAAACTAGATAAAATAATCAAACAATAAAACTATAATATCGATTGAATAAAAGCTTTAACTAATTCATTAATTAATAAAACAAGGTTAGAGATGGCAGGGCAGGTGGTGTGTTGTAACTGTAGCATGTGGGAGTTTGTGGGGAGCATCGCGATCTCGAACAACCACATCTGCAGTAAGTGCCTGCAACTCGAGGAACTTCGGCTCAGAGTTGTTGAGCTGGAGTATGAGCTGCAGACATTGCGATGCATCAGGGAGGGGGAGAGTTGCCTGGACACTTTGTTCCAGGAGGCAGTCACACCCTTTAGGTTAAGTGGTACTTTAGAGTTCACCGGTGGTCAGGGACAGGAGGGTGTGACTGCGAGTCAGGAAGGTATGAGGACCCAGGATGTAGTGATGGAAGACCCTCAGCCCTTGACCTTGTCCAACAGGTACGAAGTACGTGCTACATCTATGGATGAGGAAAAGGACTGCAGGGAGGATGGGCAAACTGACCACAGCACCATGGTGCAGGGGGCCATACAAGTGGGGGGGAGAAGGAAGGAATATGGTAGTGGTCAGAGACAGTATAGTCAGGGGGATAGATACTGTTCTCTGCAACCGCGAAAGAGAGCCCTGAAGGCTGTGTTGCCTGCCCGGTGCCAGGGTTAAGGACATCTCCTCATGGCTGGAGAAGAACTTGAAGTGGGAGGGGGAGGATCCAGTTGCTGTGGTCCATGTAGGAACCAACAACATACGTAGAAATTAGAATGAGGTTCTGCTGAGGGAGCTTGAGGAGCTAGGGTCCAAATTAATAAGCAGAACCTTAATGTTAATAATCTCTGGATTACTACCTGAGCCACGTGCAAATTGGCATAGGGTCAAGCAGATCAGAGAGTTAAATGCATGGCTCAAAGAGTGGTGTGGGATGAAGGGGTTTCAATTCATGAGGCACTGGCACCAGTATTGGGGAAAGAGGGAGCTGTTCTGTCGGGACCAGCGGCCTGGCAAGTTGAATAACTAGGGCTGGAGATAGAGCTTTAAACTAAAAAAGGGGGGGAGAGGTTAGGTGAGGGGATATTTAGAAATCTAAAGGGAAAGGTCAAGGCAACAGAACAGTGTAGCAATTTAAGTAAAAATAAGCAGAGTGTGACAGGAAGGGACAGAGAGTTTAACGGTAGCAGTGCAGCAGAGAATAAGGTCAAAGCAGGGAATAATGGTAAAAATAGTAAATTAAAGGCTCTTTATCTGAATGCATGAAGCATTTGTAACAAGATAGAAGAACTGGTGGCAGCAGTAGAGATAAATGGGCTTGATCTAATAGTCATTACAGAGACGTGGTTGCAAGATGACCACGGTTGGGAATTAAATGTTACAGGGTACTTGACATTGTGAAAAGACAGGCAGAATGGAAAAGGAGAGTGGGATGGGATTAGCCCTGATAGTAAAGAATGACATAAGGCCAGTAGTGAGAAAGGATCTCAGCTCGGAAGATCAGGGAGTAGTATCAGTATGGGTGGAGATAAGGAATAACAAGGGGCAGAAAGCACTAGTGGGAATAATATATAAACCTCCTAACAGTAACTATATCGTTGGAAAGAATATTAATCAAGAAATAGTAGGAGCTTGTAACAAAGGTAATGCAATAATCATGGGGGACTTTAATCTTCATATAGGCTGGACAAATCAAATTGGCAAAGGTAGTCTGGAGGATGAGTTCATGGAATGTATTCAGGACAGTTTCCTAGAACAACACTGGAACCAACCAGTGAACAGGCTATTTTAGAACTTTTATTGTGTAATGAGACAGAGTTAATTAACAATCTCATAGTAAAGGATCCTCTGGGGCAGAGTGATCATAATATGATAGAATTTCACGTTAAGTTTGAGAGTGACTTGCCTAAGTCTGAAACTAGAGTTTTAAACTTAAATAAAGCCAATTACATAGGTGTGAGGGGTGAGTTGGCTAAGGTAGATTGGAAAAATAGATTAAAAGATATGGTGGTAGATAAGCAGAGGCTAGCATTTAAAGAAATATTTTATAATTCTCAACAAAAATACGTTCCATTGAGAAACAAAAACTCCATGGGAAAAGTGATCCATCTGTGGCTAACTAAAGAAATTAAGGACAGCATTAGATTGAAAGAAGAAGCTTATAATGTTGCGAAGAATAGTAGTAAGCCTGAGGATTGGGAAAGTTTCAGAAACCAGCAAAGGATGACCAAAAAATTGATGAAAAGGGAAAAAATAGAATATGAGAGAAAACTAGCAAGAAATATAAAGACAGATTGTAAGAGCTTCTACAAGTATGTAAAAAGGAAGAGAGTAGCAAAAATAAACTTTGGTCCCATAGAGGCTGAGACAGGAGAAATTATTATGGGGATTAACAAAATGGCAGAGACGTTAAACAAATATTTTGTATCTGTCTTCACAGCAGAAGACACTAAAAGCATACCAATATTGGTGGGGAACCAAGGGTCTAATGAGGGTGAGGAAGTTAACGTAATTAAATTAAGTAGAGAAAAGGTACTAGAGAAACTAATGGGAATAAAAGCCAACAAATCCCCTGGACCTGATGGCCTACATCCTAGGGTTCTAAAAGAGGTGGCTGCAGAGATAGTGGATGCATTGGTTTTGATCTTCCAAAAGTCCCTAGATTCTAGAATGGTCTCAGCAGATTGGAAGGTAAACAATATAACACCAGTATTCAAGAAAGGAGGGAAAGAGAAAGCAGGGAACTACAGGCCAGTTAGCCTCACATCAGTTGTCAGGAAAATGCTGGAACCCATTGTTAAGGAAGTGGTATCAGGGCGTTTAGAAAATCATAACATGATTAGGCAAAGTCAACATGGTTTTATGAAAGATAAATTGTGTTTGACAAATTTATTAGAGTTTTTTAAGGATGTAACTAGTGGGGTAAATAAAGGGGAACCAGTGGATGTAGTATATTTGGATTTCCAAAAAGCATTCGATAAGGTGCCACATAAAAGGTAGTTACACAAGATAAGGGCTCATGGGGTTGGGGGTAATATAGTGGCATAGATAGAGAATTGATTAATGGATGGAAAACAGAGTGTAGGGATAAACAGGTCTTTTCCAGGTTGGCAGGCTGTAATTAGTGGGGTGCCGCAAGAATCAATATTTACAATCTATATTAATGACCTAGATGAGGGACCGAGTGTAATATATCTAAGTTTGCTGATGATACAAAGCTAGGTGGGACAGTAAGCTGTGAGGAGAACACAAAGAGTCTGCAAAGGGATATAGACAGACTAAATGAGTAGGCAATAAGTTGGCAGATGGAGTATAATGTAGAGAAATATAAGGTTATTCGCTTCGCAGGAAGAATAGAAAAGCAGAATATTTTTTAAATGGTGAGAAACTTTCAAATGTTGGTGTTCAGAGAAATTTGGGTGCCCTCGTGCAAGAAGCACAGAAAGCTAGCATGCAGGTACAGCAAGCAATAAGGAAG
Organism: Somniosus microcephalus; assembly: GCF_052327205.1. Taxonomy (NCBI): domain Eukaryota; kingdom Metazoa; phylum Chordata; class Chondrichthyes; order Squaliformes; family Somniosidae; genus Somniosus; species Somniosus microcephalus. The sequence goes on along the minus strand of NC_140996.1, from coordinate 43,953,897 downwards.
GCTAATGGCATGTTGGCCTTTATTGCAAATGGGTTGGAATATAAGAGTAAGGAAGTCTTGCTACAATTGTACAGGGCCTTAGTGAGACCACACCTGGAGTACTGTGCACAGTTTTGATCTCCTTATCTAAGGAAGGATATACTTGCCTTGGAGTCGGTGCAACAAAGGTTTACTAGATTGATGCCTGGAATGAGAGGGCTGTCCTATGATAAGAAATTGTGTAGAATGGGCCTATACTCTCTTGAGTTTAGAAGAATAAGAGGTAATCTCATTGAAACATACAAGATTCTGAAAGGGATTGAGAGGGTAGATGCTGAGAGGTTGTTTCCCCTGGCAGAAGTGTCTTGAACTGGGGGGCATAGTCCCAGGCCAGTTAAGACTGAGATTAGGAGGAATTTCTTCACTCAGAGGGTTGTGAATCTTTTGAATTCTCCACCTCAGAGGGCTGTGGATGCTGAGTCATTGAGTATATTCAAGGCTGAGATAGATAGATTTTTGGACTCTAGGGGATTCAAGGGATATGGAGATGGGTGGGAAAGTGGAGTTGAGGTCAATGATCAGCCATGATCTTATTGAATGACGGAAAAGACTTGAGGGGCCGTATGGCCAACTCCTGCTCCTATTTCTTATGTTCTTATGTTCTTATGTGTGCAGCCGATGATGCCCTGCTCCTGTGGGAAGCCAGCCAGAGCCGTAAAGCCAAGCGCCCGCTCACTAACACTAGCGTCATCAATTGCAAAGTTGATAAAATTGGCTGACTTGTGAAATATGGCATTGGTGACCTGTGTGATGTATCTTTAGGCGGCCGACTGGGATGGCCCACAAATGTCTGCTGCAAATCCCTAGAAGGAGCCTGGGGTGAAGAAGTTGAGGGCAGTGGTGACTTTGACAGCCACTGATCAGAAGTGTCCACCAGGACCTCTGGGCAGCAGGTCTTGTTCCAGCAAGCTACAAATGTCTACGATGATCTGGCGCAATAGCTTGAGCCTCCTGAAGCACTGCTGCTCAGTCATGTCCAGGAAGCTCATCCTCTGCCTGTATAACCTGTGTTGAGGGTATTGTCTCTGGCGCGCTGCAGCCCTGTGGTGCCCCCCTCTCTCCTGTGGAGCATCATGTCGTTGAGGAGAAGGCTGCTGTTGTGGTTCCTGCTGTTGCTGCTGGTGTGGCTGGTGTTGTTGGTGGTGGTGCTCACCTTGGTCCGATTCTGAGGACCAGAGTGAGACAGTATAAGCAGCACCAATGTTGATGTCCTAGATGGCAGGTTAAGTAGCGATCAGAGGACCAATCCCTCAATGTTCTTATACTCAGTAGCAATGTGGTGAGAGTCACTTACCAGGTTGCAGAAATGACCTGCAAACTCCAGAAATCTAAATCTGTGCACAGAATTGAGTCATCAACAGCCTTTCCCTTAGGAAACTAATGAGATGTAAGGTGTGTCTATTTATCTGGTAGTCCCAGCTGTCAATTATTGCCCTCGCACAATGGCCATTGAACTTCCGCCTCCTCTTTACAGGTGAGGTCCCGAGTTGTGTGCTTCCCGTGCTCATGCCGTTAAATTCAGAAGCTGCACTTAAAAACACTGTTAAGGTTCTGATAATAAGGATTTAATGACTTTAGTTAGGTCGCCCGCCTCTCCCAATCGGGTCCGTGACGCGCTGGCAAACACGCCTGAGCTAAAGGTGCTAGGAGGCGGGATGCCGATGTGCTGCCTATTTTTACTATTTTTACAGCCGGCCCACCTCCAAACTCGCTCGCACGGCAACAGGAAAATTCTGTCCATTATTTTTATATGCATATTTGTCTTATAGTACTTTAAATCATTATTCATCATTTGAAATTTTACAATTGTTTTTCGTTGCTATTTAAATTAAAGGGTGTATACATTTAGAAATCTTGTAGCAATCAAACATTTTAAGTGCATTACCAATGATACTACAAATAATCCTACTTATTCGAGTTAATAGCTTACTAATATCAAAACTCAATGGTGATTTGAAATCTGATTCCTGCACAAAAAATTCTAACTATGAAGTTTTGATATGATTTGCTGGAGGTGAAATTCATCTTAAGCGGTAGAGCAAAATGAGAGATAGCGAATTTGCAGTCCGTTTTACACTCGCACTGATTTCCTTTTCCATTGACCTGAATGGAAAAGGAAATCAGGTGGAGCGTAAAATAGGCTGCTGATTCACCATCACATTCATTTGTGCAACAGCCCAAGGTGAATTTCACTACTACCCTCCAAAGCGCCTTGAGATTTGACCTATGACAGAAAGTAGCACAGTGGGTAAATTTTTGTCTTTACTACATGAGGGGTAATCTGGTGGAGCTGATCGCCCACCGGTTATATAATTCATCTGGTTTTCATTGAGCTGAATGGAATGAAAATGGAGCAGGTTCTACAATGTGCGGATGATTCACTCCGCCAGATTACTACCCATGTGGTGAAAATCTACGGGCCGCATTTTCTGATCGGAGGCTTCCTGCGTGCGGAGGCCTCCGATGTGGAAAAAATCAACAGACTTACCTGAGGGCTCCTGAGGTGCGTATACTTCTGCTCCTGGGCCTCTCCAAACTCGAAATGCGCAGGGCCCATGTATGCCAGGGGCGCATGCAGTTCGCAAGCATCCCTGGGATCCTGTGGGCCATGGGGAGCCAATAGGAGAAGGGAATCTCCCTTCATACGCTTGACAGATAGATCTGTGAAATATATGAATGGAGATGACCCCCAAAACACTGTAAAGCATTAAAAAAAAATTAAATCAAATTTTGAAAATGAGTTGAAATTATAATAATTTAAATATTTTAAACAAAAATGTTACTTTTAGAAAAAAATAATAAAGTTTTTTACGGGGCTAAAAATAAACTTATCTTTTTTAAAAGTATTCTTAATTTATAAATCAGTGAAATTTTTTTAAAACTTTTTCTAGGCGTAAGATTTCGAAGGGTTTTCTGCAGGCGGAGGTTCTCCAGAAAGCGGAACTATCCGCCCACAGAGGCCCTTCCCTAGGGCAGGCGTCCGATCTGTCAAGAGCATTCTTGATAGATCGGAAGTACCGGTTTTCAGCACATGCGGTTCTGATGTCCCTACGGGAGGGTACACAGCATATACACACCCGTAGGCATCGGAATATACGGCCCTACCTCAATAAGTCCAATTCAGTGTTTATTTTATTTTACATTTTATTTGCATTTTCCACCGTGCCCAATGCTTTTACTTTTAATAGTTTTCATCAATCATATTAGCCTCCTTTTATAAAATACAAAATTACTCCAGCTGTAGCTGCAGCTGGTTTCTTCCTCCTGTTGCTGGGGAAGTTTATCACTCTCCTACTCCTCACTGCAGTACATTAAGGAATGTGTAATTAAATCTTGGTGCTGCCCGTGACTGTCCGGAATCCATTAGAGCACGTCTCCCTCATCTTGCAGCAACTCCGACCTCCTCCAAATTCCATCCTTGGATCAACCCTTTAAATACTCCAGTTGAGATTGCATCATGTGGGTCCGCACCGTGACTGCTCCTGCGCATTCGACAGCAAATGCAGAAGTAACTGCTTCCCGGTTTCCCACCCGATATCGCAGCCACTGGTTGTTCACAAGCCCTGTTATACTGATAATTATAAATATAAGATCAAGCAAGGCGACTAACTCCACCAGACATTAATCACACCTCAGTGATTTTGCTCCAAGGACAAACTGTGTCATTTTGAGAGATGTGCAGAGGTGGATGGAGGTGGCAATTATTTGAGAAAATAATTTACCAAGCGCAGTTGTCAAGAATAAATGAAACACAGTTATAAATGGTGCCAGCAGTATTTAATAGGATAAATCTCACGCCAATGAATTGGACCTCACAGTGTAATCTTTGGTGCTTTTGCTTAAAAGGGTTATGTGTAAATTAAAAGGTCACACAATACGATATATTGTCTAATTATATCCAACTGTAATTGAGATAACCTCCTTTTCCATATTCCGATGAGTTGTGGCTGAAAACAATGTAAAGAAATCATTGGAATGATTTCATTGGTCAGTCTTCAAGTACTCTTTTTTTATTCGTTCCTGTGATGTGGGCGCTGCTGGCAATGCCAGCATTTATTGCCCATCCCTAATTGCCCTTGAGAAGGTGGTGGTGAGCTGCGTTCTTGAACCGCTGCAGTCCGTGTGGTGAAGGTACTCCCAAAGTGCTGTTAGGGAGGGAGTTCCAGGATTTTGACCCAGCAACGATAAAGGATCGGCGCTATACTTCCAAGTCAGGATGTTATGTAACTTGGAGGGAAACTTGCAGATGATGGTGTTCCCATGCGCCTACTACCCTTGTCCTTCTAGATGGTAGAGGTCGAGGGTTTCGGAGGTGCTGTCGAAGAAGCCTTGGCAAGTTGCTGCAGTGTATCTTGTATATGGTTCACACTGCAGCCACGGTGTACCGGTGGTGGAGGGAATGAATGTTTAAGGTGGTGGATGGATGGTGTTGAGCTTCCTGAATGTTGTTGGAGCTGCACTCATCCAGGCAAGTGGAGAGTATTCCATCACACTCCTTACTTGTGCCTTGTAGATGGTGGGAAGGCTTTGGGGAGACAGGAGGTGAGACATTCACTGCAGAACACCTAGCCTCTGACCTGCTCTTGTTGCCACTGTATTTATGTGGCTGGTCCAGTTAAGTTTTTGGTCAATGGTGACACCCAGGATGTTGATGGTGGGGGACTCGGCGATGGTAATGCTGTTGAATGTCAAAGGGCCGTGGTTAGACACTCGCTTGTTGCAGATAGTCATTGCCTGGCAGTTGTTTGGTGCGATTGTTATTTGCCACTTATCAGCTCATGCCTGAATGTCATAGAATAGAATCATAGATTCATAGAATGGTTACAGCATGGAAGAAGGCCATTCGGCCTGTTGAACCCGTGCCGGTTCTCTGCAAGAGCACTTCAGCTCGTCCCACTCCCCTGCCCTTTCCCCGTAGCCCTGAAAATGTCTTTCCTTCAGATACTTATCCAATTCCCTTTTGAAAGCCACGATTGAATCTGCCTCCACCACCCTTTCAGGCAGTGCATTCCAGATCCTAACCATTCGCTGCGATAAAAATGTTTATTTTTACGTCACCTTTGGTTCTTTTGCCAATCACCTTAAATCTGTGTCCTCTGGTTCTCGACCTTTCTGCCAATGGGAACAGTTTCCCTCTATCTACTCTGTCCAGACCCCTCATGATTTTGAACACCTCTATCAATTCTCCTCTCAATCTTCTCTGCTCCAAGGAGAACAACCCCAGCTTCTCCAGCCTATCAACGTAACTGAAGTCCCTCTTTCCTGGAATCATTCTCATAAATCTTTACTGCACCCTCTCTAAGGCCTTCACATCCTTCCTAAAGTGTAGTGCCCAGAATTGGACACAGTTCTCCAGTTGGGGCTGAACCAGTGTTTTATACATGTTCATCATAATTTCCACACTTTTGTATCTATACCTCCATTTATGAAGCCCAGGATCCCGTAAGCCTTTTTAACTGCTTTACCAACCAACCCTGCTACCTTCACCGATTGTACACATATACACCCTCTGTTCATGCACCCCCTTCAGGATTGTACCATTTAGTTTATATGCACTCTCCTCATTCATTCTACCAAAATGTATCACTTCACACTTTTCTGCATTAAATTTCATCTACCACGTGTTCACCCATTTTACCAGCTTGTCTATGTCTTCCTGAAGTTGATCACTCTCCTCCTCACTGTTTACTACACTTCCAAGTTTTGTTTCATCTGCAAATTTTGAAATTGTGCCCTGTACACCCAAGTCCAAGTCATTAACATATATCAAGAAAAGCAGTGGTCCTAGTACCGACCCCAGGGGAACACAACTGTATACCTTTCTCCAGTCTGAAAAACAACCGTTCACCAATACACTCTGTTTCCTATCACTTAGCCAATTCCATATGCATACTGCCACTGTTCCTTTATTCCATGGGATTCAACTTTGTTGGCAAGTCTATTATGTGGCACTTTGTCGAACGCCTTTTGGAAATCCATGTACACTACGTCAACTGCATTACCCTCATCAACCCTCTCTGTTACCTCATCAAAGAACTCAATCAAGTTAGTTAAACATGATTTGCCTTTAACAAATCCATGCTAGCTTTCCTTAATTAATCCACACTTGTCCAAGCGCCTGTTAATTTTGTCCCTGATTACTTTTTCTAAAAGCTTCCCACTACTGAGGTCAAACTGACTGGCCTGTAGTTGCTGGGTTTATCTTTACACCCTTTTTGAACAATGGTGTAACATTTGCAATTCTGCAGTGCTCTGGCACCACCCCCATATCGAAGGAGGATTGGAATATTATGGCCAGTACCTCCGCGATTTCCTCGCTCAATTCCCTCAGCATCCTAGGATGCATCCCATCAGCTCCTGGTGACTTAACTACTTTAAGTACAGCCAGCCTTTCTAATACTAACCTCTTTATCAAATTTATCCTATCAAGTATCTCCACTACCTCCTCCTTTACTATGTCTATGACAGCATCCTCTTCCTTGGTGAAGACAGATGCAAAGTATTCATTTAGTACCTCAGCCATGCCCTCTGCCTCCATGCATAGGTCTCCTTTTTGGTCCCTAATCAGCTCCACCCCTCATCTTACTACCCTTTTACTATTTATATGCCTATCGAAGACTTTTTGATTACGTTTTATGTTGGCTGCCATTCTACCTCTCTTTGCCACTCTTATTTTCTTTTTCATTTCTCCTCTGATATTTCTATATATAGCCTGATTCTCAGATGTATTTGCAACCTGACACCTGTCATAGGTGCTCTTGTTCTGCTTCATCCTACTCTCTATCTCTTTCGTCATCCAGGGAGCCCTGACTTTAGTTGCCCTACCTTTCCCCCTAGTGGGAATGTACCTCAACTGTACCCGAATTATTTCCTGTTTAAAAGCAACCCATTAATCCATTACAGTTTTGCCCGCCAATCTTTGATTCCAGGTACCCGGGCCAGATCCATTCTTATCACACTGAAATTGACCTTCGCGAATCTAAACATTATGATACTATGATCACTGTTCCCTAAATGTTCAACTACTGACACTTGCTCCACTTGACCTACCTCATTCCCCAGAATGTAATAATATTCATATTCCCCAGAACCAGATCCAGCAATGCCTCCTCCCTCATCGGGCTGGAAACATACTGATCAAGAAAGTTCTCCTGCACACACTTCAGAAATTCTTCCCCTTCTCTTCCCTTAACACAGTTACGATCCCAAAACATCCAGGTCTTGTTGCATATGGGCATGGACTGCTTCATTATCTGAGGAGTTGTGAATGGAACTGAACACCGTGCAATCATCAGTGAACATCCCCACTTCTGACCTTATGGTGGAGGGAAGGTCATTGATGAAGCAGCTGAAGATGGTTCAGCCTAGGACGTTGCTCTGAGGAACTCCTGCAGCAATATCCTGGGGCTGAGATGATTGATCTCTAGAAATCACTTACTAGTTGATGTATGGTAATTTTAAAAAACAACTGTGGGATTTCATTACTTGGGTTTCTGCTGATCTGTAGGGGGCATCTTTAAACTGGTTTAAGGTAATTCACCTGGTCTGCAGCCTTTGCCTGCAATCTGGCCAATTTCCATTAAACCAATTTTAAAACAGCGGTTTCGAATCGCTACCCCACCTTCCAGTTCTGACTGCAGGGCTTATAATTAATGATATTAAAATGGACACGTGGTTTGGATGAGAGAAAAATCAAGTTTTATTAACTCCAAGAAACTATAATCAAATATCAAACTATACCACACGAACACAGTAATTACAGTAAAATTGCTTAAATGGGGGAAGGCAGATGGTAAAAACGAGGGGTAAGTGACTACAATGTTAATTAAACAATCTTAGCAATATCCCCTTAATTACCATCCCTTAACTCCTTACTAGGTTGCTGTGCTGAGGAGTCAGAAACTCTGCTCACATGTGGTCCAGCGAAGTGAGAGAGAGAGAGAGAGGCTCACCTGTGGTCCCAGGAAGTAAAGAGAGAGTGATAGCTTCTCAGGAGCTATCATATATACCTTGTGAGCCCCCTCCCCCCTCTGCTGTTTGCCTGTCTGGGAAATTTGCACCCACAAAGTTCCAATTCACAAGAGAAAAGCTGTGATTGGCTAACTCAAAGTGGTTGGACTGGGTTAGTGTCTGCACTGTGGGGCCGAAATGATCCCGCCCACATCCGGACTTCACCTGGGCTAAAACAAAAGAGAATGCAACAGCCCTATTGTCCAGAATGCTAGGTGATTTAAACCCATTCAATTCTTAAAACGGTTGCAAATCAAAATCCATTCCATGATTTCAGTCTATCATTGTCTGTGAATGCCTTGAATTGCTGTGTAAACATAGCAGTTACAAATCGATAGTCATGTGGTTTTCTCAAGTGGGCTAATCTCTTATGTAAATAAACAACTTCAAGTGCTTCTGAACGGAATCTCCCTTTGATTGGCAGGTCTGACTCACAGCCCCTGTATCCACCCACTTTTTCACACAGACAACTCGAGCTGCCTTGCTGCTCCTTTTGCCATGCTTTCTGTGGCCATTTTAAAACCTTTTGTGATTGCCCAAACTCCAGAGAATGATTTTATTAATAAAGTACTGTCTTCGGATGTGTGAATATTTCCCACAGAGCTCCACGACTCCCATGTTGTCCACATTCTTTCCATCTCAGAACAGTCTTTTGCGGTTCTAGGCACATTTTAAAACATTGTAGACTAGTCACATCACCCAATTCGTCGTCCACGATGTGGACCAATATTTTCAATCTTCAGGGAAAATAGGGGAAATTTGCAAAACCCCTACAGATCACTCACTCTTCATTGGCACATTTCACTACTTTTTCATTTGTTCACTTTTAGCCGATTACCTATTTAATTGATAACTTAACAGATAAGTGCTTATTTAAGGTGGTCACAAATTATTGTCCCATTTTAACATGTGCTTCTTTTGAAAGGTGCGATTAAACAGATGCATCAGACATTTGGGGGGGAAATTCGTCCCCTTAGCACCTCCCATTAGCGCCAGCAAATGTCACTAATGGGGTGATAGAGCAGCGAATCCAGCGCTGCATGCCAAATCCCGGCCCCCCATTGTCCTGCCGGTAAGAGGTATCGCCGGGAATGTCAATGCCAGGTGGATCATGACATCAGTGAGTGTGCAATGCTTACTGGCCGCCCGATATGCTAAATTGATTTTTGCCACTTACATTAGTGCCTGAAGTAAACACCGACAGGGAGAGCTGGCATGAAGCACCAGGAAGCCAGCTCCAGGGACGTTATTTAAAGGGATCATCATTAATTACTCGCAGTTGTCAGGTTAGTGCATTTTCAATGGTTTCTTGTTGGTTTCATATACTGTGATAGTTTCCTTCAGTAATTTCAAGGTTTTTTTTTTATCAGGGGTCTTGTGGCAACTAAAAGGTAGCTACATTTTTTCCACAAAGAATCAAACTGCTACACTTGGTAACATTAATGCGGGCTGTACTGGCAGTCGACCTCACCCTCCAGGATCTATGGCGGAGGGAGCGTAGGTAGCAAGAAAGACTGGAACATGTGCCCAGAGGGAGGAGGAGGGCCATCAGGCCTTTCAACAGGAGGCCTTACCCTCTGGGGGTATTCCGAGAGCACTTCTCCTGCCTCCCATTAAGCGAGGAGCAGTGTATTAGAAGGCTGTGCTTCACCAAGGAAGTTGTCACAGAACTCTACCACCTCCTGCAACCAGACCTCCAGCTTCAGACAAGGGTGACCATCGCTCTCCCAGTGGCAGTCAAGGTCACCATCGCCCTCAATTTCTTTGCCAGTGGATCCTTCCAGTCTGCAGCAGGAGACATAGCTAACAACTTGCAGTTCATCATGCATTGCTGCATCCAAGAGGTTACAGAAGCTCTCTATAGTAGGAGAAGGGAATACATTTTCTTCCCCATCACAAGAGAGAAGCAGGACGAGCATGCATGTGGCTTTGCCAAGATAGCGGAATTCCCCATGGTGCAAGGCATCATTGAATGCACCCATCTCAGGATCGTAATGTTTTGCAGGCACCGCATAACAATTCTGAGATTTTCCGTAACCACAAAAGCTACCGCTCGCTTAATGTGCAGTTGGTGTGCGACCACGCATCACAGATCCTCACCATCAATGCCTGCTATCCTGGCAGCAGCCACAATGCCTTCATCCTGTGCCAGGCCGGTGTGTCAGCTCTCTTCCAGCCATCATGTTAAGCTCGCAACTGGCTGGTCGGAGACAAGGGCTATCCACTCTCCAGCTGGCTCATGACTCCACTCTGCAACCCTAACACTCCTGCCCAGCACTCATATAATGAGAGCCATGCTACCACCAGGAACATCATCGAGCAGACCATCGGCCTGCTGAAGCAATGGTTCCGCTGCCTTGACGACTCGGGAGGAGCAGTCCAGTACTTGCTGGAGCTGGTGTCCGATTTTGTCGTGGTCTGCTGCATGCTCCACAACTTGGTCATCATGAGGGCCCAGCCCTTCCCATCATGGATTGTGGGATCACCTCAGGAGGAGGAAGAGGGAGAGGAGGAGGAGGAGGAGGAAGCGGAGGAACAGTAGCGAGGATGGAGCCAGCCACTCAATCAGCCTTCCAGAAGTGTGGTCTGTGCACGCCTCATCAGACTGCGGTTCGAATGAATTAAACCCTAGATCTTCATTGCTCACCACATCCCCATCAAACCACCCTTGTCGCAGGCCATAGCACAGCACAAAGCTGAAATGAGAGACTCCAAAAAAGAACCAAAACTGAATTAATAAATTTATCAAAAGTCAGTGAACACATATTTACACCAAAAATATTAACTACTCACCCTTGTGCAATCCATTAATGCCTGTTTTTACTGAGCTTTTGCATACTCTAGTACTCCTATGAAATGTTGGCCCACTGGCTGCAGCAGGGCTGGTGCAAGGCTGCTGAGTGTCCATGCGGGAGACTTCAGATGGCGTTGCAGGATGCCCTCGACCAGCTCTGGACCTGGAAGGCCTGGCTGTAGACTGCACCACCTCAGCATGGGCGGCAGCATTCTGGGCTGGCTGGATGACAGGCAGCGACAAGGGCAATGGCGGAGTGGCAGTGGTGGGAGCAGGAATACTGTCATCCTGAGAGAGGACAGCTGGTTCCTGCTCCAATGACCCACTCTCATCTCTCACCCCCCCACCCCCTGCCTCCAGGGCAGCACCTCAGGTTCCCCAGCAATATGTTGGAGCACAGATTGCTGGCCTGCTGCAAAACTGTGAAATCCCCGGTTGACAATGGTAGATCCAGCCACGATGGCAGCAGTCAGAGCTTGCGTGACATCAAGCTGAGACTGCATGAGAGCAGTCTGAGATCAAATGCCACCAAGCATAGACTACATTACAGCACTAAGACATTGCATCATTTCCACCTGTGCTCCAATGGAAGCTGCCAGATCGCCCATCACACATGGCATCAGGTCTGGGGCGCCACAGGCTCTCTGGATGTCCACCATTCTTTGCAGACTGGAAATGATGGGCTCCATGGTGTGCACAGAGCCTTGTGCAATGTTGGAGGCAGACTCCTCCATGCTCCTTACCATTGCCGATAGGCGGCACCCTTGCCATTGCATCTATCATCTCCATGTGCAGGCCCACCACCCGTCTGCGTTTCCCACATTACAACAGTGACTACACTCCAAAAGTACTTCATTGGCTGTAAAGCGCTTTGAGACGTCCGATAGTTGTGAAAGGCGCTATATAAGTGCAAGTCTTTCTTTTTTTCTTTTTCTTCTAAACGTCTTCCCCATCGAGGTCCTCATCTGGGTCCTGTGCAGCAGAACTTGAGCGTGAACTCGCCCTCCGGGGAGCTGACTCTTGAGCTATCCTTTCGCCCTGGTCTTGCTGCAGCCCACTCGTCCCCGGTGCCTCACCCTGTGCAGATCCTGCTACTGTACTAGCCCCTAAAGAACGTGTAGTGCCAGTATCTGAGCTGGTGCCTGCAGGTGAGACATGCAGTGATGCGGTGTGTTCCTCCTCCACTGCTCCCACCTCGCTCTCTACGGTGCCCTCAGGGATAGGCTGCTCAGGTGCTTGCTGATTATCTGAAAGCATAAAAGCACAAGAGTCGGGCTAAGGTGAGGGGCTGGGGGCAAGGAAGGGAGAAATGCATGCAGACCACATGATTAGCTGGAAAGTGCAAAAGGCTTGTGGGTTGAGAGGAAGTGGGATGTGAGAAGAAGGAGTAGGGATGAACATACCATTGTTTTCCCCAAGGGGGTCAATGTCACCAGTGGCCACGGCGCCCACCACCTGGTGCCCAATAATCTGCAGCTCTCGATTCTACAGTGCAGACAGTAGTTGGGTGTCGGCTTGTCCCCTGCCTGTGTGCTCCTGCTCCCTCCTGTTGTGAGCCAACTTGGCCTGCAAGAGAAAGGAAAGTGTGTGAGTGAGTGTGGAGCAAAGTGTTTGGATGGTGTACCTGCCATAGTTGAATAGCTGTCATTGTGTGCAAGGCGGGAGATGTGGGTGTGAGTGTTGCTAGGTAGAGATTGTTGGTGGGTGAGTGCTAGGGGTATGGTGCTTTGGGCAGTCTTTGAAGATTATGCCTCAGATGGTGGTATGTAGCCTTTGCTGAAGCATTCACTCACCCTGAACACCCGAGTGAGGTCGTTAAATTTCTTCCTGCACTGTGTGTGTGTCCTGGGGATCACAGTGCTGCCCAAGACGTGCTGGGCTACCTTTCTCCACCTGGTGCAGAAGACTTGTGGCGAGGGCTTCCTGCCACTTTCCAGGTAGAGCACCACCCACCAACTCTCCACGGCGAAAAACAATGCCTCCAATGATTCATCGCAGAATCTGCGGGCTCTCTCCCTGGGGCGTGGATCTGCCATGAGCACACTTGGTTCACTCCTCTGCCTCCTTCTCCTTGTACTGCTTCTGCTTGATGAGGCAACTGCACAGCCAGCAATGCTGAGAATGAGGTACTGCAGCATCAATGAACCTCCCCTTTAAGTAATGAAAATAGCCTGTGGCAATCATGACTTGCGATTAGACTGCACCTGATATTGGTCCACCCTATGAGTGTAACGCCAATGAGCTTGGGTTTTAAGACTTGAATTAGGACTCCAATCATTTTTTTGAGCAGTGAACATGAATTTTGCAAGCAGTCTAAAGCATTTGTGCCTGGTGTTAATTCTCCAACTTTTCTACTGACACCGCCCATTCCTTGGCTATAACAAATTTCTAGCCCTAGATGTTTAATTGTGTATATATTTGCTATATTACACATCTTTAAACAATATCTACTATTACATTACACATCTCTGCATGATTAAATTTATAATTATTTGTAAAAAAAATGTGGAACCCTTCCTCAAATTCTTATTTTCAATTTATAAGCCTGGTAAACCATTTTTGACATAATATTTTTGGAGCCCAAGAACAATAAGTTGAAACTGCTCAGTGATGTCACTTTACCATTGGGTGTCATCCCTTGTTATAGTCATGTGGCCACCAGGGACCATTGAGCATATAACCCCCTTTAATTATTTTTGTGATCATCTGAAATGTAGATGGAGCCTGTATTGCGGTCCCACTGGAGCATTGACATGGTAGCATTTTGTCCATCTTCATTCTGAGTGATGTGAATCTTTAGAATTCTTTACCCCAGAGGGCTGTGGATGCTCAGCCGTTGAGTATATTCAAGAATAGATATCGATAGATTCTTGGGTACTAAGGGAATCAAGGAATATGGGGAATGGCGGAGCAGGCTCGAGGGAGCGGATGGCCTACTCCTGCTTCTATTTCTTATGATCTTATTAATACAGCAAATTTACTTAAGTAATATATCATATGATTGCTACAACATAAACATATTATATACCTACTTGATTAAAACCTGCTTAAGATGCAAGTAACTCTGTTCCCTATTAGGGCTGTCAACAGTCCAGGATTGTCCTTGGAGCCTCCAAGACTTAAAGATTAATCTCCTGGACGCTGTTGCGAGCAACCAGGGAGAAAAATAACAGGGAAATCACGGGGGCATTTAAAAAAATGTGCTTCGTTTTCATTTTCTTTGAACATCTTCATTTATTAGGTAGAAAAATACTGGAAATGGGAAAAATGGCTTTTTGACCAAACGGGGTGGTTGGAAGTTTGAGGTCATTTGATTAAACCTCCAAGACACATTCAACCAGAGTTTGCAGCCCTATCTCTTATTCTGTTATTTTTATTATATAATAATATGCTTTGGTCTACCTCCCGCAGTTCATTTATACTTCTTAGGGAAGCTGTGAGCCTAGCACTGATCCAGCGCTTTTTCTATTTTTGAAGGTTTGTTTGTCTCTCTCTTCTTGTTTGTTCATGTTCTACCTGCTTGTTGCAGTAAATCTGAGTATTGTTAGTTCTGTAGAATCAGAATGACAACTGCAACTCCCTTGATGATCTCTTACACGCAGAATTTCTCCACAGGAGCTAGAACTCCTTGCTCCTTTTCTGCTCAGCCGTTGTGTTGTGCTCTGGGTATTAGAGCACCATAGGAGCAAGGAGAAAACTACAACTCCAGCAATTCGTCTCTCACTCTGGCTCTCGCGCTCTTTCTCACTCATAGATAAACAGGCACACAGTAGCTAGAAACTAACAGCCAGCAAGGAATTGCCAACTCAGACATGAAGCTCGGGACAGAAGGGCAGCCCTGGCTGTGGAGATTTCTAGCAGGCATTTCTAATATTAAATAAATAATTTTATGATTAAATCTATCAGCTGGAAAAAGCTTTAATTTCCTAAGTGCCTTCTCACAACTGTGACCTCTCATCTCTAATAACATTGTAATGAATCTTTGTTGCATCTTTTGCTTTATGTTTATACCCTTTCTGTAGTGGGGTTCCCAAAACTATGCATAACAATCCAACTGCTACATAACTGTGGTTTTGTATAAGTATACCATTGCCTCCTTATCTTTGTATTCTGGAGTTGTAGATACAAATTCAAGGAGTATATTTGTCTATTTTATGGCCTTATCTATTTGTAACTGCACACTGGGATTCCTCTGCTCCTCTACTCTATTTACTATTTAAATTCAAATTTAGCATCAGGCTTATTTGAATAAAAACAGTGATCTGCAGGTACCAAACAGTTATTGCAATGTAACATGCTGGTGGTGTCCTGGTGAATTTCAGACAGCTCCAATGATGAGTCGGCCCTAAGTAGATTCTGCCCCTTCTGGACCAACAAGAATATAACTTTGAAAAAGCTTTGTGACATGCAAGCTCTGCCCATTTGCAGCTGAATTTTGCATCGGGGTCCTTCGTCTGTCATAGGACCCCAATATGTATGGAGAAGCAGCCTTCCACCTATTTCCTAGGTGCAGGCTGCTCATCGATTTGCAGGCCCACCTGAATATTGGATCAGGTAGGACTTGGGCATCAATGGCACAGCTGAGGTGTCTCCCCCCACCCACCCTCCATTCCATTTTCAACTCCTGAAAATCAAATTTTCAAAATGGATGGCGGTGAGTTAAATTTCTCCTTCCCCCCCGCCACCACAAGATGTCTTTCCTTTCTTTAGCATTACTTCCAAAATGTTTCACTACACACTTCTCTTATTGAGCTACATCTGCCACCTATCTTCCCATTCCACTAGTTTATCTATGTCCTATTGCAAACTTTCACAATCCTCATCACGATTTGTCATTGTGTCCAATTTGGTGTCATCAGCAAATTTCAGTATTGTTCCCTTAATCCTTCAGTATGAATTATTTATGCATATAATAAATTAAAGAGGCAGCAAAGCAAACTCTCATGGAACACCATTCAGTACACCTTTGGACTCCTCGAATCTTTGCTGTCTGCCCTACAACCATCTGTCCATCCATGTGGCCACATTCTCCTTAATTGCATCTGCCATTTTCTTAGCCAGAAGTCTCTTACATGGTACTTTATCAAATGCTTTTTGAAAATTCTCTGTGTTTATTTCTTCAAAGAATTCTATTAAATTGGTTAAGCATAACTTGTCTTTTAGAAATCGGTGCTGATTGGCCCTGCTTAACTCTGTTTTTCCAAGTACTTAGGCTGGAATTTTCAGGGGTCCGTGCAGACACGATGGAAGGTGGGTCGGGTGGGAAATTTCAAATATCTTGCAGCGGGTTGGGAACCTGCCGTCATCCCACCTCCACGCGCCTTTCCCTCGGCGTGTTTGCCTGCACGGCAGCGACCCAAACTGCAGAGGCGGGTGGAGTAATTTAAATCATTCTGAGGTATTTGTCAGACACTTAACATTTTTCAGCTTAGCTTTCAAATTTTCCTGGATGAGCACAGGAATCACCCAGCTTGGGAGCCATGTCTGTGAACTTGAGGTCGAAGTTGAGTGGCCATTGATCCAGCTCATTAGTGCACAACATGAAAGGTACAATAAAAACTCCCACATCACAGCTGATCACATTCATAAGGCAGATGCTGTTGCTGACTGCATTGTCGGCACAGATTTAGCTAGAGGTTGCAAGTGTTTCCAGCAACATCGGCATCGAGTGTCACCTCATTGGTAGAACCTATAACAGCATTGACAGATTGTTTCTGGCATCTCTACTTGACTTGACATCCATTATATCAGCATGGGTGCTATTTATACTGTTTCACCTTGGTCCTCAGAATCGGACCACGATGAGCCCCAACACCAGCAGCACCACGCACCCCAGCAGCACCAAAAAATACCACAAACTTTCTCTTCAACCACCTGATGCTGCACAGGACAGAGGGCATCAGCGCAGGGCTGCACTGTGCCAGGGGCGATACCCCCAACACAGGGTATACAGGCAGAGGATGAGCTTCCTCAACATGACGCAGCAGCAGTGCCAAAGGAGGCTTAGGCTATCCTGCCAGGTCATCGCAGACATTTGAACATTGCTGGTGGAAGACCTGCAGTCCAGAGGAGCGGGTGGACATGCCTTAGCAGTGGCTGTCAAAGTCCCCAGCACCCTCAACATGTTCACATCAAGCTCCTTCCAGGGATTTTTATTTAATTCATTCGTGGGATGTGGGCATCGCTGGCAAAGCCATCATTTATTGACCATCCCTAATTGCCCTTGAGAAGGTGGTGGTGAGCCACCTTCTTGAACCGCTGCAGTCCATGTGGTGAAGGTACTCCCACAGTGCTGTTAGGAAGGGAGTTCCAGGATTTTGACCCAGTAACGATGAAGGAGAGTGGAGAGCTTTCCCCCCCGATTCCCATTGACTTCAGTTTTACTGGGGCTTCTTGATGCCACACTCAGTCAGATGCTGCCTTGATGTCGAGGTCAGGATGGTGTGTGACTTGGAGGAGAACTTGGAGGAGAACTTGGAGGTGGTGGTGTTCCCATGCGCCTGTTGCCCTTGTCCTTCTAGATGGAAGAGGTCACGGGTTTGGGAGGTGCTGCTGAAGAAGCCTTGGTGAGTTGCTGCAGTGCATCTTGTAGGTGGTACACACTGCAGCCACGGTACGCCGGTGGTGGACAGAGTGAATGTTTAAGGTGGTTGATGGGGTACCAATCAAGCAGGCTGCTTTGTCCTGGATGGTGCCGCACTTCTTGTGTGTTGTTGGAGCGGCACTCATCCAGGCAAGTGGAGAGTATTCCATCACACTCCTTACTTGTGCCTTGTTGATGGTGGAAAGGCTTTGGGGAGTCAGGAGTTGAGACACTAGCCGCAGAATACCTAGCCTCTGATCTGCTCTTGTTGCCACAGTATTTATGTGGTTGGTCCAGTTAAGTTTCTGGTCAATGGTGACCCCCAGGATGTTGATAGTGGGGGATTTGGCAATGGTAATGCCGTTGAATGTCAAGGGGTGGTGGTTAGACTCTCGCTTGTTAGAGATCATCATTGCTTGGTACTTATGTGGCACGAATGTTACCTGCCACTTATCAGCCCAAGCCTGAACGTCATCCAGGTCTTGTTGCATGCGGGCATGGACTGCTTCATTTTCTGAGGAGTTGTGAATGGCGCTGAACACTGTGCAGTCATCAGCAAACATCCCCATTTCTGACCTTATGTTAGAGGGAAGGTCATTGATGAAGCAGCTGAAGATGGTTGGGCCTAGGACACTGCCCTGAGGAACTCCTGCAGCGATATCCTGGGGCTGTGATGATTGACCTCCAACCACCACAACCATCTCCCTTTGTATTAGGTATAACTGCAGCCAGTGGAGATTTTACCCCCTGATTCCCATTGACTTCAGTTTTACTCGTGCTCCTTGGTGCCACATTCAGTCAAATGCTGCCTTGATGTGAAGGGCAATCACTCTCACCTCACCTCTGGAATTCAGCTCCTCTCTCCATGTTTGGACCAAAGCTGTAACGAGGTTGGGAGCTGAGTGGTCCTGGTGGAACCCAAACTGAGCATCAGTGAACAGGTTATTGGTGACTAAGTGCCGCTTGATAGCACTGTTGATAACACCTTTCATCACTTTGCTGATGATTGAGAGTAGTCTGATGAGGCAGTAATTGACCAGATTGGATTTGTCCTGCTTTTTGTGGACAGGACATACCTGGGCAGTTTTCTACATTGTTGGATAGATGCCAGTGTTGTAGCTGTACTAGAACAGCTTGGCTAGAGGTGCGGCTAATTCTGGAGCATAAATCTTCAGCACGACAGCCGGGATATTGTCAGGGCCCATAGCCTTTGCTGCATCCAGTGAGCTCAGCCATTTCTTGATATCACGTGGAGTGAATCGAATTGGCTGAAGACTGGCTTCTGTGATGGTGGAGACCTCAGGAGGAGGCCGATATGGATCATTCACTCAACACTTCTGGCTGAAGATGGTTGCAAATGCTTCAGCCTTGTCTTTTGCACTCATGTGCTGGGCTCCACCATCATTGGGGATGGGGCTATTCATGGAGCCACCTCCTCCCGTTCATTGTTTAATGGTCCACCACCATTCACGACTGGATGTGGCAGGACTGCAGAGCTTTGATCTGATCTGTTGATTGGGGGATCGAATAGCCCTGTCTATAGCAGGCTGCTTCTGCTTTTTAGCATGCATGTAGTCCTGTGTTGCAGCTTCCCCAGGTTGGCACCTCATTTTTAGGTACGCCTGGTGCTGCTCCTGACATACCCTTCTACACTCCTTATTGAACCCGGGTTGGTCCCCTGGCTTAATGGTAATGGTAGAGTGAGGGATATGCCGGGCCATGAGGTTACAGTTTGTGGTGGAGTGCAGCCTTGCTGCTGCTGGTGGCCCACAGCGCTTCATGGATGCCCAGTTTTGAGCTGCTAGATTTGTTCTGAATCTATCCCATTTAGCAAGGTGGTATTGCCACACAACACAATGAAGGGTGTCCTCAGTGTGAAGACAGGACTTCGCCTCCACAAGGACTGTGCGGTGGTCACTGCTACCAAGACTGTCATGGGCAAATGCATCTGCAACAGGTAGATTGGTGAGGATGAGGTCAAGTAGATTTTCCCTCGTGTTGGTTCTCTCACCACCTGTCACAGGCCCAGACTGGCAGCGATGTCCTTCAGGACTCGGCCAACTCGGTCAGTCGTGGTGCTAACGAGCCACTGAAGTCCCTCACCCAGAGTACATTCTGTGCCCTTGCTACTCTCAGTGCTTCATCCAAGTTGTGTTCAACATGGAGGAGTACTGATTCGTCAGCTAAGGGAGGGCGTTAGGAGGTAATAAGCAGGAGATTTCCTTGCCCATGCTTGACCTGAAGCCATGAGACTTCATGGGGTCCAGAATCAATATTGAGGCCTCACAGGGCCACTCTTTCCTGACTGTATACCACTGTGCCACCACCCCTGGTGGGTCTGTCCTGCTGGAGGGACAGGACATACCCAGGGATGGTGATGGAGGAGTTTTGGACATTGTCTAAAAATTATGACTATGGCTACATGGGAGAAGTTTAAGCGCTTTGAGAGGAGCCCCCACTTCCATGTCCCCTTTCCCCATCATCATCCCTCTCATTGGCCACCCGCACTTTCCGGCTAGCAAGGAGCTGGGGAGCAACAGTAGGGCCATGAGGACCCACTTCTACATTGATATCCCATGTAGAGAGAACATCTATGAGCCTCTGCCATCTATTCTCTATAGAGACCATGTGCTCCTGTGAGTGGCACTCCATGCAGGTGGCCATCCATTCCATGGAAGAGTCTACAGTCACCATGACCTGTGATATAGTGATGCTCACGTTGGAGATGGACTCCTCCATTCTCTGGACATTTGCAGACATCATGCTCGCAAAACCTGTCAGAGCCTCCTGCACTTCTTGCTGCACCTCCAGGATCACCCTCTTTCTCGATGGCCCCCGAGGCTCAGCGTCTACATGCAGCTGAGCAGAGCTAGGAGCGTCCTGCACCCTCCAGCGAGGAGTCTCCACTGCTGTCCCTGTCTCCACCATCTGCTCTTGCTCACTTGTGAGTTGTGACACACCAGGTGACAACACTACTCTAAATCGTGCGGGACCCACCGAGGTGTGCATATCTACGCTGGTGCTGGGTGCGCTCATGTCTGGTGTTGGTGCGCCCTCAGAGGCTGGAGGCTGCTCTGAGGAATCATCTTCCTCTTCCTCCTGCACAGTGGAGGGGTGGGGGGTGGGGGGGTTGGTGGAGGCTCTTGATGGTCCTGTGGGAGAGTAAAGAGATGAGTTAGATGTATCATATGGAAAATGGGTACAGATACCATTATGCACATGATGACCATTCACTGGCTGCTGACATTAGCCCCATATGGGTGACTGTTGTATGCCATGTAGCTGTATGATATGTAATTCTGTCACCGGGTTGCTGAGATGTCCCCCTCTCTCTGTCTCCCACCTCTAGCTGCTCAGCAACTACAGAGACTTCCAAGGCAGCCACCTCTACTATTAGTTTGGCCAATGATGGAGTGCCCTTTCCTCCCTCTCATTGTGGGCTCTCTTTTCTTGAGGAGGGAAAGAAAAGAAGGTTAAGTGAGAGTGATGGAATGGGTGTAAGGAATGAATGGGTTACATCTGTAGAGGGAGACTATGATGGAGTGGAGTGGCAATGCCAAGTGGCCTCCTTGTGTCGTTAGATGGTATGATTGCATTAGGATGAGGGTGAGTGTGAAAGGTGGCTAGTCAGATGGGGATGTGATAATGTAGATAGAGATAGAGGGATGGGTGGGTGTGCAAGGTATGTTGGTGCGAGTAAGGATGTGCAGGAGTAGGGTTGGGAAGGCAGAGTGATGGCGATGTGATGAGAAGCACAGCAGGATGAAGTTGAGTGTGACTTTGCACTCAGCTTCCCTGATCTAATGAGATCATTGAAATGTTTCCAGCACTGCACCCAGGTCCTCCTGACCACATCCCTGCTGCTGAACTCCTCTGCTATTTGGAGCCAGGCTCCTTTTGTCTCCTGGGGAGTTCTCTTGTGCCCATTAAAAGGGAAGAGGACCTCCCTGCATGCTCTCATTCCCTTATTCCTTCCATAAGCATATGGAAGAAGTCATCAGAGAAACCATAAGGAGATATTAGGAAAGATGACCAAAAGCTTGGTCAAAGATGTAGGTTTTAAGAAGCGTCTTAAAGGAGGAGAGAGAGGTTGAGAGGCGGAAAATCTTAGGGAGGAAATTCCAAATTTTAGGCACCTGAAAGCACGGCCGCCAACAGGGGGGGGGAGGGGGAGGTGGGTGATTAAATTCGGGGATGCACAAGAGGCCAGGATTGGAAGAGTGCAGCTATCACAAAGACTTGTAGGGCTGGAGGAAGGGAGGGGCGAGGCCATGGAGGGATTTGAAAACAATGATGGGAATTTTAAAATTGAAGCATTAATTTTGAATTTCGACAAAAATGAATGCTCAGCCAAAGACAGGGTTATTGGAAGAGGTGAACCAAAGCTTAGTCAAAGAGGTGTATTTTAAGGAGGTTCTTAAAGGAGGATAGAGAAGTGAAATGGGGTTTAGGGGGAGAATTCCAGAGTATAGGGCCGAGAAGGCTGAAGACACCAGTGGTGAATGGGTGTAACACAAAAGGCCAGAGTCAGTGGAACAGCGAATTTGGGGCTAAAGGAGTCCTAGGGAGGATGTTACAGAGATAGGGGTGAGATCCTGCAGGGATTTCAGCACGATGATGAACATTTTAAATTGGAGGCATTTGGGTACTGGTAGATAATGTAGGTCAGCAAAAATAGGTTATTGGGATTTGGTGTGGGATAGGATATGGGCAGTCAGGTTTTGGATGAGCTGAAGTTCATGGAGCACGGTGGATGGGATCAGAAAGTCTTGTAATACTTGAGTCTGAAGGTGAGAAAGAGACAGAGAAGAGCATCAGCTGAAGATGGGCTGAGGCAGGGGCAGAGGCAGGCGATGTGATGGAGATGGACTTAGGCAGTCTTTATGATGGAGAGGTTATAGGATCAAAAGCTCCACTCGGGGCCATGTTTGGGAACAGTTTGGTTTAGCCTGAGATAGTGGCTGGAGAGGGGTTGGAATCGATGGTGAGGGTACTGGGCTTAAGACGAATGTTTCGGTCTTCCTGATGTTTAGCTGGAGGAAATTGCGGCTCATCCAAGACTAGGGGCAGGAATTTAACTCAGGAGTCGGGACTACAACTTACGGGGTTGTAGTCCCGCCTCCATCGAGATGCGGCCAATCCACGTGATTTTAACTTGATTGACCTTGTTGAGCCCACCCAGTGGGCTCAGCAGGCCAATTGAGGGCCAACCAGCAACAGGTGACTTCACAGACTGAAATTTCATCTGTCAAGAGCTCTTGACAGATGAAATATCAGTGTTTCACAGCTGTTTGAAGCTATCAAGCACTGACAGTCTTACTTCTAACCTGAGTCCTTCTCCACAGACTCAGTTAGAAATCTCTCCTGCAAAGAAAGCTGAAGGCTGTCACTTTTGACAGTTCGCAGCCATTCTGCTTTCTGTGCCGATGTGATGAGGGACTCCCGGAACCTAAAGGAAGGAAGGCTGAAAAGGTAAGATAAGTTATGTGAAACTTATTTAATCAGTTTAGACACACCAAACACACTTACCTTTGCACTCATGCACACATCACTCACCTGAACACCGACATCTCGACCCCTCCAAGTCCTTCAACCCGACGCCCGCCTCCTCTAACTTGGCGTGGTTTGGAGCCATCGGGAATCCCACACTTCAATATCAAAAATAGGGATTAGGCTAAAAACTGCCTGTTAACTACCTGTTAACAGGCAGTTAATTGGCACTAATCCCTTCCCGCCTTGGGTAGGCGGGTCCCAGTGCGGGGCGGGTACCTGCCTCCTTTGAAACAGGCATGGAGGCGGGTGTGGGTGCGGGAAGGGGTTGGGACCCCTGATTTCAGGATTTTAATCCCCCCCACGCCTCCAGTCCCGACTCCACGACACAATGAAAATCCTGCCCTAGGTATCAGATAAGCAGTCTGACAATAATGAGGCAATAGAGGAGAGATAGAACTATGTGTCCATGTCTGTTGCTGATGTTACAAGTAGATGAAGAGGAGGGGGTCAAGAATAGACCCTTGGGGGACTCTGGATGTAACGGTGCAGGGGTGTGAATAGAAGCCATTGCTGGACATGCTGTGACTTCAATTGGATAGGTAAGATTGGAACTAGGGACAGCCTCACTGAGCTGGACAGTGGAGGAGTGGCGTTGGAGGAGGCTGGTGTAGTTAACTGTGTCAAAGGCTGCAGAGGACAAGGAGGGATAATGTACCACGATAACAGTCATTCATGATGTCGGTTAGGACTGTTTCAGTGCTGTGACATGGGTTGAAACTTGATTGGTGAGATTTAAATGGAATTGCAGGAAAAGTGAGCATGTATTTGGGACACAACAACATGTTCATGGAATTTGGACAGGAAAGGGAGATTGGAGATAAGGGAATAGTTTGAAAGGACACAGGGGTTGTGGTTGGTTGCTTTAAGGAAGGGTGTTAATGGAAGTTTTGAAAGGGAGAGGGGCAGAACTCAACCATTTTCTGTATAACAGACACATGCTTGTTGCAAGATGTTTAATTATATAAATAATTGTGATTTTATTTGCAAAATATTTTATTTGTAAGATCTTTAATTATTTTTTTTAAGACAAGCACTAACTTTTTGGACAAAATAAATGTATATATTTTAGAAGCAAAAGCTGTTTTTGCATTTACAGGGTATTTGAATGTATGTGACAGCCCAATACTAAATTATTTTAATGAAACAGCCATGGGTTAGTTTCTTGCCTCAGAAGTCAGTATTTGTGAATTAGAGCATGAAAAAACAAGGACATAAAAAGCCATGCGTGCTGATGTATATAGGCTATTATTGTAGGTAGAAATCTGTGGAGAGTTACATTCTGAAAGCAGAAATATGAATTAAAAGGGGCAAGTAAACAGCAGCTAAGGTTTATTTTTAGCAAGTCAAAATATAACAACTGAATTTTGTAATGTTATGCCTCAAATTTTATACAAGGGAAAATTTAATATTTTGAAAATTTACTGTACCTGTACAAAAACAATAATGTAATTTTTGTGAACATTTGGTTGAATATGACCAAATATAGTTTTCCTGGGGCAAATGATTTTATAATTCTTGTCACTGCACTAGGCCCCAAAATTTAACATGTTATTCTGATGTTTTTCTTCATGAAGAGCGAGAGAACTGTGATACTAGATGTGACCAGGACACTCAAGTGCTTTGAGATACAATTGCTCTGTCAATAAAAGGCTATCTCATTTGGCAACTTTTTCATTGAAGCTGAAGGTCAAAGAGAAAATTGTAATCTTTCTCTCAACTTGAGCTATCTTCATAGCCTTGTTATAATAAAAGCTTCTAAAAATAGGCTGCTCACTTCAATTAATAGCTTCTCCACTTGTTTTTTGTGACTCCAAGGGGAACATTTTAGCTTAACTCGCTGGGCGAGAAATCCATGGGATTGACTGGAACGTCAATGGAGAGTGAAATCGGGTGGAGTGTAAAACAAGTGTTGCACCTGATGTTGTCAGTTTCCCAATGGTTGGGTGAGGTTAAAATTACCCCCACGCCCAAAGTCTAAAGTGTAAGTTCTGATACAGACTCCAGAGCCAAGGATAGCAACATCTTACCCACACACAGGGCAACAGATCTCCTAAATCTTTAGGATGAAGTGCAGTGTAAAGTCTTGGCAGTGGGTTTGCCTGAAATCATAATGTCCTCTTGTGGTGCTGTTACAGAAAGCCAGCAGCCCTTCATAATATTATTGTTATAACTGGCAATTTGAGCCGAAAGCATTTGAAATGTCTTTGGCTCGTGTTCATTAGGTAGCCTGTATTTCTGAAGTACTGTGACATTCAAGTAGTGGAGAAAGTCCTTCAAATGCTTTATTGCTTCTGGATAAAATAATATCCAGCCGGTTCACCATTGCTGTCAACAACACCCTTATGCTGGATGTCTGTGATGGATTATTTCGTATTTTATTTTATTATCTTCTGCCAGGCAATTCTGTTGCATAATGTTGATTACATTTCCATTCAGAACAGTGCTCAGTTGAGTCAGCTAATTGAACAACTTGCCCATGTTACCTATAGCTGTATTCCCGTCACGTGGTGCCAAGCATTGTTTTCATTGTAATCTACCTAAATTCATGGGGAGAAACTGGGCTTTGCAGCACCCATTTTGTAGACGCTAATCAGCCTCCTAACCCACGAAAATGGTGTCTGAGATGCGCGCATAAACTTCCGATAGGAAATGCACCTGACGCCATTTTGGTAAAGGTGTTTGCGTGCACGCATCAAACGACCACCGGCAGCATGCAAAGCAGGCAGTCTATGACATCAATCAGTGTGCAACACTGATTTGACGCCAGTGTTGCCAGTTTTGAATGCCACACTCCAGCCTACAGCTGAACAGAATGTTAAATGGCATGTTGGACCCCCCACCAGCTCTACTTAAAGGGATCATGAACTACTTACAGGTTAATTGCTGGATTATTTCTTTTGGCTACTGATGCAATTCTATGCATTTTTGGAGCTTTCAGTAAGTTTAGGATTACAGGTCACACACAAATTATCCAAAGGGTCTTAGGAGTTGTAAGGTATTTGATTAAAGCGCTACAGTTTTAAAGCATAATCAGATATTACATATGGTTTAAGCTGAGCATAATAGACATACAACCCATGATAGTAGAGAGCGATCTACGACCCCCGAATCGGAATGCCACGACCGGATGGACGGTTGGTTTGATGTCTGATGAGACAATGTGGAGGTCTCGGGCCAGCGGGTCTCTGCAGCCAGTAACAGCAGTCACTTCTGTTGATTCATCCCCCGAGCGGTTGGAGAAACATAGAAACATAGAAGATAGGAGCAGCCATAGGACATTCAGCCCCTTGAGCAGTCACTTCTGTTGGTTCATCTCCTGAGCTGTTGGAGGTGCTAGGCATAAGCCAGCATTGATCCACCTCAGAGGCTAAACTTAGTCAAGGTGTTAGGCCTGAGCCAGCATTGATTTCCACCTCAAAGTAGCCTTCACCCCTCGCTGTCTGATTCCCTCTCTCAGCCCTTTATATTTATAATTATTTTTCTGGGCTGTGATCTATCTAGTGTCAATCATCTATAATCCATGTGCGGGAAGACAGTTCTCACTGCCCCTTTCTGCATGGCTGATGAGGCCTTTCTCTTATCTTTCTGAGGAATGTTTTGTTATGTTTCTTTAAGGACATTTTATGACTTTGTGGCTCCTTATTTTCTAGCTATGATATCATCATCCTGGGTTTTCTTGCATTTTATGATCCTCTTATCATTTCCATTTGTCTTTTAGTGTTTGTTATTTGACCTCGCTGACACTTCAACCATTTGTTCCTGACTGCATTTCAATCTCTGTACCGCAATTTTTCTGACAAGAATAGAATCATTCTGTGTCATCAAATTAAGCAAATTGCTGATTTAGGGAACCCGTAACTGGCTATTATTTCTTTTAATCCATGATTTCTTACATCTCCCCACCTTGAGAAGGAAATATCCTTATTGACTTCTCACAATCAGCTCTTGATTAATCTATTTAGTTCTTATTGCTCTCTCAACTTGGGCGTTAGTTAGTAGGGAGTCTCAAAAATGAAGATTTTACCCTTCCTTACAGTCCATTCCTTTGAGGGGGAGGAGCAACATCTGACCCCTTATTCAAATTCAATTCACTGTTCCGATGTTCCAATTCTGCCCCGCTTGGGGTTTCCTCTGTTTCTTCTATCTTTCCTGATCTTACCGCACCTGGGGTCTTCTCTACATTGCTCCAGATCTTCTCTTTCGGTGTGCTCAATTAAATTGTTGGTGCTGGTTAGTCCTAGATATGAGTACCCAATTGGCTTATGTATCAAATTCTTACTACACAGGTTACCACACTTATCTATTCTACCAGTTACATCCTCAAAAAATTCCAGTAGGTTAGTCAAGCATGATTTAACTTTTGTATATCCATGTTCACTTTTTCCGATCCTGTCACTGTTTTCCAAGTGCTCTGCTATTATATCTTTTATAATGGACTCTAGCATTTTCCCCACTACTGATGTCAGGCTTACCGGTCTATAATTCCCTGTTTTCCCTCTACCACCTTTTTTAAATAGTGGGGTTACATTAGCTACCCTCTAATCCACGGGAACTGTTCCAGAGTCTATAGAATTTTGGAAGATGACCAGCAATGCATCTACTATTTCTAGGGCCACTTCCTTAAGTACCCTAGGATGTACATTATCAGTCCCTGCGGATTCATTGGCCTTCAATCCCATCAATTTCCCTAACACCATTTCCCTACAAATACTGATTTCATTCAATTCCTCCCTCTCATTACACCCTATGTTCCCCGCCATCTCTGTGAGGTTATTTGTGTCCTCTTTTGTGAAGACAGAACCAAAGTATGTTTTTAATTGGTCAGCCATTTCTTTGTTCCCCATTATAAATTCCCCTGATTTTGACTGCAAACTGTTAAACTATTTGTCCAGTAATTGTTTTTAAAAGAATCATTTGACTTCACCAATCTTTTTCTCTTCACATACCTATAGATGCATTTACAGTCAGTTTTTATGTTCCCTGAAAGCTTACTCTCATATTCTATTGTCTCCCTCTTAATTAATCCATTTGTCCTCCTTTACTGAATCCTAAACTTCTCCCAATCCTTAGGTTTGCTGCTTTTTCTTGCCCGTCCTCTCCTTGGATCTTATGCTATCCCTAATTTCCCTTGTTAGCCACGGTTGAGTCACCTTTTTTGTTTTATTTTTATGCCAAACAGGGATGAAAAAATTCTGTAGTTCATCCATGCGATCTTTAAATGTTTGCCATTGCGAATCCACCATCAACCGTTTAAGTAACTTTCCCCAATCCATCCTAGCCAACTCGCACCTAATACCATCGTAGTTTCCTTTATTTAAATTCAGGGCTCTAGTCTCTGAGTCAATTACTTCATTCTTCATCTTAATGAAGAATTCTATCATATGATCGCTCCTCCCCAAGGGGCCTCGCACAATAAGATTGCTAATTAACCCTTTCTTATTACCTAATACCCAGTCTAAAATGGCCTGATCTCTAGTTGGCTCCTTGACATCTTGGTCCAAGAAACCATCCTGTATATATCCCAGGAATTTCTCCTCCACAGTATTGTTAACTTGGTTAGCCCAATCTATATGTAGATTGAAGTCACCCATGATAACTGCTGTGCCCTTATTGCACACATCTCTAATTTCCCATTTAATGCCATCCCCAAATTCAGCATTACTGTTTGGGGGCCTGTATACAACTCCCACTAACGTTTTCTGCCCCTTGGTATTTCTCAGCTCTACCCATACAGATTCCACATCATCAAAGCTAATATCCTTCCTTACTATTGTGTTAATCTCCTCTTCAACCAGCAATGCTACCTCACCTCCTTTTCCTTTTTGCCTGTCCTTCCTGAAAATTAAACACCCCTGGATGTTGAATTCCCAGCCTTGATCACCCTGGAGCCTTGTCTCCATAATCCCAATTATATCATAACTGTTTACATCAATTTGTGCAGCTAATTTATCCACCTTATTACGAATGCTCCTCGCATTAAGATACAAGGGGCTAGATTTTCAGTATAGACAGTTTTGGGGCGCTAACCTTAGCGCCCGCCCGAAGTTAGCGCCCGCCCCAAAGTAGCGCCCCGTTGCCGGAAATTCAGTGGCTTCGCCCTAAGAGGTTGGTGGAGAGCTAAAAGAGGCGTTCCACTACTATCTTTAGGCGCTAAGCCGGCGGTGCAGAGCGCAGCGCCCGAGCTCGGGCGCAGCGCACGGCAGACACTCTGGTGCCAGTGAGCTCTTAAAGGGGAAGGGTGCATGTGTTTTTTGAGGAGGAGGAGGAGGAGGAGGAGGAGGAGGAGGTGGTGGTGGTGGTGGTGGTGGTGGTGGTGGCCGGAAACATAAATACACCGTTCACAACAACACACTGGATCCTTCCACACAACACATGCAGACTGCCGTTTATAGTGCAGGAGGAGTGCCCTTTAATTTGCGCTCCCCAGGGTGTGTTGCGTTCCATTTTACAAACGCTCTGGACGCCAGCCGCACAATGGGGCGGTCCGACTGAAGTTTGGAATCGGGGCGGCCAAAGGGTGTTGCACGAGGATGTGACGTCATTTTCTGCGCGCGCATCCGGGCGGCCGCTAAACTTTGCGCTGGCGCTAACGGGCAACTTAATTTGGGGCAGGGCACAAACTGCGCTGCGCCCGGGCGCTACACGAATAGCGCCCGAAAATCACTTCTCTTAAGGCGCTAACTGCTGGCGCAAGCAACTGAAAATCTAGTCCAAAGCCTTCAGGCTTGTTTTTTTTAAAACTCTTATTCCCTTTAGAATTATTATTTACTGTGGCCCTGTTTGATTTACACCCTTGATTTCTCTGCCTCCCACTTTTGCTTTTCTCCTTCCTGTCTTTTGCTTCTATCCTTGCTTCCCTTTCCTCTATCTCCCTGCACAGGTTCCCAACCCCCTGCCATTTGACTTTAAACCCTCCCCAAGAGCACTAGTAAACACTCCCCCTCGCACATCGGTCCCGGTCCAGCCCAGGTGCAAACAGTCCACTTTGTACTGGTCCCACCTCCCCCAGAACCACGAGGAGGTTGGAGGTGCTAGGATTAAGCCAGCATTGATCCACCTCAGAGGCTAATCTTAGTCAAGGTGTTAGGCCTGAGCCAGCATTGATTTCCACCTCAAAGAAGCCTTCACCACTCGCTGTCTGATTCCCTCTCTCAGCCCTCTATATTTATTCTTATTTCGGTGGGCTGTGATCTATCTAGTGTCAATCATCTATAATCCAAGTGTGGTGCGGGAAGACATTTCTCACTGCCCCTTTCTGCATGACTGACAATGCCTTTCTCTTATCTTTCTGAGGAATGTTTTGTTATGTTTCTTTAAGGACATTTTATGACTTTGTGGCTCCTCATTGTCTAGCTATGGTATCATCATCCTGGGCTTTCTTGCATTTTATGATCCTTTTATCATTTCCATTTGTCTTTTGGTGTTTGTTATTTGACCTCGATGAAACTTCACCCATTTGTTCCTGACTGCATTTCAATTTCTGTACCGTTATTTTTCTGACATGTCTGGAATCTTTCTGTGTCATCAATTTAGGCAAACTGCTGAACTAGGGAACCCGTAACTGATTATTATTTCTTTCAATCCATGATTTCTTACATCTCCTATGCTTGTCTAAAGTTTTGGTAGTTTACAGGGGGTGGTCTGGCTGGTGCTGAAGTACACCTTTGGTGGTTTAAATACTTGTGCTGAAACAATTTACTTCTAGACATGTGTTGCCTGGTAAGACTTCCTCTCAGAGTTGAGCATAACTGGGAGAATGAATAGAGGCCACGCAGAGCAGGACAAGTTGCTGGAAGAGGGAAGAGGAGGGAGAAGGCCTTTCAGCAGGAGGCCATATCCGCCAAGGGTCTTTAGGGAGCAATTCTCTTACTTCAACTTTAGCAACGCATGTCTGGAAGTAACTTGTTTGAGATGTCTTCACTTCACTAAAGAGATTGTGACTGAAATCTGCCAATTGCTGAATCCACAACTGCAACCTCAAAGCCTTTGGCTGTCAAGGTGACCGTAGCTCTTAACATTTATGCATCTGGCTTCTTCCAGGCTGCTGCTGGGGATATATGCAACATCTTGCAGCTTGCATTATTCTGCTGCATAAGGGAGATGACTGAGGCCCTCTATACAAAGAGAGACAGCTTCATCTCATTTCCTCTTGCCAGAGACAAGCAGGCAGAGTGAGCATGAGGGTTTGCTCAGATTGCAGGCTTCCCCATTGACTGAATGCACATTGCTTTATTTATGCCTGATGTGAACTTGACCATTTTCCTGAACTGTAAGGGACTCCACTCCCTCAATGTGCAGCTGGTATACGACTACAAGCAATGCATCATGCAGGTCAATGCACGTTATCCTGGCAGTAGTAATGATTCCTTCATTCTGCGGCAGTCCTCTTTGCCAACTGCATTTGACCCACCATGGCAAGTCAAAGGCAGACTATTGGGCGACAAGTGTTATCCATTCATGACATGGCTCATGACTCCAGTCTGGAACCCATGCACATTTGCACAGTAGGCCTACAATGAGAGCCATGCTGCCACAAGGAACATTATAGAGCTTACCATCGGCATCCTCAAGCAATGCTTTCACTGCCTGGCCTGCTCTGGAGTAGTCCTGCAGTACGCAGCTGAGCAGGTATCAAGATTTGTGGTAGTATGCTGCATGCTGCACAACCCGATCATTATGAGGGAACAGCCCTTGCCACCACCTATCAGGCTAGAAGCTGGGGAGCAGGAGCATGAAGAAGAGGAAGAGGAGGAAGTACAACAGGAAGTGGAGGAACTGGAATAGGAAGGGAGGATACACTGTAGACAGTCCCTTTCTGCCCGGGCTCCACATGATCAAATAATTCATAAGCAATACCAGTAAATTCAACCCTCAACTCTGCATTCACCAACAGTCCTACACTCCTTACCTTTCCTCTATTACTGACCATTACATCGTCCTCTTTCCAACAAAAATAAATAAAAGCCAGCAGAAAATGCACATTCTGATCAAAATTTATAAATTAAATCATGACATAATGCATACAACATTAAACAAATCATCCTTGTGCATTCATTTACTGCCTGTCATCCGTGTACCTTTACTTCTCCTATGCTCCTACAAGGTGCTTCCACAGTAGCTGCAGTATGGATGGTGGAAGGCTACTGACCTTTAATTAAGGAGACTGCAGATGGCCTTGGCGGGCGACCTGGAGCAGCTCAAGGACTAGAAGGCCTGGCTTCGGACTGCACCATCTCGGCCTGGGCTGCAGTAGTCTGGGCTGGCTGGCTGAATGGAAACAGCAAAGGCACTAGCAGAGTAGCAGAGGTGGGAGCACAAATGCTGTCAACCTGAGACAGGACAGCAGGTTTATGCACCATGGAGTTGTAGGGGGGCATCTTTTAACTGGTTTATGGTAATTTACCTGGCCAGCAGCCTTTGCCTACGCTCTGACCAATTCCAACCTTTTACCTGGTTTGCGGTAATTCACCTGGTCAGGCAGGCTTTTTGCTGCTACACTATAAACTAATTTTCAAACAGTGGTTTCGAATTGCTAACCCCACCTTCCAGTTCTGACTGGAGGAACTTATAATTATTGATATTAAAATGGACAAATGGTCTGGATGAGAGAAAAATCAAGCTTTATTAACTAAGTAAACTATACCACACGAACACAGTAATTACAGTAAAACTACTTAACAGGGGAAGGCGGACGGCAAAAGCGAGGGATTAATGGCTACAATGTTGATTAAACAATCTTAGCAATATCCCCTAAATATTCACCCTCTTACTAGATTGCCTTGCTGAGGAGTCAGAAAACCTGCTCACCTGTGGTCCAGCGAAGTAAGAGAGAGATAGCTTCTCAGGAGCTATCTTTTATATCCTGCCAACTCCTGTTTGGTGCTGAAAAAGTCTTTGTACAAAACGCGCGCCCAAAAGTTCCAATATACAAGAGAAGGACTGTGATTGGCTGATTCAAAGTGGTTGGAGTGGTTTAATGTGTCTGCACTCTGGGGCCAAAGTGTACCCGCCCACATCCAGAGTTCACCTGGGCTAAAACAAAAGGGAATCCAACTGCCCTATTGTTCAGAATTGGGTGATTCAAAACCCAGTCATTCCTAAACTGTTGCATATCAAAAGTCCTTTCCACAGTTTCAATATGCCTCATTGTGTGTGTAGGGGGTTTGAATGGGTTGAAAGTACTGTGTAAACAGAAGCCGATTGTTCTTTGGTTTAGTCTCAAGTGGTTGTAATCCCTTATGTCAATAAACAACATCGATTGCTTCTGAGAGGGAAACTCCCTTTGATTGGCAGGTCTTTGACTGCCACTGTATTTGATCCTCCCATTTTTCCACAGACATACTCCAAGCTGCTTTTTAAGCCCCATTGTCTCTTTTGGCCATGTTTTGATTTCTGATGGCCATTTTCAAACCTTTGTGATTGACAAAACTCCAGGGAACAATTTTATTAATAAAAATGTACTGTCATTAAGGTGTGCGAATTTTGCCACAGAACTCCTCGATTCCAGTGTTGTCCATGTGCTGTCCATCTCAACGCAGCCTTTTGTGGTTCTGGGCACGTTTTAAAACATTGCAGACAATTCACATCACCCAATTCATCGTCCACGATGTGGACCAATATTTCCGATCTTCAGGGAAAATAGGGGAATTTGGCGAACCCCTACATTCCCTCCTTTTGATACCCCCAACTTGATTGAAGTATCCATGCGAAGGAGTGAGCAAAATTTTCTGACCCCCGACAAACAACCATCCCCTGTATTTACCTAACAGCTAGCTACCACTGATCCCCGTCCTGTCTATTCCCCTCAAATTCGAGAAAAACCGTGGTACGGTAGGCATCTTATAGATACATCAGTTTACAATAAGGGGTCTCGTACCCCTGCATTACTTGTTACATTGTACAATGCAATCAAAATTTACAAACACTTGTTACATTACAACTTATTACAGACTGTTGCAATCCTAGTCACACAGGGTAATCAAAATGATCCCAAGCACAGAGAGGATCCTACGCCTCTGCTCCACTTGGGGCTCTAACACAAACTACAAAAAAACTTGAACAACATGCTTAAACAAACCCCGACCATCACGTGCAAATGATGGGTCACAAAATCGAGTGGGTATTGCTCCTCCCACTCGGGCAGTAAATGTTCCTTCCACCCCCCTTTGATGGTCTTAAACCTTTAAAATATGCAGAATGGATTTACAGACCAGCCTATTCCACCAGTCCTGAGCCATTCCCTTGTCCCTTTGTGGAGGCGGGGTAACCCTCATGTTTAAAATTACCTTGGCACAGACCGAGACCGGGGAGTATGGGATCGCGACTCCCAGTCCCTCCCCCTCCCATCTTCCCTCGACTGGCTGCAGAAAATGATGGGTGCCTGTGTGGCAGCTCTTCCTGGCCCCACACTCAAACCTGGATCCCAGATCCGGCCACCCACTCATCCTCCCCAGCCACACTTACGCTCTAACTTTGCCGGTGGGCCCCCGGGTGAGTTCCTCCCTTCCCCGAACGCACCCATGCAACTCTTGGGTCTCCCCCTCCCCTTTACAATCTTTCCTGGGCCAGCAGCACCCACTCCCGGGGAATGTGTTCCTATCTGACAAGGCGCCCGCACTTCCCCACCATGACTCCTCAACAGCGAGGTCTCCCGCAAGTGAACTTCGGTCAGGATAGTGCTGGGTTGGGGGCCATGCCCCACCCAGCTGGGGCAAACTCTTCTGCATAGGAGGAGTAGGCAAGTTCCTCCGGACCCTGTCCGGTTTCTCCCGAAGGTCACTGTGGGGTTTCCCTCTGGATTTGTCCAGTGGCGAGGTGATCCCCAACATTCTATATCTATATCTTCCTTCGATGCCCAGCTCGGGCTGGGTGAACAGGGTTGCTTCTTCTTCCACTCTCCTGCAAAAAAACTTAAAAGGACATGCAGCCAGGCCTCACTGACCTGCTGCCTTAGGTGGAGGCGTGGTCGGGTCCCTCGACCTCGGACCAAAATACAAACATTTGGCACACTTCTAAACTTAAACTTAAACTACAACAGTTAATTCTAAACTTACAATTTACACCTTAAAGCAAGCTATATACACACATAGCTATAATACAAATGCCGCCCACCTCCGGATGGCCAGGCTAATCTCTGGCACTGTCAGCAGATTACTGCTGGCTGCAGCGAAGCTGGACTGCCTCCTGCCTCTTGTCCCTCGCAGCTTATGGCTGCTGGTTGGGGACCTCTGTTCTTTGGCTTCTCCCTGGTTCGGGAGTCCACCTTACTCCACTGTAAAGTGGGTAACCATCTTGTCTCGGGCTTGCGGACCCGCTGAGACCTTCTGAGGGGCGTCTCTGTGGGGGAAACTTTGGCTGGTGGACCCTGAGCTGGGGTCACAGCCCTAGCTGGTTGGGAACCTTCTCCTCCTGATGCAACCATCCTGGACTGTATAAGATACCTGGCAGCCCACCGGTACTCCAGGTTTGTCTCCTTTACCCTACCCACTCCTGTACTGGGGGCAGGCATTCCCTCACCACCCGCTGCTGGTGGCTGGAAATTTTCCTCCCCATGTCCAAAACCTGCGACCAGCTCCCTTGCAAGAGGAATTGCTATCCCTGCCTCCCGAGGGTCCCACATCATGGGGGGGACCACTCTGGAAGCGGGCTGGGAAGCTGTTCCCTTGAAACAGGCCACTGCACCTGCGTGGATCTCCTCCCCAGAGTCCCATGGCAGAGGCTGTGAAATCTCTGTCTTTAAACAAGCAGGTGCACCTGCGTGAAAAAGCTGAGGAAGAGCCGCTGTGGTCCCGCGGGCAACTGCACCGGCGCGAACAATCTCTTCACAGGGCTGGGGAACCGCTACACTATCACAGGCAACCGTGCCTGCGTGTTCGATTTCTTTGAAAATGATAGGAAGAACCGCTGGGTCTTCCAAGCAGGCTACTGCGCCTGCATGTATGGATTGGGAAGCGGGGACCTTTAAATGGCCAACTGCACCTGTGTGTTCAGCCTCACAGTGAGCAACAGTCGCTTGGGGTTCCGATTCCGCGACTGCGCCTGCTCAAACCTCCAGTTGGCAAAATTCTCCCCTCAGGTGCGCGACTGCGCGGGAAAACTTAAGAAGATCCGCTGGGGGTACGGGCTGGGGAACCACACCTGCGCGAACCTGGTCTTGGGAAACCTCTCTGCTCAGGCACATGACTGCGCCTGCGCAAACCTGGTCTTGAGAAACCTCTCCCCTCAGGCGCGCGACTCCGCCTGCATGAACCTCTTGTTCAGAAGGCTGGGGAATTCCTGCCTCCAGACCAGCGACTGCGCATGCGCAGAAAATCTTTTCAAAGTTCTTCTCCTCCCTGGAGCCCCCCAGGCGATTTTTTGTGAATGGATTCGCAGCAGCCTGCAGATTTCTAATCTCAGGTTACTGTTTCTCTGTTTTTGAGACACATAACTTGTTTAAATTTAAACTTTGGTTCAAATTTAAGCCTTGGCCAAAATTTAGGTCCCACTGGGGCGGGAAGTGTCCCAATTTGTGGGCTGGACAACTTTTCCCTGGAAACAAGCCACAGTGTCTGTCTATACAGGCTGTGAACTTGAACTTGTCTGGTCAGCAAACTCATGGGCCTAGAAATTCAGTATAGCCACTTTTGGGGCGGTAAAGTCGGGCGGCCGCTAAAGTTTGCGCCCGGCGCAAATTCGCGCCCCCTTCGCCGATATTCAGTCGCATCGCCCCAAGAGGTTGCTGCTGCGCTTAAACAGGCGATGCATGACTATCTTTAGGCGCTAAGCCGGCGGTGCTGAGCGATACCCCCGAGGCCGGGCGCAGCGCAGGTGCGGCGAGTTGCTGATTGACGGCACACACTCTGGCGCCGGTCAGCTCTTAAAGGGGGAGGGTGGATTTGTTTGCCTGCCACGCCCTGCACACTGCAGCCCTCAACCTAGGCCTGACCACTTCAGCTTCACCTGCACAATGCCCAGGGCTATGGAGAAGGCCAGGGAGAGAGCGCAGCGCTTCAGCGACGGTGACCTGAGGCTGCTGGTTGGCGGAGTGGAGCGCAGGTGCCATGTTCTTTTCCCAGAAGGTGGGAAGGGGCCGCTGCCCAGCGCCTACCGGAAAGCCTGGAGGGAGGTCTCCAACAGGGTGCCTTCCAACAGCGTGGTTGCCAGGACTCCTGTGCAATGCCGGAAGAAGTTCAACGACCTCACTCGGGTTGTCAGGGTGAGTACCCTTTCCAGTGTCCTCCTCATCCTTGCATGTGCACCTCACTTTATGGGCAAAGGGACCTGAAAGCCCTAATGGCCAGCCCTCATCCAGCAGCTATGGGACTGGCATGAAAATCACTTGCACATTCAGCACTTTACACACTGTACAAGCTCTTCGACCATGGGAGGCAGTGCAGACAAGATCAGGGCTACACACTGTACTTAGAGGCAGTCCTTTCTCTTGCAGGCCAAGGTGGCGCACAACCGGCACAACCGAACTGAGATCGGGGGAGGCCGTCCTGACCTCAAAGAGCTCTCTGACCTCGACCAGTGTGTGGAGCGCATTATGGCAGGCCGGCTGATTGGCCCCATCGCCAGTGGAGATGCCGACCCTGTTCTGGGCACCAATGGTAAGGGCATCACCTTTTGGACCTCTCTCGTTCCACTTGCGCATGAGATCAGCATTCTTTGCCACTGTCTGACCAATGCGGTGAATGGCACCACCCATGCCTCCCTCGCTGCCGCCCTGTCCTCACTCTAAAGCTACTCTTGTGCCTTCCTGCTTTCAGATGGTGACTCGCCAGGTGAGGAGGCGGGCCCTCAAGCTGCCACTGTCAGCCCTTCGGAAGATGCGGAGGAGGAAGAGGAAGCCGGCCCACCAGTGCCACCCTCAGCCGCGCCAGCCCATGGCGATGTAGGGGACACGTCTTCCCTGGAGGGGAGCCTGGGGGAAGGGTCGGAGGAGAGTGAAGCTCCGGGGCCCAGCGGCCTGCAGCAACGCGGGAGGGGTGGGGAAGCTCGGCGGACTTCTCCCCAGAGGGTGAGTGCGGCCTCCAGTCCTGCGACGGTCAGCGCAGAGGAGGTGCACCTCCTAGAGGAAATGGCCATCCAGGCTGAGCGCAGGCTCACTGAGCTCATGGCTGCAGTGGCAAGGATGCCTGACTCCATAGAGTCACTGGCAAGGAGTGTGCAGGAATTCGGGGCAGCACAGGCCAGGAGTCTGGAATAATTCAGTGCAGCACAGGCCAGGAGTTTGCAACAATTCAGTGCAGCACAGGCCAGGAGTCTGCAGGACATCGCAGCAGCACAGGCCAGGAGTCTGCAGGACTTCGCGGCAGCACAGTCGGCTTCTAGCCAAGTGCTCAGTCGTGCTGTCCATTCACTGGCTGGTGTCATGCGGACACTGACAAGGGCCACACGGGCACTAACTGCTGCCACCCTCGCTGGATCAGCCAGGCATCGCCAGGGCACCCGCCGCGCTGCAGCAGCCCAGCAGTCTGTTCTTCAGCTGTTTGCTGCGCATGCTGCAGTGCTGGCCCGTGCGAGTGCCAATGTCTCAGGCGACCAGCGAGTACCTGCGATCTGCCAGGTTGCCACCATTCCTGCAGCCGACACTGCCACTCCGCCATTGCAGCTGCCACGAGCTGCTGGACAGACTGCTGCCGCCCAGCTAGAGTTGGAGCAGTCAGCAGCCGGCCACTCCAAGGCCAGAGCTGGTGCAGGCCGACCCCCAAGGGCATCTGCCGTCTCGCCATCTGCCCCTCAGCAGCCTTCCCCCAGCCTTGCTGCAGCCACTGGGCTCCCATTGAAGAGGAGCAGCAGGACGGGCAGGGGCCAGGCAAGGATGCGCAAGGCATCGCCCTCGCAGGGCAAAAAGTAGACGTATGCACAAATGCCTGGTGCTTGTTGTAAGGCCGAGACTGGTGCAGTTGTTTTTGTATAAGGCCGAGACTGGTGTCTTTCTTTCTTTTTGTAAGGCCGAGACTGGTGTGTTTCTTTCTTTTTGTAAGGCCGAGACTGGTAGTTTTGTGTTTTTGGAGGGGGCTTCTCCACATGAGCATGTAATGTGGGAAGGGCAGAGGTTTTCAATAAATTATTGCTGTTAAATTGCAGTGTGCATGGTTTTTTGGTTAAGTCCTGGTTGCCCTGCTCGGTTGAGGGCTTGTGGAGCGGCTACATTCATCTGCTGACATTGGCACAAGCCAATCCCTGAGAGGGGGCCTAGAACCAACATTCAATAAGCCGGCGACGGGCGGCCCTTGCACTTTCTGCCTCCCTCCTGCTGGTCCTCCTCCTCCTCCTCCTCCTCCTCCTCCTCCTCCTCCTCCTTAGGTGGTCCTCCAATCTCTGGTGGCAGTGGCTGAGTCCTGCAGATAGCCAGGTTGTGCAGCATGCAGCAAATGACCACGAAACGGGAGACTCACTCCGGCGAATACTGTAGGGCTCCACCGGAACGATCCAAACAGCGGAACCGTTGCTTCAGGACACCGATTGTTTGTTCGATGATGTTCCTGGTCACTTGATGGCTCTCGTTGTATCCCTCTTCAGCAGGGGTGCTGGGCGCATGGAGCGGGGTCATCAGCCAGGTACACAAAGGATAGCCTTTGTCCCCGATAAGCCATCCTCGTGGGTGAGGCTATGCCTGGAACATGTCTGCCACAGAAGTCTGGCGCAGGATGAAGGCATCGTGGCTGCTGCCTGGAAAGCGGGCATTGACAGCTAGGATGAGCTGCCTGTGGTCACACACCAGCTGGACGTTCAGCGAATGGTAGCCCTTCCGGTTGCGGTAATCCTCGGCATTCTCCAGAGGTGCCCGCAAAGCCACATGCGTGCAGTCAATGGCGCCCTGCACCATGGGGAAGCCTGCGAATGCTGCAAAGCCCATTGCACACTGTTGCTGCTTGGCAAGGGCCATGGAGAAGGAGATGAACTGACGTCTCCTTTTGAAAAGGGCATTGGTCACCTGGTGGATGCAGCAATGCACGGCGAACTGGGAGATGTTGGCAATGTCCCCAGTAGCGGATTGGAAGGAGCCGGTGGCATAGAAGTTGAGAGCCACCGTCACCTTCACTGCCACCGACAGAGACGTCCTGCTCCTCAGCTGTGGCTGCAGATCACCGCCAAGCAGCTGGCAGATCTCTGTGAACACGTCCCTTCTGAATCGCAGCCTCCGAACACACTGCTCGTCAGACATGTTGAGATAGGAGAACTGCTGGCGGTATACCCTGGGTGGGTAAGGCCTCCTTTGCCGATGCCTGTTGCCCCCTCTCCGTCTAGCCAGGGCTGCCACTCTCTCACGGCGTCTGTGAGCCCTTTGGATGGAATTGAGAAAGCAAGCGTTGACACCCATTACAGCCCCCATAATATGCTGGCTAACAATGAGATGTCAATGAAGGCAAAGACAATTGGAAAGCTGTGGCCTGAAGCCAGAAGTACCTGTCCTAGTGTTGGGCCAAAGCAGAAAGCTCTCTACCTTGGTCTCTCTCCAAAGATCCGTTTGTCAAGAAGGAGTGCTGCAAAATGGCAGCCTTTTATAGTGCAGGAGGAGTGCCCTTTAATTTGCGCCCTCCGCGCCCTGCATCGGCTGAGCACCGTTCCACTCTAACAGTCGCTAGGGGTGCCAGGCGCACAATGGGGCGGCGTGACTGAAGTTTCGGTTGGGGGCGCACAAAGGGCGTTGCACGAGGAAATTACGTCATGATCTGCGCGCACAGCTGAGCGCGCGCAAAGACTTTGCGCCGCCGCTAAATCTCTAGTGAAGTTGGGGCGAGGCACAGATTGCGCTGCGCCCGGGTGCTAGCCGCCTAGTGCCCGACATCTACTCCTCCTAAGGCGCTAGCGGCTGGCGCAACCAACTGAATTTCTAGGCCATGTTCTCTTACCCGGGTGGCTTTAAATGGGGAATTTTGGACTTGGACCTGCCTTTGGTCTGGGGCCAAAACTATCCCCTGTGTGCCTCCCTTGTCCCGGATTTCTGCTACCGGACCTGCTCTACAGGGGTCCCAGAACTCTCCTTCCCTGTTCCCCTGCTTAAGCAGCTTAGTCCTCCTTAACTCCATACCCAAACTCTCTATCTTTCTGTTACCTGGAGTATGATCTGCTCCACTAAACCTCTGGTCGCAGGCCAGCTTATACGCTGCCTTTACCTCCCTAACCTTCTCCTCCTGCTCTGTTACTTCTGAGGTGAGGCGGGCATTCTCTTCCCGCAGTCTCAGCTTGTTCCTCTTTGAACTGTAAATTTGGCACTTTAGGAACTCTATCTTGTTCCTTGTGTGGCTTTTGCACTCGCTAGCTTCTTGGGTGAGGTGTGTGTTTTTCTCCTAGAGCCTCATCTCACTGTCCCTCGCCTCTGTGACTTCCTGCACAAGGCGCTCTATAAATGCCTGGCATTTCGTGACCACTAGTGTGAGACATGCATTCACTTCCCGCACCCTCATCCCACTCTCTCTGGCCTCGTTCACCTCTCTTATGAGGCATTCTACCTCCGCCTGGCAATTTTCAAACTGGGACTCCCAATTCTTGGCATCTTTAACCTCCTCCTGCACATTCATCTCACCCTTCTTAACCCAGCCACCTATACCATGATAGGTCAGCCTACACACTGCTGCTAACATCCGCAGGGCTACCCACATATTGAAAACGAGAGAACCAAGAGCTGATGCTTTCTCCAGATCCAGACCACTTATCATATCAAGAAATTCCTGCAGTCCTGCCGCGGTCGCCAATTTGTAGGGGGGCATCTTTTAACTGGTTTATGGTAATTTACCTGGCCAGCAGCCTTTGCCTACGCTCTGACCAATTCCAACCTTTTATCTGGTTTATGGTAATTCACCTGGTCAGGCAGCCTTTTTGCTGCTACAGTATAAACCAATTTTCAAACAGTGGTTTCGAATCTCTAACCCCACCTTTCAGTTCTGACTGGAGGAACTTATGATTAATGATATTAAAATGGACAAATGGTCTGGATGAGAGAAAAATCAAGCTTTATTAACTAAATAAACTATACCACATGAACACAGTAATTACAGTAAAACTACTTAACAGGGGAAGGTGGATGGTAAAAGCGAGGAATTAATGGCTACAATGTTGATTAAACAATCTTAGCAATATCCCCCAAATTTCGACCCTCTTACTAGATTGCCTTGCTGAGGCGTCAGGATACCTTTGGTCAAGTGAAGTAAGAGAGAGATAGCTTCTCAGCAGTTATCTTTTATATCCTGCCAACTCCTGTTTGGCGCTGAAAAAGTCTGTGTGCAAAACTCGCGCCCAAAAGTTCCAATATACAAGAGAAGGACTGTGATTGGCTGATTCAAAGTGGTTGGAGTAGTTTAATGTGTCTGCACTCTGGGGCCGAAGTGTACCCGCCCACATCCGGAGTTCACCTGGGCTAAAACAAAAGGGAATCCAACCGCCCTATTGTTCAGAATTGGGTGATTCAAAACCTAGTCATTCCTAAACTGTTGTATATCAAAAGTCCTTTCCACAGTTTCAATATGCCTCATTGTGTGTGTAGGGGGTTTGAATGGGTTGAAACTACTGTGTAAACAGAAGCCGATTGTTCTGCGGTTTAGTCTCAAGTGGTTGTAATCCCTTACGTCAATAAACAACATCGATTGCTTCTGAGAGGGAAACTCCCTTTGATTGGCAGGCCTTTGACTGCCACTACATTTGATCCTCCCATTTTCCACAGGCATACTCTTTTTAAGCCCCATTGTCTCTTTTGGCCATGTTTTTTTTTCTGATGGCCATTTTCAAACCTTTGTGATTGACCAAACTCCAGGGAACAATTTTATTAATAAAAATGTACTGTCGTTAAGGTGTGCAAATTTTTCCACAGAACTCCTCGATTCCAGTGTTGTTCATGTGCTGTCCATCTCAACGCAGCCTTTTGCGGTTCTGGGCACATTTTAAAACATTGTAGACAATTCACATCACCCAATCCTTCCTCCACGATGTGGACCAATATTTCTGAACTTCAGGGAAAATAGGGGAATTTTGCGAACCCCTACAGAGTCACTGGCACCCCCGCTGGGGTGCCACCACAGCAATCCTAGTAATCTGTTGGAGAACAGATTGATGGACTGCTGTGACAGCCTGGAAGACCCTTTCAATACTGGTATCCACAGCCATGATGGCAGCAGTCTGAGCTTACATGGCAGCCAGCTGAGCGTCCACTGCAGCACTTAGACCATTGGTGGAAGCTGCTTTTGATGAAATAGAAGTTGAGTCATTGGCCATCAGATGCTGCATCATGCCGAGTTCCAGACATGACCACCCATTCTATGTTGGAAAGGATGGGCTCCAAGCTCTGTGCAAAGACTTCTTCTGTAGCCTGGTTCATCGAAGTCCTCATCTAGTGTGCAAACTCGCCCTTGGGCGATCTGGCACCTGCGCTATCCTTTCCCCCCCGCCCTGACTCCTGCGCACATGTGCCTGGTCTCTCACCAGGTGCACATACCTCCTCTATCCTAGCCTCTGAAATAGATGAAGTTTCAATCTCTGAGCTGGTGGCTGCGAGTGTAAGATTGAGTGACGGTGTGCCTTCATCTTCACTGTCTTCTTCCCCTTCCTCCACTGACTGGGCAAATTCCAGTTCTTGGGTATCTGAAATGAAAAAGGGACAAGGGTTGGGTTGTGTTAAGGGGAGAGGAGAAAGTAAGACGCGGGTGCTGACACCCTCTGCAGCTTCTCACTCAGAAGAGATTGAGGGATGAGGGAGGAGTGGTATGAGAGAAGGAGGATTAGGTATGCAGATATCCTCATCATCAATCGCTTCAGCTCCACCAGTGGCCACGGCCTCAGCAATGCCCCTTCCAATGATGGTCAGCACTGTCTCCTCCATGAGTGTTAAAACATGAGAAGCACTTGTCCTCCTCCAGTTCTTTCCTGCTGCCTTCTGTTA
The DNA here is from genome assembly GCF_052327205.1 of Somniosus microcephalus. Lineage (NCBI taxonomy): Eukaryota > Metazoa > Chordata > Chondrichthyes > Squaliformes > Somniosidae > Somniosus > Somniosus microcephalus. The sequence continues at coordinate 43,910,055 of NC_140996.1, read as the reverse complement.
TGCACAAACTTTTTCCGCAAGAAAGAGGAAAGTGCGTCAGTGAGTGTCCTGCAATATGTTTAGGTGATGTGGCTGTCATGGTTAAATAGTTGCCACTGTGTGCATGCTGTGTGTTGTTAGTGCAAGGCTTGCTACAATGCCAAGTGTGTGAGAGTCAGGTGAATGTTAGGGTTGTGTACTGATTGATAGAGATTGTTGGGAGGTAAGTGCTGGGGTGAATTGAGCAGTGGATGAGGCTATTGGTGCAGTCATAGCATGTGCCATTTGAAGATAAAGGGCTAGATTTTCAGTTGCTTGCGCCAGCAGTTAGCGCCTTAAGAGAAGTGATTTTCGGGCGCTATGCGTGTAGCGCCCGGGCGCAGCGCAGTTTGCGCCCCGCCCCAAATTAAGTTGCCCGTTAGCGCCGGCGCAAAGTTTAGCGGCCGCCCGGATGCGCGCGCAGAAAATGACGTCACATCCTCGTGCAACGCCCTTTGGCCGCCCCGAATCCAAACTTCAGTCGGACCGCCCCATTGTGCGGCTGGCGTCCAGTGCGTTTGTAAAATGGAACGCAACACACCCTGGGGAGCGCAAATTAAAGGGCCCTCCTCCTGCACTATAATGGAAGGAACCAGTGTGTTGTGAATGGTGTATTTTCCTCCTCCTCCTCCTCCTCCTCCTCCTCCTCCTCCTCCTCCAGACTCTGCCTTTGCAAAAAACACATGCACCCTTCCCCTTTAAGAGCTCACTGGCACCAGAGTGTCTGCCGTGCGCAGCGCTCTGCACCGCCGGCTTAGCGCCTAAAGATAGTAGTGGAACGCCTCTTTTAGCGCTCCACCTACCTCTTAGGGCGAAGCCACTGAATTTCCGGCAACGGGGCGCTACTTTGGGGCGGGCGCTAACTTCGGGCGGGCGCTAAGGTTAGCGCCCCAAAACTGTCTATACTGAAAATCTAGGCCAAAGTCTCTCACCTTGACATCTCGTGTGAATCATTAAATTTCTTCCTGCACTGCATCCTTGTTCGAGGAGCAACACTCCTGGCATTGACCTCCACTGTTATTTCTTGCCACTGCCTCCTGAGCATGTGTCTGGGGGGCCTCCTGCCCCTCTACGGACATCTCTACTCCATGCCACCTCTTCCAGCAAGGCCTCCAGCGCATTATCAAAAAACCTTGGTGCACGCTCTCTCGCATGTTCAGCCATTCTTCAATGTTTGACAGCACAGATTCAGCTCAGAAAGGACTACAACCACCTATTCAAGAAACCCCCCTAAAGAGGTGCAGACTGCCTTTAAGTAGCGATAGGCACTCATGATATCGGGCCCCCTGTTGATGCGTGCAGCTAATCAACAGTGCAGGTAGCGCTGGCTGCACACAACAATCATTTAAAACAGCAGGCAGCACAAATTTAGCGTGTTTCCTGCATCACAATGAACCGGTACAGGTTAATAGTGCATCACAATCTCTGTGCCCATTTTAAAGCATTATCCAATTTATCCCTCTAGATGTTTTGGAATAAAGCTCAGTATGAACATATTATGGATTTTTGCAACTAAATTAGAACTGGTTCTTTTGACATAGAGGCCTAGGAACTGGATTGCTCCTGAATTGGGGCACAATCCCGGAGTAGCGCACACTGCACATGCCTAATGAGGCTGACACCTGGATCACACAAATTGGTCTGTTGGCCTCAATTTCCTGTTACCGACGAGCTGCGGACGCCACAGAAGTAGCTCGCTGGTCTCGGGGAAGGGGGTCAGAAGACTAGACGACTCGGACACCGGCCCAGATTGCTGGTAAAGCACAGGAAGTGGCGTGAGGAAATCGGGAGGGGAGTGCGCAGTGGCCGGCAGTGGCCCACAGTTTTAATGTGGTGCCGAGAGGGACACTCAGGCATAATAAGGAAAGCAAAAATGTTCAAACTTCCTTTTCTGATGGCAGCCTCCAGCAGTCCCAATTTTGAAAAAAATTGCAAAGTGCCTACTGCCTGTTTTAGTTACGTGCTCTAGACACATTCAAAGGGGCCTTTACTAATATGGTTGGCAGCACACTTCCAGCGTAGAATGAGAGCACGCACACCACCCACCATATTAGAATCTTAGGTGCCTGTTTTACGCCCGTGAAACAGGTGCAGCACGATAATTTTTTTTAAAAAAGACTTGCATTTATATAGCGCCTTTCATGACCACTGGACGTCTCAAAGCACTTTACAGCCAATGAAGTACAATTTAGAATGGAGTTCCTTCCTGGAGCACTGTGAATAACATGATAGCCCAGAGTGCAGAGCGTCTCCCAAACATTCTTTTACAGGATTATAGAGTATGACTTACAGGCTAGTGATTTTGGTGGAATAATTTATTGTCCTTTTTACAAAGGCATTAGTGATCTCGGAGTTTAATCTGCCAGTTGAATCTCTTTTACTTTGCATTCTTCCACACTCCATCTCTGTCTCACATTGAAGGCCTTCCACTCAGGTATGGTTTTCCTGATCTCACTATTTAATAATATGAAATCCATTGCTGGTTGAATCACTTTACACTGATGTTGCTTCAATGGGCCAGAAATTCCAGGCCAGAAGCGTGAGTACGGTCGGCTTACTCACGCTTCTGGCCGTTGGAAATGCCGACGTTCAGCATGAACAGCGCATGCGGGGAACGCCGGCATTTCCAGACCTCGAGCGCGTGCGACTGCACAGGCAGCGCTTGCGCAGTGAACTTCGTGGATTTCATTATCCGTGAGGTTAAGTCCTTAGAAGTTACACTGAAAAAAAGCAAGTGTAAAGTTGTTCATTGGCTGCGGAGGAAGATATATTTTATCGTGGAGCTTTTGAAATGCAATATTTTTGTTTGGGAAAGGGAGGGAAGTTATTTTAAGAAATTTTAAGTAAGTTTTAAAGTTAAATTTTTTTTTTTTTTTAAGGGTTTTCAGAACGGTAGGTAGAAGGAGCAATTGTGGCTGTGTGAATGGAATGTGAGAATGAGTTATGTATGTATGTCCACATATATTCCTTTACGTATATGTATGTATGTTTTATATTCCTTTACTATGAATGTATGTTTTTAATTATGATTTTCCAATAAGTTACTTTCTCTGAAAGTCATAATTAAATAATGGGCCAGAAATTCCAGGCCAGAAGCGTGAGTGCGGTCGGCTTACTCACGCTTCTGGCCGTTGGAAATGCCGGCGTTCAGCATGAACAGCGCATGCGGGGAACGCCGGCATTTCCAGACCTCGAGCGCGTGCGACTGCACAGGCAGCGCTTGCGCAGTGAACTTCGTGGATTTCATTCATGAAATCCGTGAGGTTAAGTCCTTAGAAGTTACACTGAAAAACAGCAAGTGTAAAGTGGTTCATTGGCTGCGGAGGAAGATATATTTTATCGTGGAGCTTTTGAAATGCAATATTTTTGTTTGGGAAAGGGAGGGAAGTTATTTTAAGAAATTTTAAGTAAGTTTTAAAGTTAAATTTTTTTTTTTTTTTTAAAGGGTTTTCAGAACGGTAGGTAGAAGGAGCAATTGTGGCTGTGTGAATGGAATGTGAGAATGAGTTATGTATGTATGTCCACATATATTCCTTTACGTATATGTATGTATGTTTTATATTCCTTTACTATGAATGTATGTTTTCAATTATGATTTTCCAATAAGTTACTTTCTCTGAAAGTCATAATTAAATAATACATTCATACACATAAGTAAAGGAATATATACATAACACGCAAAGGAATATATACAGACATACATACTTTCAGAAGCTCCACGATAAGAAATATCACATGCTTTTTTCATGTGTAAGTTGTAATGACTGGACCTCACTGAAAGCATTAATGAAAGCGGCGAATTATACTGCGCACGCGCTGCCTGTGCAGTCGCATGCGTTCTGCCTCTGAACCCCTTCGTTCAGAGGACAGGAAATGCCGGTTTTCCCCACATGCACTGTGCATGCTGAAAACCGGCATTTCATCCGGCCAGATGCGTAAGTACCCTGACCGTACTAGCGCATTTGGAAGGGAATTATTGGGCCAACATTTTACATGTCAATAAAATAAAAAATTTAACACTTGCACGACTTGCCCCCTCGCATCTGCGACTGAGGGTCCAAGGAGGTGCATTGCGCAAGAGGTCATCATCGCACGTATCCTCACACTGTTCCCTTTGGGGAACTGTATGAAGTGGTGGAAGGATTTATGGCCGTGATTAACGCTCATTCCGTGACCGTAACCATCTTTGAACCAGCCATTAGGGTGGTTAGTCCTATGGCGGGAGGGTTTTACGGGCTCCCACAACCCATCTGAGGGGGGGGGCCACCAACACCCACGGACGCAAGTATCCCGCTGGATGTCCACCCAGAATTTAAAGTTGGAGCTCCGACTCCATTTGCCGGGACTGTCTGGAGTGGGGTTCAAAACCCTACTCCTTCTGGCCCAACGGCGGGGATGCTTACTGCTACGCAAAAGGCCCACTCCGCACAAAAGGTGACACCCATACGTTTCCTGCGCCTTTTCCCTCCCCGTGACTGGAGCCCTATGCTGCCATTTCACGTAGCTAATCGGATTGGGCATTTGTCATAGCGGTAGGATCCCCGCCGCTGGGCCAGATCAGGGTAGGGTTTCGAACCCCGCTCCAGACAGTCCCGGCAAGTGGAGTCGGAGCTCCGGCTCTAAATTCTGGGTTGACATCCAGTGGGATATTTGCGTCCGTGGGTGTGGGTGGCCCCCCCTTCTTGTATAGCTTGTGGGAGCCCGTAAAACCCTCCCGCCATAGGACTAACCGCCCTAATGGCTGGTTCAAAGATGGTTACGGTCACGGAATGAGCATTAATCACGGCCATAAATCCTTCCACCACTTCATACAGTTCCCCAAAGGGAACAGTGTGAAGACACGTATGACGACGACATTGCTAAATAAATAAATGGAATTAAAAAAATTCTTTTCGGGCTTTTAAAAGTCTTTAAATTGCTTTAATTCTCTTTAAAACTACTTCAGATTACTCAAAATAATGTAAGCATTTTAAAAAGTTTATAAAAGTTACCAAAATCTTCAAAAAACTTCCAAAAACCTATTTAAACTGCTGCTTTGCATGTAAAAAAGCAAAGCAGATTGACAGAAACATTGGGGGCGTGTCCAGTGAAACTGAGACCTCAAGAGGCGTGTCTCACTTACACTGCACGCTCCTGGGTCCGCGCTGGCTGCACTCCTGGGCGGCGTGACGTCATACGCTGCCCGGGAATGTGCTTTCAATTTCTCCAAGTTCAGGCGTCCCAGAAGCTGATCGGCAGGAGCGCGGGGTAAGTGCAAATACGGGGCTTGCACGCGCTGCAAGCCCCGTTCTGGAATTTCTGGCCCAATACATTCATACACATAAGTAAAGGAATATATACATAACACGCAAAGGAATACATACAGACATACACACTTTCAGAAGCTCCACGATAAGAAATATCTTCGTCCGCAGCCTCTGTAGCAAATGTACCCATGCTTTTTTCATGTGTAAGTTGTAATGACTGGACCTCACTGAAAGCATTAATGAAAGCGGCGAATTATACTGCGCACGCGCTGCATGTGCAGTTGCACGCGTTCTGCCTCTGAACCCCTTCGTTCAGAGGACAGGAAATGCCGGTTTTCCCCACATGCACTGTGCATGCTGAAAACCGGCATTTCATCCGGCCAGATGCGTAAGTACCCCAACCGTACTAGCGCATTTGGAAGGGAATTATTGGGCCAACATTTTACATGTCAATAAAATAAAAAATTTAACACTTGCACGACTTGCCCCCTCGCATCTGCGACTGAGGGTCCAAGGAGGTGCATTGCGCAAGAGGTCATCATCGGACGTATCCTCACACTGTTCCCTTTGGGGAACTGTATGAAGTGGTGGAAGGATTTATGGCCGTGATTAACGCTCATTCCGTGACCGTAACCATCTTTGAACCAGCCATTAGGGTGGTTAGTCCTATGGCGGGAGGGTTTTACGGGCTCCCACAACCCATCTGAGGGGGGGGGCCACCAACACCCACGGACGCAAGTATCCCGCTGGATGTCCACCCAGAATTTAAAGTTGGAGCTCCGACTCCACTTGCCGGGACTGTCTGGAGTGGGGTTCAAAACCCTACTCCTTCTGGCCCAGCGGCGGGGATGCTTACTGCTACGCAAAAGGCCCACTCCGCACAAAAGGTGACACCCATACGTTTCCTGCGCCTTTTCCCTCCCCGTGACTGGAGCCCTATGCTGCCATTTCACGTTGCTAATCGGATTGGGCGTTTGTCATAGCGGTAGGATCCCCGCCGCTGGGCCAGATCAGGGTAGGGTTTCGAACCCCGCTCCAGACAGTCCCGGCAAGTGGAGTCGGAGCTCCGGCTCTAAATTCTGGGTTGACATCCAGTGGGATATTTGCGTCCGTGGGTGTGGGTGGCCCCCCCTCCTTGTATAGCTTGTGGGAGCCCGTAAAACCCTCCCGCCATAGGACTAACCGCCCTAATGGCTGGTTCAAAGATGGTTACGGTCACGGAATGAGCGTTAATCATGGCCATAAATCCTTCCACCACTTCATACAGTTCCCCAAAGGGAACAGTGTGAAGACACGTATGACGACGACATTGCTAAATAAATAAATGGAATTTAAAAAATTCTTTTCGGGCTTTTAAAAGTCTTTAAATTGCTTTAATTCTCTTTAAAACTACTTCAGATTACTCAAAATAATGTAAACATTTTTAAAAGTTTATAAAAGTTACCAAAATCTTCAAAAAACTTCCAAAAACCTATTTAAACTGCTGCTTTGCATGTAAAAAAGCAAAGCAGCTTGACAGAAACATTGGGGGCGTGTCCAGTGAAACTGAGACCTCAAGGGGCGTGTCTCACTTACACTGCACGCTCCTGGGTCCGCGCTGGCTGCACCCCTGGGCGGCGTGACGTCATATGCTGCCCGGGAATGTGCTTTCTATTTCTCCAAGTTCAGGCATCCCAGAAGCTGATCGGCAGGAGCGCGGGGTAAGTGCAAATACGGGGCTTGCACGGGCTGCAAGCCCCGTTCTGGAATTTCTGGGCCATTATATATGTATAATAATCTCTGGTGTATTTTCTGAGTGTTGAAAAACAAGCTCAAGCTCAAATTAGGTGGCCACTTTGCCAAACACATCCAATCACTTCGTACATGTAACCCTGAGCCCCCTCTGTGTTGGCCTGCTTTATTCTTCATTTCAGCCACTTTGCCAGCTTCTTCTGTGCAGCCTCAGCTATTCACACATTCTTTGGTGGCAATTTTGCCTATCGAGGCTGGTTCAGGGCGGCCGGGGTTGGTAGCGCGGTGCCAGCCCACTGCCTGCTCCATCCCGCTCTGTTGAAGGGATTTTACGATAATTGAGTTTGTTTAGCCCGGCCAGCGAGGTTCCTGGCCAATTAAAAGGAAGCGGGTCTGATGACATCATTTGATGACACGTCATCAGCCGGTTTCCTTAAAGGGTCCATGCCCAAATTGAGTTTGACAGTTGTGCTTTTAGTGTTCTACAGCATTGAGGTGCTGCAAACACTGATAAGCACTGCACAAAGGTGCATTGCCATCCCAGGCTCTCCCATGGCTCCCTCCATATGCATATGGAGGGAGACTCATCACGCAGGGTGGTCCTCTTCCCTTCCCATGGGCAGAAGAGACCTCCCCAGCAGACCAACGCAGCCTGGTTGCACATTGCACAGGACACAAGCAGGGATGTCATCAGGAGGACCAGGCTGCAGTGGCGCAAACCTTTCAAATATCACAGTAGATCACAAAACGTTACTGCCATGCCACACTCAACCTCATCCTGCTGTGCCACTCATCACATCCCCATCACTCTGACTTCCCTACCCTACTCCTGCACATCCTTACTCACACCAACTTACCTTGCACCTCCACCCATCCCTCTCTATCTACATTATCACATCCCCATCTCACTGCAACCCTCTAACTCACCCTCATTCTAATCCAATCATACCAACTAACAACACACAAGGGTAGGCACTTCGGTGTTTTATGCAATGTTCATGTGAAGTTTCTGTTAATGTGGTGTCAAACATTGAAACCCTTTCAACACTTTGCATTCTTAGACAGATTTGTGTGCACCTTTGGAAGTGGCTTAGTGAGTTGCAGTGAATGGTGAGACATAACGGTACCCCACTCTGCCCCCCCCCCGCAATGGTGATGAGTGTGAAAGGAATGGCTTGGACACTGTAGGGGTGCTTTATGGTATTAGTGTAGGGTGGTACCAACCTGGCGCATCATGTGGCAGCCAGGGTGTACAGCATCAAGTGAAGTAAATCTGGCCATGGTGAGGCCATCCCTAGCCTCCTGGGCAGCAATGTAGTCGGTTGCTAATGTCCTGTGTCCTGTGCAGCATCAGTTGATTGTGAAGAAGATTGGTGTTGATGTTGGTGCTGCTGGTGTTACTGGTGCTGCATGTGTCGGGGCTGATTGTGGTAGGATTCTGAGGACCAAGGTGAGATAGTTTCAAGGGCAATGATGCTGATGGAATAAGAACATAAGAACATAAGAAATAGGAGCAGGAGTAGGCTGACAAAAATTGACCCTTAGTGTTAGGGGGGATTAAATACGTGGGGTTACGGGGTTACGGGGATAGGGCTTGGGTGGGATGGCTGTCGGTGTAGGGACCGGGTGCTAGGGTTTGGATGATCAGCCATGATCTCGTTGAATGGCGGAGCAGCCTCGAAGGGCCGAATGGCCTACTCCTGCTCCTATCTTCTATGTTTCTATGTTTCTACGTAGGCCAATCGGCCCCTCGAGCTTGCTCCACCATTCAATAAGATCATGGCTGATCTGATCCTAACCGCCAATCTACTGTCACAGAACCATCTCCTGAATCTAACAGAATTAGACACACGAAATAGGAGCAGGATCAGGGTACACGGCCCCGGGGCCCGCTCCGCTACCCACAGGGCCATGATCGATCCGAACCTAGACTCATGTCCAAATTCCTGCCCGCTCCCCATAACCCTTTATTCCCTTTACTTCTAGGAAACTGTCTATATCTGTTTTAAATTTATGTAATGATGTAGCTTCTACAGCTTTTTGGGGCAGCATATTCTATGGACCTACCACCCTCTGAGTGAAGTAGTTCCTCCTCATCTCAGTTTTGAAAGAGCAGCCCCTTATTCTAAGACTATGCCCCCTAGTTCTAGTTTCACCCATCATCGGGAACATCCTCCCCACATCCACCCGATCCAACCCCTTCACAATCTTATATGTTTCAATAAGATCGCCTCTCATTCTTCTGAACTCCAATGAGTAGAGTCCCAATCTACTCAACCTCTCCTCATATGTCCATCCCCTCATCCCCGGGATTAACCGAGTGAGCCTTCTTTGTACTGACTCGAGAGAAAGTATGTCTTTTCTTAAGTATGGACACCAAAACTGTATGCAGTATTCCAGGTGCGGTCTCACCAATACCTTGCACAAATGAAGCAATACCTCCCTATTTTTATATTCTATCCCCTTAGCAATGAAAGCCAACATTCCATTGGCCTTCTTAGTCACTTGCTAGACCTGCATACTAACCTTTTGAGTTTCGTGCACCAGGACCCCCAGATCCCTTTGCACTTCAGTACTTTCCAGTTTCTTGCCATTAAGATAATAACTTGCTCTACGATTTTTCCTGCCAAAGTGCATAACCTCACACTTTCCAGTATTGTATTCCATCTGCCAAATCTCTGCCCACTTACTTAGCCTGTCGATGTCCCCTTGCAGGTTTTTTATGTCCTCCTCACTCATTACTTTCCCTCCATTCTTAGTGTCATCTGCAAACTTTGATATGTTACACTTGGTCCCCTCCTCCAAATCGTTAATATAGATTGTAAAGATTTGGGGACCCAGCACTGACCCCTGTGGAACACCACTAGTTACTGATTGCCAGTCTGAGAATGAACCAACTCTCTGCCTTCTGTTAGATAGCCAATCTTCTATCTATGCCAGCATATTACCCCCAATCCTGTGATTTTTTATCTTAAGCAATAATCTTTTGTGTGGCACCTTGTCAAATGCCTTTTGGAAGTCTAAATACACTACGTCCACTGGTTCCCCTTTATCCACCCTATATGTTACTTCCTCAAAGAACTCCAGCAAATTTGTCAAACATGACTTCCGCTTCATAAAACCATGCTGACTTTGTCCTATTAAATTATGATTATCCAAATGTCCTGTTACTGTCTCCTTAATAATGGACTCCAATATTTCACCTACCACAGATGTTAGGCTAACCGGTCTATAGTTTCCAGCCTTCTGTCTACTGCCCTTTTTAAATAAGGGCGTTACATTAGCAGTTTTCCAGTCTGCCGGGACCTTTGCTGAGTCCAGGGAGTTTTGGAAAATTATTACCAATGCATCCACAATCCCTACCGACACTTCCCTCAAGACCCTAGGATGTAAGCCATCAGGTCCAGGTGATTTATCTGTCTTGAGTCCCATTATTTTACCGAGTACCACTCCCTTAGTGATTTTGATCGTGTTTAGCTCCTCCCCCCCATAGCCCCCTGTTTGTCCAGTGTTGGGATATTCTTAGTGTCTTCTACTGTAAAGACTGATACAAAATATTCATTCAGTGTTTTTGCCATCTCCATATTTCCCACCATTAATTTCCCGTTAATTGCAGGTGAGGTTGAGATGACAAGAGATCTCTCAACGGTAAGATAATTTGTTCCAATGAGGTGACACTGGATAGAGAGTTTGCTCCAAACACATACAAGCTGCATACAGCTCAACCTGTCTTCCAAATGCAGTAAGCAATAGCTTCTAAGCTTGGAAAGTGAAGACCTATGAAATGGGAGCTTTTATAGACCATTTGCAGCCGTCAAGTTAGTAAATGATCCCCTGTTGACTCAACACCTCACCTCCTTAGATGAGCAGCGGGGAAGCCGTTGGTGACCACTAAAAATCTAATGGTAAGTTTAAAATAATGTTTAATTGGCTATTAACAATGCATTTATTGATGTCAATTGTTGTCAGCGCTGACAGACCCGACACCTGAGAGACTAGCATGGAGTCGAGTTGACAGCGGGTTTCTGACCCGCTGTCGATCATTTTCAATTTCACAGCTGACCCGCCTCCGATCCCGCTCTTTCTGCACGGCAAAATTCTGGCCTTTGCTTCTGTTATGTCTTTAATTTCTTTTATTATACTTCCTCCTGTCATCTCATGTTAATATTACTTCAGTCAATTAATCATTTCCTGCCTTTGCTTCAGCATATTACAGGTCATTGTACCCATACCTCCACTTGTGTGTACGTGCCTGTTTTTCCTCCCCTTCCCTTTGTTCTCTTCCTATTGAAATACTGTTTATTTTCCAATTTTTCTCCTCAGTTCTGATGAAGGGTTGCACTCAGAACGTTCAGTAGACTGTTTTATCCAAAGCTGTTGCTAGTAATTTTCACTTTGGGCAATAGTGTAACATTGGTGATAACCTGTTTCACATCTCTCCTGATTTTTATTTCCATTATCGGTAAAGGAAATAAAACTGGGGAGAGATGTAAAATGGGTTGCTGATTCGCTATCGCTCAAGGTCAAAATTACACACGTTGAGTGTTTCTGTTTTTGCTTCACCATTTACAATACTGTTTGATTAGCTCACTTTTATGTGTTTTTACTGTTTCTGAAAAAATAATTTTAATAAATATACAGAAGAGTAACCCACAATGATAAGTATCCCTTTTCCTTCAGATCAGGCAAAGAAGTAGCAAATGACAGAATATACATTGGGTAATGCATTTACAAAATTTACACATTATTTTTATATGCCAATCATATATTGGTGGACATATATTGTATGCTCCCCATCGTTTCTGGTGAGAAATTCCAGTAGTGGCGGGAATAACATATAGCCAGCGGAGTAGTTTTGAAGCAATTTCTCACCCACAACTGCAGTAACTCCAGTGAAGGAATCTACCCTGTAACGTCAAGCTCCGATAATATTTCAATCTGGCTTACAGCAAGTACTGAATTCTGATTGAGCCAAAGATTCCAACCAGCTGCGAGTATGCACTGCAGGACAATATGATGGAATAACCTCCACTTGCCTGGATGAGTGCAGCTCTAACAACCATCAAGAAGCTCGACACCATCCAGGACAGAGCAGCCCACTTGATTGCCAACTGATCCATTGCCTTAAACATTAACTCCCTCCACCACCAGTGCACCGTGGCTGCAGTCTGTACCATCTACAAAATGCACTGCAGCAACTCACCAAGGTTTCTTTGACAGCACCTCCCAAACCCGCGACCTCTACCACCTAGAAGGACAAGGGCAGCAGGCGCATGGGAAAACCATCACCTCCAAGTTCCCCTCCAAGTCACACACCATCCTGACTTGGAAATATATCGCTGTTCCTTCATTGTCGCTGGGTCAAAATCCTGGAACTCCCTCCCTAACAGCACTGTGGGAGTACCTTCACCACACGGACTGCAGCAGTTCAAGAAGGTGGCTCACCACCACCTTCTCAAGGGCAATTAGGGATGGGCAATAAATGTTGGCCTTGCCAGCGATGCCCACATCCTAGGAATGAATTTTTAAAAATGATCCTGTAAAGTGTACAGGAATACAATGGGACACCTTACTTCCCTCAATGTTTTCTCCCTCCTACATCTTCAGCATTTTGAAATACCAGCTTGGTAACTATATCATTATTTGTTGATTTACCGTGTCTTTTTTGCTACTCTTTTCAGCTTTTGTGGTATCTGAGCAATGGTTCTTACCCCCTCACCTCAATTTCTCACTACAAAGAGAAGATAATATTAAAAGTCAATTTATGACATGGTTGGGTTCGATTAATTAAGAGGAATTGCTTCTTACCGCCAAGGATTGCATTCCTTTCATTTAGAATACATTATTTCAAGTGTTTGCAATATATTCTTGCAGTGCCTGTGGAAGATGGGATTGCTCATGTTCTTTTTTTAATAAAAACATTTGTTTTATGTTCATCAGAAAAGAACCAAGTAAAAGCTGTATTTTTAAACCTCTAGGAACGTTTCTGTACAAATGATGCTCCTTTTCATACCCAATACAGTGAAGTGGCAAAGTGACAACATAAGATTCTTCAGTGTTTTGAAGTTGGCAGAACTGTAAATGGAAAATGAAAGTTTCTAGATTCATAATGTCCCCAGGTTGTATTGCCCTCGAGCTGGAGTTAAAATTATGCTATAACATTGTATTACTTGCAATGTCGCTGATGTTTTGATAATTCCTCTCACTGGCTCTATGGACTGGTATGATACAAGAGCAAAATTAACTGCATTACAATTACTTTCCCGACTAATAAACATTTAGCTTGGGGACAGTATTAATAGGACAGAGTCTCTTGAAGTAGCATGAAGTCATTTGACTGAGGTTATAATTCACAGAAGTGCTGATTCCTTGCTAACACTGCATGTTGCGTATGCATGTGTGAAAAAAAAACAGGATAATGCGGTAGAAATAGGTATGCTTTGCACCCTTTTTCAGGCATAAAATGAGCTTAAAGTTGACAAATTTAGCAGTGGGTCAGCCTGCGCCCAATCTGTGCGTACGTTTGGGCCACTACTATATTCGTCGGGCCCATTTTTTAGGCGTCCCAGGCTGCGCTGGAACATTTGTTTACAATGAACAGAACAGGTGCTGGGCTTGCCCCGTTCAGAATTCTTCATCAGCCTCTGCGGCCACCAACGAGTGTAAGTTTTCACAAAATATTTAAAGTTAAAAAGAAACCTTCCTGTGGAAGCAGGAGGAACAGAACTGCAACGCCGTCCCCACAGTCGTAATCGTCAACCCCCCGCCCACTTCTGAGAGTTACCTTTAGATGCTGCTGGAGAGGCAAGCGATCATTGGTCGCCTGACAAGCCAATCCTCGCTGTGTTTCCGCCTTCACGCACCAATTGGAAAGCAAACAGACTCTTAATTACCCAACTGAATGATGCTTCAATCTCAGTCAAACAGCCTTTTTATCGCATCTACAATATTTTTAAAAGTAATAAATGTTCAAAGAAAATGAAAAAAATCACACACAAATTTTTTTAACGTCCCTATGACTTTTCTTTTGGATTGCTCGTAGCAGAGCAGTGTCCTGGAGATTAATCCTTAATTCCTGAAGCTGCTCATTATTTTCTGGCTGTTCATTTTAATGGATGGAAAATCATTGGGGCAGAAAGAAGACAGAATTAGGAGTGATACCTGGTTATACCGAGTCTCTGCACCTTTTACAGCCTGGCAAAAATCCCAGTGGAAGTGTGGACAGGCATATGATGTTGCCCATGGTGCCAGCCTTACTAAGGCTTCAGAGGAGGAAATTAAAATGTAAAAGACTGTTTTTGGCAATCCACTGGATCACATCATGATTGATTTCATTACCTAAGCTGGCAGCACTCGGAAATGAGGATTTAAGTAAATGTTATTTCTGTTCTCATGGCCCTCCCTGCACCTTTATGATGCTAACTCTTCCTCTTCCCCTCAACCTGAAGTGGTGTAAATGGCACAATGCCCAGCGGAAGTGGGGCAGGGTCAGGGTGCAATCGACGGATGGCCAGGAGTCCCACCTCACCATACTTCTATTGGCAGAGTAGGCCCAGAGGCAATTTGACTCCCTTGTGTCCAAATCTGTGATAAGTGCTTTCATCCTGCCATGCTCTTATTCGTGAATGAAAGGATGTAGGTCTGCCACTTCATTTCTGAATGAATGTAATTTGTAATCTCTTGGAAAATGGATGAAGTCAACACATTCCACAGCTATGATGTATGTGGGAAATGATGAAAATGGCCATACAAACATAAGTGTGACAATGCATCCTGGAACAACTCATTCATTTTGGGAAAGCAACTGAGGGGGAATTAGTCCAGTAACTTCTTTGGAAGTTTCGCCAAAGCTAACATCGTATCTTGGGAGCAAAGTTTCAGTGTAACGAGTGGGAAATTGATTTGATCAGTTTATGTAAAAAGTAAACACTGCCAGTGCCGAGGATCTCCGGTCCTCTGTTCTGAAGTTTGTTTTTTTCCCATTCCTTTCAATTTCTCCCATGGTACGAATAATTCTCTGTGCCAAGATGAGTAAGCAGTCTGCTGTAAGGCTATCAATCTTCATTTTCAGAAAATTATATCAGCATTTTAGCTATGAATTAAGATATGTGATGTGCGGTCACTTAGTTGCAATCACCAAACTTATTAACCTTATGCATTCAATGATGAATAGCAATTACCATTGTCTACATTTTTTTTAAACTGCTTTATTATTAAGTTGGTCAGACCCAGTAAGACTAGAATTGTACCGAAATACTAACGCTGTGACTCACTGTATATCAGATTACTTGAAATACAATGAAATACATGGCTGCAGGGTGACCATGACTGGGAACTAAACATCCAGGGGTATTTGACTATTAGGAAGGACAGACAGGAAGGTAAGGGAGGTGGGGTGGCTGTGTTAATAAAGGATAGAATCACTGCAATAATGAGAAATGATATTGGGTCAAAGGATCAGGATAGTGAAACGGTTTGGGTGGAGATAAGGAATAATAAGGGGAAAAAGTCACTAGTGGGCGTAGTCTATAGGCCTCCTAACAGTTGCAACTCTGTTGGTCGGAGTATAAATCAGGAAATAGTTGGGGCTTGTAAGAAGGGAACAGCTATAATCATGGGAGATTTTAACTTTCATATTGACTGGACAAATCAAATTGGGCAGGGCAGCCTTGAGGAAGAGTTCATAGAGTGCATTAGGGATGGGTTCCTTGAGCAGTATGTTACTGAACCAACCAGGGGGCAGGCAATCTTAGATCTGGTCCTGTGTAATGAGACAGGATTAATAAAAAATGTCCTAGTAAAGGATCCCCTTGGAATGAGTGACCATAACATGGTTGAATTCCAAATTCAGTTGGAGGGTGAGAGAGTTGGATCTCAAACCAGCATGCTAAGCTTAAATAAAGGAGACTATGAAGGTATGAGAGCAGAGTTGACTAAAGTGGACTGGGAAAATAGATTAAGGTGTAAGATGGTACATGAACAGTGGTGTACATTCAAGGAGATATTTCACAACTTTCAAGAAAAATATATTCCACTGAGGAAAACGGGACGTAAAAGAAAAGACAGCCATCCGTGGCTAAGTAAAGTAATAAAGAATAGCATCCGACTGAAAACAAGGGCATATAAAGTAGCCAAATCTAGTGGGAGGATAGAAGATTGGGAAGCATTTAAAAGCCAGCAAAGAATAACTAAAAGATTAATTAAGAAAGGGAAGATAGATTATGAAAGTAAACTAGCAAAAAATATAAAAACAGATAGCAAAAGTTTCTACAGTTATATAAAAAGCAAAAGGGTGGCTAACGTGAATGTTGGTCCCTTAGAGGATGAGACTGGGAAATCAGTGGTGGGGAACATGGAGTTGGCAGAAACGCTGAACACATATTTTGTATCAGTCTTTACAGTAGAGGAAACTAAAAATATCCCAACACTGGACAAACAGGGGGCTATGGGGGGGAGGAGCTAAACACGATTAAAATCACTAAGGAGATGGTACTCGGTAAGATAATGGGACTTAAGGTGGATAAATCCCCTGGGCCTGATGGCTTACATCCTAGGGTCTTGAGAGAAGTAGCGGTAGGGAATGCGGATGCATTGGTGGTAATTTTCCAAAACTCCCTGGAATCAGGAAAGGTCCCAGCAGATTGGAAAACTGCTAATGTAACACCCTTATTTAAAAAGGGAGGTAGACAAAAGGCTGGAAACTATAGACCAGTTAGCCTAACATCTGTGGTTGGTAAAATGTTAGAGTCCATTATTAAGGAAGCAGTAACAGGACATTTGGATAAGCATAATTTAATCGGACAGAGTCAGCATGGTTTTATGAAGGGGAAGTCATGTTTGACAAATTTGCTCGAATTCTTTGAGGATGTAACAAACAGGGTGGATAAAGGGGAACCAGTGGATGTGGTGTATTTGGACTTCCAAAAGGCATTTGACAAGGTGCCACACAAAAGATTACTGCACAAGATAAAACATCACGGGATTGGGGGTAATATACTGGCATGGGTGGAAGATTGGCTATCTGACAGAAAACAGAGAGTTGGGATTAATGGTTCATTCTCGGGTTGGCAATTAGTGACCAGTGTTGCTCCGCAGGGGCCAGTGCTGGGACCCCAACTCTTTACAATCTATATTAACGATTTGGAGGAGGGGACCAAGTGCAACATATCCAAGTTTGCCGACGATACAAAGATGGGAGGGAAAGCAGTGAGTGGGAAGGACATAAAAAACCTGCAAAAGGACATAGACAGGCTAAGTGAGTGCACAGAAGTTTGGCAGATGGAATATGATGTTGGAAAGTGTGAGGTTATGCACTTTGGCAGAAAAAATCAATGAGCAAGTTATTATCTAAATTGAGAGAAACTGCAAAGTGCTACAGTACAAAGGGATCTGGGGGTCCTGGTGCATGAAACACAGAAGGTTAGTATGCAGGTACAGCAGGTGATCAGGAAGGACAATGGAATCTTGGCTTTTATTGCAAAGGGGATGGAGTATAAAAGCAGGGAAGTCTTGCTTCAGTTATACATAATAATAATAATAATAATAATCAACTTTATTGTCATTGTTAGTGCACAAGTGCAGTACAACGAAATGTAGGCTTGCGGCTCCCGAGAGTGTACATTTAGATTAAGACATTTAAACATTCAACATTCATTTGGCTTGTAATACATTAACATAAACATAATAAAGTGCATTGGCAGATGTGCAGGCTTTAGAGTTTATTTGTGGAATTCAGTAGGATGACAGTCCTGGGAAAGAAGCTGTTCCTAAATCTGGTCGTTCGGGTGTGAATGCATCTGTAGCATCTCCCAGATGGCAGGAGGGCGAACAGACTGTGGCTGGGGTGGTGGTCCGTGACCTCCGTAAACAGCGTTTCTGGTATATGTGCTCTATGGTCGGTAGTGGGTGCCGGTAATGCGTTGGGCAGTTTTGACTACCCGCTGCAGGGCTTTCCGGTCATAGTAGCTACAGCTGCCATACCATACTGTGATACAGTTTGTCAGGATGCTCTCTACTGTGCAGCGGTAAAAGTTAGAGAGGATCAGGGGTGACAGGTTACATTCCTTCAGCCTCCTTAGGAAATATAGGCGCTGCTGGTCCTTCTTCACCAGAGAGGAGGTATTGAGGGACCAGGAGAGGTCTTCCGTGATGTGGACTCTGAGGAACTTAAAGCTGTCCACCCTTTCCACCACAGCCCCATGGATGTGGATGGGGGTGTGACTTCCGCCTTTAGACTTCCTGAAGTCCCCAATGATTTCTTTGGTTTTCTTGATGTTGAGGGCCAGGTTGTTATCGGCGCACCACTTCATGAGATGCTGGACCTCCTCCCTGTAGGCTGACTCATCGTTGTTGGTGATCTGGCCTACCACCGTGGTATCATCCGCAAACTTGATGATGGTGTTGGAACCATGAACAGCCACACAGTCGTGGGTGAAGAGGGAGTAGAGGAGGGGGCTCAGCACACATCCTTGTGGGGCCCCCGTGTTCAGGGTCGGGGGGGGAGGTGTGGTTACCTAATTTGACAGACTGGGGTCTGTTTGTCAGGAAGTCCAGGGTCCAGTTGCAGAGGGAAGTGTTCAGGCCAAGTGTGTGGAGTTTGGTGGCCAGCTTGTTGGGGACGATAGTGTTGAAGGCTGAGCTGTAGTCTATGAACAGCATTCTGATGTAGGTCTCTTTACCGTCTAAGTGATTCAGTGCAGAGTGTAGAGCAGCTGTGATTGCATCCTCCGTTGATCTGTTTGCACGATAGGCAAACTGGTGTTGGTCAAGAGAGGCGGGAACACTGGCTTTGATGTGAGCCAGGACCAGTCTCTCGAAACAGTTCATTATGATGGGTGTGAGTGCGACAGGTCGATAGTCGTTCAGACACGTCACAGCCGTTTGCTTTGGCACAGGAATAATGGTAGCGGTCTTGCAGCATGTAGGGACTACTGCCTGGGCCAATGACAGATTGAAGATGGCGGGGAAGACATCAGCCAGCTGATCAGCACATTCCTTGAGTACCCGTCCAGGGATACTGTCAGGTCCAGCAGCCTTACGTGTGTTCACTCCACGTAGAACACCCCTTACATCGGAGGTTGACAGAGTGAGCACCTGGTCTTCCGGGGGTGGCAAGGCTTTCATAGCCGGTTACCTGTTGTCCCTGTCAAAGCGAGCATAGAAGTTGTTAAGCTCCTCCGGAAGGGAGGCATCGCTGACCGGGGGGCTGGTGTTTTTACTCTTGTAGTCAGTGATGGACTGGATGCCTTGCCACATGCGCCGGGGGTCCGAGTTGTTGTGGTGCAGGGTACTGGTGTAGCCACACCTGGAATATTGTGTACAGTTTTGGTTTCCATATTTAAGAAAAGATATACTTGCTCTCGAGGCAGCTCAGAGAAGGTTCACTCGGTTGATTCCAGAGATGAGGGGGTTGACTTATGAGGAAAGGTTGAGTAGGTTGGGCCTCTACTCATTGGAATTCAGAAGAATGAGAGGCGACCTTATCGAAACATATAAGATTGTGAGGGGGCTTGATCGGGTGGATGCGGGGAGGAAGTTTCCACTGATGGGTGAGCATAGAACTAGGGGGCATAATCTTAGAATAAGGGGCTGCCGTTTCAAAACTGAGATGAGGAGAAACTTCTTCACTCAGAGGGTAGTAAATCTATGGAATTTGCTACCTCAGAGAGCTGTGGAAGCTGCGACATTAAATAAATTTAAAACGGAGATAGACAAGTTTCCTAGCTGATAAGGGAATTAGGGGTTACGGGGAGAGGGCAGGGAAGTGGACGTGAGTCTAGGTTCGGATCAGCCATGATCCTATTGAATGGCAGAGTAGGCCCGAGGGGCCGTATGGCCTACTCCTGCTCCTACTTCTTATGTTCTTATGTAAAAGTGTCACTCTGCACCCAACTGCAGGGGGGTGTGCAAGAGTAACCTTTGATATCTGATATTTATCTTTCTAAATCTGGGGAAGCTTTTGCATCTTTTTGTTATCCTCCTCATGAGTCAGTACTTCAATAAGCGACTTAGTTGACATTGTAAATGCGGGAGAGATATAAAATGGGCTGCCGATTCGCTATTGCCTGTTTTACACTATTGCACAAAGTCAAAATTGTCCCCATTGTATTTTGCATATATAGCACTCACATCCTTATAAAGCAGTATGTCAACTGATTACCATGAGCAACACAGCAGGAGATTAAATTAGTGTTACCAAAATATTACAGCACAAACAATTATTGTGGGATTAACAACAGGCAACTTAATAGATGAAAATCATATTTCAATTGTGATGTAACAAATGTGTGGCTGAATGGGAATAAAGCACTCGACCTTTTCAGATACTAGCACATTTTGTAAAATAAATCACCTATGAGGTAATGTTTGAATTCAAAAACCATAATAGTACATCTTTTCACTATTGATTTTCATTGTAGTCTACAATGCATGTAGCCATTTCAAACAGAATAGCTGGGTTCTAAAGGGAAATCTGAACTTAGCCAAAGGCGATTTTGTATTTTGGGGCCTTGTGGTAATCAAATACTTTCAAATCAGACACTTCGGAATAGTAAACAGTTGAAGTGGAACACTGTCAGTTGCTAAGTTGTCCCCTACGTTATTTTCCCACTTAAAAACAATGTGTTGTCTCTTCTAAAACTTAGCTGTGTAGTTGTTTTATTGAACACCTCCACCATGTCCCATATGACTGTAAGTCCTCTACCTTCAAAGGTAGGATTTATAGCAGGCCACTGACAGCATGTCAATCCTGTGAATCACCTCCCACAGGGATGAGCAACACACAAACTCATTTCATATTAGATCCTTTTAATCCTCTGAAAGCCAATCAGCAAGCCATTTTGGAATATCGGGTAAGAATCTAGGATCCAAAATACAGCTGAACCACCTGTCTCCTCTGAGATTACCTTTAAGTCATGCCAGTGTGTGGTGATTTCATATAATGCCTTCATTTTATTAGAGTCAGTGTAGTTCAATTATCTAGACTTATAAATCTTCAATTACATTTTACTGACAGGAGACTGACCTTTTACAAATCTAAGTGAGAGGATAAGTGCTTTTACAGTAAATCATTCCAAGCTAGTGAATACTGGTACCATGGTAACACCCCACTGCAGTTGTTGCTGGGAGTTAGAAAATATATACTTCAATGTTTACAGGGATGGACAGGTAGCCAAGTAAGGGCTGCATTTTGCACTCAAACGAAGATTTTTGATGTCAATGTTAAATATACAAAATACAGCTTGATTAAAAAAAAGTGAAAGATTGCATTTAACAAATACTGCACAAATAGGTAAATCAAAATAGTTTAGATAATATAGTTCCTATTTTGGAAGTTTCTGAAGGTGACATGCAGGAGTAAGCAAGAGGAGCGAGACTGGGTACACAGACCAGTGCTAGCATAGTTATAATTTTTTTTAATTTGTTTATGGGATGTGGGCGTCGCTGGCAATGCCAGCATTTATTGCCCATCCCTAATTGCCCTTGAGGTTGTGGTGGTGAGCCGCCTTCTTGAACCGCTGCAGTCTGTGTGGTGAAGATACTCCCATAGTGCTGTTAGGGAGGGAGTTCCAGGATTTTGACCCAGCGACGATGAAGGATCGGCGATACACTTCTGAGTCAGTATGGTGTGTGACTTGGAGGGGGATTTTGAGGTGGTGGTGTTTCCATGTGCCTGCTGCCCTTGTCCTTCTAGGTGGAAGAGGTCGCGGGTTTGGGAGATGCTGCCGAAGAAGCCTTGGCGAGTTGCTGCAGTGCACCTTGTAGATGGTACACACTGCAGCCATGTTATGTCGGTGGTGGAGGGAGTGAATGTATAAGGTGGTGGATGGGGTGCCAATCAAGCGGGCTGCTTTGTCTTGGATAGTGTCAGGTCTCTTGAGTGTTGGAGCTGCACTCATCCAGGCAAGTGGAGAGTATTCCATCACACTCCTTACTTGTGCCTTGTAGATGGTGGAAAGGCTTTGGGGAGTCAGGAGGTGAGACATTTGCTGCAGAATACCTAGCCTCTGACCTGCTCTTGTTGCCACAGTATTTATGTGGGTGGTACAGTTAAGTTTCTGGTCAATGGTAACCCCCAGGATGTTGATAGGGGGGGGAATTCAGTGTGAGTAATAGCATTGAATGTCATGGCGCGGTGGTTAGATCCTCACTTTTTGAAGACAGTCATTGCCTGGCACTTCTGTGACGCGAATGTTACCTGCCACTTATCAGCCCAAGACTGAATGTCATCCAGGTCTTGTTGCATGCGAGCATGGACTGCTTCATTATCTGAGGAGTTGTGAATGGCGCTGAACACTGTGCAGTCATCAGAGAACATCCCCATTTCTGACCTTATGTTGGAGGGAAGGTCATTAATAAACAGCTGAAGATGGTTGGGCCTAGGACACTGCCCTGAGGAACTCCTGCAGCAATATCCTGGGGCTGTGATGATTGAACTTCAACCACCACAACCATCTTCCTTTGTGCTAGGTATGACTCCAGCCAGTGAAGCGTTTACCCCCCGATTCCCATTGACTTCAGTTTTACTAGGGCTCCTTGATGCCACACTCAGTCAACTGCTGCCTTGATGTCAAGGGCAATCACTCTCACCTCACCTCTGGAATTCCGCTCCTTTGTCCATTTTTGGACCAGGCTTTAATGAGGTCAGGAGCCGAGTGGTCTTGGCAGAACCCAAACTGGGCATCAGTGAGCAGGTTATTGGTGAATAAGTGCCGCTTGATAGCACTTTTGATGACACATTCCATCACTTTGCTGATGATTGAGAGTAGACTGATGAGGCAGCAATTGACTGGATTGGATTTGTCCTGCTTTTTGTGGACAGGACATACCTGGGCAGTTTTGCACATTGTCGGATTGATGACAGTGTTGCAGCTGTACTGGAACAACTTGGCTAGAGGCACTGCTAGTTCTGGAGCACAAGTCTTCAGCACGATAGCCGGGATGTTGTTGGGGCCCATAGCCTTTGCTGTATCCAGTGCGCTCAGCCGTTTCTTGATATCACATGGAATTAATCGAATTGGCTGAAGACTGGCTTCTGTGATGGTGGGGACCTCAGGAGTAGGCCCATATGGATCATCCACTCAGCATTTCTGGCTGAAGATGGTTGCAAGTGCTTCAGCCTTGCCTTTTGCACTCACATGCTGGGCTCCACCGTCATTGAAGATGGGGATATTCATGGAGCCTCCTCCTCCCGTTAGTTGTTTAATGGTCCACCACCATTCACAACTGGATGTGGCAGGACTCCAGAACTTTGATCTGATCCGTTGATTGTGGGATCGCTTAACCCTGTCTATAGCATGCTGCTTCCGCTTGTTAGCATACATGTAGTCCTGTGTTGCAGCTTCCCCAGATTGGCACTTCATTTTTAGGTATGCCTGCTGCTGCTCCTGGCATGCTCTTCTACACTCCTTATTGAACCATGGTTGGTCCCCGAGCTTGATGGCAATGGTAGAGTGATGGATATGCCGGGCCATGAGGTTACAGATTGTGGTGGAATACAATTCTGCTGCTGCTGATGACCCACAGCGCCTCATGGGTGCCCAGTTTTGAGCTGCTGGATCTGTTCTGGATCTATCCCATTTAGCATGGTGGTAGTGCCACACAACACGATGGAGGGTGTCCTCAGTGTGAAGACAGGTCTTCGTCTCCACAACGACTGTGCGGTTGTCACTGCTACCAATGCTGTCATAGACAGATGCATCTGTGACAGGTAGATTGGTGAGGTCGAGGTCAAGTAGGTTTCACCCTTGTGTTGGTTCTCTCACCACCTGTCGCAGGCCCAGACTGGCAGTTATGTCCTTCAGGGCTCGGACAGCTTGGTCAGTAGTGGTGCTACCAAGCCACTCTTGGTGATGGACATTGAAGTCCCTCACCCAGAGTAAATTCTGTGCCCTTGCTAGCCTGCTGAAGTTTCATTCTTAAAGCTAGGTTTCTGTTGGAAAATTTGATAGCAAACTTTTTGTTATTATGTAGCACTGATGTTTCATTGCATTGTATTCACCAAAGGGTGTTTTGTATCTTGGGCCTTTGTGGTAATCAAGTACTACTGTTGCTGTGGATTGCATCACTTTTGCGTATTGTTTTTTAGAAGACTTTGGCCTAGAAATTGAGTGGGGTTAGCGCCCATTTTGAGGCGCTAGAGGGCCTAGCGCCGCAAGTACAGCCGATTGAGAAATTCACTTGGGCGCTGCCATCGGCGTTAGCCGGTTGCGCTGCGCCGGCACCGATGACGTCATCGGTGTGCGCAGCATCCCGGTTGCCGTGGCAACACGCCCGAACGCCGAAATTGAGTTGCGGCCGCCTCGCCCGTGGCAGCCGCAACCAACAATTTTTCAAAAGTTCGCTACGGGTCTTAGCGCCGGCGCATTAAGGTCGCGCGGCGGCCGGCCGCTTTCCCGGCGGCCGCCTGCCCGCACCTCCCTCCCCGGACTCCTCCAACACCCCCCCGCGGCACAGATGCGTGTGGGCCGCGAGCCCGGCACTTCTCCGAGGTGCCGGGCTCATTTTTCTCCACAGATCAACGGCCAGCGGTCGGGTGCAGGCAGCTCCTCCTTAACGGAAGGAGGAGGCCTGCACTTCCCCAGCCTGCCGCACCGCATCGGGTGCCGCAGCGGCGGATTAGCGCCACAATGCGGCAGTCAGCGCCCATTGCGAGGCGCTGACACCCTCCAGTAGCGCCGGCAGCCGTCTGGGCGCGGCGCTACTGAATTTTTGGCGCGCGCAGGGGGACTTAGCGCCGGCGCTAAATTTCCGGCGCTAAAGCCCTGGCGCGGCGCCAACTCAATTTCTAGGCCTTTCTATTGTTGCTTGCTGCTACAATGAAGCTATGTAGGATTTGCTAAATTGAACTTTATGTTATAAAGGGTCGAATGGCAGAAGAGGCCATGATTTTAAAGACTGTTTTAAAAGAAGCCTAGGAAAAAGGGGCATTCAAAATGGCCACCAGACCCCGTGACCAACTTATTGGGACATTTTAAAATGGTTCCTGCAGTCCTGAGACAGCTTTGTGGATTCAGCCCACAGTAAGTTCTGGAAGCCGTTTCTGAGAGAACGAAACCAGACACCCACATATCCATATAGATTGGATGCAGATCCAGTCAAGATCGGCCTGTAGATAAAGGCCATCTAAATGTTTACCCAGACAAAAGGGAACAGTTTCATATTCATGAGAAGAGCATCAAGGACCCGTTAAGGACATCACCAGGACATTAAAAACAATGAATGTCATTCCAGACCAGAGATGGCCTGTTATCGGCCATCCAAGAACAGTTTAAAATATAATAACTACCCCGTTGTGCTCCCAGCCCGCCAAAATTAAAACAAAAGACTAACCTGATTTGGCGCGAGATAAGGGCTTCTGATGAGAAGTATATCTGGGAACCCAGGGGTAGAAAAAAAAGGCAGTCATCATGGTGCTACCATCGTATCAGTGGCGTCATCACCAGAAGAAGGAGAAGAAGATGGTTCGAGCCGGCGTCCCGCCCCGGGGTAAAACATCAGGAGATCATCGACCAACCCCGGGCCATTGACGAAACGGGAGGCCATCGACCCACTCCGGCTCGGGAGATGAGACAATAAAAAAACTGAAGAAACGATGGGGGCCAGCCCGAGGCTCCTCTGACAGGGGTCGAGCAGATGATCCCCGACCCCGCCGACATCCAGTCCAGCCGGTGTCCAGCCGTCCCCGACCCCCACCTCAGGAGAGAGGTGTGGCGCAGCTAGCTGGGGCTCCACCAACCACGTGGAGACAAGATGCCTGAAAGGATCAAACGCAGACCTGTTTCAAAACCTTACACTTCCTAGTTGGATTGGTGAGCATGTTTCTGGCCCTTCATAATCAGATCTAGATAGGTTTAAGGGGGTGGACATTTAAGGGGATAATTAATATGAGTTGTTGCCCCTCGATGTTCTGTGTGTTTCCCCATTTCATGATGATTTTTGTAGAGTATAATATGCCTTAGTTAGCATTGTGTCATTATGATTTGTTTGTGTTTTCCCCTCCTATGTACCCTCTTATTTGATTGCATTCCATTTGTTTTACATTATGCAATAAAATTCCATTTCATTTCATCAAACTTGGTCTATAAGAGTTTTCTCTACATTGCAGTTCCTGCCCCAAAGTCCAGAGTACAGAATCTAAGGGGCGAGTGGGTCGAACCACTCACGGTTTTACTGTGCAAGAGAGGGAGGCCTCTAGAGAGAGAAACCTCTGCGATCTAAAACCCCTTACGTAAGGCATGTGTGCAGCCAATGGATGCAGTGCATTCGGTGAGGGTGAGATCAGGCAGATGCATCACGAGTGTCACTGACAATCATTTCAGGATGTGTTGCCAGTGCCATTTGAGGATGTGTGCTGAGAATCGGGGGAGCTGACCGAGGTAGTATCACATTACATAAGGATTGAGGTGAGAGGTAGTGGCAGATGGAGGAAAGGGGAGGTGGGGAAGTGCATTGAAATGGAATGATGGGTGCTGATGAAACTTATGTGGGTGTGAGGAGTGAATAATCCACTTCTCTTTCCTCCTTTCAGATGCTCCTTAAAACCTACTTCTATGACCAAACTTTTGGTCACCTGTCCTTACATTGCCTTGGTGCCAGTTTTTTTTTGCTAACACACCTGTGAAGCACCTTGGGCCGTTTTATTACGTTAAAGGCACTATATAAATATCTTCTCTTCGGCAGTCCCTCGGAACCGAGGATGACTTGCTTCCACATTAAAAATGAGTTCACAGGTGACTAATGAGTCCAATGCAGGACCTGCAGTCTCTGTCACAGGTGGGGCAGACGGTGGTTGAAGGGGCGGGTGGGTGGGGTGCTTGGGTTGACGTGCGCTCCTTGCGCTGCCTGCGCTTGGCTTCCGCTTGCTCCCGGCGAAGAGACTCGAGGTGTTCGGCATCTTCCCGGATGCTTCTCCTCCACTTTGTGTGGTCCTGGATCAGGGATTCCTAGGTGTCAGTGGGGATGTTACACTTTGTCAAGGAGGCTTTGAAGGTGTCCTTGAAGCATTTCCTCTACCCACCTGGGGCTCTCTTGCCGTGCCGGAGCTCCGAGTAGAGTGCTTGTTTTGGGAGTCTCGTATCAGGCATGCGGACAATGCGAGCCGTCCATCGGAGCAGATTGAGCGTGGTCAAAGCGTCGATGCTGGGGATGTTGGCCTGAGCAAGAACACTGACATTGGTGCGCCTATCCTGCCAATGGATTTGCAGGATCTTGCAGAGGCAGCATTGGTGGTACCTCTCCAGTGCTTTGAGGTGCCTGCTGTACATGGTCCATGTCTCTGAGGCATAAAGCAGGGCAGGTATCACTGCTGCTCTGTAGACCATGAGCTTAGTGCCAGGCTTGAGGTCCTGGTCTTCAAACACTCTCCTCCTCAGGCGACCGAAGGCTGCACTGGCACACTGAAGGCGGTGTTGGACTTCGTCGTCGACGTTATATAAATATAAGCTGTTGTCGTTGATGGAGTATGCTTGACAAGAATGAGTGGGTGGGGGAGGGTGTGTCCTGTAGGATGTGGGTGAATCTGTAACTCTGCTCACCTTTCCTTACCTGGTTAGGTCATTAAACTGCTTCCTGCACTGAATCCATGTCCTAAGCACAACACACCTGCTGCTCACCTCTTCAGTCATCTCCTTCTTCATTACAGCAGCAGGTTTTTTTTTCCATTACTGGGGAATAGGACGTCTTTCCTTGCCCTGGCAGCACCCGGCAGTACATCAAAGGATGGCTCCTTAAAATGGGACACAGCCATATGCTGACTCCATCTCAAATTATATTTCTCTCCTACAATTGTCCCAACTCCTCAAAATGCCATTTCTGCATTGGCCTTTTAAATAGTCGACATGAAATCATGTCATGCAGATGAACATCGCGCTCACTCATTGGCACTGGCGACGTTAACCTGTAAGTAAAATGATAATGAGGCATCCATGTTGAAATTGGACATTCCTACACGTCCCACAATCTTCCGCATTTCGTGTCTGCTATCGCTCCCCACACCCCTGGCTCAGATCCCACATCTGCTGGGAGGGGGGTGCTGGGGTGGGGGGAGGGGGGCGTTTCATTTTCTGGCAGCTTTCCGGGAGGCCTACAGTGTTTGTTGGTCAATAAATCAATGGGTGAACTCCATTAAAACGATTGAAAATGAACTGTGATAAAGTCTCTTTTATCTGCATTCATGTCATAAACAAACAAAAAATCGATAAACATCGGGTGACAGCTAATATTTATGGAGCACGTACAGCAACTGTTCGGATTGATCCTTCCTTCCCCGCTCCCCTACACTGCGGGCTGGAGGCAGAGGCGACCTTTGGCTTCCTGCGAGGTTATCCACTTTGGTGGCAAAAACAGGAAGGCAGATTATTATCTGAACGGCAATAGATTGGGAAAAGGGGAAGTGTAACGAGACCTGGGTGTCCTTGTGCACCAGTCGCTGAAGGTAAGCATGCAGGTGCAGCAGGCGGTTAAGAAGGTAAATGGTATGTTGCCTTCATAACGAGAGGATTCGAGTACAGGAGCAAGGATGACTTGCTGCAGTTGTACAGGGCCTTGGTGAGACCACACCTTGAGTATGGTGTGCAGTCTTGGTCACCTTATCTGAGGAAGGATGTTCTTGCCATGGAGAGAGTGCAGCGAAGATTCACCAGACTGATGCCTGGGATGGCAGGAATGACGTATGAAGAGAGATTGGGTCGAATAGGCTTATATTCGCTAGAGTTTAGAAGAATGAGAGGGAATCTCATTGAAACTTATAAAATTCTAAAAGGACTAGGCAGACTAGATGCAGGAAGGATGTTCCCGATGGTGGGGGAGTCCAGAACCAAGGGTTACAGTCTAAAGATAAGAGGTAAGCCATTTAGGACTGAGAAGAGGAGGAATTTCTTCACCCAGAGAGTGGTAAACTTGTGGAATTCTCTACCACAGAAGGCAGTTGAGGACAACTTATTAAATATATTCAAGAAGGAGTTAGATATATTTCTTAAGGCTAAAGGGATCAAGGGATATGGGGAGAAAGCTGGGACAGGGTACTGAATTTGGGTGATCAGCCATGATCTCATTAAATGGCAGAACAGGCCCGAGGGGCCGAATGGCCTACTCCGGCTCCTATCTTCTATGTTTCTATGTTTCCATGTTTCCTTCTGAGATTATCGCTGCAAAGAGCTCGTTGCACTAGCAAGTCACCGCCTCGCTGATGATAATGAGCAGGCAGTACTAAAATGCAATCTTTGGCCGCCAATTTTACCGGCAGTTTTCCAACGATCCCCAATTTCTCGGCCTAGGTTTTTAAGTTGGAGGCGGTGGAGGACTTGGAGTCACGTAGGTCAGCAAGGACAGGAATGATAGGTGAACAGGACTTGGCATGTGATTGGATCCGGGCAGTAGAGTTTTGGATGAGCTGAAGTTTAGAGAGGGTGGAGGATTGGAGGTTGGCTAGGAGACTGCTCACAATTCGCAGGGAAAGTTGTGTCTTGGTTTGGTCTCTCTGGCCTCTGGACTCCCACACAAATGATTGCGAAGTTGTTATGTATACCAATGTTGCCTACAGTTATGTAGCTTCCTGACTCATTGTGGTTGAGATGTAAGAGCTGCAATGCCACACATTCTCTGAAAAACCCTGCAAGGTGTTCAGTGCAGTTTCAAAAGCTGTCATGATCGTGTTCTGCTCATCAATCATCTCCCTTCTGAAGGCTGGCCCAATAGCATACCAATCCCCAGCCCATATGGCAGAGGAATGCCTGGGTTGTAACCCTAGCTAGTTGCTGGCTGTTCTTTGGCTGCCACCTCCACTCGATTGTCTCACTTGTTTTAGCGTGCTCCGCCGAGTGTTCCATATTTACATTTACTTTTTAAATGCCCTCAGGTAATAGTGCTCATGTCCTGTAGAGTTTATGATGAAACCTACGGTGAAACCCTTGGGTTCTGACCGCCACCACCAGTTGCTGCCCCACAGGAACTTAGAAACATAGAAACATAGGAAAATAGGAGTAGGAGTAGGCCCTTCGGCCCTTCGAGCCTGCTCCGCCATTCAATATGATCATGGTTGATCCTCTATCTCAATACCATACTTCCGCTCTCTCCCCATACCCCTTGATGCCTTTTGTGTCCAGAAATCTATCTATCTCCTTCTTAAATATATTCAGTGACTTGGCCTCCACAGCCTTCTGTGGTAGAGAATTCCACAGGTTCACCACCCTCTGAGTGAAGACATTTCTCTTCATCTCAGCCCTAAATGTCCTACCCCATATCCTGAGACTGTGACCCCTCATTCTAGACCCCCCAGCCAGGGGAGACATCCTCCCTGCCTTCAGTCTGTCTAGCCCTGTCAGAATTGTATACGTTTCAATGAGATCCCCTCTCATTCTTCTAAACTCTAGTGAATACAGGCCTAGTCAACCCAATCTCTCCTCATATGACAGTCCTGCCATCCCAGGAATCAGTCTGGTGAACATTCACTGCACTCCCTCTATGGCAAGTATATCCTTTCTTAGTTAAGGAGACCAAAACTGCACACAGTACTCCAGGTGTGGTCTCACCAAGACCCTGTATAACTGTAGTAAGACATCCTTGCTTCTGTATTCAAATCCTCTTGCAATGAAGGCCAACATACCATTTGCCTTCCTAATTGCTTGCTGCACCTGCATGTTTGCTTTCAGTGACTGGTGTACAAGGACACCCAGGTCCCTTTGTACATAAACATTTCCCAATTTATCACCATTTAACTAATACTCTGCCTTTCTGTTTCTCCTACCGAAGTGGATAACTTCACATTTATCCACATTATACTGCATCTGCCATGTATTTCCCCACTCACTCAACTTGTCTAAATCGCCTTGAAGCCTCTTTGCATCCACCTCACAACTCACAATCCCACCTAGTTTCATGTCATCAGCAAACATGGAAATATTACATTTGGTTCCCTCATCCAAATCATTGATATATATTGTGAATAGCTGGGGCCCAAGCACTGACCCCTGCGGTACCCCACTAGTCACCGCTTGCCACCCCGAAAAAAACCCATTTATTCCTACTCTCTGTTTCCTGTCTGTTAACCAATTTTCAATCCATGCCAGTATTTTACCCCCAATCTCATGTGCTTTAATTTTGCACACTAACTTCTTATGTTTGACTTTTTCAAAGGCCTTCTGAAAATCCAAATACACCACATCCACTGGTTCTCCCTTATCTATTCCACCAGTTACATCGTCAAAAAACTCCAGTAGGTTTGTCAAACACGATTTACTTTTCATAAATCCATGTTGACTTTGTCTAATCCTGTTGATATTTTCTACGTATCCTGTTATCACATCCTTTATAATAGACTCTAGCATTTCCCCTACTACTGATGTTAGGCTAACCGGTCTGTAGTTCCCTGTTTTCCCTCTGCCTCCTTTTTTAAATAGTGGGGTTACATTTGCCACCCTCCAATCTGCAGGAACTGTTCCATAATCTATAGAATTTTGGAAGATGACGACCAATGCATCCACTCTTTCCATAGCTACCTCATTTATTATTCTGGGATGCAGATTATCAGGCCCTGGGGATTTATTCGCTTTCAGTCCCATTAATTTCTCCAGCACTATTATTTTTACCAATACTAATTTCCATTAATTCCTCCTTCTCCGTAGACCCTTGGTTCCCTTGCATTTCTGGGAAGTTATTTATTTCCTATTCCATGAAGACAGAACCAAAGTATTTGTTTAATTGCTCTGTCATTTCCTTGTTCCCCATTATAAATTCTCCCATTTCTGACTGTAAGGGACCTACATTTCTCTTCACTAATCTTTTTCTTTTTACATACTTGTAGAAGCTTTTACAGTCTGCTTTTATGTTCCTTGCAAGTTTACTCTCTTACTCCATTGTTCCCCTCTTAATTAATCTCTTGGTCCTTTTTTACTGAATTTTAAACTGTTCTCAATCCTCAGGCTTGCTACTTTTTCTGGCAACTTTATATGAATCCTCTTTGGATCTAATACTATCCATAATTTCTTTTATTAGCCATGGTTGGGCCGCTTTTTCTTTTGTGATTTTGCGCCAGAAAGGAATGTATAACTGTTGCAATTCATGCATTGGTTCCTTAAATGTTAACCATTGCCTATCCACCATCATGCCTTTTAATGAAGCTCCCCAATCTATCATAGCCAACTCACTCCTCGTACCTTCATAGTTTCCTTTGTTTAGATTTAGGACCATAGTTTTGGATTGAACTACTTCACTTTCCATCTTAATGAAGAATTCTATCATGTTATGGTCACTCTTTCCTAAAGGACCCAGCACAACAAGATTATTAATTAACCCCTTCTCATTACACAATACCCAATCTAGGATAGCCTGTTCCCTAGTTGGCTCCTCAATGTACTGGTCTAAAAAACCATCTCGTACACACTCAAGGAATTCATCCTCCACAGTATTATTGCTAATTTGGTTTGGCCAGTCTATATGTAGATTAAAGTCACCCATGATTACTGTAGTACCCTTGTTACATGCATCTCTAATTTCCTGTTTGATGCCATCCCCTACATTATCACTACTGTTTGGAGGCATATAAACAACTCCCATCAATGTTTTCTGCCCCTTGGTGCTTCTTAGCTCCACCCAGACTGATTCTACATCTTGATTTTCTGAGCCAATATCCTTTCTCACTATTGCTCTGATTTCATTCTTTACTAACAACGCCACCCCACCTCCTTTTCCTTTTTGCCTGTCCTACCTAATTATTGAATATCCTTGGATACTCAGCTCCCAAACTTGGTCACCTTGCAGCCATGTCTCCGTAATTGCAATTATATCATATCCGTTTACATCTATTTGCACTGTTAATTCATCTACCTTATTACGAATGCTTCTTGCATTCAGATATAGTGCCTTTAGATTTGTCTTTTTAACATTTTCGGACATCTTAGCATTTATTTGTACTGTGGCCCTATTTGTCTTATAACCATTTTTTCTTACCTGGACCCTATTTATTAGTGCACTCTTTTGCTTGTATGCTCTCTCCCTTCCTACACAATCTGGTTATCTTTACCCCAATCACTTTCCTGCACTGCTTCCTTGTCTTTTCTCTTTAACATTCTAGATTTCTCTCCACTGGGACTCCCCCCCCACTTATTTAGTTTAAAGCCTTATCTACCTCCCTAGTTATTTGATTCACTAGAACTCTGGTCCCAGCATGGTTCAGGTGTAGTCCATCCCAACGGTGAAGGGATAATTACTAGTCCTAGCCCTTTTTGGGCTACCCCAGATCAGGTGTATTCCCCAGAAATTCACCTTCAACTAATGTTAGAGATAGCCGAATTCTATAAGATGCTTAATTGGGTCTAAAGGTCCAGGCTATCTCTTTCTAAAGGAAAGAAACAACTTGAAGATGTTACCGTCTTCCAGGTAGCACTTTTAATAAGTTTAACTAGACTGTAACCTTCCGGATATTATGAGGGTCCGGAAAACCCCCCTAGAATTCTGCAACTCCTCACAAAAAGAGTGTACAGAAATTGAGTTCGCGAATTTGATGCAGAAATATTATTTGAGACAATTCTAAAAATATATAGATTTATTTAAGAGCTGACATATAGTTAACAGCTGGTGAGTCAATCATGACTTTAACAATTCAAAATACAAATAGCTTACATTTCTTATTCTCAGAGATCCTTATTCTCAAATCTTAACTTCGTACATTTTTACATTTCTTATTATTTCTAATCCAGAATATCCACCAAAATCAAATAAGAGTACCTTTTGATCCCCGAGACTCAAAGAGTTAAAAACTTACAGAGCCTGCCTCTGAAGTTGAGAATCGCTTGCCCCTTCCAGTGACTTCTGTCTTTCTATTTGAAAGCTCTATTTTTATACTCTTTTGTAGTGTCCGAGTATAAATAATACACGGACTGCAGGAGAACAATAATAACAGGTATTTACTGAACAGAGGGTACTCTTTTATTTGGACCCAAAAAAAAACCCAATTCAACTGTAAATAAACAAAAGTTCAACTAAAGCTTAACAAATCAAATTAAAATTTGTTTTTCTGTGTTGATGATGCACTCCAGTCCCCGCGGCGCCCATCGGTCACGGAAATACTCAAGCGCACCGGCGGACACCGCGTGCTCCATCTCCAGGGCCACCCGGGCGCGAACATAGCCGCGGAAGAGATGCAGGCAATCCGGCTGGACGACCCCCTCGACCGCCCGCTGCCTGGACCAATTGATGGCTCTTTTAGCCAGGCCCAGGAGCAGGCCCACAAGGAGGTCCTCCAACCTGTCCGCTCCCCTCCGCACCGGGTGACCGTAGATCAAGAGCGTGGGACTGAAGTGCAACCAAAAATCGAGGAGCAGCCCCTTCAAGTAGTGAAAGAGGGGCTGCAACCTCTCACAATCCATATAAACGTGAAACACGGACTCCTCCAGGCCGCAAAAAATGCGGGCGGCCTGGGAGTCCGTGAACCTACTTAAAACCTTATTGCACGGGACCGCTCCGTGCAACACCCTCCAGGCCAAGTCCCCGATGGAACAAGGGAGGACTCCCGCATAGAGAGCCCTCCATTGGGGACCTCCGCTACCGCCGGTCGGCAAAACGCCACGCCAAGGCGTGTCCGGACGGTAGACGAAGATGGCAAAGTGGAGAGTGTGCAGGAGCAGCCCGTACAGGAAACCCCTCCGCGCGGAATGAAAAGGCACGGAGGGTATTTCCTCGAGACGGCTCAAGTTGTGAGGCGCCGGTTCCCGAGGGGAGTTTCGGGGCCGGGCGCCGATGAGGAATTCCGTCCGAACGGGGGTAAGCTCGGACGGGATCGCCCCACGTGCTTGAGCCGCCTCGATACACCTAGTGGAGTCGGGGCCCAGTGCCGCTTTTACCGATTCGATGGTTTTGACCGCGAGCCGGACGTTGGCCCAGGACAGGCGCCGCGCCAGCTCCTCCGGCGCCATCCAGCCCGCTCCTCCGCCATCGAGCAGGTCCCCGACTCTGGTCACCTTGCCAGCCACAGCCCTACCCTCCGCCAGCCGCCCGAACCCGTGTTCGTGGAGGTGCGGATTCCTGAGCAGCGGCTCCCGAAGGAGAGCCGCCGCTCCTGACGGGGGAGAGCTCCGCCTGGAAGCGACGTAGTTCCAAACCCATAGTAGTTCCTGGTAGAAGACAGGCAGCTCCCGCAGGCCGGCACGCCTGCTGCCCACTTTCGCAAACAGGAGCTGCGTGTCGTAATTGAGGCCATGCAGCTGGCGGAAGAAAAACGTCGCCAGCGCACACCATCTCGGAGGATTCTCGACGTACAGGTATCTCTGCAGCGTCTGAAGATGGAAAGTCGCAGCCTGGGTGCGAAGGCACACCAGCGCCTGACCGCCCTCCCTAAGCGGGAGACACAGAACCGTGGCAGAGACCCAGTGCTTCCTTTTGTCCCAGAAGAAGTCGATGAGCTTCTTCTGAATCTTGGCGACAAACGCAGGGGGAGGGATCAAAGTGACCAACCGGTACCACAACATGGTGGCCACCAGCTGGTTTATGACCAGCGCTCGACCCCTGTAGGACAACACTCGGAGCAGTCCTGTCCAGCATCCTAGGCGAGCGGTGACTTTGGCCTCCAGCTCTTGCCAGTTCGCCGGCCAAGCGTCCTCGGCAGGGCTAAGGTAGACTCCCAAATAGAGGAGGTGCGTGGTGCTCCAGGCGAAAGGCCTGAACTCCTCCGGCAGGGAGTCCACCCGCCACTGACCCACCAGGAGTCCGGAACATTTCTCCCAGTTGATCCTGGCGGAGGATGCGTCCGAGTAAATCTGCTGGCATTCCCGCATCCTCCGCAAGTCAGCGGGATCCGTGACCATGAGGAGCACGTCATCGGAGTAAGCCGAGAGGACCACCTCCACGCCCGGCCCTTGCAGAGCCAGTCCCGTCAACCTCTTCCGCAAGAGGCGCAGGAAAGGCTCCACGCAAATGGCATATAACTGACCGGACATGGGGCATCCCTGACGCACCCCCCTCCCGAAGCGAAGGGGCGCCGTCAAGGACCCGTTAACTTTAATCAGACACTCCGCGGCGGCGTACAGAAGTCGGATCCGGGTGACGAAATGCGTCCCGAACCCGAATGCGCGCAGAGTCCCGAAGAGATACTCGTGATCCACCCTGTCGAACGCCTTCTCTTGATCCAGGGAAAGGAAGGCGACCGACAGACCAGCCCTCTGGGAGTGGTGGACCAGGTCCCGGACCAGATGGATGTTATCGTGGATGGTCCGGCCCGGGACCGTGTAGGACTGGTCGGGGTGGATCATGTGGGCCAGCACGGTGCCAAGGCGAGCAGACATGGCCCTGGCAAAGATTTTATAGTCCGTGCTGAGGAGGGAGACCGGGCGCCAGTTCTTAAGGAGGCGGAGATCGCCCTTCTTAGGCAGCAGGACAATGACCGCCCTGCGCCAAGAGAGGGGCATCTCCCCGGTCGCCAAACTTTCCCCCAGGACCCGCGCGTAGTCGCCCCCCCAAGACGTCCCAGAACGCCCTGTGGAACTCCACGGTCAGCCCGTCCAGCCCCGGGGACTTTCCCCTAGAGAGCTGGCGGAGGGCGCCGGTCAGCTCCGCCAGGCTTAGCGGAGCGTCCAATTTTTCGGCGCCCTCCGGGCCAACCTTCGTCAGGTCCTCCCACAAAACTCTGAGCGCATCCTCGCTGGACGGATCCGGAGAGAACAGAGCCCCGTAATAGGCGCGGGTCTCCGCGCTGATTCCCTCCGGATCCGAGACCAGAGATCCGTCGTCGGCCAGCAGCCCCAAGAGCTGCTTACGGACCCCCCGTCTTTTTTCCAGCGAGTAGAAGAAGGGGGAGCCGCGGTCCAGGTCCCGCAGGAGCTGGATCCGCGACCTCACGTACGCGCCTCGGGACCCGACGAGCTGCAGGTCCTTCAGCGCGCCCTTCTTCTCTTCGTACACCTTCCGCAGGGCCGGGTCCTCGACGACCTGACCGAGACGGGACTCCAGGCCGAGCACCTCCTCCTCCAACCGCCGGACCCGGGCCTCCCGCCTCTTGGTCGACCCCTTCGCGTACTCCTGACAGAAGAGACGGATGTGAGCCTTGCCCACATCCCACCATAGCCTCAAGGAGGGGAAGCCCCCCTGCTTCCTTCTCCAGTCAGCCCAGAATCGACGAAACGAATCCCGGAACCGTGCGTCCTCCAGCAGCAGGTTGTTAAAATGCCAGTACACGGACACCCCCCGCACGCGCAGCGGAGCGAGCTCCGCCCACACCAGGTGGTGGTCCGTGCACGGCACCGGCCGCATGGAAGCTGCCGGAACGCAGGAGACGTACGCCCGGGAAATGTAGAGGCGGTCGATTCTGGACCTTCCTCCACCAGACCTCACGCTAGTGAAGGCGCTGGAGTTGGGGTGGAGATTTCGCCAGACGTCCACCAAGTCGAAGGACCCAACCAGGTCCCTCAACTTCTCCATCGCCGCCGGGCTTCGCGGGGGACCCGAACGGTCCCTCGCCTCGAGGGTGCAGTTAAAATCCCCCCCGAGGATGACGCACTCGCCCACGTCGATGGAGCCCAAGAGAGCGGACACTTCTTCGAAGAAGCGCACTTGCTGCGCACTGGTCTGAGGGGTGTACACGTTCACTAGATGGAGCGGCACGCCCCCCAGGCGAACAGTGACCTGGAGCAAGCGGCCCGGCACGTGCTCCTTGACCCCCAAGATCTCCGGCTGAAAATGCGGGGCCAGCAAGATAGCCACCCCGCTGGAATTGTTGGAGAGGTGACTCATGCTGACCCCTCCTTGCCACTCCAGGAGCCACGTGGCTTCGTCTCCCGGAACGGTGTGGGTTTCTTGCAGGAAGCACACCGCATACTTCCCGTCCCGAAGGACCGAGAAGTTATTGAATCTGCGGCGCGCCTCCCTGCTGCCGTTGATGTTGAGGCTGGCTATGGTTATCTTCATGTCAGAAGCATAGTGCAACCTCTACCTACACCTAACGGGGGGAGGAAGCGCAGCCGCTGGTCCGCCGCCACTTCCTCAGCAGCCCAGTGAGAAACGTTGTGAGCCGACGCAGCTCGAGCGGGTTCACACCCTCGTCCGCGCCCAAGATCTTAACGGCGGCGCGGACGGAATCGATGAGCAGCGCCAGCTCCGACCACCTGTCGAGGGCCAGCCGGACCTTATTGCGCTGACCCAGGCACGTGGCCATAAAATCCCGGAGTTCCCTTACGGAAATGAGGGGAGACTCGGCAAGGGGCACGAGGTCATCCATCGCCACGTCGGCGCTGAAGTCCGAATCATCCTCCGTGCCCATCACCGAGTCCCCATCCTCCTCCAGGGGGTCGTCACCAGCGGCCGACCCGTCCGCCGCGCAGTGCGAAGCGAACGACTCGGCCGCGCCAGCCAGCCCCGCCTCCGCCCGGATCCCACCCCCAGGATCGGCAGCAGAGGATTTCTCCCTGGGCACCTCTAGGGGTGCCGGGCCAGAAGACGGCGGCGGTTCAGAGCTCCCCTCCGCCTCAGACGCCGGAACGACCGGAGAAACCGGGGAGAGAACAATTTCCAGCTCCTCCAGTACGTCCGGCACCAGAGACGCAGCCAGGGGGCCATCCTCCTCCCCGCCACCAACCTCCGACCCAGCGGACGGGGGGTTTTGAATTAAAAGCTCTACCAGGACGAGCATCCCCTGGGAGACGTCCGGGTCACATTGGGCGAGCTCATTATCCTCGAGCTCGCCCGACCCAGCCCCCAGGCTGCCCGACCCGGCGAGGGGTAACGACACCGATAAAAGGTCAACTTCAATTACTGCCGCGGGTTGTTCCGCAACTCCCCCCACGGGCAGGGTCTCATCCCCATCCCCAGGAGGCACGTGCTGGACAGACTCATCTGCCTCAGCCTCCCGAGGGACAGGCGACCCCTGCCGATCGCTGGTGATGACGACAGCGCTGGGGGCGGGGGGGGGGCGCAGTACCCGCGGCGGGCGACGACTCCCCCTGCTCGGAGGGACCTTCCTCCTCCCGGTCCTCCTCCTCATCCAGGGGGTCGCGCCTTCTTTTTAGCACGGAGGGAGCGAGGGAGACCTCCATGTCTGCAAAGGCCTCCTCCTCGACTCCCTCCGGCGGAGCAGGTTTGTCGGGTTCCTCGGGCCCGAGCCCGGCCGCAGGTATTGGCATTACCGCTGCGGCGGTTGCGGCCACAGGCTCGGGCACGGGGCCCCTCCCGCTCACATCTGCCCTGATCAACTCCGCGAGGAGCGCGGGTGTAAGGGGCTCAAGGGGCAAGGGCTCACCATCCACGGGGGGACCTGCCATAAGGTGCTTCTTTTTTCCCCGCGCCTTCTTTCCGGCCGGACACGCTCCCTCCCCCCCGCCGGAGGCCTTGGTGGCATCGGCCCCCGACGTCAACCGCGCATCAGACGTACTTGACGCGCGGGGAGATCCGGGGGGAAGGGCGGCGGCGGCGGCGCCAGCCTCGGCCGCACGAGATGATCCGGCGGCCTTGGAGGCAGGGCAGTTCCTCCTGATGTGCCCCACCTCCCTGCAGGCATGGCACCTCACACCGTCCGACGTCCAAAAGGCGCGGTAGGCGGTCCCCTCGTGGAGGACGACGAACGCCCCTTCAGTGTCCTCCTCCCGCGCCAGCTGGATAAACAGCTGGCGCCGGAAGGAGAAGACGTGGCGAAGGCTGGCCTCCCGGAAGCCGAGCGGGATGGGTGTGATCCCCGACCTCACCTCCCCAAGTTGTCGCAAATGGGGAAGGAGGAGCTCACCAGGAACATAGGGCGGGACGTTGGAAATAATGATCCTCTGCGCGGTGGCCTCGAGAGGATCCACCGGCAGGAAGGTCCCGCCCACGGTGAGCCCCTTGGCGACAGCCAGGGACACCGCCCGCTCCGACCCCAGGAAGAACACAGCCTTCCCATACATTTTCGAGGCCGCGACGATGGCTGAGGGGCCGACAACCCCAGCCATGGCCTTGACGCAGGCCTCGATGGTCATAGTGGGGTGAGTGTTGCTCTTCACCCCAAGCTTTTTTGTTATTAATCGAAAAGGTGACGGGGCAGCAGGAACAGCGGGAGCAGCTGTGGCTGTGGCTACCACTCTTGCATAGGTCCCGGCTGGCCCCGCCACCGGCGAAGACGCAGTCGCCATTCTGGGGTGCTTTTTTTAAGGGCTACACTCACCCCAAGTCACAGGCCTGAAGGTGTTAATGGCCTCGGTGTATATATATATTTTTTTATCCTCTATTGAGCAGAGGGAGCTGATTAAACTGAAGACACACCTCTCTCCTTATTGATTTAAATTGGGAGAGGAGCCCTCTCCCCTCTGCTCAATTGGCAATTAATAAAATAGATGAAACTAAGGTGCCTTAGAAAGACAGGCAGAGAGAGACAAAGAGAGAGAGAGAGAGGTGGGGGGGTGGGAAGGAGGGAGGCCGCAAAGGGCAGTGTTGCCACTCAGGATGGTGGGTGGGTGTTGGCAGGGTTGCACTCTCCGATGGAAAAAGTCTTTGGTGATGGTGGTCTTCTGGCAGTGGGAGAAGACGTCTTCACCTGGAAAAGCTGGAGAAGCCCAGGCTTAGTCCTGCAACAGGTCTTAACGATGTAATTAAATTAAATTAAGGACTTCACCTTGGGCAGCTCCAAGCTCTCCCAGGGCAGGCAATAGAAGGGATGCTAATTAGTGGTGTGTGTGGCCTAGCTTTTAACAAGAGCACACACACACACACACTACACCCCTTGATGATCCGGCCTTGCTTCTTCTTTTCTCCCCCCACCTAAAATACAAAGTCTTGGGAGAGTGCCCCAAATAACACCCACCTGTAGATGTTCCGGATGAAGTTTTCTTCCCTCCTTTCAAGCAGTTGGTTTCTCTCCCCTCTCTCCCTCTCCTGAAGTGGAGGCCAATTTGGGGAGGCAGTGATAGAAAGGCCTCTCCCCTGGTTGATGTTGATGTAGGCCTCCTTTCTCCTTCTCCTCCTCTGTCCTCTCTCTCCAGGCACCTCAGTTGATGTAATGATGGTGGAGTTGGTGGTGGTGGTCCAACGTTCTCCTCCTCTTCCTGGTCAGGGGACCACCACTTTAATCCACTCTCCAAAGTCTGGCTGCTCCCTCTGCTCGTGCTTGCAGCTGCACAGCCAACAATGCTGTGCAAACTGAACAGAGGGTAACTTAAGACTGAAATACAGAAGCCTGCTATGGCTTTATCTACAGGGGTGGTCACTGCCGGTACTGCAGTATAGAATCAGTTCTTCTCTTAAAGGTACTTACACAACAATTCCTCCCCTTTTAGATAAACAGTACATAACATTCATTTAACAACTAAATATTAGCTAATTACAATTACAATTTTCTCTGTACTATATACATCAACTGAAATAATCATTTATAAGTTCAGTCTTTGAGGAGGCTTCCTGATCCTGACTGGATAGCGCCTTTCTCGAGTATCCTGTTCTTGCAGCGGAGTTGATTCTGGCTCATTGTCATTGGTTGGTTCGTCAGCTTCCAATACCACTGCTTCTGAGGTAGACGCAATCTGTACTTCGGGTTGATTACCAGGTGCACCTGCTCGTGGTATGGGTTTGGCTTGTTCCTGTGACTCTAGAATCTGGTCAGCATGGCGTCTCACGATGCTCTCCCCAACGTCCACTGTGTACATTAGTGGTCCCTGCTGTGTGCATATCGTTCCTGGCTGCCATTTTTCTGTTCGGTAATCGCGGGCCAAGACTGGTTGCCCTATCTTGAAGCTCCTGGTTGGCTTCTCATTTATGTGCTGGAATTGCTTATCCTCAACATCTCGTCTTATGTTTGGCTTGAGCAAATCCAGGCGACATCTTAGCCTTCGGTTGAAGAACATTATGGCTGGAGCTTGGTTGGTGACTGCATGTGTCGCATTCCGGTAAGCAAACAAGAAATTATCCACCTTGTGTTGTAGTGGTATGTCATCATTATGCATTGCCTTTATGGCCTCGATATACCTTAAATAACTACAGAGACTGGTAGTTATAGCTCAAACAGTTGGCTTTTATTAGCTTAGAACGGGACAGAACAGAACACACATGTTAGCCTACTGATCAGCTTCTCATCACTACTAGGAGGCAGAGCCAGGGTGAAGTAACAGTATCGGGACAATCAATGGCACAGCAGAGTGGTATACAGTACATCAGCATTCCTGGCCAACCAAGAAAACTGCAGGGTTACAATAGATTACAATAGGAAACTATACACAGGTAGAATAAGGTATATACTTATAAGACTTATTTCACCACATTCACCCCTCCTATAAGTTAAGTCTGACCGGGGGTTTTACAGTTCATAGTGAGCGACGTAGCGTCGGCTGAGGAACCTCCTGGGGAACTTGCTCAGGTTCCTCCGCCGTCCTGGCGTCTGCTGGGTTTGCCAAAACGACATTTTGTACATCTTGTACCTCCGGGCATCCCACCCCCACAGGCGGCGCATCACGGTGCTCCACACCCGCATCTTCGCTAGCAGCATCGCTCTCTCTCTCTTCTCCTGCCGGAGCCAGGTCCTTTATTGAAACAGTATCCT
Source organism: Somniosus microcephalus (assembly GCF_052327205.1). Classification (NCBI taxonomy): domain Eukaryota; kingdom Metazoa; phylum Chordata; class Chondrichthyes; order Squaliformes; family Somniosidae; genus Somniosus; species Somniosus microcephalus. Next base: position 43,867,584 of record NC_140996.1, on the reverse strand, counting down.
CACGTCCATCAGGGTATTGGATATATGCGTACTGAGGATTGGCGTGGAGGAGCTGTACTTCCTCCACTAGGGGATCAGTCTTATGACCTCTCACATGTTTTCGTAACAGTACAGTGCCCGGGGACATCAACCACCCGGGTAGTGAAATACCTGAGGAAGATTTCCTGGGGAAACCGAACATCCTCTCATGAGGGGTAGCATTTGTTGTGGTGCACGGCAGAGACCTTATGGAATGCAGTACATCGGGGAGAACTTCCTGCCAGCGAGAGGTCAGTAGGCCTTTCGATTTTAAAGACAGGACGACTGCCTTCCACACTGTCGCATTCTCCCTCTCAACCTGCCCATTGCCCCGGGGGTTGTAGCTGGTGGTTCTACTAGTAGCAATCCCTTTTGATAGTAAGAACTGGCGTAACTCATCACTCATAAACAACGTTCCTCTGTCGCTATGGATATAGTTGGGCATACCGAACAGACAGAATAAGTTGCAGAGGCTTTTGATGACCGTAGCACTGGTCATGTCCGGGCAGGGAATGGCAAAGGGGAAATGAGAGTATTCGTCTATAACGTTGAGGAAATAAACATTACGATCAACCGATGGGAGAGGACCTTTGAAATCAAGGCTTAGGCGCTCGAATGGCCGAGTTGCCTTGATGAGGTGAGCTTGTTCGGGCCTGTAGAAGCGGGGTTTGCATTCCGCACAAACGCGGCAGGCTCTGGTCATCGTTCGGACCTCCTCAATGGAGTAGGGTAAATTGCGAGACTTGATGAAGTGATTCAATCAGGTGATTCCTGGGTGGCAGAGTGCGTCGTGGAGACTTTGGAGCTTGTCAGTACTAAGGCTGGCACATACCCCTCGAGATAGGGCATCGGGTGGCTCGTTGAGTGCTCCTGGCCTGTACATAATATCGTAGTCGTAAGTGGACAGTTCTATCCACCATCTTAGGATCTTGCCATTTTTTATCTTGCCTCTCTGCTTCGTGCTAAACATGAAGGCCACAGACCGCTGGTCAGTGAGGAGTGTGAAACGTTTGCCGGCGAGATAATGTCTCCAATGTCTGACCACCTCGATAATTGCTTGTGCTTCCTTCTCAACGGAAGAATGCCTGACTTCAGGACCCTGTAGTGTACGGGAGAAGAAGGCTACCGGTCTCCCGGCCTGGTTGAGGGTTGCAGCCAGCGCGAAATCAGAAGCATCGCTCTCTACCTGGAAGGGTATCCTCTCATCTACAGCACATACCACGGCCTTTTCAATGTCCCGTTTGATGTTGGTGAATGCCTCCTGCGCTTCTACTGATAGAGGGAAAGACGTCGACTTGATAAGGGCTCGGGCTTTGTCCGAGTAGTTGGCCACCCACTGAGCATAATAAGAGAAGAATCCCAGACACCTTCTTAAAGCCTTAGGGTTATGTGGCAGTGGTAGTTCTTTGAGCGGGCGTAATCGTTCAGGGTCTGGCCCGATTACCCCATTCTCTACCACACAGCCGAGAATACACAGACGAGTAGTGTTGAAAGTACATTTGTGCTCGTTATAGGTCAGGTTTAGCTTTTGGGCAGTCTCTAGACATTTTGCGAGATTCCGGTCATGCTCCTGTTGGTCGCGTCTGATGTGCCTCAATAATTCCGAGACTCGAAGGTAGCAGAACAAAACAAGGCTTTTATTAACTTAGAACGAAACACGTAAGCGAGAGAGATGTCGTCCTTCTGGAGATTGGGGCTAGACTGAAGCTAGCTTACAAACGGGGCCAGGTATGGGCGGAGACCTACACACAGCACATTCCAGTATACAATACAGCACATTCCAGTACACAATACAATGAGGTCTGGGGGAAGGGAAATGACACTGAAACCGATCTCAGTCACAGGCAGTGATGAATGGAAATATTTCATCACATTCACCCCTTCTATAGATTTAGTCTGTTCGGGGGTTTGATAGTCCTCTGCGACCGACGTGGCTGTTGCGGTGCCGCGGGTGTCGGCTGGGTGCCCCCGGTAGCCTCCTGGGTCTCTGCCAGGGGTGCCGCCAGGGTTGTTGAAGGGGTAGTTGGTGGGGGTGCCGTTGGTCGGTGTTCTTCCGGGGGTGATGAAAGAGTAGTGGGTGGGTAAGAGTTGCTGTGATCGTCGTTGCCGCTATTGCCGTGGTTGTTGTCGATGCCGGCTGGGGCGACGTCTTTTATGGACACGGTGTCCTCCCTTCCGTCGGCGTGCGGGACATATGCGTATTGGGGGTTGGCGTGGAATTGGTGTACTGGCTCCACGAGAGGGTCTGTCTTGTGGCCCCTCACATGCCTTCGCACGAGTACCGGACCTGGGGTGGAGAGCCATGACGGCATGGATACGCCTGAGGTGGATTTCCGGGGAAAGACAAACATTCGTTCATGAGGCGTGGTATTAGTGGCCATACACAATAGCGACCATATCGAATATAGCACATCCGAGAGGACTTCCTGCCAGCGGGAGATAGGGAGGCCCTTGGTCCTTAGAGCTAGAGTGACTGCTTTCCATACTGTCCCGTTCTCTCGCTCCACTTGGCCGTTACCCCGGGGGTTGTAGCTGGTGGTACGGCTCGTGGCGATCCCCCTGGACAGCATGTACTGGTGTAGCTCTTCACTCATGAAGGACGCCCCCCTATCCGTATGGATGTAGCTCGGCATACCGAACAGGCAGAACAGGCTGTTGAGGCATTTAATGACCGTGGCGCTGGTCATGTCTGGGCAGGGGAAGGCGAATGGGAAACGAGAGTATTCATCCACAATGTTCAGGAAGTAAACATTGCGGTCGACGGACGGGAGGGGGCCCTTGAAATCAAAGCTGAGCCGCTCAAAGGGCCGTGTAGCTTTGATTAAGTGGGCTCTATCTGGGCGGTAGAACCGAGGCTTGCACTCAGCGCAAGTGCGGCAGTTCCTGGTCAGAGACCGAACTTCCTCAATCGAGTAGGGTAAGTTACGGGACTTTATGAAGTGGAACAGCCGCGTGACCCCTGGGTGGCAGAGGTCGTTGTGGAGGGTCTGTAGCCGATCCCCGGTGGCGCTGGCACACATCTCTCGTGAGAGGGCGTCAGGGGATTCGTTAAGGGCCCCTGGCCGGTAAATGATGTCATAGAGTCATAGAGTCATAGAGTTTTACAGCACAGAAAGAGGCCCTTCGGCCCATCGTGTCTGCGCCGCCCATCCATCCCTGTCCAGTCTAATCCCATTTTCCAGCATTTGGTCCATAGCCTTGTATGCAATGGCATTTCAAGTGCTCATCCAAATGCTTCTTGAATGTTGTGAGGGTTCCTGCCTCCACCACCCTTTCAGGCATTGAGTTCCACATTCCAACCACCCTCTGGGTGAAAAAGTTCCTCCTCAAATCCCCTCTAAATCTCCTGCCCCTTACCCTGAATCTATGCCCCCTTGTTATTGACCCCCCCACTAAGGGGAAAAGTTCCTCTTTATCTACCCTATCTATGCCCCTCATTATTTTGTACACCTCAATCAGGTCCCCCCTCAGCCTTCTCTGCTCCAAGGAAAACAACTCCAGCCTGTCCAGCCTCTCTTCATAGCTGAGGCGCTCCATCCCAGGTAACATCCTGGTGAATCTTCTCTGCACCCTCTCCAAAGCAATCACATGCTTCCTATAGTGAGGCGACCAGAACTGCACACAGTACTCCAGCTGTGGCCTCACCAGTGTTTTGTACAGCTCCATCATAACCTCCCTGCTCTTATATTCTATGCCTCGGCTAATGAAGGCAAGTATCCCATATGCCTTTTTAACCACCTTATCTACCTGCTCCGCTGCCTTCAGGGATCTATGTACATGTACACCAAGGTCCCTTTGACCCTCTGTACTTCCTAGGGTCCTACCACTCATTGTGAATTCCCTTGCCTTATTTGTCCGTCCAAAATGCATCACCTCGCACTTTTCAGGGTTAAATTCCATTTGCCACTTTTCCGCCCATCTGACCAACCCGTTTATATCGTCCTGTAGCCGGAGGCTTTCCTCCTCGCAATTTACCACCCCACCAATTTTCGTGTCATCTGCAAACTTACTGATCATACCTTTTACATTCTCATCCAAATCATTTATGTAGATCACAAACAATAAGGGACCCAGCACCGATCCCTGAGGTACCCCACTGGACACAGGCTTCCAGTCACAAAAGCAACCTTCGACCATCACCCTCTGCCTACTGCCACTCAGCCAGTTTAGGATCCAACGCGCCAAGGCACCCTGGATCCCATGGGCTCTTACCTTCTTGACCAGTCTCCTATGCGGGACTTTGTCAAAAGCTTTACTGAAGTCCATGTAAACCACATCCACAGCATTTCCCTCATCCACCCCACTAGTCACCCCATCGAAAAATTCGATCAGATTTGTTAGACATGATTTACCCTTGACAAAGCCATGCTGACTATCCCCGATTAATCCTTGCCTCTCCAAGTGGAGATTAATTTTGTCCCTCAGAATTTTTTCCAATAATTTCCCCACCACAGATGTTAGACTCACTGGCCTGTAATTCCCTGGTTTATCCCTGCTACTCTTCTTGAATAATGGTACTACGTTAGCTGTTCTCCAGTCCTCTGGTACATCCCCTGTGGCCAGAGAGGTTCTGAAAATTAGTGTCAGAGCCCCTGCAATCTCCTCCCTTGCCTCCCACAGCAGCCTGGGATACATCTCGTCCGGGCCTGGGGATTTATCCACTTTTTGGCCCGCTAAAACCGCTAGCACCTCCTCCCTCTCGATGCTAATATGTTCAAGTATGTCACAGTCCCCTTGCCCGATTTCTATGTCTGCATCGTCTTTCTCCATAGTGAACACAGATGCAAAAAATTCATTTAAAACCCCGCCTACATCCTATGGCTCTACACACAGATTGCCACTTTGGTCCCTAATGGGCCCTACCCTTTCCCTGGTTATCCTCTTGCCCTTAATATACTTATAAAACATCTTAGGATTTTCCTTTATTTTGCTCGCCAGTGTTATTTCATGGCCCCTCCTCGCCCTCCTAATTTCTTTTTTAAGTATGCCCCTGCACTTTTTATACTCCTCTAGGGCTTCTTCTGTCTTTAGTCTTTTGTAACTGCCAAAAGCCCCCCTTTTATTTCTAATGCATTTTTGTATATCCCTTGTCATCCAAGGTTCCCTTTGCTTGTTGGTCCCACCCTTGACCTTTACAGGAACATGTTGGCGTTGTACTCTCTCTATTTCCCTTCTGAAAGTCTCCCACTGTTTTGATGTGGATTTTCCTATAAGCAGCTGCTCCCAGTCCACTTTGGCCAGATCCTGCCTTATCATATTAAAATCGGCCTTCCCCCAATTTAGAACCCTTATTTCCGGGCCGTCTTTGTCTTTTTCCATGACCACCTTAAATCTCACCGAATTATGGTCACTGTCGCCAAAATGCTCTCCTACTGACACTTCCACCACTTGCCCGGCTACATTCCCCAGAATTAGGTCCAGTACCGCCCCTTCTCTTGTAGGACTTTCTACATGTTGGCTCAAAAAGCTCTCCTGGATGCACTTTAAGAATTCTGCACCCTCTAAGCCTTTCACACTCTGACTGTCCCAATTTATATTGGGGAAGTTGAAATCCCCCACTATTATTACCCTATTATTTTTGCACTTCTCTGAGATTTGCCTACATATCTGTTCCTCTATCTCCCCCTGACTGTTTGGGGGCCTATAGTACACTCCCAGCAAAGTGCTTGCCCCCTTTTTGTTTTTAAGTTCTACCCATATGGCCTCATTAGAGGAACCCGCTAATATATCATCCCTCCTTACAGCAGTAATTGATTCCTTAATTAATATTGCAACACCCCCTCCCCTTTTACACCCCCCTCTGTCTCGCCTGAAGATTCTATACCCCGGAATATTGAGCTGCCAGTCCTGACCCTCCCTCAACCATGTCTCCGTGATAGCAACAATATCGTACTCCCATGTGTTCAACAACAACTTCAGTTCATCCACCTTATTTGCAAGACTCCTTGCATTAAAATAAATGCCTTCCAGCCCTGCCATATTCTCTTTTGCCTTCACATATTTGCTCTGCCTTCCCAGCTGACTTGTTTTTCCCTCTGTATTTGGCCGTAAATCACCCCCTACTATAGCTCCACTCTGTACCCCAACCCCCTGCCAAGTTAGTTTAAACCCTCCCCAGCAGTGCTAGCAAACCTCCCCGCAAGGATATTGGTTCCCCCCTGGTTCAGGTGTAAACCGTCCGACTTGTACAAGTCCCACCTTTCCCAGAAGCAGACCCAGTGATCCAGGAAACTAAAGCCCTCCCCCCTGCACCATCCCTTTAGCCATGCATTCATCTGTTCTATCTTCCTATTCCTATACTTACTAGCACGTGGCACCGGGAGTAATCCAGAGATTACAACCTTTGAGGTCCTGCTCCTTAATCCTTCACCTAGCTCCCTAAATTCTTGCTGCAGGACCTCATCCCTCTTTTTACCTATGTCGTTGGTACCAATGTGGACCACGACCACTGGCTGTTCTCCCTCCCCCTCCAGAATGCCCTGCAGCCGCTCAGTGACATCCTTGACCCTGGCACCAGGGAGGCAACAAACCATCCTGGATTCACGTCTACGGCCACAGAAACGCCTATCTGTTCCCCTTACTATAGAATCCCCTACCACTATTGCTCTCCCACTCTTTTTCCCCCCTTCCTGGGCAGCAGGAGCACCCCCAGTGCCAGGAAGTTGGCCGCTGCTGCCTTCCCCTGGTGAGTCATCCCCCTCAACAGTATCCAAAGCGGTATACTTGTTTGAAAGGGGGATGTCCGCAGGGGTTCCCTGCACTACCTGCCTGCCTTTGTTGCTCCGCCTGATGGTCACCCCCTGTGCTGCCCTACCCTGAGGCGTGCACAACTCGCTAAACGTGTTATCCACGAGCCTTTCAGCATCGCGCACGCTCCAAAATTCATCCACCCGCAGCTCGAGCGCCGCAATGCGGTCTACAAGTAGCTGCAGCTGGATGCATTTCCCGCACACATGGTCGTCAGGGACACTGGCAGCATCCCTGACTTCCCACATAGAGCAGGAGGAGCAGAGCACGGGTCTGAACTCTCCTGCCATGACTTACCCCTTTAATTACTTTAAAAAATTTATTCAATACCCCAGTTACAGGTATGTTCTAGGGCGCTTTATTTACCAACTATCCCCACTACACCACAGAAATTTAACACCACAGAATTCAAGCTTGTATTGAAAAAAGAGAAAAAGTCACCAACCAATCACCTACCTGCTCCCTGGTGACGTCACACACTGATTACTTTTTACCTCTCTCCCCGCTGCTGAGTTGGTATGCCTCGCCTCTCTCCGGTTTTTATACCGGTCTCACCACGCTGCTCCCGACTGGTCTCGGGCCTCGCTGGTCGCCGGGTTTTCTCCCAAGCTCCTCCTCGCTGCTCCCGCTGGTCCCGACTGGTCTCGGGCCTCGCCTCTCTCCGGTTTTTATACCGGTCTCACCACGCTGCTCCCGACTGGTCTCGGGCCTCGCTGGTCGCCGGGTTTTCTCCCGAGCTCCTCCTCGCTGCTCCCGCTGGTCCCGACTGGTCTCGAAGGTGGAGAGCTCGATCCGCCACCTAAGAATCTTATCATTTTTAATCTTCCCCCTCTGTTTATTATTGAACATAAACACTACCGACCGCTGGTCGGTAAGTAGGGTGAAGCGTTTGCCGGCTAGGTAGTGGCGCCAGTGGTGCACTGCCTCCACGATGGCTTGGGCCTCCTTTTCCACGGAGGAGTGTCTGATCTCGGGCCCTTGGAGGGTCCTCGAGAAGAAAGCTACGGGCCGCCCTGCCTGGTTGAGGGTGGCCGCCAAGGCGAAGTCAGACGCATCACTTTCCACTTGAAATGGAGTGTTCTCGTCCACTGCCTGTAGCGTGGCCCGCTCAATATCCTGCTTAATGCTTTTGAAGGCGGCGTGGGCCTCAGCAGAGAGCGGGAAAGAGGATGCTTTCAAGAGGGGGCGGGCTTTGTCGGAGTAGTTGGGGACCCATTGGGAATAATAAGAAAATAACCCCAGGCATCTTTTCAGGGCTTTGGGAGTGTTGGGCAGGGGCAGCTCCCGTAGGGGGCGCAATCGGTCGGGGTCTGGTCCGATTTCCCCATTCTCCACCACGCTGCCTAGTATGCAGAGGCGCGTCGTGTTGTAAACGCACTTGTCCTCGTTGTAGGTGAGGTTGAGTTTTTGTGCGGTTTTCAGGAACCTCTCGAGGTTCGAGTCGTGATCCTGTTGGTTGTGACCGCAGATGGTGACGTTGTCGAGGTAGGGGAAGGTTGCCTGCAAGTGGTGGTCATCGACCATGCGGTCCATCTCCCTCTGGAAGACCGAGACCCCATTCGTCACCCCAAAGGGGACTCTGAGGAATTGGTAGAGGTGTCCGTTCGCCTCGAAGGCGGTGTACGGGCGGTCCTCTGGTCTGATAGGGAGCTGGTGGTACGCTGACTTGAGGTCGATGGTGGAGAACACCCGGTATTGGGCGATTTGGTTCACCATTTCTGATATGCGGGGTAGCGGGTAGGCGTCTAGTAGGGTGTACCTGTTGATCGTTTGACTATAGTCGATCACCATCCGTTTCTTCTCGCTACCCCTTACCACTACCACTTGGGCGCGCCACGGGCTGTTGCTGCGTTCAATAATGCGCTCTTTCAGGAGCCTGTCTACCTCGGTCGCGATAAACCGCCTGTCCTCCCAGCTGTACCTCCTGCTTTTGGTCGCTATTGGCCGGCAGTTAGGGGTAAGGTTCGCGAATAGCGAAGGCGGCTTTACCTTCAGGGTAGCCAGACCGCACACTGTGAGGGGCGGCTGGGACCCACCGTACTTGAGCGTGATGCTTTGGTGGTTGCACTGGAAATCCAGGCCCAAGATCACGCTCGCACATAGGTTCTTCATGATTAATACTTTAAAATTATCATATACAGTTCCGTTAATGCACAATTGTACCGTGCAGTAACCCAGAATGGTCGATGTCTGGGTTTTGTCAGCCATAGAGATGGTACCCTGAGTAGGGACCACCTTTAGGGAGAGTTGTTGTGCCAGTTCTGGGTGGATAAAGCTCTCCGTGCTTCCACTGTCAATTAAGCATTTAACCCGGCACCCGTTTACCTCGATGTCCACCATTGATCTGGATAGCGGGTGTGGCCTGGTCTGGTCCACTGTGACCGATGCCACTGTAGGGCCCTGATCGATACAAGATGGCGTCCACGCTGTCTGCTCACAAGATGGCGGACCCCACGAGGTCGGACAAGATGGCGTCCAAGATGGCCGCTCCCATGGCGCACACGCGGCGGTGGCGGGTTTTCCGGCGGGGTTCCCTCTGCACACCTTCCCGAAGTGCCCCTTCTTACCGCACTTAAAGCAGGTGGTGCCTTTCGCCGGGCACAGGTTTCTGGTGTGCTTTGGCTGCCCGCAGAAGTAGCAGTTGGGTCCCTGACGTGTCGCGTCTATCGTAGGGCTTCTGGGGGGAGAGCGGGGCCCAGCCGGTGTCGGGCTGTCGGGCGGGGAAGATGCCTTCCAAGATGGCGGCGCCCTCGGTGCACACGTGGCGGCGTGGACGGCGCGGGCTGAAGAGTAGGCGTCCGAGTTTCTCTGGGCCACATCCAGGGATCGCGCGGTGTCCGCAGCCTGTTTCAGGTCCAACCCCGTTTTTTCCAGCAGTCTTTGCCGGATGTAAATGGAGCTGAGGCCTGTGATGAAGGCATCACGAACAAGCTCGTCAGTGTACACCGTGGCTTTTACATCTCGGCACTTGCAGTCTTTGCCAAGCATTTTCAGGGTGCTTAGGAACTCCTCCACCGATTCCCCAGGTCGCTGTGCGCGGGTGGCGAGCAGGTGCCTAGCATACACCTCATTCGTAGGCTGCTGGTAATGCGCCTTTAAGATGTCGCAGGCGGCCAGGTACGTCTCGGCGTCTTGGATGAGGGGGTAAACCCGGTGGCTTACCCAATTCCGCAGAATTCCGAGTCTCATCCTTGCAGCGTCCGTAGCGTCTTTGACGGCTGCGGAATTGTCCAGGAAGAATTCCATACACTCAAACCAGTGTCCGAAGCGTGCTGGTGCATCCGGAGCATGTTGATCCAAATCCAAACATTCGGGTTTCAGGAGTTGATCCATAGTGTTGAAAAAATAAGTTAATAAAATTGATGTGCCTCAATAATTCCGAGACTCGAAGGTAGCAGAACAAAACAAGGCTTTTATTAACTTAGAACGAAACACGTAAGCGAGAGAGATGTCGTCCTTCTGGAGATTGGGGCTAGACTGAAGCTAGCTTACAAACGGGGCCAGTTATGGGCGGAGCCCTACACACAGCACATTCCAGTATACAATACAGCACATTCCAGTACACAATACAATGAGGTCTGGGGGAAGGGAAATGACACTGAAACCGATCTCAGTCACAGGCAGTGATGAATGGAAATATTTCATCACAGCGTCCACAGATAGTAACATTGTCCAGGTACGGAAATGTTGCCTCCAACGCATTCTCATCTACCATACGGTCCATTTCCCATTGGAAAACAGAAACTCCATTCGTGACCCCGAAGGGTACCCTAAGGAATTGGTACAGGCGCCCATCTGCTTCAAAAGCCATATAAGGATGGTCATCTACTTTTATGGGGAGCTGGTGATAGGCAGACTTTAAGTCAATAGTGGAAAACACATGATACTGGGCAATCTGGTTCACCATCTCGGAGATGCGAGGCAAGGGATAAGCGTCTAGTTGCATATATACGTTGATGGTCTGGCTGTAGTCGACCACGAGCCGTTTCTTTTCGTTAGTCTTAACCACCACTACCTGAGCACGCCACGGGCTATTACTATTTTCGATGATACCCTCCCGCTGTAGCCTTCCTACTTCTTTTATAAATTTTTTATCGTCCGAACTGTACCGTCGACTTTTGGTCGCGATAGGTCTTCAGTTTGGGGCGAGGTTCGCAAACAGCGATGGCGGGCTTATCTTTAAGGTGGAGAGGCCGCAAACAGTGAGCGGGGGCTGGGATCCGCCATAAGCAAGTGTGACGCTCTCGTGGTGGCACTGGAAATCTAGGCCTAGAATTAGTTTCACGCAGAGCTGTGGCAACACAAGGAGTTTAAAATCTTTATACTCTGTGCCCTTAACAGTCAGTGTTACTTTACAGAAACCGCTTACTTCCGAAGTGAGGGACTTAGATGCCATCGCGACTTTGCTCCGGGTAGGGTACACCTTTAGTGAGTACGGTTTGATGAGGCTAGGGTGAATAAAACTCTCAGTACTCCCGCAATTGATTAAACACTTCGTCGGGTGTCCGTTTACCTTAACATCCATCATAGACTTTGATAGTGGATGCGGTCTGGACTGGTCAACCGTGACTGAGGCTATCGTAGATCCGTAGGTGGCCGCTGAGATGGTATCAAATTCTGGGACCACGTGTAGGGCCGCGGAGACTGTATCAGGTACGGGATTCCCCTTACATACCTTGCTGAAATGTCCCCGTTTCTTGCACTTGAAACATGTGGCGTCTTTCGCAGGACATCGGTGTCTGGGGTGCTTGAGCTGGCCGCAGAAGTAGCATCTTGGTCCGCGGGACATCGCTGCGGTGGTGGGGCTGGGTGGAGACCCCTGTGGTGTAGGGCTGGTCCGAGGCCCAGGCGGAGAAGATGGCACCTCCTCGCTCTGCGCGCACGAGGCTGAGAGGACCGCATGGCCTGACGCATAGGTCTCGGAGGTCTTCTGCGCCACATCCAGCGATCAAGCTGTAGCCACGGCCGTCTTTAGATCCAGAGTGTCCCTTTCAAGCAACCTCTGCCTAATGTAATTCGATCGAAGGCCCGATATAAACGAATTGCGAACCGCTTCTTCCTGGTACAAAATGGCCGTCACAGCCTTGTCGTTGCAGTCCTTCGCCAGGGCCTTTAGATTCTGTAGAAAATCATCCAGCGATTCCTCCGGTAGTTGCCTGCGGGTAGCCAAGAGATACCTGGCATACACCTCGTTAACAGGCTTCAGGTATTGGGCCTTGAGAGTCGCGAGTGCATCCTCGTATGTCGGAGCGTCCTCAATTAGCGAGTAGGTCCGATGACTTACTAGGTTAGTCAGTAGGCCCAGTTTGTTGGCCTCATCATCGAGCAATGCGATGAAATGTTCGAAACACTGGAGCCAATGTGCAAATTTCTTCGATGCGTCCGCCGAATGTGGATCACAGTCTAGACGCTCCGGTTTCAGGAGTCTGTCCATCCCTGGAAGTAGTAAGCTAATAAAATTGATATACCTTAAATAACTACAGAGACTGGTAGTTATAGCTCAAACAGTTGGCTTTTATTAGCTTAGAACTGGACAGAACAGAACACACATGTTAGCCTACTGATCAGCTTCTCATCACTACTAGGAGGCGGAGCCAGGGCGAAGTAACAGTATCGGGACAATCAATGGCACAGCAGAGTGGTATACAGTACATCAGCATTCCTGGCCAACCAAGAAAACCGCAGGGTTACAATAGATTACAATAGGAAACTATACACAGGTAGAATAAGGTATATACTTATAAGACTTATTTCACCACAGGCCTTTTAAAGGTCTGAACAAACCTCTCAGCCAATCCATTTGTGGCTGGATGATATGGGGCAGATGTGTAATGCTTCACCCCATTATTCCTCAGAAACCTCCGGAAATCCTCTGACACAAACTGTGGCCCATTGTCGGAGCAAATCTGTTCTGGCAAGCCATTCCTGGCGAAGATGGTCCGTAGGACTGCAATAGTTTTCTCTGTGGTGGTGGAGGACATTTTGATGACCTCTGGCCATTTTGAATGGGCGTCCACAGCGATTAGGAACATTGAGTCCATAAATGGACCAGCAAAATCAATGTGTACCCGTTGCCATGGAGATGAGGGCCACTCCCATGGATGTAGCGGGGCCTGTGGTGGAGCGTTTTGGACCTTCTGGCATCCTGTGCATCTCTTGGTCATATCCTCGATTTCTTTATCGATTCCTGGCCACCACACAAACGCCCTGGCTAGGCTCTTCATTTTTACCCCTCCCAGATGACCCTCATGAAGCTCATTGAGCACTCTATCTCAACTTGGGTGGAATTACCACTCGGGATCCACACATCAAGGTCCCCCGGCACACTGACAGCTGTTCTCTCCTTGGCGAGAATGCTGGCAACAGTGAGTCGCCATGTGCTGGCCATCCCTTCACCATCAAATCATAGACCCGAGAGAGTGTCGGGCCATTTCGGGTTTCCTTCTCTATACTTGAGTTTGTAACAGGTAGACATTCGACTATGGTCGCATGGAATATCTCAACAGGGTCCACTGCAGGTGCTTCCTCTACCGTAGGCAATGGTAGGCACGACAGCCCATCAGCGTTTCCATGCTGTTTCGTACCCTTGTACTCTATGTCGTACTGATGTGCCCCTAGTAAAAGTGACCATCTTTGCAGCCGTTGCGCCGTCATCACCGGAACGCCCTTCTTTGGGTTAAAAATGGAGACCAGGGGCTGATGATCAGTCAGTAGGGTGAATTTCTGCCCGTGCAGATAGTGATTGAACTTCTTCACCCCCCACACCAGGCTGAGGGCCTCCCTGTCAATCTGGGTGTCGTTACGCTCGGCTGAGGTTAACGAGCGGGACGCAAAGGCTATTGGCCTCTCTGAACCATCAGGGAATTTGTGTGACAGCACCACTCCGATGCCGTAGGGAGACGCATCACATGCTAACCGAATCGGTAGTGTTGGATTGTAGTGGGCCAATACTTCTTTTGAAGTGATTAGGCATTTACATTTCTGAAAGGCACGCTTACACTCATCACTCCATTTCCATGTTACTCCAGTTTGCAGTAGGGCGTTCAGTGGGTGCAGAATTGTGGATAAATTCGGCAAGAACTTATGGTACTAGTGCACCAACCCGAGGAATGACATCAGTTGGGACACATTTTCCGGTGCTGGAGCCTTGACTACAGCCTCAATCTAGTACGGCGACTTATGCAACCCTTCCTCATCAATCATGTGGCCACAATACGAGATTTGTCTCCTGAAGAACTCGCATTTGGGGCGGTTGGCTCGTAGCCCATATTCCTGTAATCTCGTGAGCACCTGCTCCAGGTTGGCAAGGTGTTCACTGTCATTTTCGCCCGTAACCAGGATGTCGTCCAAATAACACTGGGTCCCCGGGATCCCTTGCAGGACTTGTTCCATCGCCCTCTGCCAAATAGCCGGGGCTGATGCTACCCCGAATACCAGTCGATTGTACTGGTAAAGGCCTTGGTGAGTGTTTATCGTGAGGTATTTCGTAGATGCTTCTTCCACCTCCATTTGTAGATACGCTTGGGCCAGATCAATCTTTGTAAAGCGTTTCCCTCCGGATAGTGAGGCGAAAATATCTTCTATCTGTGGAAGTAGATATTGTACTGTGTGCAGGACTGGGTTCACAGTTACCTTGAAGTCCCCACAGATGCGAACCTTCTTCGGTTCCCCAGGTGTGCTGCTCAATGATTTCTTCATTACAGGAACGATGGGTGTGGCCCACTCGCTCCAGTCCAGCTTGGGCAGCACACCCGAAAGCTCCAGACTCTCCAGCTCTGCTTCAACGGCTGGGCGGATCGCGTAAGGTACCGGTCTGGCCTTAAAAAATTTTGGGTTTGCGTTATCTTCGATTTTTATCGTTGCCGTTACTCCTTTTAGAGTCCCAAGTCCTTGTTGGAACATCTCTTTCGCGTCAGTTAGAATTTTTGACAGTCGTCCAGGTGTGACGTCATCATCCTTTTTATCAGTCACAGTTAGCGCCTGAATGGAATGCCAATCCAGTTGTATTTTTCAGATCCATTCACGTCCCAATAATGGTGGTCCTCCATCTGGTAGTATATATAGATACAGTTTCTGTGTTTCCTTGCCGTTGTATTCAACTGGCACCCTTATTTTTCCTCTGGGGTAGACTTTTTGCCCCGTGTATGTCTTCAATACAATGGACGTGTCCTTCAAGGGTATGTGTGAAAATAGCCGCTCATGGTCTCGTTGATTCATGACAGTTAGGGCTGATCCTGTGTCCAATTCCATCTTTACTGGGGACCCTGCTATCATGAGGGTGACCCAAATGGTTCGGTGATCCTCCTTTGCGATCACGTTGTGTAACTTTAGACAACTTAGTCTCCTGCTCCCGGAGTCCTTATCACTCTCCTGATCTTCCGAACTACTGTCTGTCAATTTCTTTACTTTCTTGTACTTTTCCTTAGTAGTTCTTGTAGTGTTGGTTTTCTTTCCCAACCTGCAGACTCTTGCTATGTGTCCAATTTTCCCACATTGCCTGCATACTTTGTCCTTAACCCAGCAGTCCTTCTGATCATGGGTTGTTCTGCCACAGCGATAGCACTTTTCTGCTCCATACGCCATTTCGTTAGTGCTGTATTTCTGTGGTTTCTGTAGTATTTCCGCAGCTCCCCGTGCTGCTGCTTCATAGGATACTGCCACGCTGAAAGCCTGTTCTAACGTCAGGTCCTTATCCGAAAGTAGTTGTTTCTGGGTTCCATCACTCTGGAGCCCGCAGACAAACTTATCCCGCAAGGTGTCTGCCAGTCCTGCTCCGAACTGGCAGTGCTTCGATAACTTGCGTAGATCCGTAAGATAGTCAGCATTGCTCTCATCTTTGTGCTGGTTTCTTTTATGGAACTTGAATCTTTCTGCTATCAGCAGCGGTGTAGGGTTTAGGTGTTCCTGTAAGATATTAACAATCTCTTCAAAACTTTTCTCCATTGGTTTAGCTGGGGTAATTAAATTCGCGCCCATCAAGTTTAATAATACCGACGCCTTCTTTCCATCGGCCACCTCATTTGCCTTGCAATACACTTCAATTCTTTCCACATACGTGGTCCAGTCTTCTACCTCGTTGTCGAAAGCAGTGATACTGCCACTCTTCGGCATCTTGAGTGAGTTAAAATGGCACCTCCCGCGCTTTTTCTTCTTCCCCAATGGAATAAAATGGCAGCTCCCGCGCTTTTCCTTCTTCCCCAATGTAATAAAATGGCGCCTCCCGCGCTTTTCTTTCTTCCTCTTGCTGCCACGCTGCTCCTAGCGTTCTACAGGGTAGTTGCGGCGACCCGCGGCTTCGGCGCATATCACTTTTCCTTCCCCTTGTTTTATTTTCGCTACGCTGCCCGGTTCTTGAGCACTGACCGCGCCCTGTGCGCTCCACCCTCTCTCTCTCTTTCTTTTCCTCCCAACGACGCTGCACGGCCCCTTTGCAGAGCCGCTCGATCGAGCTCGAGCCCGCCGCAGTCCGGAAGTGTCAGCACACTACCTGCTACCAGCACGATTTGCTGGAACACCTTGACTGGGGAGCCAAGCCCAGCTCTCCACAGCCTCTCCTGCAACTCTCCGATCTCCGATGAATCCTTGGGCGGTTGCCCGCGGTCGACGCCCGTTGTTCTGACTTCGACCTCCAAGAAACTTCTTCGCAGGGAAAGATCCCCGTGAGGTGATGCAGTACTGCAGGTGAGTTCGAACCTGTTCATCGCCAATGTAGTGTCCGAGTATAAATAATACACGGACTGCAGGAGAACAATAATAACAGGTATTTACTGAACAGAGGGTACTCTTTATTTTTTGTTTGGACCCAAAAAAAACCAATTGGACTGTAAATAAACAAAAGTTCAACTAAAACTTAACAAATCAAATTAAAATTTGGTTTTCTGGGTTGATGATGCACTCCAGTCCCCGCGGCGCCCACCGGTCGCGGAAATATTCAAGCGCGCCTGAACAGAGGAGCCAAAAAAAAAACAATTGGACTGTAAATAAACAAAAGTTCAACTAAAACTTAACAAATCAAATTAAAATTTGGTTTTCCGGGTTGATGATGCACTCCAGTCCCCACGGCGCCCACCGGTCGCGGAAATACTCAAGCGTGCCGGCGGACACCGTGTGCTCCATCTCCAGGGCCACCCGGGCGCGAACATGGCCGCGGAAGAGAGGCAGGCAATCGGCTGGACGACCCCCTCGACCGCCCGCTGCCTGGACCAATTGATGGCTCTTTTAGCCAGGCCCAGGAGCAGGCCCACAAGGAGGTCCTCCAACCTGTCCGCTTCCCTCCGCACCGGGTGACCATAGATCAAGAGCGTGGGACTGAAGTGCAACCAAAAATTGAGGAGCAGCCCCTTCAAGTAGTGAAAGAGGGGCTGCAACCTCTCGCATTCCATATAAACGTGAAACACGGACTCCTCCAGGCCGCAAAAAATGCAGGCGGCCTGGGAGTCCGTGAACCCACTTAAAACCTTATTGCACGGGACCGCTCCGTGCAACAACCTCCAGGCCAAGTCCCCGATGGAACAAGGGAGGACTCCCGCGTAGAGAGCCCTCCATTGGGGACCTCCGGCACCGCCAGTCGGCAAGACGTCATGCCAAGGCGTGTCCGGATGGTAGACGAAGATGGCAAAATGGAGAGTGTGCAGGAGCAGCCCGTACAGGAAACCCCTCCATGCGGAATGAAAAGGCACGGAGGGTATTTCCTCGAGACGGCTCAAGTTGTGAGGTGCCAGTTCCCGAGGGGAGTTTTGGGGCCTGGCGCCGATGAGGAATTCCGTCCGAACGGGGGTAAGCTCGGACGGGATCGCCCCACGTGCTTGAGCTGCCTCGATACACCTAGTGGAGTCGGGGCCCAGTGCCGCTTTCACCGATTCGATGGCTTCGACCGTGAGCCGGACGTTGGCCCAGGACAGGCGCCGCGCCAGCTCCTCCGGCGCCATCCAGCCCACTCCTCCGCCATCGAGCAGGTCCCCGACTCTGGTCACCTTGCCAAGCACAGCCCTGCCCTCCGCCAGCCGCCCGAACCCGCGTTCGTGGAGGTGCAGATTCCTGAGCAGCGGCTCCCAAAGGAGAGCCGCCGCTCCTGACGGGGGAGAGCTCCGCCTGGAAGCGACGTAGTTCCAAACCCATAGCAGTTCCTGGTAGAAGACAGGCAGCTCCCGCAGGCTGGCACGCCTGCCGCCCACTTTCGCGAACAGGAGCAGCGTGTCGTAATTGAGGCCGTGCAGCTGGCGGAAGAAAAACGTTGCCAGCGCACACCATCTCGGAGGATTCTCGATGTACAGGTATCTCTGCAGCGTCTGAAGACGGAAAGTCACAGCCTGGGTGCGAAGGCACACCAGCGCCTGACCGCCCTCCCTAAGCGGGAGAAACAGAACCACGGCAGAGACCCAGCGCTTCCTTTTGTCCCAGAAGAAGTCGATGAGTTTCTTCTGCATCTTGGCGACAAACGCAGGGGGAGGGATCAAAGTGACCAACCGGTACCACAACATGGCGGCCACCAGCTGGTTTATGACCAGCGCTCGACACCTGTAGGACAACACTCGGAGCAGTCCTGTCCAGCGTCCTAGGCGAGCGGTGACTTTGGCCTCCAGCTCTTGCCAGTTCGCCGGCCAGGCATCCTCGGCAGGGCTAAGGTAGACTCCCAAATAGAGGAGGTGCGTGGTGCTCCAGGCGAAAGGCCTGAACTCCTCCGGCAGGGAGTCCACCCGCCACTGACCCACCAGGAGTCCGGAACATTTCTCCCAGTTGATCTTGGCGGAGGATGCACCCGAGTAAATCTGCTGGCATTTCCGCATCCTCCGCAAGTCAGCGGGATCCGTGACCGTGAGGAGCACGTCATCGGCGTAAGCCGAGAGGACCACCTCCACGCCCGGCCCTTGCAGAGCCAGTCCCGTCAACCTCTTCTGCAAGAGGCGCGGGAATGGCTCCATGCAAACGGCGTATAACTGACCGGACATGGGGCATCCCTGACGCACCCCACTCCCGAAACGAAGGGGCGCCGTCAAGGACCCGTTAACTTTAACCAGACACTCCGCGGCGGCGTACAGAAGTCGGGTCCGGGCGATGAAATGCATCCCGAACCCGAATGCGCGCAGAGTCCTGAAGAGATACTCGTGATCCACCCTGTCGAACGCCTTCTCCTGATCCAGGGAAAGGAAGGCAACCGACAGACCAGCCCTCTGGGAGTGGTGGACCAGGTCCCGGACCAGATGGATGTTATCGTGGATGGTCCGGCCCGGGACCGTGTAGGACTGGTCGTGGTGGATCATGTGGGCCAGCACGGTGCCAAGCTGAGCAGACATGGCCCTGGCAAAGATTTTACAGTCCGTGCTGAGGAGGGAGACCGGGCGCCAGTTCTTAAGGAGGCGGAGATCGCCCTTCTTAGGCAGCAGGACAATAACCGCCCTGCGTCAAGAGAGGGGCATCTCCCCGGTCGGCAAACTTTCCCCCAGGACCCGCGCGTAGTCGCCCCCCAAGACGTCCCAGAACATCCTGTGGAACTCCACAGTCAGCCCGTCCAGTCCCGGGGACTTTCCCCCTAGAGAGCTGGCAGAGGGCGCCGGTCAGCTCCGCCAGGCTTAGCGGAGCGTCCAATTTTTCGGCGCCCTCCGGGCTGACCTTCGGCAGGTCCTCCCACAAAACTCTGCGCGCATCCTCGCTGGATGGATCTGGAGAGAAAAGAGCCCCGTAGTAGGGGTGGGTCTCCGCGCTGATTCCCTCCGGATCCGAGACCAGATATCCGTCGTCGGCCAGCAGCCCCAAGAGCTGCTTACGGACCCACCGTCTTTTTTCCAGCGAGTAGAAGAAGGGGGAGCCGCGGTCCAGGTCCCGCAGGAGCTGGATCCGCGACCTCACGTACGCGCCTTGGGACCCGACGAGCTGCAGGTCCTTCAGCGCGCCCTTCTTCTCTTCGTACACCTTCCGCAGGGCCGGGTCCTCGACGACCTGACCGAGACGGGACTCCAGGTCGAGCACCTCCTTCTCCAACCGCCCGACCCGGGCCTCCCGCCTCTTGGTCGACCCCTTCGCGTACTCCTGACAGAAGAGACGGATGTGAGCCTTGCCCACATCCCACCATAGCCTCAAGGAGGGGAAGCCCCCCCCGCTTCCTTCTCCAGTCGGCCCAGAACCGACAAAACGAATCCCGGAACCGCGCGTCCTCCAGCAGCAGGTTGTTAAAATGCCAGTACGCGGACCCCACCCCGCGCGCACTGCGGAGCAAGCTCCGCCCACACCAGGTGGTGGTCCGTGGACGGCACCGGCTGCATGGAAGCCGCCGGAACGCAGGAGACGTATGCCCGTGAAATGTAAAGGCGGTCGATTCTGGACATTCCTCCACCAGACCTCACGCTAGTGAAGGCGCTGGAGTCGGGGTGGAGATTTTGCCAGACGTCCACCAAGTCGAAGGGCCCGACCAGGTCCCTCAACTTCTCCATCGCCGCCAGGCTTCGCGGGGGACCCGAACGGTCCCTCGCCTCGAGGGTGCAGTTAAAATCCCCCCTGAGGATGACGCACTCGCCCACGTCGACGGAGCCCAAAAGAGCGAACACTTCTTCGAAGAAGCGCACTTGCTGCGCACTGGTCTGAGGGGTGTACATGTTTACTAGATGGAGCGGCACGCCCCCCAGGCGAACAGTGACCTGGAGCAAGCGGCCCGGCACGTACTCCTTGACCCCCAAGATCTCCGGCTGAAAATGCGGGGCCAGCAAGATAGCCACCCCGCTGGAATTGTTGGAGAGGTGACTCATGCTGGCCCCTCCTTGCCGCTCCAGGAGCCACGTGGCTTTGTCTCCTGGAATGGTGTGGGTTTCTTGCAGGAAGCACACCGCATACTTCCCGTCCCGAAGGACTGAGAAGTTATTGAATCTGCGGCGCACCTCCCTGCTGCCGTTGATGTTGAGGCTGGCTATGGTTATCTTCATGTCAGAAGCATAGTACAGCCTCTACCTACACCTAACGGGGGGAGGAAGCGCAGCCGCTGGTCAGCCGCCACTTCCTCAGCAGCCCAGTGAGAAACGTTCTGAGCCGACGCAGCTCGAGCGGGTTCACACTCTCGTCCGCACCCATGATATTAACGGTGGCATGGACGGATACGATGAGCAGCGCCAGCTCCGACCACCTGTCGAGGGCCAGCCGGACCTTATTGCGCCGACCCAGGCATGTGGCCATAAAATCCCGGAGTTCCCTTACGGGAATGATGGGAGACTCGGCAAGGGGCACGAGGTCATCCATTGCCTCGTCGGCGCTGGGGTCCGAATCGTCCTCCGTGCCCATCACCTAGTCCCCATCCTCCTCCAGGGGGTCGTCACCAGCGGCCGACCCGTCCGCCGCACAGTGTGCAGCGAACGGCTCGGCCGCACCAGCCAGCCCCGCCTCCGCCCGGATCCCACCCCCAGGATCGGCGGCAGAGGATTCCTCCCTGGGCTCCTCTAGGGGTGCTGGGCCAGAAGACGGCGGCGGTTCAGAGCTCCCCTCCGCCCCAGATGCCGGAACGACCGGAAAAACCGGGGAGAGAACAATTCCCAGCTCCTCCAGCACGTCCGGCACCAGAGACGCAGCCAGGGGGCCATCCTCCTCCCCGCCACCAACCTCCGACCCAGCGGATGGGGCATTTTCAATTAAAAGCTCTACCAGGACGAGCAGCCCCTGGGAGATGTCCGGGTCGCATTGGGCGAGCTCATCATCCTCGAGCTCGCCCGACCCAGACCCCAGGCCGCCCGACCCGGCGAGGGGTAACGGCACCGATAGAACGTCAATTTCCACCGTGGGTTGTTCCGCGACCTCCCCCACGGGCAGGGTCCCGTCCCCATCCCCGGGAGGCACGCGCCGGACAGATACATCTGCCTCAGCCTCCCGAGGGACAGGCGACCCCTGCCGATCGCTGGTGATGACGACAGCGGGGGGGGGGCACAATACCCGCGGCAGGCGACGACTCCCGCTTCTCGGAGGGACCTGCCTCCTCCCGGTCCTCCTCCTCTTCCAGGGGGTCGCGCCTTCTTTTTAGCACGGAGGGAGCGAGGGAGGCCTCCATGTCTGCAGAGGCCTCCTCCTCAGCTCCCTCTGGCGGAGCAGGATTGTCGGGTTCCTCGGGCCCGAGCCCGGCCATAGGTATCGGCGTTACCACTGCGGCGGTTGCGGCCACAGGCTCGGGCACGAGGCCCCTCCCGCTCGCATCTGCCCCGATTAACTCCCCGAGGAGCGCGGGTGTAAGTGGCTCAAGGGGCAAGGGCTGGCCATCCACGGGGTGACCCGCCCTAAGGTGTTTATTTTTTGGCCGTGCCTTATTTCCGGCCGGACACGCTCCCTCCCACCCGCCGGAGGCCTTGGTGGCATTGGCCCCCGACGTCGACCGCGCATCAGACGTTCCCAACGCGCGGACAGATCCGGGGGGAGGAGCGGCGGCGGCGCCAGCCTCGGCCTCACAAGATGATCCGGCGGCCTTGGAGGCGGGGCAGTTTTTCAGGATGTGCCCCACCTCCTTGCAGGCGTGGCACCGCACACCGTCCGACGTCCAGAAGACGCAATAGGCGGTCCCCTCATGGTGGATTACGAATGCCCCATCAGTGTTCTCCTCCCGCGCCAGCTGGATAAACAGCTGGCGCCGGAAGGAGAAGACGTGGCGAAGGCTGGCCTCCCGGAAGCCGAGCGGGATGGGTGTGATCCCTGACCTCACCTCCCCAAGTTGACGTAGATGGGGAAGGAGGAGCTCACCAGCAACATAGGGCGGGATTTTGGAAATGACGATCCTCTGCGCGGTGGCCTCGAGATGATCCACCGGCAGGAAGGTCCCGCCCACGGTGAGCCCCTTGGTGACGGCCAGGACACCGCCCGCTCCGACCCCAGGAAGAACACAGCCTTCCCATACATTTTTGAGGCCGCGACGATGGCTGAGGGGCCGACAACCCCAGCCATGGCTTTAACGCAGGCCTCAATGGTCATAGTGGGGTGAGTGTAGCTCTTCACCCCAAGCTTTTTTGTCATCAGTCTGAATGGTGACGGGGCAGCAGAAGCAGCGGGGGCAGCTGTGGCTGTGGCTGCCACTCCCGCATACGTCTTGGCTGGCCCCGCCACCGGCGAAGATGCAGTCGCCATTCTGGGGTGGTATTACAAAGGGCTACACTCACCCCAAGTCACAGGCCTGACGGTGGAAATGGCCTCAGGTATTTTTTTGGTCCTCTATTGAGCAGAGGGAGCTGTTTAAAATGAAGGCACACCTCTCCCCCTATTGACTGGGATTGGGGGAGGGGCCTTCTCTCCTCTGCTCAATAGGCAATTAATTAACAGAGTCAATTGAAGTGCCTTAGAGAAAGAGGCAGAGAGAGACAAAGAGAGAGAGGGGGGGGTGGGAAGGAGGGAGGCCGCAAAGGCAGGGTCGCCACTCAGGATGGCGGGTGGGTGGGTGTTGGCAGGGGTGCACTCTCCTGATGGAAATTTAAAGTCTCTGATAGTGGTGGTCTTCTGGCAGGGGGAGAAGATGTCTTCACCTGGGAAAGCTGGAGATGCCCAGGCTCAGTCCTGCACCAGGTCTTAACAATGTAATTAATGGAATTAACCACTTCACCTAGGCAGCTCCAGCTGGCCCAGGTCAGGCAATAGAAGGGATGCTTATTTGTGGTGCGTGTGGCCTAGTTTTGGCAAGAGCCACACACACACACAGCCACCCCTTGATGTTCCGGCCTTGTTTCTTCTTTTCTCCCCCCACCTAAAATACAAAGTCTTTGGGAGAGTGCCCCAAATAACACCCACCTGTAGATATTTTGAAGATGATATTCCTCCCTCCTTCCGAACAGTTGGTGTTGGTTGATAGTGGTTTCTCTCCCCTCTCTCCTCCTGAAGTGGAGGCCAATTTGGGGAGGCATTAATGGGAAAGGCCTCTCCCCTGGTTGGTGTTGTTGCTGGCCTCCCTTCTCCTTCTCCTCCTCTGTCCTCTCCCTCCAGGCACCTCAGTTGCTATGATGATGGTGGAGGTGGAGGTGATGGTGGTGGTCCAGCGTTCTCCTCCTCTGTCTGGTCAGGGGACCACCACTTTGGTCCACTCTCCAAGTCTGGCTGCTCCCTCTGCTTGTGCTTGCAGCTGCACAGCCAGCAATGCTGTGAATGCTGAACAGAGGGTAATTTAAGACTGAAATACAGAAGCCTGCTATGGCTTTATATACAGGGGTGGTCACTGCCAGTACTGCAGTATAGAATCAGTTCTTCTCTTAAAGGTACATACACAACAATTTATTCTTTGAAGTTTTCTGCTGATATAAGCTAATTATCTCCAGTCATCTTCTGTTGAATTTTTTCTATTCTTACTATCATTGCAGCTGTTAACTTTCAGAATCCTGTCTGCTGTGTCGGTGTTTCAAAAACTTATCATAAAAAATGGTTATTACAGATTTATCTCTTTGATGCCATTCTTACAAAGGGCTTCAATTCAATTCTTAATATTGGCTTTACTGGTTATAAGCAGACATTGGGGGAAAAATTCAGTCTCATCCTGTTTGGGGTGCCATTATCGGCCGTGCACAAAATTTAGCGCCTGGCGCTAATTATCGCCTCTGACAGCAAACTTGGCTTTTACTGCCCCTGGAGGTGATTGGAGCACTAAATCAGGCACTCACACCTCTCTTAAGGCGCTAAGGCCGAGGAGCGAAGTGCTACCTCAGAGTGTGGGCGCAGCGCAGGTGCTATCAGTTACCGATTGAACACAGACACACTGGCGCCAGTCAGCTCTTAAAGGTGGGTGGTCCATCTTGCTCTCCAGCCACACCCTGCTCATTGCAGCCTTGGATCTCGGCCTGGACAGACCTGTGCCTAAATTTTCCAGCCAAGGACTATGGAGAGGGCCAGGGAGCGAGAACAGCGCTTCCGCGAGCGGGCCTTGGAGGCTCTGGTTGGCGCAGTGGAGCGCAGAAGATCAATACTGTACCCAAAGAGTGGCAGGAGGCCTTTGCCATGCAAGTACAGAAGAGTGTGGAGGGAGGTGGCTCAGAGCATTTCCTCAAGGAGCATGGTGCCCAGGACCCATCTCCAATGCAGAAAAAAGTTCAACGACCTCACTCGGGTTGCCTGGGTGAGTGGATTCTATTCAAAACCTCTCCATACCTCCATCTCAACCTCACTCTATGGCCACAGCGTCTTAAAAGCCCCAATGCCCAACACTCATCCAACACCTATGGCCCTTTCATCAAACACACACGCACATTAAACAGTTTGCATACAGTAAGGGCTATTCAACTATGGGATGCACATCAGGCAAGACCATGGCTGTATATTGTAAGAGCTAATCAACTATGGGAGGCACATCAGGCAAGACCATGGCTGTTTATTGTAAGGGCTATTCAACTAAGGGAGGCACATCAGGCAAGACCATAGCTGTATACAGTAAAGGCTATTCAACTATGGGAGGCACATCAGGCAAGACCATGACTGTATATTTACTCAGACGCCGTCCTTTTTCTTGCAGGCCAAGCTATTTCATAATAGGAGACAGCAGCAACGGACGGGTGGAGGGCAGCCTCAGCTGCAAACCCTCAGCGATCTTGAGGTGCGCGTCCACAGGATAGTGGCAAGCCGGGTGATTGGTCCCATCACCACTGGAGACGCCGACCCCGTTCTGGACAGCAATGGTAAGGTCATCACCTTTTTGTCCTCTCTCCTTCCAGTTGTTCCTCACGATACCAGCCTTTGACACTTTCAATCCAACTGACTAAATCACTGCACTCATTCCTCCCTTACTGCCCCCCTGTGCTCACGCTAAAGCCACTCTTGTACCTCCCTGCTTTCAGATGGTGATTCACCAGTTGAGGAGACGGGCCCTCAAGCTGCCAGTGGGAGTGAAGCTGAAGGCGAGGAGGAAGAGGAAGCCGGAGCATCAGCGCCACCCTCTCCCGAGGAAGCCCATGCCCACACTGGGAACACGCCTTCCCTGAAGGGGTAGGGGGGAATGGCCTGATGAGGGTGAAGCTCCAGGACCCAGCGGGCTGCAGCAACACGATGGGCATAGGGAAGCTCGGGGGCCTTCTCCCCAGAGGGAGAGTATGCCATCAAGTCCTACTGCACTGGACGCAGAAAAAGAGTGGATCCTTGCTGAAATGAACATACAGGCGACGCAGAGGCACACTGAGCTCTGGGAAGACTCGCTCAGGCGAGTGCTGCAGAGCTCCTCCAGAATGGTCCAGGCAGTGGAACCGTTGCTTGAGCACGCCGATTGTGTGCTCAACGATGTTCCTGGTAGCTTGATGGCTCTCGTTGTATCACAGCTCAGCAGGGGTGTTGGGTGAACAGAGCAGAGTCATCAGCCAGTTGCACAGAGGATATCCCTTGTCCCCGAGAAGCCAACCACCTGGGTGATGCGGTGCCTGGAAAAGTTCTGTCACAGTAGTCTGGCACAGGATGAAGGCATCATGGCTGCTGCCAGGATAGTGGGCATTGACAGCGAGTATCAGCTGTCTGTGGTCACAGACCAACTGAACGTTTAAGGAATGGAAGCCCTTTCAGTTGCGGAAATCCTCGGCATTCTCATGCGGAGCACGCAAAGTCACGTGCGTGCAGTCAACGGCGCCCTGCACCATGGGGAGGCCCGCTATCATCGTAAAGCCCATTGCACATTATTGCTTCTTGTCCAGGGTCATGGAGAAAGAGATGTACTCTTGTCTCCTTTTAAAGAGGGCATTTGTGACCTGACGGATGCAGCATTCACCGCAAACTGGGAGATATTGGCGAGGTCCCCAGTAGCTGATTGAAATGAGCCGGTGGCATAAAAGTCGAGAGCAACTGTTATCTTCACTGCCACCGACAGAAATGTCCTGCTCCTCAGTTGAGGCTGCAGATCTGGCTACAGCAGGTGGCAGAGCTCAGTGACCACCTCCTTGCTGAAGCGCAGCCTTCACAAACACTGCTCCTCAGAAATATTAATGTAGGAGAACTGTTGGCGATAAACCCTGGGAGGGTAAGGTCTCCTGTACAGAGGCCTGTTGGCCCCCCTCCGTCTGGCCATGATTGCCACTCTCTCTCTGCGTCTCTATGCCCTCCGAATGTGATGGAGAAGGACGACGCCCCCATTCATTGCAGCCCCCATAGTATCTTGGCAATCAAAGTAATGAAGGTCTGAAACCAAAGTACCTGCAAAGTTATGGTCAGAAGCCAAAACTACTTCAGACAGCGTTGACTCAATGCAGAAGTCTCTCTTTCTCTCGTTGTCTCTCTCAAAATCTCTCTCTCTCTCAGAACAAGGGTGCAAAAATGTCTACCACACAAAAAGCCAGGAAGAGGACCCCTTTAAATAGCGCCCCCCCAGCCCCACAGCAACTGGGAAGCATTCCAGTCTACCTGTCATTGGTTGCACCAGGCAGAAAGGAGGGGGGCACCACTCAATTTCCATTCCGGGGCATCACAAGGGCATTGCACTCTCAAATGACGTCAAGATCTGCGTGCGCAGAAGATCAGGCAGTATTGTTTAGCACCGCCGCAAAATGTCCGGTCAATTCTGCGAGAGGTGCTGAGATCGCCTCGCCCAGGCGCTAGTTGCTTTGCACTCCATAAGCACCCTCTTAATGCACTAACGGGAGGCACAAACCAACTGAATTTTTCCCCCATTGTGTCCACTAACTGTTCCATTTTCAATGCAAAAACCATGTGATTGCTTGGTCATATTTTCAAAGTCTTCTGTTTTGTACCTTTTACAATATGTAAATCAAAAACACTTCAACTAGGGTGTTTGTTGCATTTCTTAGCTTTTTCAATTGGTTGTATATATAATCGTGTTTCCTGTTTCTCATTTGATGTTACTTTTATCAAAGGCACATGGTTTTTTAATGCTCTGTGTTTCTGTTCGAAGTGTTCATTTTTAATACTTTGCTTGGGCATTGCTATTTTGTTGGTTCCAAACTGCAGACTCCTTGGTAGCAAGCCTTTGCTTCTTCAATAGGGCCTTTGTTTCAGTATTAACAATCAATTCCCATTTCAGAAGCTTGTGTGGTGTTTACAACTTTTGTGTTAACACGTCATCTTATCTCAGAAGCCTGTATTGACAGCTTGTGTCATTGAGGCTTTTTAGATTTTTAAACCCAGTATGTCATGTTTTAATAATATCAGAAATTTGTTCATAGGATGGTGTATTTTTCTGAAATATGGCTTTTCCTTTACAACAGAACAGCTCTCTCTTTCCTCAGTACTGGTGCTAGTGCCCCACAAATCAAAACTCAGTTCTCCCACACCAATCTTTGAGCCACACATTCATCTCCCTGATCCAATTGACCCTAGATGCATAGGAATGTGCAGGACTACAAAAGACCATTGTGGTCTATTTTACTTACCCCAGTGACTTGTGAATAATCTATTTTCCTGGAGAGAAAGAAAAGTAAAATATATTAATTGTGGCGGAACCATCAGAGGATTACGGACAATTGTATATAATTCCTTTTACAGCAATGTAGTACAGCTGGGGGCTGCACCTTTAATGTATCTGTTAACTGTACTAGGGCTTCTTTCCTGTACTCCGCGTGATGATGTCATGCTGTCCATCACGTGATCTCTCAACGGCGGGAAGAACGTGATGATGTCATGATGTCAGAGCTCGGAACCTTCTAGCAGTAGAGCTCGGAACCTTCCAGCAGTTGAGCTCGGAACCTGCTAGCAGTTGAGCTCGGAACCTGCTAGCAGTTGCACTCGGAGCCTTCTAGCAGTTTCCAGAGAGGCTTTCAAGCAGACCAGACCTATTTGCGTTGTATCCTACAGTTTCCTGTACAGCTTCATTTGTTAATTAAATGTTACTGTTTTTGATTTTCTGAGTCGATCTCAATTCTTCGGCTAGGAACCCCAGTTCCTACATTGGTGACCCCGATTTCTTCGAACAGTTTTCGTTGAAGTTACATCATGGACACGAACGCCGTCACCCTTAAACTGCCGCAATTTTGGGAGCAACAACCGGCTGCGTGGTTTTTCCAGGCGGAAGCCCAATTTGCAATCCGGGGAGTAGCAGCGGATTCGACCCATTATTATTACGTGGTCTCCGCCCTCGACAGTGCCACGGCCTCGTGGGTCGTCAGCCTCCTCGAGAGTCCACCAAACGATGGCAAGTACAAAGCTTTAAAAGCACGTTTACTGCAGATTTTCGGCCTGTCCAAGTCGGAGCGCGCTCGCAGACTTATCTCCATGCCCGGCCTCGGGGACTCAAAACCCTCAGAGATCATGAGCCAAATGCTCATGCTTTTGGGCTTGGAATCGCAATGTTTTCTGTTCCGCGAGCTGTTTCTCTGTCAACTATCAGAGCCAGTACAGACAGCCTTGGCCAATTCCGTGATCAAGGATTGTGCTGAACTCGCCACGGAAGCGGATAAAATATTCACCGTCTCACAACAATCTTGTGCAGCCACAAGGCGCCCATCCCCCACAAGAGTGAATCCGAAACCTCCTCCTGCAGGCTGGTGTGCATACCACGCTCGTTTCAGCGCGAAGGCCAGAAATTGCCATCCGCCCTGCAGTTTCTCACCAAAAAAAATACCTACCTCAAACCAGCGGTTTCGGAGATCAATAAGGCCTAAGGGACACGCCGGAGTTGCGATGGCCGTCGGGTCCGCAGGGAAACTCCTATACATTACAGACTCCCTGTCAGGGTGACGTTTTCTCTGTGATACTTGCTCCCAGTGCAGTATCCTACCAACGTTGAAGCTAGATCTTCAATCCGGCGGTCAAGGACCCCCCCTCGAGGCAGCCAATGGTGCGGCCATTCGCACGTTTGGAAAGCGTAGGGTCCAGTTGAGTTTTGGCGGCCAAAGTTTTGTTTGGGAGTTCATCACGGCGAAAGTCTCACAGGCCATCCTGGGGCAGATTTCTTCTGCGCAAACGGGTTTCTCGTCGACATCCAACACTGCCGGCTAATCAGTGCCTCCACTTTTCACTCGGTCCCCTGCCACCGAAGCACCGTGATGTCTTGGTCAGTTGCCTGTGCAGTCCCATCTCCAAATGAGTTCTCTCGTCTTCTCAGTGAGTTCCCTGAGCTCACTAGGCCCACATTTTCTTCTTCAGTCACGAGGCACGGTGTGGCGCACCACATTACCATGACAGGATCCCTCGTTTATGCGAGAGCTCGAAGGCTGGAATTCGGTAAACTCGCGGCCGCCAAGGCGGTGTTCCATACAATGGAATGCCTGGGTATTATTCGACTTTCGAATGGTCCTTGGTCCTCACCATTACACATTGTTCCTAAGCCGGGCGGCGGATGGCGACCATGCGGCGACTACAGACGCCTGAATGAGGCTAACACACCGGATTGGTACCCAATTCCTCACATTCAGGTTTTTTCGGCCCATCTGGCAGGGAATTCCATCTTTTCCAAAGTAGACCTCGTCCGAGGCTATCATCAAGTGCCCGTGCATCCTCAGGACATCCCCAAAACTGCTGTCATCACACCTTTCGGGCTCTTTGAGTTCCTTCGTACGCCATTTGGGCTGAAGAATGCAGCACAAGCCTTCCAACGTCTCATGGATTCCGTGTTGCGCGATCTGCTGTTTATCTTCATCTACCTAGACGACATCCTTATTGCCAGTAACAGCACGAAATAACACATTACGCACTTGCGTAACCTTTTTTCTCATCTCAGCCAACATGGCCTTATTATCAACCCGGCCAAGTGCCAGTTTCGGTTGCACAGCATTGATTTCCTGGGACACAGAATCACCTCAGAAGGCGCCGTCCCACTTGCCACGAAGGTGGAAGCAGTCACCTCGTTCCCTCTTTCTCAGACCATCAGGGCCCTCCAGGAATTTCTGGGAATGGTCAATTTTTATCATCGGTTCGTCCCCAAGGCGGCATTGTTGATGCAACCTTTGTACGAGGCCCTCAGAGGTAAATCGGGCAAAGACCCGATCGATTCGACACCCCAGATGGACCAGGCTTTCCTCGACACTAAGAAGGCTTTGGCTGCTGCGCCCATGTTGGCACAACCCCTTCCGGGCGCATCCATTGCCCTTACCACCGACGCATCTGATTATGCCATCGGGGCAGTACAGGAGCAGTGGGTCGACGGCACATGGCAACCTCTGGGTTTCTTCAGCCGCCAATTGTGGAAGAACGAACGCAAGTATAGTACTTTTGATAAGGAGTTGTTGGCATTGTTTCTGACCATCCGCCATTTTTGCTTCCGACTGGAAGGACGCCCATTCACGGCTTTTGTAGACCACAAGCCACTTACTTTTGCGATGGCCAAGACAGCGGAACCATGGTCGGCATGGCAACAACGTCATCTTACGTACATATCTGAATTTACAACCGACATACAACATGTCTCGGGCAAAGACAACCTGGTGGCAGATTGTCTCTCCTGCATCCAGCTCCACGCAGTACACCTGGGAGTCGACTATGTTGGTTTGGCAAAAGAACAGAAGGCAGACCCTGAAGTGCAGGCATACCGGACCGCACCTTCCAGCTTACAAGTGGCTGATGTCAGTTTCCAGGCCGCAGGGACCACACTCCTGTGTGACATCTTGATGGGTGTCCCACGTCCAATCGTTCCAGTTGAATGGCGCAGGAGAATTTTCGACACTATCCACGGGTTGTCACACCCTGGCATGAGAGCGTCACAACGACTCATGGCAAAGAAATTCATCTGGAAGGGCATGCATCTCAACGTCCGTGACTGGACCAATACCTGCGTGAGTTGCCAGAAGTCCAAGATACAATGCCATGTTAAGGCCCCAGTCGCCACTTTTCCGGTTCCGGAGCATTGATTCGACCATGTGCACGTGGACCTGGTTGGTCCTCTCCCTTCCTCTTGCGGGTACACTCACCTCCTCACCGTGGTAGACCGCACCACCAGTTGGCCAGAGGCAATTCCTTTGGTTGCCACCACAGCGGCAGACGTCTCCAGAGCTTTCATCTCGTCATGGGTAGCTCGGTTCGGGGTACCAGCTGACATCTCCTCCGACCAGGGGCCTCAATTTACCTCTGAGCTTTGGAACGTCGTAGCTCAAGGTTTGGGCACCAAGCTTCATCGTACCACCGCCTACCATCCACAGGCGAAAGGTCTGTGTGAAAAATTCCACAGGTCCCTTAAAGCTGCACTGCGTGCTAGTCTCCGTGGCCCTAGTTGGGTGGACAGGCTCCCTTGGGTGCTGCTAGGTCTTCGCACGGCGCTTAAGGATGACCTGCATTCTTCTTCAGCAGAGCTGGTTTACGGCCAACCACTCAGAGTGCCTGGCGATTTTCTTCCTCCTCACACGGAACCCTGGTCCCCAGCTCAGCAGCTCGTCAGCCACCAGGAAGCGGCTAGGAATTTCATCCCAGTGCCTACGTCGCATCATGACCTGCAGCGCTCCCATGTCCCGGTGGATCTTAAGAGTGCAGAATACGTGCTCATTCGGCAGGATGCTCGCAAAAACCCGCTCAAACTGCCTTACACAGGTCCGTTCCGCGTCATCACATCAGGTGACAAGTCCTTCACAGTCGACGTTGGTGGTAAGCCTGACCACATCTCCATCAACCGGTTGAAACCGGTGCATCTGGATCTGACCGAACCAGTCGTCACCGCTCAGCTGCCTCATCGTGGTCGTCCACCGTCGACTGCCGGTCCAGTACAGCCACAGTCATCCGCCAAGTCACCAGTGCCTGCCTCACCAGGTCGACCACAGCTGGCCTCTTCTTCTCCTCCGCCTGCGGCGTCATCCCAACCACAGCCAATGGCCAGTTCGTCTTCTAGCACTCCGTTCCAGCTGCCAGGGTATCGCAGTCGGTCGGACAGACTCGTCAGACCCCCTTCTCGCCTTACCTTCTCTGTTAAAAGCAATTCTGGCGGATCATATAACTAGGGCTGTAGAGAGGGCTTTAAACTAACTAGTGGGGGGGAGGTTCCTAGGGAGCAAATAATAAAAATGACAACAGAGAAGGTCATAGACTTAGCTAGCAGTGGGGAAATTAAAAACCAGAGCATGTCAGGAAGGGGCAGAAGGTATGGAGTAAAAGGTAAAGTAATAAAAAGGGCAAAAGCAGGAACTAAGTGTCACAAAACATCTTTGAAAGTTCTCTATCTGAATGCACGTAGCATTCGTAACAAAATAGATGAGTTAATGGCACAAATAACTACATATGGGTATGATCTTGTGGCCATTACAGAAACATGGCTGCAGGGTGACAATGCCTGGGAATTAAACATACCAGGTTATTTAACGATCAGGAAGGACAGGCAGGAAGGAAGGGGAGGTGGGGTGGCTATGTTAATAAAGGAAGGAATCACTGTAATACAGAGAAATGATATTGGGTCAAAAGATCAGGATAATGAAACAGTTTGGGTGGAGGTAAGGAATAATAAGGGGAGAAAAACACTAGTGGGCATAGTCTATAGGACTCCGAACAGTTGCAACTCTGTTGGACGGAGTAACAATCAGGAAATAGTTGAGACTTGTAATAAGGGAACATCTATAATTATGGGGGATTTTAACTATCATATTAATTGGACAAATCAAATTGGGCAGGGCTGCCTTGAGGATGAGTTCATTGAGTGTATTAGGGATGGGTTTCTTGAGCAGTATGTAACTGAACCGACCAGGGGGCAAGCAACCTTAGTTCTGGTCCTGTGTAACGAGACAGGATTAATTAAAAATGTCCTAGTAAAGGATCCCCTTGGAATGAGTGACCATAACATGGTTGAATTCCATATTCAATTAAAGGGTGAGAAGGTTGGATCTCAAACAAGCGTGCTAAGCTTGAATAAAGGAGACTATGAAGGTATGAGAGCGGAATTGAGTAGAGTGGATTGGGAAAATAGATTAAAGGGTAAGATGATACATGATCAATGGTGTACATTTAAGGAGTTATTTTACAACTTCCAAAAAATATACATTCCACTGAGAAGAAAAGGGTGTAAAAGAAAAGACAGCCATCCGTGGCTAAGTAAAGAAATTAAGGATAGTATTCGATTAAAAACAAGGGCATATAAGGTAGCCAAATCTAGTGGGAGGATAGAGGATTGGGAAAACTTTAAAAGACAGCAAAAAATAACAAAAAGATTGATTCAGAAAGGGAAGATAGATTATGAAAGTAAATTAGCAAAAAATATAAAAACAGATAGTAAGAGTTTTTATAGTTATATAAAAAGAAAAAGGGTGGCTAAAGTAAATGTTGGTCCCTTAGAAGATGAGACCGGGAAATTAATGGTGGGAAATATGGAGATGGCAAAAACACTGAATGAATATTTTACATCAGTCTTTACAGTAGAAGACACTAAGAATATCCCAACACTGGACAAACAGGGGGCTAAAGGGGGAAGGAGCTAAACACGATCAAAATCACTAAGGAAGTGGTACTCAGTAAACTAATGGGACTCAAGGCGGATAAATCACCTGGACCTGATGGCTTACATCCTAGGGTCTTGAGGGAAGTGGCGGTAGGGATTGTGGGTGCATTGGTAATAATTTTCCAAAACTCCCTGGACTCGGCAAAGGTCCCGGCAGACTGGAAAACTGCTAATGTAACACCCTTATTTAAAAAGGGCAGTAGACAGAAGGCTGGAAACTATAGACCGGTTAGCCTAACATCTGTGGTAGGTAAAATTTTGGAGTCCATTATTACGGAGACAGTAACAGGACATTTGGATAATCATAATTTAATAGGACAAAGTCAGCATGGTTTTATGAAGGGGAAGTCATGTCTGACAAATTTGCTGGAGTTCTTTGAGGAAGTAACGTATAGGGTGGATAAAGGGGAACCAGTGGACGTAGTGTATTTAGACGTCCAAAAGGCATTCGACAAGGTGCCACACAAAAGATTATTGCTTAAGATAAAAAATCACGGGATTGGGGGTAATATTCTGGCATGGATAGAGGATTGGCTATCTAACAGAAGGCAGAGAGTTGGGATAAATGGTTCATTCTCAGACTGGCAATCAGTAACTGGTGGTGTTCCGCAGGGGTCAGTGCTGGGTCCCCAACTCTTTACAATCTATATTAACGATTTGGAGGAGGGGACCGAGTGTAACATATCAAAGTTTGCAGATGACACTAAGAATGGAGGGAAAGTAATGAGTGAGGAGGACATAAAAAACCTGCAAGGGGACATCGACAGGCTAAGTAAGTGGGCAGAGATTTGGCAGATGGAATACAACACTGGAAAGTGTGAGATTATGCACTTTGGCAGGAAAAATCGTAGAGCAAGTTATTATCTTAATGGCAAGAAACTGGAAAGTACTGAAGTACAAAGGGATCTGGGGGTCCTGGTGCACAAAACTCAAAAGGTTAGTATGCAGGTGCAGCAAGTGATTAAGAAGGCCAATGGAATGTTGGCTTTCATTGCTAGGGGGATAGAATATAAAAATAGGGAGGTATTGCTTCAGCTGTACAAGGTGTTGGTGAGACCGCACCTGGAATACTGCGTACAGTTTTGGTGTCCACACTTAAGAAAGGACATACTTGCTCTCGAGTCAGTACAAAGAAGGTTCACTCAGTTAATCCCGGGGATGAGGGGATGGACATATGAGGAGAGATTGAGTAGATTGGGACTCTACTCATTGGAGTTCAGAAGAATGAGAGGCGATCTTATTGAAACATATAAGATTGTGAAGGGGTTGGATCGGGTGGATGCGGGGAAGATGTTCCCGATGATGGGTGAAACTAGAACTAGGGGGCATAGTCTTAGAATAAGGGGCTGCTCTTTCAAAACTGAGATGAGGAGGAACTACTTCACTCAGAGGGTGGTAGGTCCATGGAATATGCTGCCCCAAAAAGCTGTAGAAGCTACATCATTACATAAATTTAAAACAGAAATAGACAGTTTCCTAGAAGTAAAGGGAATTAAGGGTTACGGGGAGCGGGCAGGAATTTGGACATGAGTCTAGGTTCGGATCGGTCATGGCCCTGTGGGTAGCGGAGCGGGCCCTGGGGCCGTGTAGCCTGATCCTGCTCCTATTTTGTGTGTCTAATTCTGTTAGATTCAGGAGATGGTGCTGTGATAGTGGATTGGCGGTTAGGATCAGATCAGCCATGATCTTATTGAATGGCGGAGCAGGCTCGAGGGGCCGATTGGCCTACTCCTGCTCCTATTTCTTATGTTCTTATTCTGGGGGGGGCGCATGTGGCGGAACCACCAGAGGATTACGGACAATTGTATATAATTCCTTTTACAGCAATGTAGTACAGCTGGGGGCTGCACCTTTAATGTATCTGTTAACTGTACTAGGGCTTCTTTCCTGTACTCCGCGTGATGATGTCATGCCGCCCGTCACGTGATCTCTCAACAGCGGGAAGAACGTGATGACGCCATGACGTCAGAGCTCGGAACCTTCTAGCAGTAGAGCTCAGAACCTTCTAGCAGTTGAGCTCGGAACCTGCTAGCAGTTGAGCTCGGAACCTGCTAGCAGTTGAGCTCGGAACCTTCTAGCAGTTTCCAGAGAGGCTTTCAAGCAGACCAGACCTATTTGCATTGTATGCTATAGTTTCCTGTACAGCTTCGTTTGTGCATTAAATGTTATTGTTTTTGATTTTCTGAGTCGATCTCAATTCTTCGGCTAGGAACCCCAGTTCCTACATATTATTTGAACCAAAGCATGCTTTCTATTGCTGGTCGGATGCAAATATATTCTGTACTCTCCTACGGCGTGCAATACATGACTCTGTGTTATTGAGTGACAGAGTGAATAAAAAGAAAAGAAAACTAAGATAAGGAGGATACTATTTGGGAAACGGCAGCACACCTCCAAACTCAGCCACCGTCCCTCCTTCCGCAGACTCCAAGCCAAAAATGCAAAGGACTATATTCCTGAAATCTGGACAGCTCCTTCATGTTGGAAGGCCCATCGGTAAGTGTGATTGCAATCCTGATGGTTATTTTTCAGAAAGCACACAGAAAACATCCAGATGTTAGAAATTTTCAGAACATCGAGCTCCTTGGCCATTGCACACTGTTCCTTGTGTGAGGGATTCCAAAGCAGCATGCACGCAGTTTCTGGTGGCAGTGCTGGTTGTCCGCACATACCTTTCAATAATAATGTGCTACAGGGTACATTAGTTGTGCACAATGTGTAGAACAGAGGGAAATGTTCTCTCCTTTCTTTTTATACTACTTCCCTGAGTACTGCAGCTCATAAATAGGGGCTTATATGGTTTCATGGAATTTTGAATTCTGAGTCACAGAACTAAGGGAATGATATGTAATTGTTCTTTGGAAGGACCATGATGAGACAGATTTCCATATGTTTGCTTGAATTATTTCTGTGCAGTTTTTTAATCCTTAATAATAATGAGTTAAAATATCAAATAAAATGTAACTTTAGAGAGGAAGTAAGCAAGTGTTTTACCTTTTCATGTTGATAGTTTTCCTTTGAAAATATAAGTATAAATATTAGTAACAACATAATCATGAGTTTCATAAAGGGCGTAAAACATTGCATTATTAGCTGATCCATTCATTTTTCTGCTAATGATGACTGGTATGTGATGTCAGCACAACAGACATGAGTTATTTTTAGAAATAATTGAATATTTTGTAATTGACATAGGATTACCAATTGCATAATTACATGGCTGAATCATCATATTGTTCTCTGATTGCCCAAGCATAATATATTGGATTAACATTTTCTCTGTAATTCTTTTAATGCTAGTCAGTCTCCTGTCTCATTCCACACAGTAAGTTGGACAATATGGCTACTCTCTTACCTGCCTCTGCTGGTTTTGTATTGGTGTTTCTCTCCATGTCTCCCCCACTTCTGTCTCTTTCTCTTCTTTCCCCATAACTCTTCTTAGTTCTTCTTATCTCTGTCCTCTTTTTCTTCTTTGCTTTTGAGTGGAAGATGGTGGATGACTTGGTATGTTGAGGCAGGGAAAGAAGCCACCACCAGTTCCATTTGGGATGGAGGTTGTAGGGGAAATTTAGCCTTCAGAGGCTCCTTTATCCACCCTTCCCCCAGTCACATGCTTCTCCCTGATCCTGTCACCTTCCCACTAGCCAGTTCCTTTCCTACCACCCCCTCATTCCTAATACTATCTCTACCTCTTCCCTTTGGAACTACAGGAAACTCTTTGGTATCCGGCACTGACGGGATCGGGATGGTGCAGGTTGATTAAAAATTCCGGATGATGGAGAGGGTTATCTACCGAGGTTATTTTTTAACAAACTTAATAAAAAAATCAAGAAATGTGCAGTATACAGTAATTGGGTACTCACCTACAGAATGCTTGATTTAGTACGGTACTGCCAGTTGAGGATAATCCATAACTCTTTAATTACTTAAGAGTAAAACAAAACATATACGGTAAACGACTGTATACAGCGCGGGAGAGTCAGACTCCTGTTACTGAGGTGTTCAGATTTCCGACAGCGCCAAGAAGCCGAGTAGTGGCAGTTTGGAGAACTAACCCCACTGACTAACTCGGCCACCAAGGGAGACTCGGATTCGGCAACATTTCCGGTTATTGCGGTGTTGTTTTCACAGTATGAATTTTGCCGGTTAATAGAGAATTCCGGATATTTAGGTGCCGTTTAAATGAGAGTTTCCTGTAGTCATTCATACCCTGTATTCTTCCTCCTCTTTGCTCTGCTGTCACTTTCCTCACCCTTCACCCTCCATCCACTCTCTCTGACTCTCACCTGTTGCCACCAGGGCTGTGTGCCAAGAAGCCAGAGGCCACTCATACTCAGCCAGTTTCTCTCCTCCCCTGTCTTTCTTACCCTCACTTCTCATCTGTATCCCTCAAAGTTCTTTCAAAATTCAAATCATTTTGTTTTAAAATAGATCACATTAATATGAGTAAAGAAACTGCATGTTCTCATTTTCTCTCCATGTCTTCCTTTCTATCTCTGTCTCCTTCTCCATCTCCCTTTCCCTGATAAGTGTTATAAATTTGAATCTGTCAAACAGTTGTATGCAACTGAGCTTTGCTAACTGTCAACAAAACACAGGTAATCAATTGGGTTCAAAATTCTGAAGCTTTTTTGAAAATTAACAGTAAATGAAGAAAGGTAAACTCTAGCTATCACTCACCCTCTCTTGTCCTCTCTCTAGATAGTCCCTCCTTGCCCTTATCTTGGAAAGCAACACATTGATTGATGCATCCAAAAACCTGAGTGGGCTTCCCACTGCCGTTGTCTCCCTCCCCCCCCCCCCAGCCCCTCACAAGGAGTCTCCTCCTTCAGTCATTCTTATACTTATGGTTCCGACTCTCAGAAAAAACGTGCAGCTTTCAAAGCAGCAACACAGTATTGCCCTCCTTCCCAACATCAGTAAGCTATGGGAGTGATGCTACTGATACCAATCCAGCCCAGATAAATAATTAGGAACTTCCCAAGCAAAAGGTGATGTGTTTCCACTGGTCTCATAGGCTGGTGAAGTCCAGTCCATAAAGTCTTTAATAAATATAACTTTCTGTAAACAAACAAAAATTTACTCATGAAATACTGAAAGAGTTCATTGTTTAGACAGATTGCAGGTTTAGATAAAATAAATTCCTTAAGCCTCAAAAATAGTTCGGTAGGGATTTCTTTTTAACTAAGCATATACAAAAAAGCATTACTGAATAAAAGTGACTGATTAATTCTCTTAAAACTATCTCTTTGTATTCTTTTCTAAACATCAACTAAGAAACCGTGAAAACCGATGTTGCTGTTCAGATATATACTGCTTACAGCTGTCGTGCGTCAGGTGTTCATAACAGAAAAGTGCAATTTATTTCTCTTTATATTTCTGACTTTTTGCTGAAACTTTACTTT
This sequence comes from Somniosus microcephalus, assembly GCF_052327205.1. Classification (NCBI taxonomy): domain Eukaryota; kingdom Metazoa; phylum Chordata; class Chondrichthyes; order Squaliformes; family Somniosidae; genus Somniosus; species Somniosus microcephalus. The sequence goes on along the minus strand of NC_140996.1, from coordinate 43,828,149 downwards.
GCCAAACCACACTTTCCAAGGTCTTCCCAGTTACAACTACAGTACAAGTTACGTCTAACAAGGCTGGAAGTATGGGAATCCCTTTCGGCTGTTCTCTGTTGGTGACATGGATCCATGGGAAATTTGATATACTGGCTAGCTCTGGCAAGCAATGCCTTTGTGACCTACCTGGGCCATCTGTGCAGAGCCGATTGACTAATGTTACAGATGTCCTCAGAGGCAGTTGGAAATAACTCTGCTGCATAGTAGCTAGTGCAGCGGTGATCTTTACTGCAGTGCAGTATCAACTGTAAAAGTGAGCTGCAGATTGACTTCCAGCATACGGCATAATACACTTGCAAAGTGCAATCTCTGCAAGTTGTGCTATTGCATAAGGTGGAGTTAGGGGCACCTTGGTCTGTATACTAAGAAAAAAATATGTTTAGAGATGTTTTTATGACAGTTCCTGACTTCAGTCTCAGAAGCCAGCCCAACACAAATACAAAAACAAAGAGGTAGGTCCTGTTATTCACTGTCCAGCCTGTGCACCACCAGCTGCTGCCTTCTGTACTGATGGCTGCTCAGGCTTTCTGGTCTCTGGTGGGCCTTGAGGCTTGCCTGCTCTTTTTTCTCTATTCTGCCTTGGCCCTATCCTACTATTGTCCCACTCGCTTCACAGCCACCACAATATGCTTGGCTTCATTACTTGGCCCACCAAGATGTATGTTAGTGACAAAATAAAAAGTCCTAGTTGCAAAAATTATGTATAAAAGTTATAGAAATATGTTACTTTTGCTATGTCACCAAAATTATAGGGGTAGGGTAAAGTTCCTTGGGGTTTCTCTGCTCCGCAGGCATAACTTCAGCAAAAGTTTGGCACGTAAGCGCAGCTGCTGCCGAACTTACGGTGGCAGAGCAGGAAGCCCTGAGGAAATTCCCAGCTACAGTGCATTATAAAATTCATGGTTAAACACTAGGAATAAAGAAGCTCACCCTCAGTTCATAAGTTCAATTCACCTGTTTATAGTTCAGCTTTTGCTGCCAACAGCAGAAAGTCAGTAAACTTTCCCCTGAAAAAGAACACGACTGCTCGTATATACAAGTGTGCACGTTTGCAGCTGCAAATCTGCAAAGGTTTCCAAGTCTGAAAGAAAAAATTACAGAAAATTATTGGGACAAAATTAATGGGCCATGAGCTTCTGTTGGATAAGCAACAAACATATGGTTGTTGACATCCTTAACATCCATAAATTGCCCGCATGCTCATTGAATTAAATCTTTTCCTGTTGTAAGCAATTTTGCTGAATCAGTCGGCTCCTGGTCCTTCAGGTGTATAGTCAATTATACCTGAAACCTCAGGGAAACTTGAAATAGTGTTTTTTTTTTGTACCTTTGAATCACAGAGAAACAATTATAACGATTTGCTGAATTAACTAATACAGTTACAACCAGACTGACAATTAGCAATTGTGGCATCTGCCACATCAACACGAGAGGGCCTGCTACTGGGAGAATTGTACTAATTCCTGATATACTCTATCTGTAATTCAATACATTAATCTGCAGGTATTTGTTTTAAAGGGAGCAATATTATAATATTAGTGAAATAATAACACATCAAAATGTCTCAAAGTGAATTACTTTTGAATTGCAGTGGCTGTCACAAATGCCACAGAGTTGTCACACAATATAACGTTTCGAAAGAGAGATACCTACACAGTTGTTAGCATTTTTGTCATTTCTTCGAGCCCTGCTTTAGATAGCCTGGCCGCAGGGCACTCTGTATAGAGCTGTCCATTACATGCATCATAAAGCTCTGTAATGTTAGAATTGGACAGTGGATAGTGTGCAATCGAGTAGAGCTTATCCTTTAATCAGATGAAACTTTTGCATTGACTGTCAAGCAATGCAGGAAAACTGAAATTAGACTGAAACACAGGTAAATTACATCAAATAAAAGAGGCGAAGGAATACTAAATTAACTCGACTTTCAGATTTTTTTTTGCTGGAACTTCAACCAAAACAGGCAAGATTCAATATTCTATTTCTGCCGAATTCTGAACCATTCTGCAGCTTCTTTCTGATCACTGCCAAATCCAGGATTTTCTACCAGAAGTGATGATGGCCATTGAAAACATTATCCAGGATAAAATCACAGGCAGCGATAGCGAAATGGCAGAAATATTAAATCATTATTTTGCTTCAGCATTTACCAGGGAAACAGATCAGGTGGGCATGATATAGGAAGATGAAATTAGGAATGGTATAACCATATATAAAATAAAAAGAGGTGATATAGTAAATAAGCAAATTAAACTCAAAGAGGGTAAAACTCCTTGTCCAGATGGATTGCATCCATGCATTTTAAAATAATCTAGGAAAGAGATAGCGGAGACAATATAACACAAATTTAATAATTTGTTCGAAAAAGGTGTAGTACCTGAGGACAGATGGATAGCTAACATAATACCTATATTTAAGAAGGGAGATAGAACATATCCAGGGAACTATAGTCCAGTCAGCTTATCATCGGTGGTAGGAAAAACAATGGAATCCCTACTAAAGGAGAAAATAGAAAAACATTTAGAAACCAAAAATATAATAATGAATAGTCAGCATGGATTTCAAAAGGGAAAGTCTTGCTTGACCAACCTCATTGAATTCTTTGAAAAGTTAAGAGATAGAGTAGACCAGGGTAATGTAGTAGATCTAATGGGCTGAAAATTCAGTAGGGTTAGCGCCCATTTTGTGGCGCTAGAGGGCCTAGCGCCGCAATGATAGCTGTTTCTGAAATTCACTTCGGCGCTGCCATCGGCGTTAGCCGGTTGCGCTGCGCCGGCACCGATGACGTCATCGGTGTGCGCAGCGTCCCGGTTGCCGTGGCAACGCGCCCGAACGCCGAAATTCAGTTGCGGCCGCCTCGCCCGTGGCAGCCGCAACTAAGACTCTGGCAACCGAGTCTTACACAAGTTAGCGCCGGCGCATTAAGGTCGCGCGGCGGCCGGCCGCTTTCCCGCCGGCCGCCTGCCCGCACCTCCCTCCCCGGACTCCTCCACCACCCCCCCCGCGGAACAGATGCGTCTGGCCTGCAAGCCCAGCACTTGTCCGAGGTGCCGGGCTCATTTTTGAAAAAATCAAACGGCCAGCGATCGGGTGAAGGCAGCGCCTCCTTAACGGGAGGAGGAGGCCTGCACTTCCCCAGCCTGCCGCACCGCATCGGGTGCCGCAGCGCCGGATTAGCACCGCAATGCGGCACTCAGCGCCCATTGGGAGGCACTCACGCCCGCCAGTAGTGCCGGCAGCCGTCTGGGCGCGGCGCTACTGAATTTTTGGCGCGCGCAAGGGAATTAGCGCCGGCGCTAAATTTCCGGCGCTAAAGCCCTGGCGCGGCGTCAACTCAATTTCTAGGCCAATATATCTAGATTTCCAAAAGGCCTTCAATAATGTACCACATAATAGACTAATGAATAATGTCAGAGCATGCGGAGTCAGGGGACAAGTAGCAGAATGGTTAGCTAGCTGGTAGCAAGACAGAAAGCAGAGAGTATGGGTGAAGGGTTGCTATTCAGAGTGGCCAAAGGTGGGGAGTAGGGTCCCACAAGGATACGTGATGGGACCACGGCTGTTCACAATTTATATTAACAATTTAGACTTTGGAATCAGAAGCAAAATTTCTACATTTACGGACAACACCAAATTTGGAGGGCATGGGGATAGACAATACTGGGGAGGACTTCAACAAATTACAAGAAGACATTAACAAACTTGCAGAATGGGCATATAATTGGCAAATGAATTTCAACATAGATAATTGTGAAGTATTGCATTTTGCTAAGAAAAATAAGGAGGTTACATATTACTTGGAACATAAGAATCTAAATGGGGTAGAGGAGCAAAGGAATCTGGGGGTACAAATACACAAATCACTAAAAGTAGTGACACAGGTTAATAAGGCCATAAAAAAGCAAACCAAGCATTAAGGTTTATTTCCAGAGGGATAGAATGAAAAGTAATGTAAAATTTGTATTGAACCTTGGTTAGACCACACTTGGAGTACTGTGTACATTTCTGGTTTTCATATTATATAAAGGCACTGGAGAGGGTGCAAAAAAGATTTACAAGGATGGTACCAGAACTACGAGGTTATACCTATTGGGAAAGGATAAACAGGCTGGGTCTCTTTTCTCATGAAAAGAGGTGGTGACCTAATAGAGGTCTTTAAAATGATGAAAGGTTTTGATAGAGTAGACACACAGAGAGTTTTTCACTTGTGGGGAAGAGCAAAACTAGAGGCCATCAATATAAGATAGTCACCAAGAAATCAAATAGGGAATTCAGAAGAAGCTTCTGTACCCAGAGAGTGGTGAGAATGTGGAACTCGCTACCACAGGGAGTAGTTGAGGCAAATATTATAGATGCATTTAAGGGGAAGCTAGATAAGCATATGAGGGAGAAGGGAGTAGAGGGTTATGCTAATAGATTTAGATGAGGAAGGATGGGAGGAGGCTCGCATGGAATTTAAACACCAGCATGGATCAGTGGGGCTGAATGGCCTGTTTCTGTGCTGTATATTCTATGCAATTCTACGTAAATATGGGCAGGTATATAGTGGGCAGTAATGATGGACTTATGCTATGTTCCACTTTTTTTAATAATTACTGCCAAAGCAACACTGTATGCACTGAATTCCAACATGCTACTCACATCCAGTGTTATTATAGCAGGTGGAAGGGGATTTAACATTTAAAACCTCTCTCCACAGGAGTGCAATCAGGATGATTGACTGCACACCCTCATCCAGTGAATTTTAAATTTTTGTTTTAAGCTGGTCTTCTAATTCTGTCCTGCAGGCAGCTGGTCCTACTCCTCTATGCAGGTGGCCAGGACCTACAGTTGTCCTTTCCCCAACCACACCCGCTCCCCCCCACCACCCTGCCCCCACAACCACCCCACAAGGGGGACTCCTGGCGTTATCTTGCTGCCAAAGTGGAAAATGCTACCTATCAAGTCAAAAAGACAGTCACACCACATCAAACATTTGTATTAGTGTATAGTTCAGTTATTTGATGAAAGATTTGCTGCAATATTGGCCAAAACTTGGAACTGCAATAATGGCCAAAATAAAGCATGTTTAGCTATTTCCTAACACTGAGCCCAACTGTCCATTAGCTATCTGTGTGTCTATCCATCCATGGTGTTCTGTTCTAGGGCCGGTCCTTACACATGAAATTGTTGAGCCACTTGCTAAGGTAGAGTAGCAGCAGCTGTTTCCCATTGCCTTCCTCACTGTTTTGATCTTCGGGGTAGATTCTCCTAGGTGGGCTGAAACCAAGGCAAAAGAGCCACATCTACCCTTTATGATGGGGAGTGGGGGCAGGGGGTGGACAACTGACCCACTGGACATCAACCCAGTATTCTCGGTGGGGCCGTCTGCAGTCGGGCTCAAATCCACTCTTCTGATTCAGAGGCCGGAACACTACTGCTGAGCCAGTGGTCACTCCATTCAGGTACGAGTACCCTGCTAGCTGTCAACCTTGCATTTAGAAACCAGATTCTAGTCTCCACTTGCCAGGGCTGACTGAAGTGGGTCTCAAATCCTTCACCTTCCGACTCAGGTGGAAATGCTACCACTGGTCCAAAGGCTCACTACTTGTGGTTAAGATATTGAAACCCATATTTGTGAAAAGCCACTGGAAGTCTAATCTGAATTATCAAAAGTGTGAACAAAATGCAGTAAAAGTCACATCAGGAACACTGAATTTGATTTTAGGCATCCTAGCTTTAAAAGGATGTGAATGCATTAGAGAACTGAGGGAAGACCAAGAAGGATTATTGTGTGGCAGAACCACCAGGGGACTCTGATCTAATGTACATAATTATCTTTAACAAATTATTAGCTACAGAATGAATCTGTATCTTTGTTCATATTATTGCATGTACATAGCACGGTCCCTTTAAGAATGAGTCCAAACGCAATGACGTCATCACGTTGATCACGTGATCCTCCAGCAGCGGGAAAACGTGATGACATCATGAGGTCAGGCTGGGGAGTCGCCCTAGTCAGTCCTTGTGGAGCCAGCAAAGAGTACAGACCTGAAATGTAGTTCTCCTGTGTTTTCGTGTTAAACTCTGTTGAATAGTTTTAAACATTGTTTTTTTGATAGACTGACTCGACCTCAGTCCATTAGTTAGGAACTAACCATTCCTACAGTGGTGACCCCGAATTTTCGTGAACAATTTTCGTGGAAGAAGCGAAGCGAAATGAAACATGGAAGTGAACTCCGTGGCTTTGAAGCTCCCACAGTTTTGGGAATAACAGGCGGCCTCCTGGTTCGTACAAGCAGAAGCACAATTCGAAATCCGAAACATCATTACAGATCAGACCCGTTACTTTTACTTGGTCTCCGCACTCGACAGCTCCATGGCCTCACGGATCATCAGCCTGCTCGAAAACCCCCCGGTTGACAGCAAGTATAAAAATCTTAAAGCGCGGTTAATACAGGTCTTCGGGCTCACGAAGGCGGAGCTTGCCTGCCGACTGCTCGCTATGCCCGGGCTTGGCGACTCCAAGCCATCTGAGTTAATGAGCCAGATGCTCACGCTCCTTGGCTCCGAACCACAATGTTTCCTCTTTCGGGAGTTATTATGAGTCAACTACCCAGCAGGTTCAGGCTGCCCTCGCCAGATCGGAAGCCACAGATTGCGCAGCACTTGCTGCAGAAGCAGATATGATTTATGCGGTCATGCAGCAATTCTGCGCCGCCACAAGGCACCCCTCCCCCGCGAACGCCGCCCCGATGCCTCCATCCCCCAGCTTGTGCTTTTACCATGCCCGTTTCAGCGCGAAAGCCAGAAGCTGCCGCCCTCCCTGCAGTTTCGCGCCTGAAAAAAAACATCAACACCAGCAGCAACTCCAGAAAAGGAGAACCGAGTTTGAGGGACGTTCCGTGGCCGCGATGGCGATTGGCAATTCCGGGAAGCTCCTCTACATTACAGATTCCCTCTTGGGCCGGCGCTTTTTATGCAACACCGGGGCGCAGTGTAGCATCCTTCCGGCCTCAGCACTCGATATATTCAGTCTGGGAGGCACGGCCTCTCCCTCGAGGCTGCTAATGGCGGGGCCATTCGTACCTTTGGCAAACGGCGGGTCCAGGTGTGCTTCGGCGGGCAACAGTTTCAGTGGGACTCCATCACAGCCAAGGTTTCGCAACCCATCCTTGGCGCGGATTTCTTATGCGCCAACAGCTTCTTGGTGGATGTAAGAAATCGTCAATTGGTTAACGCGGCCACCTTCCACTTCATCCCTTGCTTACGCAGTTCTGCAACGTCGCACACTGTCTCCTGTGCGTTGCCCTCGCCGGACGAGTTCACTATTAGGTGAATTCCCGGAGCTGACCAGGCCCACTTTCTCCTCCTCGGCCACTAAGCATGGTGTCGAGCACCACATTACTACGACTGGCTCTCCAGTTTATGCATGAGCTCGGTGCCTGGAACCCGGCAAGCTCGCGGCTGTGAAGGCAGAGTTTGCCACGATGGAACGGCTGTGGATTATTCGCCGGTCAAATAGTCCCTGGTCCTCGCCTCTCCACATCGTCCCGAAGCCCGGTGGCGGATGGCAGTCATGCGGGGACTACCGACGCCTTAATGACGTCACTACTCCCGATCGGCACCCGATCCCGCATATCCAGGATTTCTCCACCCATTTGGCGGGAAACTCAATCTTCTCCAAGGTTGACCTCGTCCGCGGCTACCACCAGGTTCCCGTACACCCATAGGACGTCCAGCAAACTGCAGTCATCACTCCCTTTGGACTGTTCGAGTTTCTACAAATGCCATTTGGGCTCAAGAATGCTGCACAGGCTTTTCAGCGACTAATGGACTCGGTCCTGCGGGATCTTAGGTTTTTATTTGTCTACCTCGACGACATCCTGAAAGCCAGCTCTACCAAAGAGGAACACATCTGCCATCTACGCACGCTCTTTCGGCGCCTCAGCCAACATGGCCTCCTAATCAACCCGGCCAAGTGTCAGTTCGGCCTACAGCAGATTGACTTCTTGGGCCACCGCATTACTTCGGAGGGCGCAATTCTGCTGCAGTCAAAGGTCGAAACATTATGGCATTCCCAAGGTCACAGTCCACCAAGGCTCTTCAAGAATTCCTGGGCATGGTGAATTTCTACCACTGCTTTGTACTTAAGGCAGCACGACTCATGCAGCCCCTCTATGAGGCCCTCAAGGGCAAGGCTGGAAAGGATACAATAGCCTGGGCGGTCAAAATGGACAACGCTTTCGACAACACAAAAACAGCTCTAGCCAATGCAACTATGTTGGCGCACCCGCTGCCAGGTGCCGCCATCGCCCTTACCACTGACGCTTCCGACTATGCCATAGGTGCCATACAGGAACAGTGGGCCAACGGGACGTGGCAAACACTGGCGTTTTTCAGCCACCAACTCCGGCGCAATGAATGCAAATACAGCACTTTCGACCGGGAGTTGCTGGCGCAGTTCCTTTCTATCCGCCATTTCCGTTTTTTGTTAGAAGGACGTCCCTTCACTGCGTTTGTAGATCACAAACCACTGACCTTCGCCATGGCCAAGACCACCGAACCGTGGTCGGCACAACAGCAGCGACAGCTAACTCTCATTTCAGAATTCACGACAGACATCCAACACGTAGCTGGCAAGGACAACTTGGTAGCTGATTGCCTTTCTGGCACGACCATACGGGCGGTCCAGCTGGGCATCGATTATGCCCTCATGGCTACCGATCAGGCATCCGACCCTGAAACACAGGCATATCGCACCGACACCTCTAGACTCCAACCGGCCGATGTGCAATTCCACGCTGCAGGCACCTCGTTACTCTGCGATGTCTCCATGGGATATCCCCGCCTGATCGTTCCAGTTGCCTGGCACCGCAAAGTTTTTGACGCCATACATAGGCTTTCGCATCCTGGCATGAAGGCATCTCAAAAATTAATGTCGGCAAAGTTCGTCTGGAGAGGAATGCGTAAGGATATCCACGACTGGGCTAACACCTGCGTCATCTGTCAAAAGTCTAAGGTGCAACGCCACGTCAAGGCCCCATTGTCCATGTTCGCAGTACCAGAATGCCGATTCGACCATGTCAACGTGGACCTCGTCGGGCCGCTTCCACCGTCACAGGGGTTCATACACATCCTCACCATGGTTGATCGTACTACTAGATGGCCAGAGGCAGTTCCTTTGGCGTCTACTACGTCCGCTGATGTCGCCAGAGCATTCCTCTCCTCGTGGGTCACATGTTTCGGCGTTCCGGCGGACATATCTACAGACCGCGGTCCACAGTTCTCTTCCGAGCTCTGGAACGCTGTGGCCCAGGGTCTCGGCACCAAGCTTCACCGCACCATGGCCTATCACCCGCAGGCAAACGGTTTGTGCAAACGTTTCCACAGATCGTTAAAGGCATCGCTGAGGGCCAGCCTCCAAGGCACCAGATCAGTGGATAAGCCTCCGTGGGTCATGTTGGGTCTTCGCACGGCACCCAAAGAGGACCTGCAATCGTCCGCCGCGGAGCTCATGTACGGCCAGCCACTCCGCATACCGGGAGATTTCCTGCCGCTTCCACATGAGCCGTGGTCCGCAGCCGACCAACTCAGCAACCACCGGGAAACAGCCAAGGCTTTTGCGCCTATCCCAACTTCGCATCACGGCCTTCCATCTTCACACGTACCAGCGGAGCTAAAGAATTATGAATTTGTATTCATTCGTCATGATGCCCATAGGGATCCGCTCAAGGCCCCTTACACAGGCCCTTTTTGCATACTGGAGACAGGCGACAAGAATTTCTCTGTAGACATCGGTGGTAAACCCGACCACATATCCGTTGACCGTCTCAAACCAGCACACCTGGACATTGACCGGCCAGTAGAGACTGCACAGCCACCATGACATGGTCGACCTCCCACTGCATCCACGCCAGGCCGAAGGCTTCCATCCGCCAGCCCGCCCGCTGTTCAACAACGTCCACTCCAAGAATACAGGAGTCACTCTGACTGGCTTGTCAGACCTCCTAGTCGATTGACTTTCACTGTTAAAGACAATTCTGAGGGGGGGGGCGCATGTGGCAGAGCCACCAGGGGACTCTGATCTAATGTACATAATTATCTTTAACAAATTATTAGCTACAGAATGAATCTGTATCTTTGTTCATATTATTGCATGTACATAGCGCGGTCCCTTTAAAAATGAGACTAAATGCAATGACGTCATCACGTTGATCACGTGATCCTCCAGCGGCGGGAAAACGTGATGATGTCATGATGTCAGGCTGGGGAGCCGCCCTAGCCAGTCCTCGTGGAGCCAGCAAAGAGTACAGACCTGTAATGTAGTTCTCCTGTGTTTTCGTGTTAAACTCTGTTGAATAGTATTAAACATCGTTTGTTTGATAGATTGACTCGACATCAGTCCTTTAGTTAGGAATCTAGCCATTCCTACAATTGCAGGTTTTAAGGCAGTCAGAGTTGATTTTGTTTTTGTTTGAGAAAAGAAGACAGCAAGGGGGCATTTTAAAATGTTTAAGGGAATGGATAATACAAATGATAAGCAATTACTTAACATGAATTGTGTGCACAGAATTGAAGACAACCACCTCAGCTAGATCTCCAAGCTAAAGCAGTTAATGCTTTATTAATTAATAGGCTTGAAAAAGGTGAAAACGTATCTCCTTATGAATGTGACTGAAAATGATACTGAGCTACTGGGATAATGGGAAAGTTGAGGAAGGTTTTCTCATTTCAGTACTCCTGATGCATGTGTAAGGGGTGGCGCGTGAGCCCAGTCAGTTATGCCTCTGACCGCCCGTGAGCGATTACAATTGCTCCCACGCTCCTGAGATTCTCGACACCGGACTTAGGTACAGGTAGCGATACAGAAAAGACTCGAGTAGATAGGTGGTTTGGATGTAAGCAAAACTCAAGATTTTATTAAACAGAAAATTAACACAGTCTTATGAGAAGTTACCAGTATATGTATAATTACAGGCAAATACAAATAACTATACTTATACGGGGAATGGGGAACACACGGCACATCGAGGGAAAAAAACTATCTTAACAATCCCCTTATCCTTATCCCACCCCCTATACCTAACTAGATTAAGCTATGAGGGGCCAGAACTTATGCTCACCAATCAAAAGGGTCTGTTGGACTCAAAACAGTGGTGGGGTTCGGGGTTCACTCTTGGTGCTCTCCGGAGCCTGCCGTCATCACGTGGTCTCCAGGCGCTGCAAGGGCGTTGTCCAGGTTCAAGTACCCCAAAGTTAAAGTCTCTGCTTGGGTACTTTACCTTGCAGGGATGATTCCTCTTCTTCGGCTGACAATTTGAGTTTGTATGAAGATAGTCGCAGGTTGGCTGAGACTGAAGGCCCGATGAGTCGAAGCCTACCCTCAGTTCATCTCCTCAGTTCGTCTCCTCAGTTGGTCTTCCTCAGTTGGTCTTCCCTCCTCCCCTCATCACGTCCCGCATCGCCTGGCCTGGATTGTCCGTGTCCGCCCGATGCAGTGCCTGGCGATTTCTAGATGGAGTGGGAAAAGGCACGGGCAAAGGCCAGGGGGTAAGCACGGGACGGAGAAAGAGCAACAGCCACGAGGGCGAAGGGCAGAAGAGCCGAGCAGAGAGAGAGAGAGAGAGATTGCTACCCGGGGCCTTCAATTATACTCCTTTTGAAAACCCTTATCTGCGCGCCAAATCAGGTTAGTTCTTTGTCTTAATCTTGGCGGGCTATTTTAAATAATGGTAGCAATCTATACTGACTGTTTTTAGATGGCCGGTAATCGCATCTACCGGCCCGATAATTGACTTGTTTTGTCATGAATGTTCCTTGATGGGCCTGTCCAGCCTCGATGGCTTTCTTAATCTGTTGCCAATTATATATGTAAACTGATTGATGGCCTTAACTATAGGCCTAACTGGGTTTAGATTTGCCTCCAATTCGATCTAATACATAATTCAAAGTCCTGTCTGGTTTTAAAATACAAAGTCTCTCTTCACAGAAACTGCAGATTTGGTTTCAATTTCTCCACAAGCTGCCTGTGTTGCAGAGTCCAAGTTTTAAAGTCTCACAGGCTTTCTGCCACGAGGCACGGACACCATCTTGGGTACCCTTTTTGATTTAAAATGTCCACGCAGGGTCCCTTTATATTAATAATAACCTTTGGGGAAATGTAGAAATTTTGCAAATCTTACACATACCAGTTGTATATGTCGGGAGATTATACACCCCAGCCCTTGACTTTCTGCCCATAAAAATAGTAGAAAATCATTAGCTGGGGGTGTGCATTTTCCCAATATGTTCTTCACAGTATTAGACCATGGGGACTAACTCATAAAAGATAAATGATGTAGGATATAACATTAGGAAGAAATATCAGAATTTTGCTTGATTTACCTATTGATGCGGGCAGGAAGCTTTACAGATACTTTCTTCAGAAGATTAAATAGATTTGACAGCGCCCATGATAGAGTGGATTGTAAATGGAATGTAAAATGATTAGGCTTGCTGGGCCAAAATACCTTTTCTCATTCTATGCTATTTTATCTTCTAACCCAATCAGATCAGTCTGGTCCATAGAAGAAAAAATTACATCCCTTGCTAAAGCTTGATCTTAGGAAAGCTGTAGCTGGCATGGATGTTCAGATTCTTAGGCGGGATTCTCCTCTATGGGGTGAGCTTTCGGCCTCCCCATGTCCACCCAGCACCGAATCATTGCCTGGGTCGGAGCTCATTATGTACGTAAGGCATCGCCCCTGCGGGTTCTCATCATCACGAGGGAGCCCACCAGTGTAACAGGACAGCAGGGCAGAAGCACTCCTAAGGTCAGAAGGCAGGCTCCCACTGAAGACTTGGATTGAGACTGAGGCTTTTAGCAGCTAAGAGAAGGCAGCTATGAGGCCCTCTAACTCCACTGGCAGAATGCTCATCCTTTACTTCTGATTTCCGAGGCCTACCACCACCTTCCATATAGCAGCTCTGGGATGTGGTGGTAAGCGGGATGGAAAGGTGAAAAATTCCCCCCTCCATCCCCTCCACTCCCCGCCACCATTTGCTTGAAGTGGACAAGGAAGCAGTTTCAGTAGGAAATCCATTGCAGGAATGGATGTTCAGATTCTTGAGATGGTGTTCTCCTCTTTGGGAGTGGGGATTGGGCGGGTTGGAAAGACCACTCTCACCTCTGTATCCACACCAGCTCTGGCACACTTTCCTGTCTCAGAGATCATTACATATGCATGGCAGGAACCTGGCAGGTTTCTCACTGTCAAGTGGGAGACCACCAGGGTAACCAAGGAAACTCCACTGATGCTGTAGCAAGGATGCCACTACAGCACCAGAAATGGTGGTGAAGGATTTTAAAGGAGCTGAGGAGATCTGAGAATTTAAAGTTTTCCTTCAGCAGATAAGTCTCTGGGGCTCGCTGGAGGAGGCCGCTATAAAGTCCCCTTCTTCCATTGGGAAAATCTGGGCCATTACTGCCACTTCATGGTGCCTATCGCTATCTTCCACATGGTGGTCCTGGGAAGTGGCAGTGGGTGGGATGAGAAGAAATAAAATCTGCCAGGGAACTGGATCCTGCCCCTCTGCCATTATTTGCATGCAGCAGTTGAGGAAGGAGCAGCTTGTTGTGGTCCTCTGAAAGATTACTAAAAAACAAGCCATTATAAGTACATATAAACAGGATTGGGCAGTAGCTGGACAAATGATGTGTTATCTCCAGTTGTATGAAGGCCCAGTCATTAAAACTATTGAGAAAGATTGACCATGATGTTGTCCACCTACCCTTGCTCTATAAAGGTGTCCATCTTCATTCAGTTACAAATGTTCATAATTGTACATATGGACATTTGAAAATCTTCAAGAAGGCTTAACCCTACCTTTCACCAGTGTCAACTTCTGTGATCAACAGGTTATATTTTCTCACAGATGGAATATTTGTAGTCTGATTTGATAGGCTGCAAATTCTCCATGTTCTTAAGTTGTAGTCATCTTTATTTTTCCAGGCTTAGAACAGTCCAAAGCCATGCAAGCTAATGGACAGCCTGTCTTGCCAGGTTCTATACTCACACGTTTGAGAGATGTGGTTAGGTTTAACATCATCAACAAAATCATCAGTGCAGCAACATAAGAGTTGCTAGTTGCTAGCAAATTCTGCCTTTGATTTGGTTGCCTCTGGCAGCGTCCTGTGGTTATGCTATGTAAGATGGAGGAGAAGAGGAGGCAAATTTCTTCCATGCCATACAGAATTTATTTGCCAATTAAACTGGAAAATTTGAATCACCTGCATGGGGAAGGATAAAGTGGTGAAAAGGGAAAACTGTCCTTGGATCATAACTTTCCATCTTTTCAGGGTGAACTCCGAAGTAGAAAATGCAACTAATAACACTGCAAAATTGTTTTATGCCAAGATGATATTTTAGCACAGAGTTCTTTGCTTCAAGTTGATTTTATTTGGCCTCAGTTGGATTTCCTTCTCCCTGCAAAGTGCTGCTAATTTGTGTAATTCGCCTCATAAATTAATAAATGCTTTTTGAATAATTCTGAAACTGACAGCACCAGTGTGTCTAAAAGGAATAAATTGCCAGATGAAGTCACTATCAGCTCACTGGCGCAAGGTAATAAATAATTTACACAAACTGTTATGTGACAATTTATACAAGCTTTTTCCTTTGCCAGCTTCAGCAGCTAATATTTACAGCTTTTATAATATCCTGAAATCTATTGGGGTAATTTTCTAACCTTGTGCTGCCACAGGGGGAGCCTCACCCACCAGGAGCCTAGATCAGAAATTCAGGCACACACCACTCCAATTTTACAACTATTTAAATGGAAAACTATGTGCATTGCCAGCTCAAATTTCCAACATGCACTTCTGCCAGATGAGGCTTTGTACTGGCGTATGAATTCAGAAAATTACTTCTTATGTGTATCCTTCTGTCTTCCAATAATTTATCACTTGACAAACTGTGGCAAAAGTGAAACCTTTACCCAGTTTCATCTTTCCTTTTTGTGCTCCACTTCTGTCCTGAAGACACTGATTCACACGAGATGTGATTCCACTGGCAGACCCCTAGAATATTTCCTGAGAGACCATTCTGCACGAGTGAAGCTAGGTAATTGTGGTGATTATTCTTTATGTTTAGTAAGAAGTATTGTGATTGGTTGTTTGTTTCCTGCCTTGGGATATATGCTGTAATCTCATTGGTAGTTGATGTCATGTGATTTGTGGTGGCCATCTTAAATTCAGTTCTTTCCAGCTTTGGTTGGGACTGGGTGTGGAAAGATGTGCTACAGGATTTTAAAGTTAATAAAGCCTAGATTAGAAAGGCAAATCTACTCTTTATTTCAATTTATTAACTTTATGTCAGAATGGAGTGATATCTTCAACCAGAACGATTCAATGCTGACTCTAATTCTGCTGGAGTGGATGATAAATGGAAACACTGGTATTGTACATTTAAAAACTTTTTGGGCGTGTTGGATCAAGAGTCTCTAAATAAGCTGAATATGCTGATCAACTACATTGCTCCGGATGTGTATAAGTATATTTTGGACTGTAAAACTTACGAAGTGGCTATTTCTACATTGGAAAAGATTTTTGTTAAACCAAAGAATGAGGTATTTGCACGTCACCTTCTATCTGCCCGTAGGCAGCAGGTGGGAGAATCTTTGGATACTTATTTACAAGCACTTCGGTGCCTTAGTGTTAACTGTAATTATAAGGCCGTGATGGCTGAAGAATATAAGGAAGAATCGGTACGGGATGCTTTTATTAATGGATTACTGTCTAGATCAATTCATCAGCGGTTGTTAGAAAATAAGACTTTGGATCTTAAGAGTGCTTTTGAGCAAGCTTTTACATTGGATGTGGCTCAGAGAAGTTCGGATTCTTATGCTCTTTTTAATCGGCCTGTGACTGTGGTTTCGGCAGTTCCGGATGAAAAGGAATTATGTGGACTTAATAGGAGTGGTTTACTAGATTCTGAAACAGTTTCTACTTTGGTGGCTGTTGCCTCTAGGATTCAGAAGTGTTATTTTTGTGGGAACGTCCGGCACCCTCGTCTGAAGTGCGCTGCTCGGGAGGCTGTGTGTAGTAAATGCGGCAAGAGAGGTCATTACGCATGTGTGTGTAAATCATCAGGTTCAATTACCTCCTCTGTGACTATTCAGCCTTTAGATAGGGCGTTTATTGCATCAATTTCTGCTGCATTTGTTCATGGCCTAGACAAAGCTATAGTTACGGCCCAAGTTAATGGGTTGGAAGTGAAGGCCCTTATAGATACGGGCAGTACCGAGAGTTTTATAAGTCTTCAGTTTGCGAAGGAGAAGCATTTGAAAATTTCGCCTGTTACGTATCAGGTGTGTATGGCTCAGACGACTCTCACTTCACAAGTAGCTGGTTGTAGCCTTGTGAAATTGATTCTTCTAGGTAATACGTATACTGATATACGCCTATCTGTTTTGCCTAATCTCTGTGCGGATATTTTGATTGGTCATGATGTGCTTCAGTTACACGAGTCTCTCAGTTTTCATTTGGAGGGTCTAAGCCACCTTTATCTATTTGTGGATTAACCTCTTTATCCATTTCTCCATTATCACTTTTTTCCAATTTGATGCCAAATTGTAAGCCAATTGCTACCAAGTCAAGAAGGTATAGCAGTCAGGATAGAGAATTTATGAATTCTGAAGTTCAACGTCTCTTATTGGAAGGAATCATTGAACCTAATTGTTCGCCTTGGCGAGCACAGGTAGTTGTCACGACTAACGAGAGACATAAGAAACGAATGGTGATGGACTATTCCCAAACTATTAATAGGTATACTCAATTAGATGCGTACCCCTTGCCTAAGATTGATGAGCTTATCAACAAAGTATCTCAGTATACAGTTTTTAGCACTATTGACTTAAAGAGTGCTTATCATCAGATTCCTATTGTTAAGAAGGATCAACCATATACGGCCTTTGAGGCTGGCGGAAAGCTGTATCAGTTTTGCCGAATACCATTTGGTGTTTCTAATGGTGTTGCTTGTTTTCAACGGGCAATGGATGCTTTTATAAGTGATAACTCTCTCTCTGACACCTTTTCATACTTAGATGACATCACAGTGTGTGGCAAATCAAGGGTGGAGCATGATTCTAATTTTAAAAGATTCCTTCAAGCTGCGGAAAAAGTTGGTTTAACTTTTAATAAAGAGAAGTGTATCTTTTTGACCACTGAGGTAAATCTATTGGGGTATATTATCTCGGGAAACAAGATTAAACCAGATCCAGAACGCCTGCGACCATTGATTGATTTACCTTGTCCTACTAATTCTAAGGCTTTGCAACGAGTTGTTGGACTGTTTTCTTATTATTCTAATTGGATTGCAAATTTTTCACAGAAGATCCAGCCTCTTATTCGGGTTATGACATATCCTCTATCATGGGAGGCCAGGACGTGTTTTGATAATTTTAAAAAGGATATCCTTGGAGCAGTTGTGCATTCTATTGATGAGCAGGTTCCTTTTGTGATTGAGACGGACGCTTCTGATTTTGCAATTGGGGCTACTCTGAACCAAAATGGAAGACCTGTGGCCTTTTTCTCACGTACCTTGAACAATAGTGAAAAAAGGCATTCTTCAATAGAGAAAAAGGCGTATGCAATAGTAGAAGCACTGCGTAAATGGAGACATTATTTATCGAGGCGACATTTTATGTTGGTAACTGATCAAAAGTCTGTGTCCTTTATGTTTGATGTCAAACATTTTGGAAAGATTAAGAATGATAAAATAATGAGGTGGAGGATTGAGTTGGCATGTTACCATTTTGATATAGTTTATCGTCTGGGGAAGGATAATGTTGCTGCTGATGCGCTGTCGAGGGCTTATTGTTCTGTGATTCACGGAGATACGCTTATTAATCTTCACAATGCCTTATGCCATCCTGGGGTTACGAGGATGATACACTTCGTACGCAGTAAGAATTTGCCCTTTTCAGTTGAAGACGTCAAGCGGATGACTTCATCATGTTCTATCTGTGCTCGGTGTAAACCGAATTTCTTTAAGCCTCAACGAGCTCATCTTATAAAGGCTACTTCTCCTTTTGAACGTTTGAGCGTCGATTTTAAGGGGCCTCTTCCTTCAACTACTCAAAACCGATATATATTTACTGTTGTGGATGAGTTTTCAAGGTTCCCTTTTGCTTTTCCTTGCACAGATGTATCAGCTGCTACAGTTATCAAATGTCTGACTCAACTTTTTGTCATCTTTGGGGTGCCTGCGTATATCCATTCGGATCAGGGAAGTTCTTTTATGTCTTCCCAGTTGAAGGAATACCTTCAGAGTCGGGGAATTTCTACTAGTAGAACTGCCCCGTATAATCCCCAGGGTAATGGACAGTGCGAACGATACAATGGGGTGATCTGGAAGGCAGTTATGTTGGCTTTGACATCCCGGAACCTTAAGAATACACAGTGGGAAATGGTACTGCCTGATGCCCTGCATTCCATTAGATCATTGCTTTCAACGGCTACTAATGTGACCCCCCATGAAAGGCTCCTTAACTATCCACGGAGATCTACTATGGGATATTCGGTACCTTCATGGCTTACTATGCAGGGACCTGTGCTGCTTTGACGCCATGTTAGATTGTCAAAATATGATCCTTTAGTGGAGGAGGTGGAGCTGTTGGAGGCAAATTCCCAATATGCTCATATTCGATTCCAAGATGGGAAAGAAAGTACCATTTCAATTAAAGACTTGGCTCCTTTTGGTGGCCAGCCTTCTTCTGAGGATATTAACAATAGTTATGATTCAGATAATGTGGATGCTGTTACAGATACTACGAATATTTCCAATCCGATTGCAGATAATTATACTTCTATTAGTCAGCCCTCGATGGATGTTTATGACCGTCCCAGTTTACCTTCTGATGGGATTTCTAATCCGGAAACCGTTGAAAATCGGGATATGGATAGCCTTCCTGCAGAAGATACTTCTGTGTCTCCTGGTGTGGGAGGGCAAGGAATTTCACCAAGGTTAAGAAGGTCGACACGAACAAGATATCCGGTCGACCGATTGAAAATGGACTTTTAAATTGATAGTAATGTTTTAAAATTGTTGAAATATTATATTATATTGTTTTAGTTGAGAGATACTTAATACTTATGTGCAATGTTACTATTTGTTGTTGTTCACTTAGTATTGTGTCATGTTGAATAGTTTTATTTTGTCTGTGCATAGTTTTAGTTGTAAATAATTAATTATAAATTGTAAAGGTTATATAGGTTGGAGTATATTTTAAAAGGAGGGGTGAATGTGGTGATTATTCTTTATGTTTAGTAAGAAGTATTGTGATTGGTTGTTTGTTTCCTGCCTTGGGATATATGCTGTAATCTCATTGGTAGTTGATGTCATGTGATTTGTGGTGGCCATCTTAAATTCAGTTCTTTCCAGCTTTGGTTGGGACTGGGTGTGGAAAGATGTGCTACAGGATTTTAAAGTTAATAAAGCCTAGATTAGAAAGGCAAATCTATTCTTTATTTCAGTAATGAACACTGGCAAATGAGCTCATTGGGGCAGACATTGCAGCCAAACCTAAACCTTTCCTCATTTAACGTCCACGCACACTAGTAAACTTTTTAGCAGGGGGTACTGGATAGCATCAGGAGAGGGATTCCTGGCTAATTTCTTTGTTAAGTTAGAGGACAGAGGAATGTCATAGGAACAGAGGAACGGCAGTAGGCCATTCACCACTTCGAGCCTGTTCCACCAGTCAACTAGATCATACCTGATCTGGACCTTAACTCCATTTACCCGCCTTGGTTCCGTGTCCCTTGATACCCTTGCCTAACAAAAATGACAAATGTGCTAAGCATTCATCAGCAGCAGTCATCTCCAGTATTTAATGTAAAACCTTCTTGGTCTGTGTGGGCCAGCCTCTGTACCATACTAAATGGTGCATTTATCCAGTGAACCATTTATGTAAACAACTCAACTCATTTTTATTTATTTCTTTTCAATCCCTTTGTGCAATGAGCCATTCAGAAAGGTATGTGACCTGTTTCTTACTATTCAGTTGGTTGGCAGGAGCTATGCAAAAAAATTGTACCTCGCAGCTTACACTTGACGCCTCCTCCTGCAGGGACATTGCAAGAGTAAACGTGTGCTGCAATTAAACTTTTATCTTTTGTTTAACTAAGGATGAGAGGAAAGATTTTACAATTATAAAGTAAAATGTGAAAATGTTATTACATTTAGAATGGATATGCTTGTTATCTAATAGTTAACTAAACACAACGGGTTAAATTTACTACAACAAATCTTCTGCCTAGCGTCAGCTTGTCTTTGAATCACAAGCTTATGGGTAGAAAGCCCTACTGCAAGACTTGATGCATCTAAGACTGGCAATTCTGAATGCTACATTGCTGGAGGTGCTGTCTTTCAGATGAAATGTTAACCTGAAGCCCTGTCTGTCTGTTCAGTTGGATATAAAAGATTGCATGGAACTATTTGAAGAAGAGCAAGGACTTTCTCCTGGTGTCCTAGTCGACATTTACTCCTTAACCTTGGTGTATGTTTATAGGATGGTGCATTTGCCTACATAACAATGATGACTGCACTTCAAAAGCAATTAATAGGTTGAAGAGTGCTTTGGGACATCCTGAAGATATGAAAGATGCAATATAAATGCAAATTCTTCCTTTTTTAATTTTAGATGATTTATTGATGTCCTGCAAAAATGAACGCTACTTAGCATAAAGTTTTCTTTTTTTTCTGTTCATTTCTGATTCAATCGAAGATTGCTCTCCTATCTTTCATACCTTCTCCAAGCTATGTTCTTTTAAATTAAAGGTCAGCAAGAAGACCAAAGGCAAAATCGTTGCTGATGTTGGAATCACTGACATGGAGATTTAGATCTATGAGCTGCAACAACACAAAGAACAATCACATCACGATAAGATAACAAGACTTAACAACATGACTACATGCAAATCTAAACCAAAAATCAAAATCATCTGAAATTTCTTCAGCTTGATCTAGCTGAACATTGCTCAGGTCACAAACAGCTAAGGTTGACTTAGTTACTTTGACTTTAACTCCTAAAGCTTGAGTTTACATATCCAGGCACCTCTCAAGGGGATGCTGATGTGTACACTACTTCAGCAGAACCTCCTTCTGTTTTGATGCATTTTTACATATAACTGGTTGCTTAATCATATCAATGATGTAACCAAGTTAATCTTAAGATTTAGAAAGAAAGACTTGCATTTATATAGAACCTTTCACAACCACCGGACGTCCCAAAGCATTTTACAGCCAATTAAGTACTTTTTGAAGTGTACTCACTGTTGTAATGTAGGAAATGTGGCAGCTAATCTGCACACAGCAAACTCCCACAAATAGCAACGTGATAACGCCCAGATAATCTGATTTAGTGATGTTGATTGAGGGATAAATTTTTTTTTTGGCCAGGACACCGGGGATAATTCCCTGCTCTTCTTCTATGAACCCACATCCTTCTGACCCAGAGGCAAGAGTGCTACCCACTGAGCCACTGGCTGACACGACATTATTAGGAATTTTAATTGGCTTACAAAATAGCCTCAGAAAACACTAGTCAACTGTGGTGATTATTCCTTGTTTAGTAAAAGTATTGTGATTGGTTGTTTGTTAACTGCCGTGGGATATATGTTGTAATCTCATTGGTAGTTGATGATCACATGATGTGTTTGGCCGCATTAAATTCAGTTCTTTTCCAGCTTTGGTTGGGACTGGATGTGGGAAGATGTGCTGCAGATTTTAAAGTTAATAAAGCCTAGCTTTGGAAGGCAAATCTATTCTTTATTTCATCAACGAAACAAGAACCTTTTTTGGAACTGGCTCCCACCTCCAATTTGGACAGGGGAAGAAAGAAAGAGGGTATGTTAAAGGTTTTTAATTTGTTTTTATGAAGTTAGAAACATGTTAGAATAGATACAGAATAAAGTTAGTTTAGATGAAAGGAAAGGGAAAGTTATAGTTTAAAGAGCAAAAGTTAGAGAGAGAACGGAAAGAAAAGAGAATAGGACCTCAAAGGTAGTAATCTCAGGATTGCTGCCAGTGCCACGTGCTAGTCAGAGTAGAAATAGAAGGATATTTCAGATGAATACGTGGCTAGAGGAATGGTGCAAGGGGGAGGGATTCAAATTCCTGGGACATTGGAACCGGTTCTGGGGGAGGTGTGACCAGTACAAAATGGATGGTTTGCACCTGGGCAGGGCTGGGACCAATGTCCTAGGGCGAGTGTTTGCTAGTGCTCTGGGGGAGGGTTTAAACTAAAATGGCAGGGGGTTGAGAACCTGAGCAGGGAGACAGAGGAAAGGGAAACAAGGATAAAAGTAAAAGACAGGAAGGAGAAAAACAAAAGTGGCAGACAGAGAAATCAAGGTTTTAAATCAAACATGGCCACAGTAAATAATAATTCTAAAAGATCTAAGAGTGTTATGAAGGCTTTGTGTCTTAATGCAAGGAGCATTCGGAATAAGGTGGAAGAATTAGCTGTGCAAATAGAGGTAAACGAATATGATATGATTGGGATTATGGAAACATGGCTCCAGGGTGGCCAAGGCTGGGAACTCAACATCCAGGGGTATTCAATATTCAGGAAAGATAGGCAAAAAGGAAAAGGAGGTGGGGTAGCATTGCTGGTTAAAGAGGGGATTAACATAATTGTAGCGAAGGATATTAGCTCTGATGATGTGTAATCTGTATGGGTAGAACTGAGAAATACTGAGGGGTAGAAAACGTTAGTGGAAGTGGTATATAGACCTCCAAACAGTAATGCGGAGGTCAGGGATGGCATTAAAAGGGAAATTAGAGAAGCGTGCATTAAGGGCACAGCATTTATCATGGGTGACTTTAATCTACATATAGATTGGGCTAACCAAATTAGTAACAATACCGTGGAGGAGGAATTCCCGGAGTGTATACGGGATGGTTTCCTGGACCAATATGTTGAGGAACCAACTAGAGATCAGGCCATCTTAGACTGGGTATTATGTAATGAGAAAGGATTAATTAGCAATCTTGTTGTGCGAGGCCCCTTGGGTCAGAGCGATCTTAATATGATAGAATTCTTCATTAAGATGGAAAGTGAAGTAGTTGACTCAGAGACTTGGGTCCTGAATTTAAATAAAGGAAACTACGATGGTATGAGGCGCGAGTTCGGTAGGATTGATTGGGGAATGTCACTCAAAGGGTTGATGGTGGATATGCAATGGCAAGCATTCAAAGATCGCATGCATGATCTACAGAATTTGTTCATCCCAGTTTGACATAAAAATAAAACAAAAAAGGTGACTCAACCGTGGCTAACAAGGGAAATTAGGGATAGCATAAGATCCAAGGAGAGGACATATAAATTGGCCAGAATAAGCAGTAAACCTGAGGATTGGGAGCAGCTTAGGATTCAACAAAGGAGGCCAAAGGGATTAATTAAGAGGAGGAAAATAGGTTATGAGAGTAAGCTTGCAGGGAACATAAAAACTGACTGTAAAAGCTTTTATAGATATGTGAAGAGAAAAAGATTGGTGAAGGCAAGTGTAGGTCCCTTGCAGTCAGAATCAGGGGAATTTATAATGGGGAACAAAGAAATGGCAGGCCAATTAAATATATACTTTGGTTCCATCTTCAAAAAGGAGGACACAAATAACCTCCCAGAGATGTCGGGGAACATAGGGTCTAATGAAAGGGAGGAACTGATAGAAATCAGTATTTGTAGGGAAATGGTGTTAGAGAAATTGACGGGATTAAAGGCCGAAAAATCCCCAGGGCCTGATCATCTACATTCTAGGTTAGTTGGGAAGTGGCCCTAGAAATAGTGGATGCATTGCTGGTCATCTTCCAAATTTCGATAGACTCTGGAACAGTACCCATGGATGGGTGGGTAGCTAATGTTACCCCACTGTTCAAAAAAGGTGGTAGAGAGAAAACTGGGAGTTACAGACCGGTAAGCGTGACATTGGTAGTGGGGAAAATGCTGGAGTCCATTATAAAAGTTGTAATAGCAGGGCACTTGGAAAAAAGTGACCGGATCGGACAAAGTCAACATGGATTTACAAAAGGTAAATCGTGCTTGACTAATCTACTCGAATTTTTTGAGGACGTAACTGGTAAAATAGATAAGGGAGAACCAGTGGATGTGGTGTATTTGGACTTTCAAAAGGATTTCGAGATAAGAGATTAGCATGTAAAGTTAAGGCACATGGGATTGGTGGCAAGGTATTAACTTAGATAGAGAACTGGTTGGCAGACAGAAAGCAAAGAGTTGGAATAAATGGCTCTTTTTCTGAGTGGCAGGCAGTGACTAGTGGGGTACCGCAGGGGTCGGTCCTTGGACCCCAGCTATTCACAATATATATTAATGATCTGGGCGAGTGAACTAGATAAAATATCTCCAAATTTGCAGATGACACAAAGCTGGGTGGGCATGTGTGCTGTGAGGAGGATGCCGAAAAACTCCAGTATGAATTGGGCAGGTTGGGCGATTGTGCAGAAGCATGGCAGATGCAATATAATGTGGATAAATGCGAGGTTATCCACTTTGGTGTCAAAAACAAGAAGGCAGATTATTATCTGAATGGCAATAGATTGGGAGAAGGGGAAGTGTAATGAGACCTGGGTGTCCTTGTGCACCAGTCGCTGAAGGTAATCAAGCAGGTGCAGCAGGTGGTTAAGAAGGCAAATGGTACTTTGACTACAGGAACAAGGATGTCTTGCTGCAGTTGTACAGGGCCTTGGTGAGACCACATCTTGAGTATTGTGTGCAGTTTTGGTCGCCTTATCAGAGGAAGGATGTGCTTGCCATGGAAGGAGTGCAGCGAAGATTCACCAGGCTGATACCTGGGATGGCAGGAATGACGTATGAGGAGAGATTGGGTCAATTTTGCTTGTACTCGCTGGAGTTTAGAAGAATGAGAGGGGATCTCATTGAAATTATAAAATTCTAACAGGACTAGACAGACTAAATGCAGGAAGGATGTTCCCGATGGTCAGGGAGTCCAGAACCAGGGGTCACAGTCTAAGGATAAGGGGTAAGCCATTTAGGACAGAGATGAGGAGGAATTTCTTCACCCAGAGATTGGGGAACCTGTGGAATTCTCTACCACAGAAGGCAGCAGAGGCCAATTCATTAAATATATTCAAGAAGGAGTTGGATATATTTCTTCAGGCTAAAGGGATCAAGGGATATGGGGAGAAAGCAGGGACAGGGTACTGAATTTGGATGATCAGCCATGATCGCATTGAATGGCGGAGCAGGCTCAAGGGGCTGAATGGCCTACTCCTGCTCCTATCTTCTATGTTTCTATGTAGGAGGGAGAAAGGGATAGAAGGTCAAGTATTTGTCTCCATTTTTTATTTAAATTTGCATTTTTGGTGTTTATTTTTCATTTAATGTTGCTGCAATAATAACACTCCTTACACTTGAGCAGCTTTCTTACTATAATATCAGCATCAAATTGCATAAGTTAAAAATGTAGGCAATTGGCTAGTTCAGGGAAAGAACCATTTCCCTACAACTGCCGGCCAGCTAAGATTTAGCAATCAAACTAAAATAAGATACTTTGCTTTATAATAATATATCACAGCAAATGCTAAAACAACCACATTACGTACATAACTCAATAACATGAGGTTAGTTTGTGACATGCACAACTCACTATAATCTGAATACACATTACATAGTATTATGTCGATGTGGATGTGAATGTTGATTTTTCCAGTGATGAAGTTACAATTAAAATTTCAAGAATTAATGTGGTTCTAGGTGTGTGTCTTAAGGCAGAGCGTGCAGGGTACAAAGAATCCGGATTTCTACATTCATATCTTCACAGAGGATTTATCTAAATCATGACAAGCAATGACACTTATGTCAAAGAATCCACTCAAGTATGAAGCAGATTCAAATGAAGTGAGGGTGTGATATTGGGTAGCACTGGAAAGACTACAACCCAGAGCAAAATACACCTGCAAAGCAATGTTGAGAAGTTGTCAAATGTATTTGCAGATTCTTTACAAGATCACCCCGCAAAGCACACATGTCGTTTGATGTGCCATCTGTAAAGGCATAGATCAGCCAAATGAATCACGAGCTTTCATCTTAGGCAAACCATCACACATGCAGAGATAAAGGGAGACAGGGAGTTCACCGAGGAATCTGGGCACAAAAAATATGCTGGAGGAGATGGTAGAAGCTAAAGCCTGAATGGCATCAGTCTTTGCTTCCATCGAAGCAGTGAAAGCTTTCACCAGAGTCTATAAGGGACCCGTTGCAATGTGCGTAGAGGTGACCACATGCTCCATGGTTAACTGTACTATTTTGCTGCCATGTGTGATGACTGCACACAAGTTGGAGCTGGACTCCTCCATACTGTATGTCATTGTGCACAGGCTCGCTAGCAGGCAAATCAATGCTCTGAGCAGTTGGTGGTGCACAGTCATTAGACTTCTTCTATGGGTGAGATACTGGAGGTCTTCATCTGTGTTCTCTACAGCAGAACTAGAACATGAGCTGGTCCTCTGGTGAGTTGGTTCCTGGGCCTCCTGCCCTTGCTCCACAATTGTGCTCTATGAATTTCCCAGTGCAGATCCCTCTAATTGACCCTCGGGTGCCAGTTTCTGAGCTGCTGCTTACAAGGTCAATCTCAAGTGAAAGTGTGTATTCAAGAGAAATGTGCTGTTCTTCCTCTACTCTGACTGGGCCTGTGATTTGTGATGGACCTAGAAAGAGAAGCGAGTGAAAAGGGATAACCGTTAGTGGCAAGGGGTAACAGAAAGAGATGAGTGGCAGCTCAAAGCAGCACTCGGATGTCATGCAAAGTGTATGGCTGAAATTTTCTGGGGGGTCAGCAGGCGGGATTGGTGGCGTGCTGGGTGGGCAATTTGATATTTTTGACAGCGGGTTGGAAACCTGCTGTCAACTCCCTCCCACGCGCCTTTCACGAAGTCGGATCTGTCAGCGCTGAGCAGACCCGACAGGCAGTGGGGGGCGACCCAATTTAGGTAATTAGTGGCTTGGTTAGAGCCACTTAAGAATGATTTTCAGTTTACCTTTAGCATTTGACAGCTTGTTCACGGGGTCCACGCTGGTCGTGGACCATATCTGTCAGGCTGAGGCAGGAGTTCAGTGCCCATTGAATCAGCTGATGAGTTGACAACTTCAAATGTAAAGTAAAGGCTCCCACCTAACAGAGATATCTTCCCTCAGCCACAAGCTTTTCCTCACTGCATTTCCACAACAGATTCAGCAGGCTGCAAGTCTTTACACAAGTCTCCATCCAGTCTGACCTCATTACCTCTCTCACCATTAACAGATCTATTCTGTCATCTCTACTTCACCTACCATCTATTCCATCAACATGGGTGGCCTTGAAACTCTCTCACCTTGGTCCTCAGAATCCCACCACGATCAGCCCTAACACCAGCAGCACCAGGCACACCAGCAGCACCAACAACACCAATCTTCTCCGCAATCAACTGATGCTGCACAAGACAGAAGGCATCAGCATCCAACCACATTGCTGCCTCGGAGGCCAGGGATAGCCTCACCATGGCCAGATTTATTTCACTTGATGCTGTACACCCTGCCTGCCACATGATGTGCCAGGTTGGCACCACCCCACACCAACACCATAAAGCAGGCTTCAATGCCCAAGCCATTCCTTTCACACTCATCATGATTGCGGGGTGGGGGGGGCGGTGGCGAGGGTATCATTATGTCTCACCATTCATTGCAACTTACTAAGCCACTTCCAAAGGTGCACAGAAAACTGTCCAAGAACACAAAGTGTTGAAAATAAAGATTTCAATGTTTGACAGCACATTAACAGAAACTTTACATGAACATTGCATAAAACACCCAAGTGCCTACCCTTGTGTGTTGTTAGTTGGTATGACTGGACATGGATGAGGGTGAGTGTGAAGGGTGGCTACTGAGATGAGCAAGTGCTAATGTAGATAGCGAGGGATGGGTGCAGGTGCAAGGTAAGTTGGTGTGAGTAAGGATGTGCAGGAGTAGGGTAGAGAAGGGTGTAGGGGTTCGCAAAGTCCCCTCACCCCCGAAGATCGGGAAATATTAATCCACATCATGGACAAAGACTTTGTGTGATTTAAATTGTCTCTGGGTTGGACAATGTTTTAAAACATGCCCAGAACCGCAAAAGGCTGCGTTAAGGAGCCCGTGAGCTAAACAGCACTTGGGCAACACCGGAATCAAAGAACTTTGTAAAAAATCGCACACCTTAAGACAGTACATTTTTATTAAAAATTGTACCCTTGAGTTTGGTAAATTGCCCAGGGATAAAAATGGCCGTCAGAAAAGCATGGCCAAGGACAAAGGGCTTGGAAGCAGCTCGTGTATGTCTGTAAAAAGGGAGAGGATCAAAGTTGGCAGTCAAATTCTGTTAATCAAAAGGGGAGTTTCCCCCTCCCTCCAGAGACAATCGATGTTTATTTACAAGAATGTTTGCACAAGGGATTAAAACCACTTGACTGCGGTTTCAATGACCACAAGAGAATGGGTTTCTGTTTACATAATAATCCAACTCCATTCAAAACCCATCACACACAATGAGGCACACCTAAACTACGGAAGAGACTTTTTAGACTAAGAAAAGGGTGAGATGAGGGTGCGGGAGGAGGTTATAGAGGCCAAGAATCGGGAGTCAGAGTTTGGAAAATGCCAGGCGGAGGTAGAACGCCTCATAAGAGAGGTGAATGAGGCCAGAGATAGTGGGATGAGGGTGCGGGAAGAAAATGCACGCCTCACACTAGAGGTCACGAAATGCCAGGCAGAGATAGAGCGCCTTGTGCCGGAAGTCACAGAGGCTAGGGACAGTGAGATGAGGCTACAGGAGGAAAACGCACACCTCACCCAAGAAGCTAGTGAGGGCAAAAGCCACGCGAGGCACAAGATAGAGTTCCTAATGTGCCAAATTACAGTAGCGAAGAATAATGAGATGAGACTGCGGGAAGAGAATGCCCGCCTCACCTTAGAAGTAACAGAGCAGGAGGAAATGGTTAGGGAGGTAAAGGCAGCTTATAAGCTGGCCTGCGACCAAAGGTTTAGTGGAGCAGATCATACCCCATGTAACAGAAAGATAGAGAGTTTGGGTATGGAGTTATTAAGGACTAAAGGGATGGTATGACTCGTAAGCCCGAAGGGAAGTCCGTCGGACAGTACCAGCTGCCCAAACCAAACTGCCCCACAGGCAGCACCCAGAACAGAGCTGGCCAGGGAATTAGAGATCCCAAGACCGCAGCCCACAGTTCCGAGTTTTGAGGAGTTCTGGCAGCAAGAAGGGATGGACAATGGGGTGGTAGGAGAACGCCAGCAGGTCCCACTAGGCAGGCAGGGACCAGGACCAGTGTACCCCCTCCGACAACGGAGGTACGGTCCGCCCGTGAATGATAATGACCCAGGGGCTGTTCAGCATACCTATCTGGTACCCTATGATACCCAACAGCTCAGAGGCCTGGTGAAACATATTCCCCTGCTCTCCGAAAAGGGAGACCGCTCAGTGCACTTCCAAGGGATAGAACAGGCAGCCTGTGTTAACGGCTGTGATGACGAAGAGAAAGCCAAAATGTTGCTTTTCTCTGTAGAGAGTAAGCTCCATCAGACCCTTTCAGATGAGGCTAAGAGAGGGCAGACGGGTTTTGAGGACCTAAAGGAGGAAATACTGGAAGCCATGGGTGTGAACGACAGCAGTCCGTTTGATCGCATAGGGAAAACACTGCAGAAGTAAGGGGAGACCCCACAGGCATTTGCAGACAGGCTGTGGCCAGTCTGCAACAGCGCGTGTACAGGGGGACAAAATAGGGCACACCTGAACCCGCAGCAGCGGACCCAATGGCTTTGTTGCCTGGTGTCCAATTGCCTGCCCCAGATAAAAGCAAAGGCTGATACTTGGTTTGACCACCGAGACCCCCTAGCAACAGAAGAGACTGTAATCTGGCAGCTCACGGTAGCATAGAGAAACAGTAGGAATAGTGGGACCCCCAGCAAAAGGGTAAAGTCCACGAGGTTAAACCTGGGGCCCAATACAAGAAAGAGTGACGCCAGGAGGGGAGCCGTACCTCCCAGAACAAGGTCACTTGTTACAGGTGCGGGGAGGATGGCCACTGGCGCAGGGATTGTAAAAAGCCTGGGAGAGACGATAAAGCCAGGGCCCCCGCAGCCCCAACTCAGAAGGCAGAGACAGAAACTCCTCCCGATACAGTCGAGTCCGTCATGGAGTCGATAAAATCTTTCCTCAGGGCCAATCAAGGAAAGGTAGCAGCCATCAGTGGTGCTGCAGCCCCCTCGCCCACCTCAGCCTCCCCACAATGACTGGAGCCCGCGCAGCCTGTCCATCTGTGTAATCTCCGGTACGATGAATGGAAGAGACCGCTCATACAGATGGAGGTAGAGAATGTTACAGGGATGTATCTATTGGATACGGGGGCATCATGCACCGTGATCCATACACATAATCCCACCACCTCACCTCTGTCTGACGGGGTTCCATACATACTCTCGGGATTCACTGGTCAGGAGCAGGCGGGGATATGCTCCAGACCCCTCTCAGTCCATCTGGGCATGCTCCAAACTAAGTGGACGTGCATCCTGGCAAAGTGGAATAAGGAGGAAGGAAAGAGGATCCTAGGAGCCGACTTCCTGGTGGGCCACGGGATCCTCGTGGATCTCCGCAACCATCGCCTTTGTGGGGCTAGCACAGACAGGGAAGAAGATGTGGTGGTCATCCCGGGCAAGGATGGTAAGGGGACCTTGTGTACTGTGAAGCCCAAAGAAGGTTACGAACTCGGGCTCATGGTAAATGGTGTCCCGGAGGCACTGCAGGCAGTCATGCAGGCAAACCTCACAGCCTTTGCCACCCATAAACACGACTGCTGGAGGATCACAGGGTTTGAGGTTAAAATAGACGGGGACCCCATGGCCCGACCACAGACGCAGTACAATTTCCCCAAGGAGGCAGAACCCGACATGGAGGCAGCCATCACCTCCTTAGTTAAACAGTGAGTGTTGAGGCCCATAGCCACTCATGTTAATTCTTCACTTTGGCCGGTTAGGAAACCGGACAATTCATGGAGAGCCACGGTGGACTATTGGGTGCTTAACAGCAATATCCCCGTGTGTGCCCCCACAGTAGAAGCAGTGGCCAATCTTATAAGCAGTATTCCAGCATCCGCGAACACATTCCCAGTGCTGGACACTTCGAATGGGTTCTGGTCCATCCCTTTAAAACAGGAGGACCAATATAAGTTTGCCTTCACCTTTAAGGGACAGCAGTATACCTGGACCTGTCTGCCACAGAGTTTCCACAACAGCCCCAGCATCTTCCACCAATGCATGAAGGATAGTTTAAAATAGTTCAGTCAGTCCACTCAGTTACAGCAGTATGTGGATGACCTGCTCTTATTTGCCTCTGCCGTGGGAGGAGGTTCGCACAGGCGCAGTCGCCTGTCTGAATACAGAGGTTTCACAGCCTCTGCCGTGGGACTCCGGGGAGGAGGTTCACGCAGACGCAGTTCCCCAGCCTGTGACCCCAGCGGCTCCTCTTCAGTTTTCCCGCGCAGGCGCAGTTGCCTGTTTGAAGACAGCCTCTGCGACGGGACTCCGGGGAGAAGGTTTGTGCAGGCGCATTCGCCTGTTTGAAGACAGAGGCTTCACAGCCTCTGCCGGGGGACTCCGGGGGGGTGGTTCGCGCAGGCGCAGTCACCTGTTTAAAGGGACAAGCTTCCCAGCCCACTTCTAGAGTGGTCCCCCCTATGGTGTGGGACTCTGGGGAGGAAGGGATAGCAATTCCTCTTGCAGGGGACATAAGGAAGGAGCTGGTAACAGGTTTTGGACCTGGAGAGGAAGATTTTCAGCCACCAGCAGTGGGTGGTGAGGGGTACCTGGCCCCAGTACAGGAGTGGGTAGGGAAAAGGAGACAAACCCGGAGTACCGGCAGGCTGCCAGGTATATTAGACAGTGCGGGCTGTTTGCATCAGGGGGAGAAGGTTCCCAGCCAGTTAGGGCTGTGACCCAGGCTCAGGTACATCAGCCAAAGTTTCCCCCAAAGAGACGCCCCTCAGAAGGCCTCAGCGGGTCCGCAAGCCCGAGATAAGATGGTCACCCACTTTACAGTGGAGTAGGGCGGTCTCCTGAACCAGGGAGAAGCCAATGGGCAGAGGTCCCCAATCAGCAGCCATAAGCTGCCAGGGGCCAGAAGCAGGATGCTGTCCAGCTTCGCTGCAGGCAGCAGTAACCTGCGACAGTGACACCAGAGATTAGCCTGGCTGTCTGGAGATGGGCGGCCTTTGTATTATAGCTTTGTGTTAAGTTACCAATGTTTATAGCTTGCTTTTAAGGTGTTTGAATTTTAAGTTTTGATATAACTAGTAGTTTTGAGTTGAAGTTTAAAGTTTAAGTTTACAAGTGTGCCAAATGCTTGTATTTTGGTCTGAGGTCGAGGGATCCGACCATGTCTCCACCAAAGGCAGCCGGTCAGTGAGAGACCTGGCTGCATGTCCTTTTAAGTTATTTTTCAGGAGAGTGGACAAAGGAGCAGCCCTGTTCACCCAGCCTGAGCTGGGCATCGAATGAAGATATACAGAATGTTGGGGATCACCTCACCACTGGACAAATCCAGGAGGAGACCCCACAGCGACCTTTGGGAGAAAATTGACAGAGTCCGGAGGAACCTGCCTACTCATCCTACGCGGAAGAGATGGCCTCAGCTGGGTGGGACACGGCCCCAACCCAACACTATCCTGACCAAATTTCACTTGCGGGAGACCTCGCTATTGAGGAGTCATGGTGGGGAAGCGCGGGTGCTTTGTCAGATAGGGACGCGTTCCCCGGGAGTGGGTGGTGATGGCCTGGGAAAGATTGTAAAGGGGAGGGAGAGACCCAAGAGTCGCGTGGGTGCGTTTGGGGAAGGGAGGAACTCACCCGAGGCCCACGGGCAAAGTTAGAGTGTAAGTGTGGCTGGGGAGGATGAGTGGGTTGCCGGATCTGGGATCCAAGTTTGAGTGTGGGGCCAGTGAGAGCCGCCACACAGGCACCCATCATTTTCTCCAGCCAGTCAAGGGCAGACGGGAGGGGGAGGGACTGGCAGTCGCGGTCCCATACTCCCCAGTCTCGGTCTGTGAAACATGAGGGGTACCCCGCCTCCACAAAGGGACAAGGGAACGGCTCGACGCTGGCGGAGCAGACTGTTCTGTAAGATCCATTCTGTATGTTTAAAAGTTTAAGACCATTAAAGGGGGGTGGGTGGAAGGAACATTTACTGCCCAGGTGGGAGGAGCAATACCCACTCGAATTTCGCGACCCATCATTGGCACATGATGGTCAGGGTTTATTTCAGCATTTTGTTTCAAATGTTTAATGGAGATTTTTGTATTTTGTTTTACAATTCCAAGTGGTGCAGAGGCATAGGACCCTCTCTGTGCTCGGAATCATTTTGATTACATTGTATAACCAAGATTGCAACATTTTGTAATATGTTATAATGTAACAAGTCGTGCAGGGGTATGAGACCCTTATTGTAACATTTTGTAATTGATGTATCTGTAGATGCCTACCGTACCACAGTTTTTCTCGGATTTGAGGGGAATAGACGGGTCAGGGAATCAGTGATAGGTAGCTGTAGGTAAATATAGGGGATGGTTGTTTGTCGGGGGTCTGAAAATTTTGCTCACTTCTTCAAGAGGGTACTACAAGCAAGTTGGGAGTATCCAAGGGGGGAATGTAGGGGTTGGCAAAATCCCCTCACCCCCAAAGATCAGGAAATATTAATCCACATCGTGGACAAAGACTTTGTGTGATTTAAATTGTCTCTGGGGTGGACAATGTTTTAAAACATGCCCAGAACCGCAAAAGGCTGCGTTAAGGAGCCCGTGAGCTAAGCAGCACTTGGACAACACCGGAATCAAAGAACTTTGTAAAAAATCGCACACCTTAAGACAGTACATTTTTATTAAAAATTGTACCCTTGAGTTTGGTAAATTGCCCAGGGATAAAAATGGCCATCAGAAAAGCATGGCCAAGGACAAAGGGCTTGGAAGCAGCTCGTGTATGTCTGTAAAAAGGGGGAGGATCAAAGTTGGCAGTCAAATTCTGTTAATCAAAAGGGGAGTTTCCCCCTCCCTCCAGAGACAATCGATGTTTATTTACAAGGATGTTTGCACAAGGGATTAAAACCACTTGACTGCGGTTTCAATGACCACAAGAGAATGGGTTTCTGTTTACATAGTAATCCAACTCCATTCAAAACCCATCACACACAATGAAACACACCTAAACTATGGAAGAGACTTTTTAGACTAAGAAAAGGAACAGTTTAAGAATGAATGGGTTTGAATCACCCATTACTAGACAATGGGGACAGCTTTATCCCTTTTGTTAGCCCAGAAAACTCCAGATCTGGGTGGGAACATTTCGGCCCCAGAATGAAGACACATTCAAAACCCCTGCAGTTTTATCGACAGCCATCACAGACAATGGCAACTTTATTCAAACCCATCCCAGACAAGGGGACAGTTTGGATCCCTTTGTTTAAGCCCAGAAAACTCCGGATGTGGGCGGGAACATTTTGGCCCCAAAATTGGGGTATATAGAGATGGCTTCTTGGAGTCCTCTCTCTCTCTCTCTCTGGCTTGCCTCCGTGTGCCCTCTACAGCGTGGGAGTCTGTCTGAAGAAGTAAGAACACCAGCAGTTTACTTTTAAAACACTGGGGTGTTTCTTTACTTCAGGACAGTGAAGATCTCGTGGGACACGGAGCTGGCATTATAGTGGTAAGCATATATTTTTCTGACCTTCCACAAGGCAACTTAGGATAGGCATAGGGGTGGGGAGTAAAGTGGGATTTCGTTAGAATTGTTATTTTAGTCATTTTCCCTCGTTATGCCCCTTTTTCCTCCCCTATCTAAGTAATTTTACCGTGATTACATTGATCGTGTAGTGTAGTTTATTTAGTTAATAAAGTTTGACTTTCTTGCATCCAAACCAATTGTCCGTTTTTAATATATCATCAATTATAAGTTCGTCCAGTCAGAACTGGAAGGATGGGTTTAGTGATTCAAAACCGTTGATTGGTATTGGTCACAGTGCAGTGGAAAAAAAGGCTGCTTGACCAGGTAAATTACCGTAAACCAGGTAAAGGAAGGTAAATTACCATAAACCAGGTAAAGGATGCCCCCCTACAAGGCAGAGTGATGGGGATGTGATGAGAGGCATAACAGGATGTGGTTGTGTGTGGCTTTGTACTAACGTTTCGTGATCTACTGAGATCATTGAAACATTTGCGGTATTGCACCCAGGTCCTCCTGACAACGCCCCTGCTTTTGCCCTCCTGTGCAATGTGCAACCAGGCTGTGTTGATCTCCTGGAGAGGTCTCTTCCACCCGTGGGAAGGGAAGAGAGCCTCCCTGCGTGCTGTGACTCCCTCCATAAGCATATGGAGGGTGTCATGGGAGAGCCTGGGTGCAGCCCTGCACCTCTGGGCAGTGCTGGTCAGTGACTGCAGCACCTAAATGCTGTAGAACACTGACAGCACAACTGTCAAAATCAATTTGGACTTGGTCCCTTTAAGGGATCTGGCTGATGACACTGTGATGAAATATATACCTTCATCAGCCCCTGTGTTTTACATGCTTTGTATTGTGTGTACCGCCCCCTTTTTCCTATTGTGTGTATTGGCTACGCCCCTGTCTTTTGTCATATAAAGGTCTCAAGAGCTGTATGAGTCATTCTATCAGACGAACCCGATGTGGAAAGACCTGCAATGTTCTTAGTGATTAAAAGCCTTCAGTTGAATCCTTTAAACTCCAAGGGCTAGAAATTCAGTAGGCTTTGCACCCAGTTTTCGCCCAAAGAGGGCTTTTGCGGCACTTGCTGAGCTTTCGCCGATATTCAGTGCTGCGGTAATGGCGGCGTTAGCCAGTAGCGCTGCGCCACCACTGATGACGTCATCGGTGTGCGCAGTGCCCCGCTACCGCCCCGCTACCGGCCCGACCGCCATATTTAGTTGCGGCCGCCTCTTCCGCAGCGGCCGCAAACAGCGATCAGAAAACGGGGCCGTCCTGTAGTGTTAGTGGGGCGAGTTAAGGCGGAGGTGCGGTCGGCCGCTTTTTCGGCGGCCGCCTGCCCGCACCTCCTTCCCCGGCCTCCTCCACCCCCCCCGCCGCGGCATTGCTGGCTGTTTTCCGGGAGCCCGGCACTTCTCCGTGGTGCCGGGCTCATTTGCCGGCACTAGTGAGCGGCAATCTCGCTGTTGCAGGCACCTCCCCCTTAAGAGAGGGAGGAAGGCCTGCAGTACCGCAGCCTGCCGCTCCGCAGCGGGTGGCGCTGCGGCACTTAGCGCGCCGATATTCAGTTTCAGCGCCCCAAGCGGGGGCGCCGAAACCCTTGAATAGCGGCCGCCTTCGAGTTGGGGCGCTAAAACTGAATTTCCGGCGGGCGCAAGTGGCTCCGCGCACAGCGGTACTTTCTGGGCACGAGCGAGCTGGCCGCCCCAAACTGAATTTCTAGGCCCTTGTCTTTGAGTTATTGATGGCACATCAATTTTAATCACTAAAACACCAAGATGGATCGACTCCTAAAACCAGAGCTCTTGGATCTGGACCCCCATGCCTCAGACGCAGCCACACAGTTCGGACACTGGTTCCAATGCTTCGAATTTTTCATCGCAAACTCATCCACCGCCATAGCAGCCACAACCGCCACCGGAGACGTGAAACTGGGAATCCTGCGAAACTGGGTGAGCCATCGGGTCTCCCCTCTCATCCAAGATGCCACCAGCTACGGGGATGCCTGCACCATTCTGAAGGCCCACTACATGCGGCCAATAAATGAGGTGTACGCCAGGCATCTTCTGACTACTCGCACGCAGCGGCATGGTGAGTCACTAGAGGACTTCATGCTAAGCCTAAAAGTACTGGGCAGAGACTGTAACTGTTAGGCCATGTCTGCCATCGTGTACACGGAGGAGCTGATCTGAGACTCCTTTATTGCGGGCCTCAGTTCAAATTACATTCGGCAGAAACTGTTTGAAAAGGAGGGACTGGACTTAAAACAGGCTATGGGCATAGCGCGATCGCTGGATATGGCCCAGAGGAACTCTGAATCCTGCTCCTTAGGCCACGCGGCCCACTCCGCCTCGTGCGCGCCATGGGGGCCGCCATCTTGGAAGCCATCTTCACCTCCCAGGTCTCAGGCCAGCCCAGCACCGTCGGAGCCCCAGCCCCCACCCAGGAGCCCCACTACTGCCGCGATGCATCGGGGCCCGAAATGCTACTTCTGCGGTCAGGACAAACACTCCAGGCATCTGTGCCCAGCGAAGGGCACCACCTGTTTTAAATGCGGGAAGAAAGGACATTTCAGCAAAGTCTGCAGAGGGAACCCCGCCTCCAACTCCGCCACCGCCGCATGCGTGCCGTGGGGGCGGCCATCTTGGACGCCATCTTGTCCACCCTCATGGAGTCCACCATCTTGCCCCGACTACACGGACCTCCAGGACCCACTGGTGGCCTCGATCACAGTGGATCAATCCAGGCCGCTTCCGTTGTCTAGATCGATGATGGACATAGAGGTAAACGGGAACAAGGTTAAATGCTTGATTGACTGCGGGAGCACCGAAAGCTTTATTCATCCTAGCCTGGTAAAACGACTTTCACTAACGATAGTCCCCACACAGGGCAAAATCGCCATGGCTGATAAGACTCATACCTCAAAAATTACAGGTTTTTGCGCGGTTATGTTGTCGGTAAAAGGCACTGATTACAGAGATTTTAAACTATTGATAATGCCAGATCTCTGTGTGAGCGTGATCTTGGGTCTGGACTTCCAGTGCCACCACCAAAGTATCACGCTTACCTACGGTGGGTCCCAGCCGCCCCTCACAGTGTGCAGTCTGGCTACCCTGAAGGTCAAGCCGTCCTCTCCGTTCGCCAACCTCGCACCCAACTGTCGACCCATAGCGACCAAGAGTAGGTGGTACAGCTGGGAGGACAGACGGTTCATTGCGTCGGAAGTAGAAAGACTCAAGCGGGAGGGTATCATCGAATGCAGTACCAGCCCGTGGCGCGCACAGGTAGTAGTAGTTAAGGGTAGCAAAAAGAAGCCGATGGTGATAGATTATAGCCAGATGGTTAATCTATACACCCAGCTAGACGCCTACCCTCTGCCCCGCATAGCAGATATGGTTAACCAAATTGCGCAATACCGGGTGTTTTCCACCATCGACCTAAAATCAGCATACCACCAGCTCCCCATTAGGCCGGAGGACCGTCCATACACCGCCTTCGAGGCGAACGGACACCTCTACCACTTCCTCAGAGTCCCCTTTGGAGTAACGAATGGGGTCTCGGTCTTCCAGCGGGAGATGGACCGCATGGTCGATGAGAACCAGTTAACAGCCACCTACCCATACCTAGACAACGTCACCATCTGCGGCCACGACCAGCAAGACCACGACTCGAACCTCGCGAGATTTCTGAAAACCGCCCTCAGACTCAATCTCACCTACAACGAGGATAAGTGTGTCTTTAGCACCACGCGCCTCTGTATCCTGGGCTGCGTGGTGGAAAACGGGGAAATCGGTCCGGACCACGACCGATTGCGCCCCCTACGGGAGCTACCCCTACCAAACACTCCCAAGGCCCTGAAAAGGTGCCTGGGGTTCTTCTCCTATTACGCCCAATGGGTCCCCAATTATTCCAACAAGGCCCGTCCCCTCCTGAAATCAACGTCCTTCCCGCTCATGGCCGAGGCCCACGCCGCCTTCAACAGCATTAAACACGACATTGAGAAGGCTGCGCTACAGGCAGTGGACGAAAACATCCCTTTCCAGGTCGAAAGCGATGCGTCCGACTTCGCTATAGCAGCCACCCTCAACCAGGATGGGCGGCCCCTAGCCTTTTTCTCAAGAACCCTCCAAGGGCCCGAGATCAGGCACTCCTCGGTAGAGAAGGAGGCCCAGGCCATTGTGGAGGCAGTGCGGCACTGGAGGCACTACCTAGCCGGCAAACGCTTCACCCTGCTTACCGACCAGCGGTCGGTAGCCTTCATGTTTAACAACAAACAGAGGGGGAAGATCAAGAACGACAAAATTCTCAGGTGGCGGATTGAATGCTCCACGTTTGAGTACGACATAATATATAGGCCAGGGGCCCTCAACGAATCCCCCGACGCCCTATCACGAGGGATGTGTGCCAGCATCCAGGGGGACAGGCTACAGGGCCTCCACAATGGCCTCTGCCACCCGGGGGTCACCCGGCTATTTCACTTTATAAAATCCCGTAACCTCCCCTATTCCATCGAGGAGGTCCGGTCGATGACCAGGGACTGCCGCACCTGTGCGGAATGCAAGCCCCGTTTTTTCAGGCCCGACCGAGCCCACCTGATCAAAGCTACACGGCCATTCGAGCGCCTGAGCTTAGATTTCAAGGGACCACTCCCCTCCACCGACCGCAATGTGTACTTTCTCAACATTGTGGATGAGTACTCCCGCTTCCCATTCGCCTACCCCTGCCCAGACATGACCAGTGCCACGGTCATCAAGTGCCTCGGCAACCTGTTTTGCACGTTCGGCATGCCTAACTACATCCACACTGACAGGGGGGCGTCGTTCATGAGCGACGAACTGCGCCAATACCTGCTGTCGAAGGGGATAGCCACAAGTCGGACCACTAGTTATAACCCTCGGGGTAATGGGCAAGTGGAGAGGGAGAACGCGACAGTGTGGAAGGCGGTCACCTTAGCACTCCCAGACGTACTCCACTCGATAAGGTCGCTACTGTGTACTGCTACTAACGCCACTCCTCACGAGAAGATGTTTGTTTTTCCCCGCAAATCAACCTCAGGAGTGTCCCTACCCTCGTGGCTCTCCACCCCAGGGACAGTCCTATTACGGAAGCATGTGAGGGGCCACAAAACGGATCCCCTCGTGGAGGCAGTACACCTACTCCACGCAAACCCGCAGTACGCGTACATCAAGCACGCCGACGGGCGTGAGGATACCGTGTCCATAAAGGACCTCGCCTCAGCAGGAAGCGTCGACGACCCATCACCACCACCCCCAGAAGAACCTCCACCATCCCCAGGCTCACCACCCCCAGAAGTACCTGCAACACCCCCAACACATGGGTACGCCCAGGAGGGCACCACGGACTCCCGGTCGGAACCCGAGGTACTGTTGCGACGTTCAGGAAGGGCTATCACACCCCCGGACAGACTAAATCTGTAGAAGGGGTGAATGTGATGAAATATATACCTTCATCAGCCCCTGTGTTTTACATGCTTTGTATTGTGTGTACCGCCCCCTTTTTCCTATTGTGTGTATTGGCTACGCCCCTGTCTTTTGTCATATAAAGGTCTCAAGAGCTGTATGAGTCATTCTATCAGACGAACCCGATGTGGAAAGACCTGCAATGTTCTTAGTGATTAAAAGCCTTCAGTTGAATCCTTTAAACTCCTTGGGCTGAAAATTCAGTAGGGTTAGCGCCCCATTTGAGGCGCTAGAGGGCCTAGCGCCGGAGTTATGGCCGGTTTGTAAATTTAGTGGGGCCCTGCCATCGGCGTTAGACCGGTTGCGCTGCGCCGGCACCGATGATGTCATTGGTGTGCGCAGCGTCCCGGTTGCCGTGGTGACGGGCCCCAACGCCGAAATTGAGTTGCGGCCGCCTCGCCCGTGGCAGCCGCAACTAACGATGTTTCAGCAGAGTCCTACGCGAGTTAGCGCCGGCGCATTAAGGTCGCGCGGCGGCCGGCCGCTTTCCCACCGGCCGCCTGCCCGCACCTCCCTCCCCGGACTCCTCCACCCCCCCCCACGGAACAGATGCGTCTGGCCTGCGAGCCCGGCACTTCTCCGAAGTGCCGGGCTCATTTTTTTCAAGATTTCAACGGCCAGCGGGCGGGTGCAGGCAGCTCCTCCTTAACTGAAGGAGGAGGCCTGCACTTCCCCAGCCTGCCGCACCGCATCGGGTGCCGCAGCGCCGGAATTGCGCCGCAATGCGGCAGTCAGCGCCCATTTCGAGGCGCTGACACCCTCCTGTAGCGCCGGCAGCCGTTTGGGCGCGGCGCTACTGAATTTTTTGCGCGCGCAGGGGGTCTTAGCGCCGGCGCTAAATTTCCGGCGCTAAAGCCCTGGCGCGGCGCCAACTGAATTTCTAGGCCCTTGTCTTTGAGTTATTGATGGCACATCAGACACGCCATCAAATGAGTTCACCAGACCCGCTTCCTCTATTTGGCTGGGAAACGTGCTGGGCGCGGCTTAACAAGCCCAATCAAGGGACAGTCATTTCACAGAGCGGGATGGAGCCAGCAGCAGGGTCGGGACCTGCCGAGGCCAGCAAAATTCCAGCCTGTGAGTGAGATGATTCAGTGAGACAGAAAAGATGGCCAAACACACTGTGAAACTTATCCTCCAGCCTTGGCACCTGCAATGCTTCCAGCCCGTCTTCTGTCCACTACATCACCAGCAGCATCTTCCATTTGGGACAGCAGTTGAAATGAAGGTGACCCTCTTCCTGTGCGTGTCTGCTCCATCATATTGTGTGGTAGCTTGTCCTGCAAGAAGTGAGTGTCTGGCATGCTGAAAGGTTGTGGAGATGTGGATGTCAGGGTAGCATTGTTTGGATGGTGTGTGAAGGATGACACTGGTGTGGGGGCGTGAGGAGAGTAATTCTGAGGATATTAGCAGATGCAGAGTTTGCAAGTAGCAGCAGAAGGTGGTACAGTGAAATGTGCTGCTCTGATTGGAGGAGAGTGATGGGCAGCGGGGTAGTGTAGGTTTGTTGGTATTGGACTGCAGGTGGTGCAGGACTAAGCAGAGAGTGAGAGAGATGTGAGGAGGAGTCTTACCTCGGCAGCTGTGGTGAACATCATGGCCTGGAATTTGCAGTCGGGATGACGGTGAACTGACAGCGTTCCCTGACATTCCGCTTTTGAAACTGACTAAAAGTTGGACCCAAAGGGATTGGGGAACTGGGGTTTCAACAGTGTATTGAGTGCTAAATGAATGTTAAGGGCCTGGAAAACTAATTTTAATTTTGTGCAGTGTGAAATTTAATACAAATTAAAACTTTTAAGAAACTATAAAAATAATCTTTATTTCATGTTTGCCTTTTGCCCATGTGAGAACACCAACATTTCTTTTGCTCTATTAACTATTTTAAAAAGTTAGGGGGAAAAATTGGGTATCGCCCATTTTGGGGCGCTAATATTGGCCGGGCGCAAAGCTTAGCACCCGGCGCTAATTATTGCCGCCGATAACCATCTCAATCTCACTCTGTGCACAAACGGTGTAAATACCCAAATGCCCAACACTCATCCAACAACTATGGCCATCTCATAAAACTCACTTGCACATCTCACACCTTGCACACATTAACGGCTATTCAACTATGGTAGGCACATCTGCCAAACACATGGCTGCACCCTCACTCACCCGATGTCCTTTTTCTTGCAGATCAAGATTTCACATAACTGCCGAGAGACCCAACGGACAGCAGAAGGTCAGGCGGAGCTGCACCCCCTTACAGAATTGGATGACAGAGTCCACAGACTCATTGCGAGCCAGGTCGTAGGCGCTGTGGCCATTGGAGAGGTCAATCCCCTTGGGGACAGCAATGGTATGTTCATCAACTTTCTCTCCTCTCTCATACCACTTCCCCCTCACAACACCAGCCTTTTACACTTTGAAGCTAACTAACTGTCTCCAGTCCTTGCTCCCTTCCTGCCCCTCTGCCCTCACATTAAAGCCACTCTTGTGCCTTCCTGCTCTTAGATAGTGAACCACCGGCTGAGCAGCCTGTCCCTCAGCCTGCCAGTGGGAGCGACACGCCAGAGGAGGCGGAAGAGGATGCCGGAGCCTTCCGACACTGGAGCCACACGTTCCCTGAAGAGGAGCAGCGGGTTTGCACCTGATGTGGGTGAAGCTCCAGGAACCAGTGGGCTGCAGCAATGCCATGGGGGAAGGGAAGCTCAGGGGCCATCTCCCCAGAGCGTGAGAAGGCGCATGAGTTCTGCTACACAGGACTCGGATGAGGACCTCGATATAGCAGCCATGAATACTTAGGCTCTGAGCATGCATAGGGAGCTCATGGGTGCAATGGTAAGAGTGCCCGACAGCATGGATGCACTGGCTAGGAGTGTAGAGGAGTCTGCCGCCAGCACAGCTGTCATCTGTGCGCAAACCCTCGAGCCCATCCTTGCCTCCTTGCAGAAATTCAGATAACCACTGACCACTGTCGCCACGCTATTTACTTTTGCACCCTTCTTCTGCCAGTGGAAACAGGCCCTTCTTCCTCCTCAACAAAACCACCAAGACGTCGGAAAATCGAGGGGCCCTTGCAGAACTCACACTGACCGTTGTTTGTATCAAGCTTGAAGTCTGAAGCATGCGGCACAGGAATGTGTACCTCCCCATTAAGAGTTGCAGGCTGGCTTTAAATAGTATCATTGCCGCTCGAATTTCTGCTCCTCCCCAAGCTGCAAATCACCTGTAGCTGATAAGCTGCCCAGCATACAGAAATGAGGCACGAATCCTAATAAAGGGTTTGTGCCTCTCTCCAACTCACCTCACAAGTGCAACAGGCCGTTTTGGGCGCAGGTTGAAAATCTCCCCCATAATGTACCAGAATTATTCATTGTTAACTCCCTTTGGCAGACATGAGCAATGTTTAACTGTAGCCCCGAGTGAGGGAATACGATAGGACGTAGTGGGGAGGAGGTTACAAAGGACTGTGACATGGCACAGGTTTAAGAAGGTTTCACAGGATTTAACAGACTAGTCAGTCTGCTAAATGTGATTCCGACGAGTATCCTGACACAGTACAGGTGAGGCTGGGTGAAGAAGTTTCTCGGCTGACAAGGCAAGCTGTTGTAGGAAAAGAAATACGTTGTGGAAATGAAAGTGAAGGCTGCTATAATTTCATCAATAGACAATTTAATTTATCAAAGATAAATGTTACATCTTTTCTTCAGTAAAGATAATAACAAGAAATTAGCCCACGAATCTTCAACTAGAAAAAATAACTTTAAATGTTGTGTGTTACAGTTGACTGTGGATCTTATGAACAATAGAATTTATATTCTTTTTTCAGAAGT
Organism: Somniosus microcephalus; assembly: GCF_052327205.1. Lineage (NCBI taxonomy): Eukaryota > Metazoa > Chordata > Chondrichthyes > Squaliformes > Somniosidae > Somniosus > Somniosus microcephalus. The sequence continues at coordinate 43,784,024 of NC_140996.1, read as the reverse complement.
AAATTTATTTTTAACAGATTTTGTACTCCTCAAACTGAAAAATACCAGTGCTGGAGAATAGAACACATTGGGCCAGAAATTCGTGAACGGGGCTTGCCGCGCATGCAAGGTCCCGATTTGCACTTACCCGACGCGCCTGCCGATCACCTCCAGGGACGCCTGGAATTCCATTTTGAATCTGAAGAATCCCGGGCAGCGTTTGACGTCACGCCGCCCAGGAGTGCAGCCAGCACGAAGCCTGGAGCACGCTGTGCAACTAAGACACGCCCCTTGAGGTCTCAGTTTAACAGGACACGCCCCCAAGCTGCTAAGCATTTTTACATGCAAAGCAGCAGTTTAAATAGGTTTTTGGAAGTTTTTTGAAGCTTTTGGTAACTTTTATAAACTTTTAAAAACGTTTACATTATTTTGAAGAATCTGAAGTAGTTTTAAACAGAATTAAAGCAATTTAAAGACTTTTAAAAGCCCTAAAAGATTTTTTTTAATTCCATTTATTTATTTAGCAATGTCGTCGACATACGTGTCTTCACACTGTTCCCTTTGGGGAACTGTATGAAGTGGTGGAAGGATTTATGGCCATGATTAACGCTCATTCCGTGACCGTAACCATCTTTGAACCAGCCATTAGGGCGGTTAGTCCTATGGCGGGAGGGTTTTACGGGCTCCCACAAGCTATACAAGGAGGAGGAGCCACCCACACCCACGGATGCAAATATCCCACTGGATGTCAACCCAGAATTTAGAGCCGGAGCTCCGACTCCACTTGCCGGGACTGTCTGGAGCGGGGTTCGAAACCCTACCCTGATCTGGCCCAGCGGCGGGGATCCTACCGCTATGCCAAAGGCCCAATCCGATTAGCAACGTGAAATGGCTGGAATGAGCACAATTCACGGCATTAAAAGAACTCACAATTGAACTGATGATGACCTCAGCAATCTCCTCAAGGAGGTGGAGGCGCAGCGCCTGCTCATCATTGGTAATGAGAAGTCAAAGGCGCCGCAAAAAGGGCAGATGATAGCTTGGTCTTTCAAGTGGCAGCATAGGGCTCCAGTCACGGGGAGGGAAAAGGCGCAGGAAACGTATGGGTGTCACCTTTTGTGCGGAGTGGGCCTTTTGCGTAGCAGTAAGCATCCCTGCCGCTGGGCCAGAAGGAGTAGGGTTTCGAACCCCACTCCAGACAGTCCCGGCAAGTGGAGTCGGAGCTCCAACTATAAATTCTGGGTGGACATCCAGCGGGATACTTGCGTCTGTGGGTGTAGGTGGCCCCCCCCCCTCAGATGGGTTGTGGGAGCCCGTAAAACCCTCACGCCATAGGACTAACCACCCTAATGGCTGGTTCAAAGATGGTTACGGTCACGGAATGAGCGTTAATCACGGCCATAAATCCTTCCACCACTTCATACAGTTCCCGAAAGGGAACAGTGTGAGGATACGTACGACGATGACCTCTTGCGCAATGCACCTCCTTGGACCCTCAGTCGCAGATGCGAGGGGGCAAATCCTGCAATTGTTAAATTTTTCATTTTATTGACATGTAAAATGTTGGCCCAGTAATTCCCTTCCAAATGCGCGAGTACAGTTGGGGTACTTACGCGTCTGGCCGGAGGAAATGCCGGTTTTCAGCATGCACAGTGCATGTGGGGAAAACCGGCATTTCCTGTCCTCTGAACGAAGGGGTTCAGAGGCAGAACGCGTGCGACTGCACAGGCAGCGCGTGCGCAGTAAAATTCGCCGCTTTCATTCATGCTTTCAGTGAGGTCAAGTCCTTACAACTTACACATGAAAAAAGCATGGGTACAGTTGCTCCAGAGGCTGCGGAGGAAGATATTTCTTATCGTGGAGCTTCTGAAAGCATGTATGTCTGTATATATTCCTTTGCGTGTTATGTATATATTCCTTTACTTATGTGTATGAACGTATTATTTAATTATGACTTTCAGAGAAAGTAACTTATTGGAAAATCATAATTAAAAATATACATTCATACACATAAGTAAAGGAATATAAAACATACATACATATACGTAAAGGAATATATGCGGACATACATACATAATTACTTATTACTGATGAAAAGTTTCTTTCTTAAAAGTGCTGGAAATGTTACATTACTCATTTTAGAACACTCATTTTCACATTCAATTCACACAGCCACAATTGCTCCTTCTACCTACCGTTCTGAAAACCCGTTTAAAAAAAAAAATTTAAACTTTAAAACTTACTTAAAATTTCTTAAAATAACTTCCCTCCCTTTCCCAAACAAAAATATTGCCTTTCAGAAGCTCCACGATAAAATATATCTTCCTCCGCAGCCTTGGAACAACTTTACACATGCTTTTTTCAAGTGTAACTTGTAAGGACTTACCCTCACTGAATCCATGAATGAAATCGACGAAGTTCACTGCGCAAGCGCTGCCTGTGCAGTCGCACGCGCTGTGCCTATGAACCCCTTCATTCCGAGGACTGGAAATGCCGGCGTTCCCCGCATGCGCTGTCCATGCTGAACGCCGGCATTTCCAACGGCCAGATGCATGAGTACCCAGACCGTACTCACGCATTTGGTCACAAATTTCTGGCCCATTATCCACTTTTGTACCCATTTTGAGTATCATCGTTTTTACACCTCACTCCCATCATTGACTGTATCCATTGGCTTCCTATCCCCTAATGCAGGACATTGAAAGTATTTGCGCTTGTTTACAAATCCCTCCATAGTCTCGCCCCTCACTAACTCTGCAACCTCCTCTCGTCCTACTCCCTAGCCCATGTATTGTGGTTTGTATACTCTAGCTGTCCCTGAAACATTCCCTTCCGCTTGTCCTCTTTTGGTGGCAGAGCCTACTGCCACCTTGGTCCTACTTTCTAGAACTTCCTTCTTAAACCTTTTCCTTACTTCACTGCCCATCTTTAAAAGGCGTCTCGAAACACATCTTTTCAACTGTGTAATTCATATCTCCTAACCCTTCTGTTTGGCTTCAGAGCTCTCCAATTTGAAGTGTATTGAGAAATTCTATTGGTTTATAGGAGGTACTAGGATGAGCCACTTGCCTCAGCTTTTATGCTAGTAGAGAGAAGAGACTTTGCTCTATTCAATTTTGGTTGGACTCTTGCTCAGGTCAGATCCTAGAGTTAAAAGAGCAGTATTCTAACACTCTAACAAACTGTGCCATCCAGTCATCTCTCTTAAAGTTAACAGATTAGCTTGTGTCCACCTAATTGCCTGAACTACAGGGTTTGGAATGTTTCCTTCCTTTACCAAGGTGTGTCAATGGAGTTAAGATACAGATCAGCCATGATCTAATTGAATGGTGGAACAGGCTCGAGGGGCTAAATGGCCTCCTCCTGTTCCTATGCTCTTGCCTTCCTTCAAGAAATTTGCAAGATGTATTTCTCTCACTGTAATGTCAGTGTTTGAAATTATTGAAATGATGAGGTTGAATTTCTGCAGGGGTTCTCCCAATTATCACTGCAACTATGGTGGAAGATCTGTCGAAACCTCAAAGCAATGGCAGAAATGGTTCCGTTTTCCTGGCATGACAGCGGCCTAACAGTCGGATCGTAAAGGGACGACTGGAGGCCGCCAACAAAGCGAAGTGAACTTTTTTTAATTAAAACTTGCGTCGATGTAGAGCCAGCAGGAGCAAATATAGAAACATAGATAGGAGCAGGAGTAGGCCATTCAGCCCCTCGAGCCCGCTCCGCCATTTAATGAGATCATGGCTGATCATCCAAATTCAGTACCCTGTCCCCGCTTTCTCCCCATATCCTTTGATCCCTTTAGCCTCAAGAAATATATCCAACTCCTTCTTGAATATATTTAATGAATTGGCCTCAACTGCCCTGTGTGGCAGCGAATTCCACAGGTTCACCACTCTCTGGATGAAGAAATTCCTCCTCATCTCAGTGCTAAATGGCTTACCTCTTATCCTTAGACTGTGACCCCTGGTTCTGGACTCCCCTGACATCAGGAACATCCTTCCTGCATCTAGTCTGTCTAGTCCTGTTAGAATTTTATAAGTTTCAATGAGATCCCCTCTCATTCTTCTAATCTCTAGTGAATATAAGCGTAATCGACCCAATCTCTCCTCATACGTCATTCCTGTCATCCCAGGTATCAGTCTGGTGAATCTTCGCTGCACTCTCTCCATGGCAAGAACATCCTTCCTCAGATAACGTGACCAAAACGGCACACAATACTCAAGGTGTGGTCTCACCAAGGCCCTGTACAACTGCAGCAAGTATCCTTGCTCCTGTACTCGAATCCTCTCGTTATGAAGGCCAACATACCATTTGCCTTCTTAACCGCCTGCTGCACCTGCATGCTTACCTTCAGTGACTGGTGCACAAGGATACCCAGGTCTCGTTGCACTTCCCCATTTCCCAATCTATTGCCGTTCAGATAATAATCTGTCTTCCTGTTTTTGCCACCGAAGTGGATAACCTCGCATTTATCCACATTATACTGCATTTGCCATGCATCTGCCCTGTTAAGTCTGTGTGTTCTAGTTATTGTTAATAAGAATCACTGCACACAGACCACAAGAATAAATTCAACAGGTCTTTACTAGTCGAAGGTCAGGCTGAACTGCCCAATAAATCATTACACAGCACTTATATACCGGTGTGGTCACCACCGGTATTACAGTATACAGCAGCCAAGATAAAGTAGTGCATCTCTTAAAATAGTTCTCTTAAAGGTGGAACGGTTACATACACCACAATCCTCCCTTTTTAGCTTAACAGTATATATTCCCCATTTAACATAACATAATAACATATATACACAACTTCATGTAAAAACAGTTCACAGATTCAGTCTCTGAGGAGGCCTCCTGATCCGAGACGGATAACGCCTTTCAGGGGTCTCTGGTTCTCGTTGCTGGGGTGACTCATCTAGTTGATCCCCTATGGATAGGACATCATCATCAGGTATATTCACTTCTGAGGTAGATGCTTCAGGTTCACTAACTTCCTCCACGGTTGTCTCTGTCGTAACCATGGGCTCGACCCTTGTTCTCGATCCCACCAGTTGGTCAGCATGACATCGCATTACGTTTTCACCAACATCTACCGTGTACATCAGGGGTCCTTGTCTGGCCCGAATTGTTCCAGATTGCCATTTCTCATTTTTATAGTCCCTGGCTAACACCAGTTGTCCTATTTCAAAACTCCGAGTGGGCTTGTTATTGATATGCTGGAACTGTTTGTTTTCGACTTCCCTCCGCACATTTGGTTTTAACAAGTCCAACCTGGACCGCAACCTCCTGTTATAGAACATCATGGCAGGACTTTGGTTTGTTGTTGCATGGGTGGCGTTTTGATATGCCAGTAGGAAATTGTCCACCTTGTGTTGCACTGGAATCTGATCTTCGCTCATGGCCTTTATTGCCTTTTTGAACATCTGTACAAACCTCTCGGCCAGCCCATTCGTAGCTGGATGATATGGGGCAGAGGCATAATGTTTCACCCCATTCTTCTTCAGGAATTTCTGGAATTCCTCTGACACGAACTGCAGTCCGTTGTCTGAACATATTTGCTCTGGCAATCCATTTCTTGCAAATATCGTTCTTAGCACCGCGATCGTCTTCTCCGAGGTAGTGGTAGTCATTTTAATCACTTCTGGCCATTTAGAATGTGCGTCCACCGCAATTAAAAACATGGAGTCCATGAATGGACCAGCAAAGTCAATATGTACATGTTGCCATGGGGTTGAAGGCCATTCCCATGGATGCAGCGGTGCAATTGGAGGTGCATTTTGGACTTTTTGGCACCCTGAGCAGCTTTTCGTCAGATCCTCTATCTGTTGGTCGATACCCGGCCACCACACATAAGCCCTAGCAAGGCTTTTCATCTTGACTCCCCCCAGATGACCTTCATGTAGTTCTTTTAGAACTCTCTCTCTTAACTTAGGAGGGATAATCACCCTTGTTCCATACATCAATGTTCCCTGACAGATGGACAGCTGTTCTCGTCTTGCTGAGAATGCCGGTAACAGTGGATCACCATGGGCTGGCCATCCCTTTACTGTCAATTCGTAGACCCGGGACAGTGTCGGGTCATTCCTAGTCTCCCTTTCAATATGTGCATTGGTGACAGGTAAACATTCGATGATGGTCGAGTGAAATAACTCCACCGGGTCAACCGTCGGTGCCTCCTCCTCAGTAGGTAGTGGCAGGCGCGACAGCCCATCAGCATTACCATGCTGCTTTGTACCTTTGAATTCTATCTGATATTGATGTGCCCCTAGGAAAAGGGACCATCTCTGGAGCCTCTGTGCTGTCATCACCGAAACACCCTTCTTAGGGTTAAAAATGGATACCAACGGCTGGTGGTCTGTCAGCAGTGTAAACTTCTGGCCCTGCAGGTAATGATTAAACTTCTTTACTCCCAACACAAGGCTGAGAGCCTCCCTATCTATCTGAGCATAGTTGCGCTCAGCGGAGGTCAATGATCTGGATGCAAATGCGACTGGCCTTTCCAAGCCATTTGGCAACTTGTGTGAGAGTACTGCTCCAACACCATAAGGAGAAGCATCACACGCTAAACGAATAGGTAGCGTTGGGTTGAAGTGAGCCAACACTTCCTCTGAGGTGATCAATGCCTTGCTTTTGTGAAAGGCCTTCTTACAGTCCTCGCTCCACTTCCATGGTACTTCTTTCTGCAAAAGAGCGTTCAGCAGGTGCAGCACCGTGGATAGATTTGGCAGAAACTTATGGTAATAGTTAATCAACCCTAGGAACGACCTCAACTGGGATACATTTTCCGGAGCGGGAGCCTTCACAACAGCTTCGATCTTGTCAGGTGACTTGTGCAGCCCCTCCTGGTCAATGACATGACCACAGTACGAGATCCGTTTCTGAAAGAACTCACATTTCTGGCGATTAACTCGAAGTCCATATTCCTTCAATCTGGTGAGCACCAGTTTCAAATTTGCAAGGTGTTCCTCATCGTCATCTCCTGTAATCAGGATATCGTCCAAGTAACATTGAGTGCTTGGAATTCCCTGTAATACCTGCTCCATGGCCCTCTGCCAAATTGCTGGAGCCGAAGCCACTCCAAAAACCAATCTATTATATCGATACAAGCCTCTGTGCGTGTTGATTGTGAGATACTGGTGCGACTCTTCCTCAACTTCCATCTGTAAGTACGCTTGCGCCAGGTCTATCTTGGTGAAGTGTTTCCCACCAGACAATGAAGCAAAGATATCCTCAACCCGCGGAAGCGGATATTGCACCGTGTGAAGCATCGGATTAACCGTGATCTTGAAGTCTCCACAGATGCGGACCTTCCCCGGTTCCCCTGGCTTGTTACTCGATGAACGCTTCATGACGGGAACAATGGGCGTGGCCCACTCACTCCAGTCCACCTTAGACAGTACTCCTGAACGTTCTAGCCCTTCCAGCTCAGCTTCCACAGCAGGTCGTATCGCATAAGGTACCGGTCTGGCTTTGAAAAATTTTGGGTTTGCATGTTCTGCAATCTTGATTTTTTGCCGTAATTCCTCTCAGTGTTCCCAGTCGCTGTTGGAACACCTCTTTAGCCTCATCCAATATTCTGGACAATCGTTCAGGTTTGACATCTTTTTTTCCGGAATCTACTGTTATTGCTTTTAGGGAGTGCCAGTCCATATTTATTTTCCTGATCCACTCCCGTCCCAGAAGTGGTGGACCTCCCTCAGGTAGTACATATAAGTCCATTCTCTTAAAGGTGGAACGGTTACATACACCACATGCCCAATCACCCAACCTGTCCAAATCATACTGGAGTTTCTCTGCATCCTCCTCACAGCACACACACCCACCCAGCTTTGTGTCATCTGCAAACTTGGAGATATTACATCTAGTTCCCTTGTCTAGATCATCATATATATATATTGTGAATAGCTGGGGTCCTATCACCAATCCCTGCGGTACCTCACTAAGTCAGTGCCTGCCACTCGGAAAAAGAACCGTTTATTCCAAATCTTTGCTTCCTGTCTACCAACCAGTTCTCTATCAAAGACAGTACCTTACCCCCAATTCCATGTGCTTTAACTTTTCACGCTAATCTCTTATGCGGGACCTTATCGAAAGCCTTCTGAAAATCCAAATACACCACATCCACTGGTTCTCCCTTAACTATTCTACCAGTTACATCCTCAAAAAATTCCAGTAGATTAGTCAAGCATGATTTACCTTTTGTAAATCCATGTTGACTTTGTCTGATCCTGTCACTATTTTCCAAGTGCGCTGATTTTACGTCTTTTATAATGCACTCCAGCATATTCCCCACTACCGATGTTAGGCTATAATTCTCCGTTTTCTCTCTACCACCCTTCTTAAATAGTGGGGTTACATTAGCTATCCTCCAATCCATGGGAACTGTTCCAGAGTCTATAAAATTTTGGAAGATGACCAGCAATGCATCTACTATTTCAAGGGCCACTTCCTTAATTACCCTAGGATGTAGATTATCAGGCCCTGGGGATTTATCGGCCTTCAATCCCATCAATTTCCCTAACACCATTTCCCAGTAATACTGATTTCATTCAATTCCTCCCTCTCATTAGAACATATGTTCCCCGACATCTCTGGAAGATTATTTGTGTCCTCCTTTGTGAAGACAGAACCAAAGTATATATTTAAATAGTCATCCATTTCTTTGTACCCCATTATAAATTCCCCTGATTCTGACTGCAAGGGACATACACTTGACTTCACCAATCTTTTTCTCTTCACATATCTATAGAAGGTTTTACAGTCAGTTTTTATGTTCCCTGAAAGCTTACTCTCATAATCTATTTTCCCCCTCTTAATTAATCCTTTTGTCCTCCTTTGCTGAATCCTAAACTGCTCCCAATCCTCAAGTTTGCTGCTTTTTCAGGCCAGATTTTATGTCCTCTCCTTGGATCTTATGCTACCCCTAATTTCCCTTGTTAGTCATGGTTGAGTCACCTTTTTTGTTTTATTTTTATGCCAAACAGGGATGAACAAATTCTGTAGTTCATCCATGCGATCTTTAAACGTCTGCCATTGCCTATCCACCGTTAACCCTTTAAATAACATTCCCCAATCCATCCTAGCCAACTCGTGCCTCATACCATCCTAGTTTCCTTTATTTAAATTCAGGACCCTAGTCTCTGAGTCAACTACTTCACTCTCCATTTTAATGAAGAATTCTATCATATTATGATCGCTCCTCCCCAAGGGGCCTCGCACAACAAGATTGCTAATTAATCCTTTCTCATTACATAATACCCAGTCTAAGATGGCCTGATCTCTAGTTGGGTCCTCGACATATTGGTCCAGGAAACCATCCCGTTTACACTCTAGGAATTCCTCCTGCACACTATTGTTACTATTTTGGTTAGCCCAATCTATATGTAGATTAAAGTCACCCATGGTAACTGCTGTGCCCTTATTGTACACGTCTCTAATTTCCTGTTTAATGCCATCCCCAACCTCAGCATTGCTGTTTGGGGGTCTGTATACAACTCCCACTAACGTTTTCTGCCCCTTGGTATTTCTCAGCTCTGCCCATACAGATTCCACATCAGAGCTAATGCTAAATGCTAAAGCAAGAATGCTTCACAACAGTGCTGTGGGCAGCTGGCAGCCCAGCCTGGCCCCCATCACCCCACCCCAACTCTCCTCCCTCCTTACCTGCGGGCCGGCTTAACCTCATGGTTTTCCTGAGGCCTCAACCGGCAAGGTTTCTTTGGGATAGACAATTGGTTTTCACTGGCTTAATGCAGACCAGGCCCAATGCCCAATTTCCAGAGAGCCTCATGCCGACCTGTTCCTTTCGCGACAACCATTTGGGCTGGTTTCCGGAACCATCCGATTTTTCAGCCAATATATTTATTCAAATTTGAAAACAAAGCCGATGAACTATTTACATTTAGGTATTGCTTATTAAAATGAGAAACAAGTAACAATGCAGTCAGAAAATGTAATTTAAATTACAACGCAAAAATTCTTCACTGAGCGGATGAAACAGGCTCTTTGATGCGATTATTTTGAAACAATCGGCTGTAATCCTGTTTGACAATTTATCATGAAGCACTGTCTGCATCGCTGATTTTAAGTGAAGCCTGTAAAGACTCACCGCGTAGCTGCACTGTCAGTGCAGCACTGTGTATGTAATAGTGATTGATAGCAGCTGCAATATCTCACCTATCACCATGAAATACAGTGAAGTGTTAGATTAATAGGAATAAAAACTCAAATTTGAATTTCAGATAAATCTGAATTCCAGAGCAACTAAAATTGAACTTTAAGAGTTTTGTCACATGCTTGTTCCTTTAAGAAGCGGCCCTATCAGTAGTCATAGCACATTCACAAATGGAGCATTTGTGACATTATTTTCTTAGCAACACCAAGTGATAAACTATGTGATCATCAGATGACAACAACAAACAATAGATATACCATCTATCATGGCAAGTATGGCTTTGAAAGCTATCAGGTTTTAACATAACCAGCTTTAATCCAACTCACTTTGAAGACAATGGGGGGGAATTTTAACCCCCAAAACGGGTGGGTGTGGTTCAGGTCAGTGTTAAAAACCCGCCTCAAAGTTGCCCACTTCCGGTTTTAACGGAGGCGAGACGAGGTGTGGGCGACCAATCCGCTCCCAGGAGGTGGTTGGGTCATTTAAATATTTTAATGAGACTGTGGGGAAAAATTGAGCTGCACCCCCTTTGGGGCATTAACTTCGCCGGGGCGCTACTTTTAGTGCCCCGAAAAAATTAGTGCCCCCGCAACCGAAGTTCATCGGTAGCACCCCAAGAGGGAGACGGGGTGCTACTGGAAGCGCCACGCCTCCCTCTTGGGGCGCTGTGAGTGAATATCATGGCGCTACGTGCCGCAGCGGTACTGCAGGCCTTCCTCCACTTACTAAAGGGGAGGGGCTTTGCGCAGCGTGACCCAGGGCCCAACTGGGCCACCAGGGATTGGAGTGCCGACAAAAGAGCCCAGCACTCAAGAGAAGTGCCGGGCTCATGGAGCGCAGCCGGCACTCCAAGGGGGGGCTTCAGAGGAGGTCGGGGATGGCAGAGAGGCCAGGTGCTGGCAGCCGGCCAGCAACAAAAATGGCCGCCCAGCACCTTCCCTTTAATTAGCGCTGCCCCAGCCGCAGGTAGGCCCCCCTGATCCCGTCGAACATAGTGTCCATTGTTAAGTCTGGGGGCGCCACCGAAGATCGTGGCCGGAGCGCGAGCGGAGCACTGTGCATGATGATGATGCCATCGCCAGCGGCATAGCGTCGTGGGGCGCTAATGGTTACCGCTGCCGCCAACCTCCCACTGAATTTTGCGGGAGGCGTTGGCGGCGCCGTGCCCGGGCGCTAGTTGCGAGGCGCAAAGCAACTGAATTTTTAGGCCTGTGTGCCTTCATTTTAACAGGGATTCTATTTTTAACCACAGGCTTCGTGAAACCTGGCAGTTGAAAGGAGGCGAGTAGGGCGGAATGCATGAGTTCAAGTGCGTTTACAACACTGCTTGTGGGCCCGGTGGAGCAGGAGTGCTTCCTCCTGCCCCAGCAATCTACCCAGTAAACCGCAGCCCTGTGATCTGCCTGCTCCTGCCCCCCGTAATCAGACACCGCCCCCTCACCATCTGCTCCCCTGCCCCAGCTACCATCTGCCCGCCCCCACCATGATCGGACAACCCCGACCACCACTGGACGCACCCCCCCAACCAACATCTGCCCCCACGACCACCATCTGCCACCTCCCCCGCAATTGGAACCCCCCCCCCCCGCGATTGGGACCACCCAAAAGTGATCTGAACCCCCCGACCTCCGGCGATCTCACCTAACCCCACTAGACCTATCTGCTCTCAGCCCATCTCGGCTGCGGCCTTGTGCTGGAGGAGTTCTCACCCGACAGGCAGCCAGCCTGTCAATTAGGCAGGCTGTGGGCGGGAAACTTACAGAAAAACAATTTAAAATGTCCTGCCCATACTTTCAGGTTTCCCAACCTCAAAATATCACCCCTGCACATAAAGTGACTCCGAGCTAAAATCCAGGCCATTAGCAACACCAAATGGTAAACTATATGATCATCAAATGATAACAACAGACTATAAATATATCGTGACAAGTTTGGCTTTGAAAGCTTTCAAGTGTTAATATAACCAGCTTTGGTCCAGCTTACTTTGAAGATAATGCAATCACATAGTCCCAATTCGTATGGTGGAATTAATACATTGAAGGCCCACAGGCCCGATTTTAACCCTGCCTACCCGGGAACGGCGTGGGTGGGGTGGGGGGTGGGGGGTGAAGGAGGTTAAAATGATTAATTAACTTTTTTTTAAGGTTTCCTTGTTGGCCAGGATAAGCAGGAGTGCTCCTCCGTGCTCCACAAGGAATCCTTGGACCTCTCCTACCCTGTGTTTCCATTCCCGCAACCGCAATTGTCACATTCCCCAGCTTCCCCTGTTCACTTACCTTGCTGGGAACATTTCCATGGGTCCCTGGTGATGACTCGAAGCCATTCGATTTTCCATTCCCGCCTGCTGAATATTGCGCCTTTTCCATCGGCCATGGGTAGGACTCCGCGTTGCCGAGTTCAAATGAGGCCCAAAAGCTAAACTGATCCAGGCCTCGTGCTAGCGCTGTCATGGGTGTTGCCTTCTGCCCCAGTCGGTCCTTGCATGCCTCACACCCGCTCACCCCAGGTTAAAATTGGGCCTGGTCCTTTCTGTACATCTGAGCATACCATCAGATGTTAAGGACATGATTTTGTTTACACTGCATATCTGTTGAATTTGATCCAGCAATAGTGCAGTTTAGAGCATCGCAGCACTAAAGATCAATTATATTCAACTGTCAGGCAGCCAGCCAGCGAGCTCCCCCATCCGGCCACCCGAAACCACATGGAGGGAACTAGGGGCTAGATTTTCAGTATAGACAGTTTTGGGGCGCTGACCATAGCGCCCGCCCGAAGTTAGCGCCCGCCCCAAAGTAGCGCCCCGTTGCCGGAAATTCAGTGGCTTCGCCCTAAGAGAGTGGTGGAGCGCTAAAAGAGGCGTTCCACTCCTACCTTTAGGCGCTAAGCCGGCGGTCCAGAGGGATAGCGCCCAGGCGGGGCGCAGCGCGGGTGCGGTCATTTTTGCACTGACAGCAGACCCCGTGGTGCCGACCAGCTGTTAAAGGGGGAAGGGACGAATTGGTCTGCTGCCACGCCCTGCACACTGCAGCCTTGCAAAGAGGCCTCAACACTGCTGCTCAGCCCCAGGGAGTCATGGCAACACCAGAGAAGGCCCGTCAGCGTGCCCTGCGCTTCTCAGAGGGTGATCTGGACATAATGGTCACAGCTCTGGAGGTGAGGCGCAAGATCTTGTTTCCAGAGAGTGGGAGGAATCCAACCCACCATGACTACACCAAAGCCTGGAAGCAGATCGCCCAGAGGGTGACGTTCACCGGCGATGCCCCCAGGACCCACAAACAATGTCGTAAAAAATACAACGATCTGACCAGGATTGTGAAGGTGAGTAGCCTTTCCAGTCTCCTCCTCATTCTTGCATGTACACCTGACATGATGGGCAAAGGGAGCTGAAAGTCCTATTGGCCAGCCCTCAGCCAGCAGCATTGGGACAGTCATGAGCATCAAATGGCCATTCGGCACTCTACACTTTGGCCAAGCTATTCCACCATGGGAGGCAGTGCACACGACATCAGGGCTTCACTCTGTCCAAGCTATTCCACCATGGGAGGCAGTGCACACTACATCAGGGCTTCACTCTGTCCAAGCTATTCCACCATGGGAGGCAGTGCACTCTACATCTGGGCTTCACTCTGTCCAAGCTATTCCACCATGGGAGGCAGTGCACTCTACATCAGGGCTTCACTCTGTCCAAGCTATTCCACCATGGGAGGCAGTGCACTCTACATCAGGGCTTCACTCTGTCCAAGCTTTTCCACCATGGGAGGCAGTGCACTCTACATCAGGGCTTCACTCTGTCCAAGCTATTCCACCATGGGAGGCAGTGCACTCTACATCAGGGCTTCACTCTGTCCAAGCTATTCCACCATGGGAGGCAGTGCACTCTACATCAGGGCTTGACTCTGTCCAAGCTATTCCACCATGGGAGGCAGTGCACACTACATCAGGGCTTCACTGCGCACTTACAGCCCGTCCTTTCTCTTGCAGGCTAAAGTAGCGTTTAATCGCCAGGCCCGTGCCAGGGGTGGCCGCGCCAAGCTGCAGAAGCTCACTCGGCTGGAGGAGCGCGTGTGTGTGCTCATGGGAGCCCATGTGATTGTCCCCACAGCGTGCGGTGTATCCGACCCTCCACTGCCCGGCAATGGTAAGGACCTCGCCTTTTGGCCCTCTCGCGTCGCACTGGCCCATCCGAGCTACCTCCTTTGCCACTGTCCCACCAATGCGCTGAATGCCACCAGTCCTAACTCCCTCGCTGACGCCGTCTCCTCACTCTGAAGCTACTCTTGTGCATTCCTGCTTTCAGCTGGTGACGACCAGGACCCTGAAGCTGCCAGTGACAGCACCTTCGACCAGGAGGAGGAGGAGGAGCAAGCCGGACCTTCGGGGGAACAGTCACGTCCCGCAGGAGAGGAGGAAATGCTTGACACCTCCTCACTGGATGAGTGCCTGGAGGAACTGTCGCAGGGCAATGCAGCTTCTGGGACCAGTGGCGTCCAGCCACCCAGCAGCCGTGCGCGTGGCCCGCGGCCTTCCCCCCAAAGGGGGGAAGGATCAGAGGGGAGTGCTGCTGCTCGGCACACTCGCCGCCACCAACGCGGCAAGGGTCCCCTAGTTCGGCCCCCTCCTCCCCAGCGGGAGAGTCGCGACTCCAGTCCGGACACCTTCACTTCGGAGGAGGTGCGGAAGCTGGATAAGATGGCCGAGGACTTGGACCGGCGCCACACGGAGCTCATGAGCGTGGTGGGGCGCATGCCTGAGGCCATCGAGTCGCTGGCGACCAGTGTGCGCGAGTTCGGGGCAGCAACTGCCGCGAGTGGCCGCATGCTGACTGATGCCGTCAAGACCCTGGCGGCTGTGATGCGCGCGCACACCAGGACCACAGGGGCACTCACTGCTGCCACACGCGCTGTCTCAGGCAGGCATCGCCAGGGCAGCTGCCGCGCTGGACCATCCCAGCAAGCCGCCCCTCGGCTGATTGCTGCGGATCCTGCAGTGCGGGCCCGGCCGAGTGCCACCACGCCACAGCACCAGCCAGCGCATCCCAGACGCCAGCTGGCCCACATTGCGCCATCCGTCGCCGCCATTCCCCCACTGGGGCGTCAAGGGCAAGCGGCTGCAGCTGATGGTGGCCAGGCTCAGGTGCGCCACTCAGCAGACGGCCCCTCGAGGCCCAAACGCCGTGTAGGCCGCCCCCCAGCGGCATCTGGCGGAAGGGCATCTGAGCCTCAGGCGCCTTCCCCCAGCCTCGCAGCAGCCACTGGGCAGAGCTTGCGAAGGAGCAGCAGGCCGGGCAGGGGAGGCAAAAGGCTGGCCAAGGTCTCGCCCTCGCGGGCCACTCAGTAGAGGGTGTGGGCAGCTTTCCTTTAATATGGCGGTGGCCATCTTTATTTTGCCCATGGTTGTGTTGTTGGAGGGCTTATTTTTTGCGATAGGCCGACGTTGAGGCCCGGTTTGAAGAAAGGTGGAGTGACTCCTCCCCAGTTTGTGGGAGTGAGTCGTTTGTTGGGCTTTTTGTGGGGCCCGTTTATTGTTTTTGGGGATTCATGTGGGAAGGGCTTTTCATTTTTGTGCAATAAAAAATGATCTTTATTCATGCAGTCTCCATGGTTGTTCTTCTTAGTGTTTGTTGGCTTCGCCGGCTGAGGGCTTGCGGAGCGGCTGCATTCATCTTCCCTCATGGCCCCTGGCCATTCCCTGACAGTGGGCTTAGAAGTACCGTGTAATAAGGTGGCGTCGTGCGGCCCTTGGCCCTGGTCGCACCCTCCTGGGAACGTACTCCTGCTCCTCCTCCTCCTCCTCCTCCTCATGCTCCTCCTGCTCCTCCTCCTGAGGTGCAGGTCCAACGTCAGGTGGCAGTGCCTGAGTCCTGCGGATAGCCAGGTTGTGTAGCATGCAGCAAACCACCACAAATTGGGAGACCCGGTCCGGCGAATACTGGAGAGCTCCTCCAGAGCGATCAAGGCAGCGGAACCGCTGCTTGAGGACCCCAATAGTTAGCTCGATGATGTTGCGGGTGGTTTGATGGCTCTCGTTGTAGGCCTCTTCAGCAGCGGTCCTGGGCGCGCGGAGCGGGGTCATGAGCCAGGTGCACAAAGGATAGCCTTTGTCCCCGATGAGCCATCCTCTTGGGGGAGGCTGTGCCTGGAACATGTCATGCACAGTACTCTGCCGCAGGATAAAGGCATCGTGGCTGCTGCCTGGGAAGCTGGCATTGACTGCCATGATGCGCTGCTTGTGGTCACATACCAGCTGCACATTCAGAGAATGGTAGCCCTTCCTGTTGCGATACTGCTCGCCATGCTCCAGAGGGGCCCGCAAAGCCACATGCGTACAGTCAATGGCGCCCTGCACCAAGGGGAATTCCCAGAGTCTGGCAAATCCCAATGCGCGCTGATGCTGGCTCTCGAGGGCCATGGGGAAGGAGATGAATTGGCTTCTCCTTCTGAACAGTGCTTCGGTCACCTGGCGGATGCAGCGATGCGCGCCATACTGGGAGATGTTTGCTATGTCCCCAGCAGCGTATTGGAAGGAGCCGGTGGCATAGAAGTTCAATGCCACCGTCACCTTCACTTCCACCGACAGAGACGTCCTGCACCTGAGCTTTGGCCGCAGATCTCGGCGAAGCAGGTGGCAGATCTCTGCAATCACCTCCTTTCGGAATCGGAGCCTTTTAACACATCGCGCGGCACTCATGTTTAGGTAGGAGCGCTGCTGGCGGTATAGCCTGACTGGGTAAGGCCTACGTGGCCGACGCCTGTAGCCCCCTCTGCCTCTAGCCAGGGCTGCCCCTCTCACAATGCGTCTGCGAGCCCTACGGACATGGCGCTGCAGCTCCGCGTTGGCACCCCATGCAGGCCCCATCAAATCCTGGCAAACAGTCTAATTTCCAAATGGCCACTTGCAGCGCTATGGCCTGAGTCCAAAAATACCTGGCTCTTGCTGCTTGAAACCAGTTAGCTATCCTCCTTGTTGTGTCTCCAGAAATGCGTTGCACAAGACTGTTTTCTGAAAAAAGGCTGGCCTTTATACTGGAGAGGACGTTCCCTTTAATTAGCGCCCCCCGAGGCCCGCGCTGGTTGTGTTGCGTTCCTTTTTCCAAACGCTCCAGCCGCCCGCCGCACAATGGGGCGGTCCGACTGAAGTTTGGAATCGGGGCGGCCAAAGGGCGTTGCACGAGGATGTGACGTCATTTTCTGCGCGCGCATCCGGGCGGGCGCTAAACTTTGCGCCGGCGCTAACGGGCAACTTAATTTGGGGCGGGGCGCAAACTGCGCTGCGCCCGGGCGCTACACGCATAGCGCCCGGAAATCACTTCTCTTAAGGCGCTAACTGCTGGCGCAACCGACTGAAAATCTAGCCCCAGGTGTTCACAGCTGAAAATCTGAAGATTCTGTGGTACTCTTCCTGCATGACCTTAAAGATTTTAGTGTAACGTTTGCCTGCTAAGGTGGAGCATTAATACTGAAGCTTTATTTTGTTCTGAAAGAACATTGTAATGACATTAGTTGTCCTTGATTGCAACCTGACATAGTCCCCCGATTTTAACTCTGTGCAGTTAAAATGGAGTGGGGGTCCCCTTTCCCACCCTGATCTGACAAGCTGTAATTTAAAATTGCAGGCGGTCAGGACACCCACCCCAAGCAGGCGGGGTCCTCTTTATATATGCAGACTGGGCTACGATGATGTAATTGGGGCCCGATCTGCTATTTTAACTGGAGGGCTAAGCGAGAGAGTGGTGACGGCTTTCCTGCCAGGCCAAACCTGCCGGAAGCTGGATCAGAGGTCAGAAGAGGCTCAGTAAGATAAGCTTAAATTTTCCTTTTACTTTCCTCGCAGGCCAACAGGTGTAGCCTAAACAGAAACCTTGGGCTGCCCTTGTCCCAGACATCCTCCTCCCTTCCCCCTAATCAAGTCTGGAGCACCCCCCCGCCCCGCCCTCACGACTTCCATGACTGCCAGAGACTGTTCCCGCGTGACCCTGGTGGCGGCCTCCTGCTGCCCGAAATCCCACTCCCGCCCGCCCGCCCACCAGTCAAGCTGTGATTTCTGCCAGGTTCGGGCAGGAGTTGTGGCCTGAATATTAAAATGTGGCCCGGGATTTAAAATCTCACTGAGCCTCGATTTTCCTGCATCTCGCTTGCCCAGGCCCCTCGCACAGACCGATCTCACCCTCCGATAAAATCAGAGCCACTCTCTTTTCAATAAGAATGGGGGAGCAAATATGTCATGTATTGCAAAAAAAAAACAAGTATGTCAGAATGAAAATGAACAGTGGGAGCCATCGAATATGGACCAAAACACTTCAGCAGCAAATTGATGTGAGTTATCATGAATCATCAGAAGAACACAAGTCATGCTGTGTTAAATCAATCAATGCTGAGAAGTAATCCATGACAATCTCAGGCATTTATGATGTTTGCTGTAGCTATCTATCAGATTTATTTAAGCACACATTTCAGATCTGAAGGTTCAGTGGCTTTACAAACATTGTACTCTCCCTTGTGTTAAAGAGGAAGATTCCCAGAACTCATTCTTCTAAGCATTCAGTGTTGCCCACGATCTGAAAATTGATTAAAATATGCTGCCTCATGAACTCATATAAACCCTCTCGTACGCTACAAACTCGGTTTAGATTTTGCATTCAGTTGGAACTGCAAATGTTTAAGATTTCACAAAACATAACTCAGATAGGAAATCTTCTCTGGTCTGTAAAGTTCCTCACATTCATTTTCGTTTCATTTCGTTTTGTGAATTTGTACATGAAGATCAGGTGGGAAAAATACAATTCTATTATAAGGATCAGATTGCATGGAATTGCTACAACAGGCATTATGTGTAAGGCTGCCTGGTTTCCCTTGGTATCATGGTAGATGCATAGCATTGGAAATAGAATTTGTTAAACCTTTCACTCATTTGCATTTCTTAGTTATAATTTAACAGGATTGTGTTCTTCATTCACGGCAAGAAAAGCTTTCACTCCCATTTTCAGACAATAAAAACACTTTTTGTTTGAGTTTCTGCTCCAAAATTGATGCTATGAGAAGGGAGGCATTCAAAGAAATAAGTAAATATTTAAAAATTAACAAAAGAGAGACAAAACGTTTACAAAGGACATTTTAGAAGCAGACAAAAAAAACTTTAAAGTAAAAGCAAAAGGGACAATAAGGAGAGAATAAGTGGAAAGTTTCATTTTTGTAAAATTGTATTTTGGCATTACATTTATGAGTTAAGTGTTAATATTACAGTAATAAAGTTATGCATGATATTTGAATAGTTTTATTAATACTAATATAATTTTAAGTGCCACAGTGTGTGGGATTGGAAAAAAGAAAATTGTTTGGCCAGGTAAACAGAAGTGTTCCTGAATCTGCTGATTGAGATTAAATGGGCAGAGTGTTACTTTTCTCTTCCATGATCCTGCCTGAAATTGCAGAAAAAAAAGGGTGAAGTTGGGCAGTAAGGCCTACAGCTTTCTGAGTCTCTTCTCCTACTGGGACATCCTCCTCAAATGTCAGCTGTGGCTTAGCGGCAGCACGCTCACCTCTGAGTCAGAAGGTTGTGGGTTCAATTCCCATTCCAGAGTGCCGTGCTGTCAGAGGTGCCATCTTTCAAATGAAATACTAATCAGAGGCCCTCTCAGGTAGATGTAAAAGATCTATTTCAAAGAAGAGTAGGTGAGTTTTCCCCAGTGTCCTGGCCAATATTTAGCCCCCAAACAACACCTTGGCCGGAATCTTTACCTTCGGGTTGGGTGCGTGCGGGCCGTGTAGCAGATTGACATCTAGAAAATTTCAGCAGCGCATTCTGCACTGTGCGTTTAACTCAATGGCACCAATTAAAAGAGGCATGCACGTTTCCTGGCCCAATTAAACAGAGCGGGTCTGATGATATCACTGATGACTCGTTTTCAGCTTGGATATTTAAAGCAACCTTGCACACATCTCATGTGAAAGTTGCTGTAGGAGTGTTGAAGGTGATTTCCAGAGCTCTAAATTGCTGCATAACATTGACAAATCTGTGGGTCATGGAGACACAAAGGCAGCCTCAAGATTCCCAGATGCCTCCCTGGAAGTACTGGTCCAAACAGTAAGAGCATTCAGGGAGGTCCTCTTCCCTGCGAATGGCAGAAAAAGACCAACAAAAGAGACAAAAAGGGCATGGCAAGACATCGCAGAGGAGGCCAACAGGGATGTGGTGAGGAGAATGTGGATCCAGTGCCGTAAGAGATTCAATGATCTCCTGAGGTCAGGAAAGGTGAGTGCAATGCCACACTCACCTACATCCTGATGTGCCTGTCACCCCAACCATATCACTCTGCCTTTCAAGCCTACTCCAGCACACCACTCCTCACACCAACCTACCTTGCAAGTCCACCCATCCCTCTCTGTCTATGCACCTACTCACATCTTCATCAGACTAACCACCACTGACACTCACCCTCATCCTAATGCAATCATAGCAAGCAACACCACAGAAGGGAGGCCATTTGGTAATGTCATTCCACTCCCTCTTAGTCACCCTGCACAGATGTAGCCCATCCATTCCTTAGACTCGGTCCATCACTCTCACTCAAAGTTCTCTTCTTTCCCTCCTTGCAGGAGAAGAGAGCCCACAACAACAGGGAGAGGCGGAGAACCAGAGGTGGCCCTCCAGCCGTCACAAATTTGACTCCAGCAGAGAGAAGGCCCTAGAGATCTCTGGAGTTGCAGAGCTGCTGGTAGTGGGAGATGGAGAGAGGGGGACTCCCAGCAACCTAGTGACAGAATTAAATCTCATACAGCCACATGACATACAACAGTCACTCATATGGAGACTGATGTCAGCAGCCAGTGAAATGTCATCAAGTGCATAATGGTAACGTTACCTGCTCTTATCATTACACTTCTAATTCATCTCTTTACTCTCCCACAGGTCCATCAAGTGCCCCCCAACCAACCAACAACCCCCCTACTCCTCCCCCACCCCAGGAGGAAGATGACTCCTCAGAGAGACCTCCAGCCTCTGAGGGTGCACCATCAGCAGACCCAAGCGCACCCTGCACCGGCGCAGATATGCACACCTCGGTGGGTCCTTTGCAAGATAGAGTAGTGTTGTCACCTGGTGTCTCACACTTCACAAGTGAGCAAGAGCAGATGGTGTTGACAGGGACAGCAGTGGAGAGTCCTCACCAGAGGGTGTAGAATGCTCTTACTGAAGGAGGGTGATCTTAGAGAGGCAGCAACAATCGCATGAGGCTCTGGCAGCTTTTGCAGCCGCGACATCTGCAAATGTACAGAGAATGGAACTATCTCCAACATGAGCACCACCATCTCGCAGGCGATGGTGATGATGTGCTGTTCCATGGAAAGGATGGCCACCTGCATGAAGCAGCAAATGCACCAGTCCATCGAGAACATGCTTGCTGTGAACAACAGATTGCAGACATTCATTGACCTCATCTCAAGGAGGGATATTAACATAGACTTGGGCCTTCATTGCCCCACTGCTGTGCAGCCGGGAGCTCTCCAGCTCCTTGCTGGCAGGGAAGAGTGGGTGGCCCATGAGAGGGATGAGGGTGATAGGGGACATGGAAGTGGGGGCTCTTCTCAAAGCGCTCCCACTTCTCCCCTGTTGCCTCCCTTCAGTCACAAACCCACATGCTTCCTCGGATCCCGATGGCCGAGTCTGCCCCTGCACAGCTGCAGGAGGAGCATTCTTTGGAGGGGCCCTCACAGGCTCCAAAAACTAGAGGACATCCACCAAAAGTGTCTAAGCAGTCACAGCAGTGAAGTGAGCAGGCTGCCTCTACCTCTGCTGAATCCACAGGGGTTGCACCTCGTAGAACAACAACAACATGTGTTTATATAGCACCTTTAATGTAGTAAAATGTCCTGAGGCACTTCACAGGAGTATGGTAAGACAAATAAAAATTTGTAGAAGCACTCGGAAAAGAAAAAAGTTTAGATGATAGTATAGAAATTAATAAAATACCTGATATAAATAAAGCAGAAGGGGGAGGGGAAATATCTAACAAACGGTGTAGGCCGTGAGATGCACCACTCCAGCAAATTCTGGGCCAAGATATTTTATTGGCCATACTAAATTTAGTATCAAGTAATTAATTAATAATCCGGCAGTAAGGGAGCAGACAGTGCAAACAGTGACGATAACATGGTATGAGTTTGATAAGGAGAAAGATCACACACTAAACAAGGCTGACTTCAAAAGAATGAGCACATTAAACTGGGTTGAGCTGTTAACAGGTAAATCTACAGAAAATCAGTGGGAGGTATTCAAAGAAGGAATTAGTACAATACAATACCTGTTCTGGACTTATGGACATTATGGACATTTTACCTGCAGATAGCACCCTCTGGTGGTGGTTATTGTGTTAGCAGTGTTTGTATGCAGCAGAGGTCATTTGACCTTTCTACCTTTCTTCCTGTTTGACCCAGGAAGTAGAAGTCCAGGAAGAACCTAACTGAGTAATGGAGGATCTTCCATGAGGGATCCTCAATTCAATGTAATCTGATCTCATATGTTAGGCCAGGCACAATATCTGTGAGTATCTTTGTTTGTTAGCATAATAGCAACTTTGTCAGTGTAGTATTTTGACAATACTATGTTTATGAGAAGTAATAGCTGATATTTACAGAAGTACAGTCCAAATGTTATTATTTATACAATTAGTCTAATTTACTGTTGTAAATATGTTTACCTATATATATAAATAAAAGGATCGTGGTGTCTGTCTGTCTGTCTGTCTGTCTGTCCGGGGCATCACTGAAAAGTGTAGGCCTAGAAATTCAGTTGGTTGCGCCAGCCGGTAACGTCATAAGAGGGGTATATTTCCAGCGCTAGGCACTTAGCGCCCGGGCGCAGACAGATCTGCGCCAACGCCCAAATTCAGTTGATATTTAGCGCCGGCGCAAAGTGTTTGCGCCCGCTCAGCTGCGCGCGCAGCTTATGACGTCATCTCGTCGTGCAACGCTGTTTGTGCGCCCCAAACCGGAAATTCAGTGGCGCCCGCCCAATGTGGGCGTGGCGCTGCTAAGAACTGTGAAGTGGAACGCAACAGAGGCCCTGTGGGCCTCGGGGAGTGCTAATTAAAGGGCACTTACACTGACCTATAAAGCCCAGCCATTTTGCTGCAATGACTTTACTGCTTTGGATTTCTGGACAGAGACCAAGGGACAGAGCTTACTGATTTGGGACAACATAGGAGAGGTATTTTTGGCTTCTGGCCAGTGCTTTGACATTTGATTCATTTGATTTCACTGTTTTCAACTTTATTATGGGGGCTGTATGGGGGTCCAACCCTCAGTTGCAGCATTATGTGCGAAGGGCTCGCAGACGCTGTGAGAGAGGGCCAGCCATGCCTAGACGCAGAGGGGCCATCAGGCGTCGGCAACGTAGGCCTTACCCACTCAGGCAATACCGGCAGCAGGTGTCCTATCTCACCATGACTGCGGCGCATTGTGTTAAGAGGCTGCGCTTCAGAAGGGAGGTGGTTGCAGAGATCTGCCAGCTGCTTCACAGAGATCTGCGTCCACAGCTGATGTGCAGGACGTCTCTCTCGGTGGAAGTGAAGGTCACGGTGGCTCTGAACTTTTATGCAAGCGGCTCCTTCCAAGCCGCTGCTGGGGACATAGCGAACATCTCCCAGTTCGCCGCGCATCGCTGCATCCGGCAGGTCACCGATGCACTTTTCGCGACGAGACACCAATTCAGCTCCTTCCCCATGACCCGACAGAGGCAGGAGCAGCGTGCAGTCGGATTTGCCAGGATCGCGCGCTTCCCCATGGTGCAGGGCGCCATTGACTGCACGCATGTGGCTATGCGGGCACCTATCCACAATGCCGAGGATTACCACAACCGGAAGGGCTACCATTCCCTCAATGTACAGCTGGTGTGTGACCACAGGCAGCGCATCCTAGCTGTCAATGCCCGCTTCCCAGGAAGCAGCCACGATGCATTTATCCTGCGCCAGACTACTGTGGCTGACATGTTCGAGGCAAAGCCTCCACCAAGGGGATGGTGTATCGGGGACAAGGGCCACCCTTTGTGTACATGGCTCATGACCCCGCTCCGCGCGCCCAGGACCCCAGCGGAGGAGGCATACAACGAAAGCCATCAAGCCACAAGGAACATCATAGAGCAAACGATAGGCGTCCTCAAGCAATGGTTCCGCTGCCTGGATCTTTCCGGCGGATCTCTACAGTATTCGCCGGATAGAGTCTCCCAGTTCGTCGTCGTGTGCTGCATGCTGCACAACCTGGCTATCCGCAGGACTCAGGCACTGCCACCTGACATTGCACCACCACCTCAGGAGGACGAGCAGGAGGACCATGAGGAGGAGGAGGAGGAGGAGTACCAGCCTAGGAGGGAGCCACAAGGTCCAAGGGCCGTCCGCCGGGGGCTTATTGATCGACACTTCTAGGCCCCCTGTCAGGGAATGGGCTGTGGCAATGAACGCACCTGAAGGCAGCCGCACCGCAAGCCCTCAGCCGGTTAACGCAACAACCACTTGAAACCTGAGACGTGGACATGCTGAATAAATAAAAAGCTTTATTTCACAAACTCAGGGCCCTTCCCACATGAAACAGAAAAACAGACAAGACCCCCAAAAAACAGTCAAAAACATCTGTCACTCCCAAAACCTGGGGAGGACTAACAAAACTTGCCCATCCAAATGGCCTTCATCATCGGCCTTACAAAAATAAGCCCCCCCGCTCCACAACACAAACACCCCCATAAAAACAAAAAATGCCTTGATCCTCGGCCTTACCAAAATAATGCCTCCCCAGAACACAAGCCCCCCAATATAAAAAAAAACGCTATCACCACACTCTAATGGGTGTGCCGAGAGGGCGAGTCCTTAGACAGGCTTCTCTGGCCCCTGCCCGACCTGCTGCTCCGCCTCAACCTGGGCCCTGCGGGTGTGGCAAGGCTGGGGGAAGGCTCATGACGGCCACAATGCGTGTCGGCAGATGCCCTTGGGGGTCGGCCTAGATGAGGCCCGGCCCGGGAGGGGCCGGCTGCTGACTGCTGCAGCTGTGGCTGGCCAGCATCAGTCTCAGCAGCAGCTCGTCGCACCTTGGCTGGGGGAGTGGCAGTGTCGGCTGCACCAATGGGGGCAAGTTGGCTGATGGCAGGCGCGCGCTGCTCGCCAGAGACACTGGCACTCGGCCGGGCTGGCAGTGCAGCAAGTGCAGCAATCTGGTGGAGGCCATACCGCTGTGCTGCAGCAGGGCGGCGGGTGCCCTGGCGATGCTTCCGCGCCACAGCGAGTGTGGCAGAAGTGAGTGCCCGAACTGCCTTGGTATGTGCCCGCATCAGCTCTGCCAGTGTCTGGACGGCACCACTCATCTCGCGAGTCGCGTCCTGGGCTGCCGCGAGTTGCTGGACACCCCTGTCGTGCGCTGCCGCGAGTTGTTCGACCCCCCTGGCCTGTGATTCCCCAAAAGCGACCACACTATGAGCCAGGGACTCAATGGCCTGAGGCATCTGTTGCACAACCCCCATGAACTCCTGGTGGCGCCGCTCAGACGCCACCGACATCTCATCGAGGAGGCGCACCTCCTGGGCGAGGACCGTCTCCGGACTGGAGGGCGGACTCTCCCTCTGGGGAGAAGGCCGCCGAGCTGGCCGACCCTTCCCGCGTGCCTCGAGCCCACTGGGCCCAGGATCTGCCCTCCCCTGCAACACTTCCCCCTGGCTCTCCTGCAGGCCAGACGTCTCCCCTCCATTGCCATCCCCTGGCACGGATGAGGGTTCCCCCGATGTGCCGCCTTCCTCCTGGTCCTCGTCGTCCTCCTCCTCCAAGGGCCTGGCACTCTGAGCTTCAGGGACCACCCCCTCCTCACCAGCTGAAAGCAGGAAGGCACAAGAGTAGCTTTAGAGTGAGGACAGGGCGTCAGCGAGGGAGGCCTGAGTGGTGGCATTATGCGCATTTGTCGGTCAGTGCGAAAGGATGTAGATCTGAAGCGCAAGGGCAACGACAGAGGTCCAACCGGTCATGTCCTTACCAGTGGGTCCCAGTACAGGGTCCGCATCTCTGATCGCAACAGGGCCAGTCACCCGGGCACGCATGAGTCGAGCCACGCTCTCCTCCAGCTCACTGAGCGCCTGGTACTCGGGACGGCCTCCACCGGTGACAGACTGGCTCCTCAAATTCCGCGCCAGCTTGGCCTGCAAGAGAAAGGACGGCCTCTAAGTACAGTGTGGTGCCCTGTTGCTGTGTGCACTGCCTCCCATGGTCGAATAGCTTGGCCAGTGTAGTGCCCTGTTGCTGTGTGCACTGCCTCCCATGGTCGAATAGCTTGGCCAGTGTGTTAAGTGCAGAAAGTGCTATTGATGATCATGCCAGTGCCATTGCTGCAGGAGGAGGGCTGCCCATTAGTCCTTTGAGGTCCCTTTGCCCATAATGTGAGGTGCACATGCAAGGATGAGGAGGACACTGGAAAGGGTACTCACCTTCACCATCCGAGTGAGGTCGTTGTACTTCTTGCGGCATTGGTCCGCACTCCTGGGGACATCGCAGGTGGATGACACCCTGCGGGCGATTTTCCTCCAGGCTTTCCTGTACTGGCTC